>NC_090034.1:76898954-77498954 GCF_037176765.1 Anolis sagrei | reverse complement strand
ATACAATATGAGCTATACACTTTTTTTCCCCAAAACATTTTGTTTTGTAAAAGTGCTCTCCTATCTGGTGCTGGATCCTATCTAGACAGAAGTTCAGCACCAAGATTGATCTATACAGTTCAGACATGTGGAAAACCTCTACAAAGTTCTGGAGAGATTTATTTTGCATAGAATTATGGAAAATATAGACCCATGTCTGATCCCACAGCAAGCTGGCTTCAGAAAAGGCAAAAGCTGCACATCGCAAGTGCTGAACCTGACTCAGCACATAGAAGATGGCTTCGAAAGGCAGCAGATCACAGGAGCTGTCTTCATAGACTTGTCAGCAGCCTATGATACTGTGAACCACCACCTCCTCCTGAGAAAAATGTATAATATCACAAAGGACTACCACCTCACCCGCCTCATAGGAAACCTGCTACAAAACAGAAGCTTTTTTGTTGAGTTACAGGGCCAGAGAAGCAGATGGCGGAAACAGAAGAACGGCCTGCCTCAGGGGAGCGTGCTTGCTCCATCCATGTTCAACATCTACACAAATGACCAGCCACTGCCAGAAGGGACAGAGAGTTTCATCTATGCTGATGATCGTGCCATTACAACTCAAGCAGGAAGCTTTGAGATGGTTGAAAAGAAGCTCTCCGAAGCTCTAGGTGCTCTTACTGCCTATTACAGGGAAAACCATCTGATCCCTAATCCATCTAAAACACAGACATGCGCCTTTCACCTTAAGAACAGACAAGCATCCCGAGCTCTGAGGATTACCTGGGAAGGAATCCCACTGGAGCATTGCAACACACCCAAATACCTGGGAGTCATTTTGGACCGTGCTCTGACCTACAAGAAGCACTGCCTGAACATCAAGCAAAAAGTGGGCGCTAGAAACAACATCATACAAAAGCTGACTGGCACAACCTGGGGATCACAACCAGACACAGTGAAGACATCTGCGCTTGCGCTATGCTACTCTGCTGCTGAGTATGCATGCCCAGTGTGGAACACATCTCACCACACTAAAACAGTAGATGTGGCTCTTAATGAGACATGCCACATTATCACAGCGTGTCTGCGCCCCACACCACTGGAGAAATTACACTGTTTAGCCGGTATTGCACCACCTGACATCTGCCGGGAAGTAGCAGCCAATAGTGAAAGGACCAAGGCAGAGACATCTCCAGCTCATCCCCTGTTTGGGTATCAGCCAGCACGTCAACGACTTAAATCAAGACATAGTTTTCTTATCTACAGAGACACTCGCTGGAACACCCCAGCAAGCGAGAGTCCAAAAGTGGCAGGCCCAAACCCAGCACCTCAATCCATGGGTGATACCAGATGAGAGACTCCCCCCTGGGCACACAGAAGACTGGGCGACTTGGAAGGCGCTGAACAGACTGCGCTCTGGCACCACGAGATGCAGAGCCAATCTTAAGAAATGGGGCTACAAAGTGGAATCCTCGCCATGCGAGTGCGGAGAAGAACAAACCACTGACCACCTGCTGCGATGCACCTTGAGCCCTGCCACATGCACAATGGAGGACCTTCTTGCGGCAACACCAGAGGCACTCCAAGTGGCCAGATACTGGTCAAAGGACATTTAACCAACTACCAAGTTTGCAAAATCTGTGTGTTTTTTTTTCTTTTTCTTTTTAATCTGTGTTTGTTTTGTTCTGTTAGAATTGTAATACAGTGGTATGGTTGCTGATGACACGATAAATAAATAAATGTGGAAAACAAATTATTTCCAAGAAGTTGTTATTGGCTGCTATTCTTATTTGTTTGTGGTTATCTTCTTTCCTTTCTTTTAAAGTATTATCTGTTGGTATAATATATAGCAGCGGAGGTCAATGGAGTGTTCAAAGTGCCTTATAATAGTTAATTTGCTCATCTGTCCCAATACTATCTATGGGCATTGGCTGCTGCTTTCTGGAATCTGTTTCTCACCTCCAGTCCTCATCACCAAAATGGAAATGCCAGGACTGTAGCTAGGACTACGCAGTGCATGCGCTCTGTCACTAGTCAGAGCTTGGAATTTTTTTTTCACTGAAGCTCCTATCCTGTTTTCTAGAGGTGTCAGTTTTTTCATTAGTTGTCGTAAGTCATATCAAATTCATTAAATTCGTACTTACGACGCATGGCCCGCACCAAAAACATAAAAATTGAAACTTACCCAATACTTTTTTGTTTGAATATTGTAAATATCGGAAGCCTCCCAAAGTCAGTTTCATTTTTAGTGCAAGGAAGCAAAGCAAAGCCAAAAAGGCTATCTTTCCTCTTTAAACTAATGACCTCATGCCACAAGAAGAGGGAAAGCAGCAGGGAGAAAGCAGTATTAGCTGGGGGGAAAACTGAGAAAGCACAGGATTCTGGGAAATATAGTTTGGTAAAGCGAGGAACCCTTACCAGAGAATTCAAAAGGCTCTGCTCTGAACTACATTTCCCAGAATCCTGCTTAGCATTGGAAACCCCAATCAGGATAAGAGAAAGATGTGTCCCTCTGTTGCAGCAGCTAGCCAGAGTTCCAATGAATGGTTGAATCTGCAAAGAGGAAGACTGGCTGATACTTTTAGTGATCTGGAGATATTGGAAATATAGATATTTATACATATATTGTCTTCTGCCAACCTAGCAGTTCGAAAACATGCAAATGTAAGTAGATCAATAGGTACCACTGTGGTGGGAAGGTAACAGTGCAGTCATGCTGGCCACATGACCTTGGAGGTGTCTACGGACAACGCCGGCTCTTCGGCTTAGAAATGGAGATGAGCACCAAACCCCAGAGTCGGACACGACTGGACTCAATGTCAGGGGGAAACCTTTACCTTTTTATACATATATTGTATATACATTACAGGCACTGAAATGAAGAAAAAATCAAGTTCTCTCTGTATTAGGAAGCCAAGCTGACAGGACAAAAGGGATGCTGAAGGATCTGTGTCCAAGGAACAGGCAAGAGGAGGATGAACATTCTGGGAGGGGGGAGATAAGAAAGGTTTGGCACAAATAGAGGTAAAAAGTAAGGAATTTTCTCCCTCCCTCCTGATAGTTCAAAAGTAGGCCTCTTGATGTATCTAAGCTGATTCCTAGTTATCTCCAACTTGCTGTAAGCTGCTTTAGAAAAAAAATATGAAGACATGGCCCTTGCATGTAGAAGGAATAATTTGATATTTCTATGATGCTAAAGTGACGTAGTGGTGATGTTACATATGTAGAAGCATATTTCTTTGTTTGCCTGCATTTGAAGATGTATAAAAGGGAAAGTCAATGCCTTTATCCTCGCTCTGGTTTGCTTTTGGACGCAATTCCACGCCAGGGTCTCAGCTGAAAATAAAGTCGTACTTTTCTGCCTCACACAAAGGATCGTTCTTGGTATTATCTCTCCTATCAGCCATAACACTAGTAAGTAAATCTTTGTGCTGGGAAGAAATCCCCACATGGGAGTTCTATTGGTTAATATGAGAGAGAAACATTCAATGAGATAGTTGTAGTTTTTTTAAAAAAAATTGTCAAAACTTTTAAAAATTCCCTACAATCGGTAAATGTATGAATATTTTTGAAAGCTGGGGGGAATGATCCCCTGTTATCTTGTATCATTGTATAGAAAATTCAAGGAGATCGCTCTTGTAGTTGTTTTTAAATGTTGTTTATAAAAACTTTGAAAATTCCCTGAAAATCCGTGGGTATGTGAAAAGTTCTGAAACTTGATGGGCTAACAGTGGTTAAATGTATCCTATCATTGCAGCAAGTTTCACCCCAATAGCTATAAAAAGGAGGGAGAAAGGGGCCCCTGAAGTTTCCTCACTTGCACAATTACTATAACGAAAAAGTAACAAAATTCCTATGCCGTCACACCTGGAGGCTATAACTCTTAGTGAAATAAACATAGACGTGACATCTTTCCCCCAGGGGATTGCTTCTTGCCCTCCTTTAGGAAACTGGAACTCCCAAGGACCAAAACACTGTAGATAACTCAAAATAGGTTTTTATTGTTCACAAAGAGTTATCCCTTTAAGGCAATAAACTGGAAGTTTCAAAGGGGGTAAATGAAATATATATTACAGTCTCTGGTTGTCTTGGGTCCAAGGAAATTTCGCAGCTGAGAAGCTTTTCCAGGTTCACCCTTTCCCAATGGCTGTAAATGCCTGAATATTCACAGCCCCAATCCAAATGGCCTATATTTGAAGACACGAAGCCTTCCTCTGATGCCACAGGACCGGTTTGAAGGCGCTTGGGTCTCCTCAACGTTGTCCAAGGTGATCTGGGCATGAAGTATGAGTCCCAAGGGTAAAAACCTTAGAATTGGTGATGAGAGGTAACTTAATTAAGGGCTTTAGAGCCAAGTCTCTTTCTCACATCTATCTGATAGAAAGTTTAATGGTAGAATGGAAAAGGAAAAGCTCTGCCCTCCTCCAGGAAGAGGTGGAGCCAAGCAATTGAGCCGAGGAAGCAATATAACTGGTGCAAACAACATTGATTGACAGCTATAAATAACCAATCAATCCAACTATATATTTATAAACTAGGCGAGTTTGGGCATGTTATACAGTTTAAACCTTTGCAAATTAAAGTTCTACATATAAGTGGTGCCACCCGCGCCGTCACAATTCCATTACTCTCATTACAGCAATGGCATTTTCGCTAATGATATTTTAGAAACACTTTACAAATGAAACATTGTTGCCCCCTAATTTTGTGATGACCTTTAAAACATTTTTTTCATCGATCGCACAGTATTTTCTAAGTACTTTTGGGCTTCTTTGTGTTTCCCAGTCCTATTTATTTTCACCACTGGCATTCACAGAGTCCTCATAGACTTGTTTTTCTTTTTCAGGAGATATGGGGCCACCTGGGAAACAAGGACCAAAGGGAGAACAAGGTAATCCTAACAGCAATTGCCCGCAAAGGAAGAACTCAAGAATGGTTGCCATGTTTGTTGGCTTGTAGAGAAAATAACAACATTGTGGCACTTCAAAGACTAAGGCTCTCCACTTTTGTGATTTTGACTTTGAATATTGATGCATTTGAGTAATATGATTTCTCTTTGAATCTTTGGGTCCTGCAGGGCAGTATAAAAGATCCACAAATTGATCTGGCATACAACATGCCAGATCAGCCCCAAGATAAGGGGTTAGTGTTGATACTGCCTTTACAGGCGGTATTTGTAGAATAGTGTGGTTCTAGTGTAGAGGATGGAGTCACACCAAAGCACCTAGAGTTTCTTAGACTGGATCTACACTGTCATATAATCCAGTTTCTGAAGCCAGATCATCTGCTTTGAACTGGATTATATGAGTCTACACTGCCATGTAGATAGTGACTCAGCTCTGACTTCCACAGGCCGCTGAGACTACCACAAATAACATACATGGACCAAAACCGGCCAGTTTAGGGAGCACGCGCCCAGGGCCATTGCAGGAAGCGTGTACCCTGCACCAGCCTTCTTCCCGGCGTACAGGTCAATGCCAGAGCACATCACTCTCCCAGAATTGGCAAGCGCGCGGGGGAGGAGAGCATGCTTCCTGCACCGGCACCTGGGCATGCGATCTCTCCACTAGCCCTCTTTCCCCACACGCTTGCCAATGCCTGGAGAAGGTCTAGGCCTCTCAGAGCCTTTTTAGCACCCTGAGGATGACGCATGGGGTCTGCATGAGGAGGCGGGGCCTAAGGAGGCAGGTCTGCAACCTTTCGAGAATTGCAAAATGAGCCCTCTGGGGGTCGCGACCTCCAGGTTGAGAACCATTGGTGTAGGGCTTCATAGGTGATAGCCTGCACTTTGAATTCAGACTGGAAACTTATTGACCCCCAGTGGAGCTGCTTCAATAGGGCCATGGTATGCTCCTATTGAAGCAGCTCCACTGCTCCACTGTAGATTGTTACATCAATACACACAAGGGAAATTGAACCTGTGTTTCCTCAACAACAGCTGCCTGCTGGCTCAATAGGCAGAATTAGGAGACTGAAGGCAAAGCTGGGCAACAGAGTTGGGTGTATTCTGCAACGGACTCTCCATTACCCACGCTAACCTGCTGTTCTCAGGTGTGGTGGCAAACACAGTCACCTTGATAGCAGCAACATTTGGCTACCTGTCTGGTCAGCTTCTATGAGTGGGTTTGGCAGAAGTAACTTGTCTTTTCCTTACACTGAATGAAATGTATGGGGCCAGGCCTGATATTTATTTTGTCACAAGTTTAAGGGACTTTGAAAAGTTGTTTGGTATGTGTCATAGCTCAGTGGACTAAATATCATTTTTGCTCTTCCTTGTTTCTAATTTGACTCTTTTGATCTTGTCCTATAGTATTTTTACTGTATTCTAAGTGGTAGTTGATTAGGGCCTGCTTTCTGCAATTCAGCAATACAATGGGGTAATATTGTGGGATAAAAACCCATAACAATTCAGATTATTACTATTATTATTATTATTATTATTATTATTATTATTATTTGAAACACAACAGGACAAGTCCACAGCAGACCCTCTGCTGGCTGTTGTATTGGATCACACGTCGGACACTTCTCAAGTGTCTAGGACTGTGTGATGTATCGGTGAATAATGCGTGCAGATCCCAGTAAGGTGGCCTTTTGCAGCTGACAGATGGTGATTTTGTCAGCGCCGATTGTGTTTAAGTGCAGGCCAAGGTCCTTAGGCACTGCACCCAGTATGATCACCACTGGGACTACCTTGACTGGCTTGTGTCAGAGCCAATAATAATAATAATAATAATAATAATAATAATAATAAACCTTTATTTATACCCCGCTACCATCTCCCGCAGGACTCCGTGCAGCTTACGAGAGGCCGAGCCCAAATACATCATAAAACATAACAACAACAATACAACAATAAATAACTCATAACAAAGCAAAACAATACAATAATGACATGACGCAATTAAAAACCTGTGGCAGGGCCAAATGTAACAATTAAAATTTTATAGTGCTGGGCATGTCCAGGGAAATAGGTTGGATATTTTAAAGATAGGTGGGCGTGCAGACAGTACTAACTCTCTCGTAAAATGCATTTGGGATATATTGCTTGGGAGTCCTTATTCTGGGAAGGCACACTGGAACATCCACGTCTTCAAGCTCCTTCTAAAAACTGCCAGCGTTGGGGCCTGCCTGATGTCCTTGGGGAGGGAGTTCCAGAGTCGTGGGGCCACCACCAAAAAGGCCCTGTCCCTCGTCCCCACCAATTGCGCTTGCGATGCAGGTGGGATCGTGAGCAGGGCCTCTCCAGATGAACGAAGAGATCCTGTGGGTTCGTATACAGAAATGCGGTCACGCAGGTAGATGGCTCCCAAACCGTTTAGACTCTTTGCAGTTTGATTATTATTATTGTTGTTGTTATTGTTATTATTTGAAACACAACAAGGTGAGTCCACAGCAGACACTCTGCTGGCTGTTGAATTGGATCACACGTCAGACACTTCCTAAGTGTCTAGGACTGTGTGATGTATTGGCAAATAATGCGTGCAGATCCCAGTAAAGTGGCCTTTTGCAGCTGGCAGATGGTAATTTTGTCAGCGCCGATTGTGTTTAAGTGCAGGCCAAGGTCTTTAGGCACTGCACCCAGTGTGCCGATCACCACTGGGACCATCTTGACTGGCTTGTGCCAAAGTCTTTGCAGTTCAATCTTTGTTGTTGTTGTTGTTGTTGTTGTATTTATGTTAGGGAAAACTACCCTAAAATATAGCAGAGCATCCCAAAATCAAGCAGGATACAAAAGTTGAGCATTCACCTCATTTGTGAGCAGAGCATGAAGTGCCGTGTGATGTGACTGTAAAGAATTTAGAGCTTAGACAGGCAAGATGCAAAGTCCAATCTTTGCACAAAAGGTTTTACAATAATAAGAAATAACTGCATTTCTTAATAATCAAGAACTCCGTCTGAGCTACTCTAACACCCATCTTTTCTAAGAGAGGGAAAAACTCAATCCCTACATCTTTCCTGACACACAAGCAGAGAGTTATCTCAAAGCACACAGCACATACTCTCCATACTAAAGTGTAAGAAGGCCAAAGTCCGATTCAAGAAGCTTGCAGAAGAAAAGTATCCAGTTTAAACAAGCAATCAGAATTGGAGCAGAAACAGAGAGGAGAAAAGAAATAGTTATATCCCCAATTGTCATACAGGATACTTGAGGAAGCTCTCAGACTATTCTAAGCTAACTAAAGTGTTCCTCATTGAGGACTTGACACTTGGGCAGTGTGGAGTTGAATCCCAACAATTTATACACCACTCAATGTCCCCTGAAGGGACGCAAAGCAACTTAACATAAAAGCATATACAAATATGCGAACATAAGAATCATGGAATCACAGA
The DNA here is from genome assembly GCF_037176765.1 of Anolis sagrei. Classification (NCBI taxonomy): domain Eukaryota; kingdom Metazoa; phylum Chordata; class Lepidosauria; order Squamata; family Anolidae; genus Anolis; species Anolis sagrei. Next base: position 77,490,641 of record NC_090034.1, on the reverse strand, counting down.
GTTGGAAGAAACCTGGTGGGCCATCCAGTCCAACCCCATTCTGCCAAGAAGCAGGAAAATTGCATTCAAAGCACCCCCAATAGATGGCCATCCAGCCTCTGTTTAAAAGCCTTCAAAGAAGAAGCCTCTACCACACTCTGGGGCAGAGAGTTCCACTGCTGAACAGCTCTCACAGTCAGGAAGTTTTTCCTAATGTTCAGGTGGAATCTCCTTTCCTGTAGTTTGTAGACATTGTTTGATTGCATCCTAGTCTCCAGGGCAGCAGAAAACAAGCCTGCTCCCTCCTCCCTATGACTTCCCCTCACATATTTATACATGGCCATCATGACTCCTCTCAGCCTTCTCTTCTGAAGGCTAAACATACCCAGTTCTTTAAGCTGCTCCTCATAGAGCTTTTTCTCCAGACCCTTGATCCTTTGAGTCGCCCTCCTCTGGACACATTCCAGCTTGTCAACATCTCCCTTCAATTGTGGTGCCCAGAATTGGACACAGTATTCCAGATGTGGTCCAACCAAGGCAGAACAGAGGGATTAAATTAAAACAGGATTAAATATGGCAACGGGCATGTGACTTTTCTATGAATGCTTGAAGATATTCAAATGAATACTAGCAAAATATTCAGTGCAGGAGTTGCTGATACCAAAAAATCCTGGATTTATGTCTGGACTGAAACACCCACATTCAGTTAGAGGTTGTGCGAGCCAAGTTGTGCATTATGTGTGGATGTGAACATGGGTGCATCTGTGCAATTAGTTGTGCATTTGCTTCCAACACTTTTGCTGCCTTGGTTCACTTGCTTCACAGCATCAGATCATAGACTTGTTGTTCAGCACAATGTGTAGTCCAGTGAATCTAAAACTCTCACCTGATGTTGCCTTGATGTAGGCTCTTGGCCAATGAGTACCTCTGTGTTATGCTTTGCTTTCAGTAATGCATTTGGTTTCTTTAAATACCAGGTGAAGCACCGGACCATTCGTCCCTCTGCCAAAATGGTAAGCTTCCTTCTTCTTCCTTCAAGAAAATGCTCTCAAATGTTCCTATGCCTCTCTTCAACCGTTGACATCCAAAAAGGGACCTCAGGGCTGCAAGCAATAAAGGAAGGAAACATTTGCGATTTTTCCAAAGTCTTCAGCAATTGTCCATTCTTGAAAAGAATAGCCAGACTTTGAAACCCCACAGATCTACTTTCCTGTATTCATTACTAGCCGTCCCCTGCCACACGTTGCTGTGGCCCAGTCAGGTGATCTGGGAAATAAAGTAATGAGAAAGTGTTGATTTCTAATATATGTAATGTCTTTATGCTTGTTGAGTAAACAGTATTTCTTGCTGTTTCTTTGTCAGTGTTGATGTGGAGATTGTCTGGTTTGCCTACTCTGGGACATGCAACATATAATTGTCCTTCTTTAGAGGTCCCTTTCAAATCTATTATACTGTGTGTGTGTGTGTGTGTGAATCATATCTATCTATCTATATCTATGGCTGGATGGCTCTTTGTCAGGAGGGCTTTGATTACGTTTTCTTGCCCTGGTGAAGGGAATTGGACTGGATCGCCTTAAGTATCTTCTGTTGGTCATGGGGGTTCAGTGTGGGAAGTTTGCCCCAATTCTGTCATTGGTGGAGTTCAGAATGCTCTTTGATTGTAAGAGAACGATAAATCCCAGTAACTACAACTCCCGAATGTCAAAGTCTATTCCCACAAACTCCACCAGTGTTCTCATTTGGGCATATTGAGTATTCGTGCCAAGTTTGATCCAGATCCATCATTGTTTGAGTCCACAGTGCTCTCTGGATGTAGATGAACTACAACTCCCAAACTCAAGGTCAATGCCCATCAATGCCTATGTTGGTCATGGGAGTCCTGTGTGCCACATTTGGTTCAATTCCATCATTGGTGGAGCTCAGAATTCTCATTGATTGTAGGTGAACTATAAATCCCAGCAACTATGATTTCTAAATGACAAAATCAATGTTTTTGAGTGATGGTCACTCCTTGGGTTAGTAGGTGTGTTGTGGCCAAATTTGCCAGCAATTTGTCCAGTGGTTTTTGAGTTATGTTAATCCCACAAACGAAAATTACATTTTTATTTATATAGATTCACACAATACTTAGAATTTTGTCATAAAGTGTGTAATGGGCCTAATCATTGCAATTGGTGGTTTAGTTGAAGCACAGCTCACAGGATTTAAATACATTTACACTGTGGACTTAATACTGTTTGACATCACTTTAACTGCCAGAGCTCAATGCTGTGGAATCATGAAAGGTATAGTTTTACAAGGTCTTTAGCCTTCTCTGCCAAAGAGTGTCCCACTGTTGTCAGTCTGCTAACTTGTCAGGCTTTTTCCCTCAGTATCCGCAGGGTCGCTGAAACTTCAAGTTTTCCAGCTTCATCACCAGCTTACACATCAGGATTCCATGTTGCTGCATGCAATAACATTCTGCGGAAACTTACAGGCAGCACATGGGGTGCAGACCCAGAATTAATAAGAACATCAGCCCTAGCCTTGTCTTACCCAACTGCCGAGTATGCCTGCCCTGTTTGGCATAGGTCTGCCCATGCAAAGCAGGTGAACATAGCATTGAACGAAACATGCAGAATAATCACAGGATGTTTTAAACCTACACCTGTTGATAAACTCTATAAGCTAGCTGGCGTTGCCCCCCTGATGTGCAACTGGAAGTTACTGCTAAATGTGAGAGAAATAAGGTTGAACACTGTGAAAGCCACCCACTACATGGCTACCAGCCTCCTCCCAGTAGACTCAAATCAAGGAAAAGCTTTATGAGAACTACCACTCATCTTGGCGTCCCCCCATCAACAGCAAGGGTATCCCTCTGGCCAGCTAAATCAGGAAATCCCAACTGGATGGCCCCCCACAAGGGTCTTCCTCCAGGGGCAAACCAAGAATGGGCAACTTGGAAGTCCCTGAACAGACTCAGAAGTGGAGTGGGCAGATCAGAAGACAATCTGGCAAAATGGCACTACCTAAAAGAATCTCACACCTTGTGTGACTGTGGAGCAGAACAGACAACTCCGCATCTGTATGCTTGTCCACTGTGCCCTGCCTCATGTACAGAGGAAGAATTGTTGGAGGCTATAGACAATGTCACTGCTGTTGCTTGTTTTTGGTCAAAAGATATTTAGCCGCCTGCACTCCTTCTATTTTTATCAGTTTTTATACTAATTTATGCAATGTTTTTTTATATGAAATAAATAAATAAATAGGATTCCATAGGACTGAGCCATGGCAGTTAATGTGCTTAACACTTCAAGCAGCCCCAGATGGTTGCACTTCATTTCATATCTTGGGGCTCCATGAGAAACTTTCCCTTCAAAAAAAGCTGTAGAACCCCTGGTCTAGAAAGTAGGATCTTGGCCGTACAGAAACATAAGTCTCCAGACTTCTGTGTGTTTGGCATGTGAATAAGGCCTTTATGTTGCGGAATGAAAATCACACGTAATTCACATTTTTTAGCAATCCATACAATGTCTTGCTAGAGAAAAGATATGCCATGCAGATGATCAGTAAAGAATAAGGTGTTTACGCTTTGTTATGCAACATACATGCAGTCATGTGAACAGTTGCATTGACTCACACAATGTCCTTTGAGAGAGATTCAAATGGTCCTTAGGTGTCCATGTGAAGGATCTTCTCCCAGCAGCCCAGAAGCAAAAAATACAAACGGTGTTGGTAAGCTCCTGCACATGTAACTGTTGCCAAAACTCCCAGGGTCAGCTAGCTTCTTTGGCATAGTCCAATCAATCAGCTTCGGGCTTTGCATTTTTCAATTAACACACTCACCAACTGATTTTTACATGCTCCAACAGTTTAGACAGAATTAAATAGAAACCACAGGAGATACATGGAAAAAAAATGTCTCAAAACCTGTGATTCCTTGCTTGCTGATTTCCCTTTCTGGCTACTGTTATGCTGCATCTCAACCTTTGGCTAAATATCCCACCAGGACCCCGGAGCTGCATGGAGCTTTTGAGCAAAGGGGAGTTCCTGAGTGGCTGGCACACCATCTACTTGCCTGACTGCCAACCACTGAGGGTCTTCTGTGACATGGACACGGATGGAGGCGGGTGGCTGGTGAGTGTGCACAATGTTGCCAAGGACCAGTTTTCTCTGCTTGGTTTGGATTTTGCCTTCTGAACATTTTGCAGGTTTTCCAAGCTCTGCATGGGTACTTTCCTGCCTCTCTATGGCCCCTTCTACGTTGCCATAAAATCCAGATTAGGAAAGCAAACAATCCACATTATCTGCTTCGACCTGGATTATATGAGTCTTTGGTGCCATTTAATCCAGTTCAAAGCAGATAATCTGGCTTTTATATGGGAGTGCAGAAGGGGCCTATGTGAAACTGAGGCTGGATCTGCACTGCTGTATAATCCAGATTATCAAATCAGACAATCAAGATTATGTGTTTTGAACTGGATTATATTAGGCCCTATCTACACTGCTACATAAAATCCAGATTATCTGATTAAATGCCAGTGAAGATCCAACCTGTCTACAGTGCCATACAATCCAGTGCAAAGCGGATAATCTGGATTTTATATGGCAGTGTAGATGGGGCCTGAAATATGCACCTGCTCAATACAGTAGATGATCTACGCCAGGAACTAGACAGTGGTTGCCTTGGTAGATGATCTACGCCGGGAACTAGACAGGGGGAGTGTGTTCCTGTTGATTCTGCTGGACCTCTCAGCGGCCTTCCATATTGTCGACCACAGTATCCTTTTGGGACGCCTCAGGGATATGGGACTTGGGGGTACTGTTCTGCAGTGGCTCCAGTCCTTCCTGGAGGGTCGGTCCCAAAAGGTGTTGCTGGGGGGCACCTGTTTGTCCCCATAACCATTGACTTGTGGGGTCCCGCAGGGTTCTATACTGTCCCCCATGTTGTTTAACATTTACATGAAACCGCTGGGAGAAATCATCCGGAGTTTTGGGGTCAGATATCATCTGTACGCAGATGATGTTCAGCTCTATCACTCCTTCCCACCTGTTACTAAGGAGGCTATGCAGGTCCTGAACCGGTGCTTGGCTGCTGTGCCGGCCTGGATGAGGGCAAACAGATTGAAACTTAATTCAGACAAGACAGAGGTACTCCTGGTGAGTCGAAAGGCCGAACAGGGGATAGGGGTAAAGTCTGTGTTGGACGGGGTTGCACTCTCCCTGAAGACACGGGTTTGCAGTTTGGGAGTGATCCTGGACTCATCGCTGAGCCTGGAACCCCAGGTCTCGGCGGTGGCCAGGAGAGATTTGCACAATTGCACAATTAAAGCTTGCGCGCCAGCTGCGCCCGTTCCTTGGGAAGTCGGACTTGGCCACGGTGGTCCATTCTGATCACTATTACATTCTGAATAGACTACTGCAATGCTCTCTACGTGGGGCTGCCTTTGAAAACTTCTCGGAAGCTCCAATTAGTCCAACGGTTGGCGGCCAGGTTGTTAACTGAAGCTGCGTACAGGGAGCATGCCACTCCTCTGTTGTGCCAGCTCCACTGGCTGCCGATTAGCCTCTGGGCACAATTCAAAGTGCTGGTTTTAACCTTTAAAGTCCTGAATGGTTCTGACCCAGATTATCTGTCCAAACGTATCTCCTGCTATGAACCATCACGAAGCTTAAGATCATCAGGAGAGGCCCTGCTCTCGATCCCACCACTCTCGCAAACGCGGTTGGTCTGTGGAACTCACTCCCTAATGACATCAGGTTGACCACCTCCCTCCTGTCCTTTAGAAGACAACTGAAGACCTGGCTCTGGGGCCAGGCGTTCGATTAGAGGCCAGCGGCAATAGGAAAAGGATATTTGGAAATTTGGATTTTGCGATCTGGATTCTTTTGGCTCGGCTTGGTTTTACTGGCACGTTAATCTATTAATTTATTGTTAAATTTTACTGATGATGTTGTATAATGTTTTAAAATGATTTTATTGTGAATTGTAATTTTATGGTATTTATGCTGTTAGCATCCTCTGATGCTCATGTGAGGCCGCGCTGAGCCCCACTTGTGAGGAGAAGGGTGGGATATAAATATATGAAATATATATATATATATATATATATATATATATATCTTGATTGTTTCATCCACAATTATGAATTATCATCACGTAGACAATTTGGAAATGCACTTTTTTTTTTGCACTAAAGGTTCCATAGTCCCCCAGCCAGCATCTCAGTATTCATCTGCACTGTATAGTTAATACTGTTTGATGCCACTTTAACTGCCATGGAATCATTGGAGTCATAGTTTTATCAGGACCTTAGGTTTCTCTGCCACAAATGTTAATATTTCACCAAATTACAAATCCTAGGACTCCATAGCATTGATCCATGGCAGTTAAAGTGCTATTAAACTGTGTTAATTCTAGAGTTTATATGCATCCCAGGCCCCTTCTACATTGCCAGATAATACAGGTTATCATTATGAGATTTGAACTGGATTATCTTAGTCTGCATTGCCATTTATTCCAGTTCAAAGCAGATAATGTGGATTTTATATGGCAGCGTAGAAGGGGTTCCAGTCAATAGATGTACAAGTGGTTACAATAAATACTATAAGCCTCACGGCCTTAAAAGTAGTCAGGACTAATTAGTATCAAAGCAGACCCAGCCCTACCCTTAGACAGGGTGAGGTTGATGGAGGGCCAGGCAGCTGATATGAATATGCTTAGATATTTAATTCTGTGCTCTCCTATTTTGCTATTACAAATGTTACGGGATGTTTCTGTCTCGGGTACTGTGCACCTTGGTATGGGTCCAGGTTGGGCACTGTCACTGTTTCAGGTAGACTCAGGTTCAGAGCAAGGTGTCTAAGATGGACTGGCAAGTAGTACCCCCTTTCTCAAGCCAAATCACACAGAGCCTTCTTGGGCTGGTCAAGTCTTCAAAAATGGGAAAGAACAGACTGCGGAATCTATCGAGGTATCTCCCTTCTAACCTCCGCTGGGAAAATCCTCGCAAGAATCCTTGCGAACCGCCTCCTACCCCTCTCAGAAGACATCCTCCCAGAATCCCAGAATGGCTTCCGCCCCTCCAGAGGAACAGTGGACATGATCTTCACTGCACAACTTGTTCCCGTCAACAAGATACTTCATCTTGTTGACAGGAAGCTGCCCACCGGAGTGGAAATCATCTATCGGACAGATGGCAAGCTATTTAATCTCAGCAGACTGAAAGCCAAAACCAAGGTTACAACAATATCTGTTATAGAACTCCAGTATGCTGATGACAACGTCGTCTGTGCGCATTTAGAAGAAGACCTACAAGCCACTCTAAACATCTTTGCAGAAGCTTACGAGAAGCTCGGCCTGTCATTAAACATTGAAAATATCAAAATGCTCTTCCAGCAGTCACCAGCCAAATCCTTTCCAATGCCAGAAATACAGCTTAATGGTGTAACATTAGAAAATGTTGACCATTTCTGCTACCTTGGCAGCCACCTCTCCACAAAAGTCAACATTGACACTGAAATACAACACCACCTGAGCTCTGCGAGTGCAGCTTTTTTCGTAATGAAGCACAGAGTGTTTGAGGACTGGGACATCCGTAGGGATTCCAAAGTGCTTGTTTATAAAGCTATTGTCCTCCCAACCCTGCTATACACCTGCGAGACGTGGACTGTCAAGAGATGTCACATGCAACTCCTAGAACGATTCCATTAATGCTGCCTCCAAAAAATCCTGCAAATCTCTTGGGAAGACAGGCGGAGAAATGTCAGTGTGCTGGAAGAAGCAAAGACCACCAGCATTGATGCGATGGTCCTCTGCCATCAACTCCGCTGGACTGGCCACGTTGTCTGGATGCCTGACCACTGTCTCCCAAAGCAGTTGCTCTACTCCGAACTCAAGAACAGAAAACGGAATGCCTTCGACAATATAGAAAATGGAATATTGGTGGGCAGGAAAAGAGATTTAAAATGGGCTCAAAGCCAACCTTAAAAACTCTGGCATAGACACTGAGAAATGGGAAGCCCTGCCCCTTGAGCGCTCCATCTGGAGGTCAGCTGTGGCCAGCAGTGCTGTAGAATTTGAAGAGGCACGAATGGAGGGCAAAAGAGAGAAACGTGCCAAGAGGAAGACGCGTCAAGCCAACCCCGACCAGGACCGCCTTCCACCTAGAAACCAATGCCCTCTCAACGAGAGAAGATGCAGATCAAGAATAGGGCTCCACAGTCATTTACGGACCCACCGCTAGTACACTGATCTTGGAAGACTATCCTACTCGGACAACGAGGGATCGCCTAATTAAGTAATGGGCCCAGGTTGGACAGTCACTGTTTCAGGTAGATTCGGGTTCAGAGCAAGGTATTTTGGTGTCTAAGATGGAATGGCAAGTAGTACCCCCTTTCTCAAGCCAAATCACATAGTGCCTTTTTGGGCTGGTCAAGTCATTTTAGTTTCAGATGCAAAGAAATATCAGAATGCATTTAGCTGGAGTCCAGGGAAATGAGAAGTGGGCTTTTGTGTGGATATACTCCAAGCTTGATCAGGTTCAACAGTTGAGCAAAACAAATACAAATGTTCCTTGATTCCTCTGTCAACTTGGCCTCTTATCCCTCTTTTATCAGGTGTTTCAAAGGCGACAGGATGGTTCCGTTGACTTCTATCGCACCTGGAATGCGTACAAGAAAGGTTTTGGGAACCAACTATCAGAATTCTGGCTGGGCAATGAGAACATCCATCTTCTGACACGTGAAGGTAATGGACCCTAGAGCGCTTCCAGACAGTACTAAATCACGTTTTAGTGAAAGGCAAAAAATCCCAGGACTTCAGGAGAGATCCACATACAGACCTGTTGGTCCCGGGATTTCTGCCTTCGTTGTCCAGACTTGATGTTTTGTTTCGAGATTTAGAGGCTCCCAAGATGACCACCGCGGGCCTTCCGCCAGAAACCAGCAATTTTTTTAAAACCCTGTGAGGTACAGATATGTGGATATAGAATCATAGAATTGGAAGAGACCTCATGGGCCATCCAGTCCAACCCCCTGCCAAGAAGCAGGAAAATTGCATTCAAAGCACCCCTGACAGATGGCCATCCAGCCTCTGTTGAAAAGCCTCCAAAGAAGGAACCTCCACCACACTCCGGGGCAGAGAGTTCCACTGCTGAACGGCTCTCACAGTCAGGAAGTTCTTCCTAATGTTCAGTTGGAATCTCCTTTCTTGTAGTTTGAAGCCATTGTTCTGTGTCCTAGTCTCCAGGGCAGCAGAAAACAAGCTTGCTCCCTCCTCCCTATGACTTCCTCTCAAATACTTAAACATAGCCATCATGTTTCCTCTCAGCCTTCTCTTCTGTAGGCTAAACATGCGCAGCTCTTTCAGCCGCTCCTCATAGGGCTTGTTCTCCAGACTCTTGATCATTTTAGTCGCCCTCCTCTGGACACATTCCAGCTTGTCAACATCTCTCTTTAACTGTGGTGCCCAGAATTGGACACAGTATTCCAGATGTGGTCTAACCAAGGCAGAATAGAGGGATAGCATGACTTCCCTGGATGTAGGCACTATACCCCTATTGATGCAGGCCAAAATCCCATTGGAGAACAAACTGATAAGAACATCAGCCCTAGTCTTGTCTTACTCAACTGCCGAGTATGCCTGCCCTGTCTGGCATAGATCTGCCCATGCAAAACAGGTGAACATAGCATTGTATGAAACATGCAGAATAATCACAGGATGTCTTAAACCTACACCTGTTGATAAACTACAATCTAGCTGACATTGCCCCCCCTCCCCTGATGTACGATGGGAAGTTGCTGCTAAATGTGAGACAAATAAGGTTAAACACTGTGAAAGTCATCCACTACATGGCTACCAGCCTTCTCCCAGTAGACTCAAATCAAGGAAAAGCTTTATGAGAACTACCATCCCTCTTGGCGTCCCCACAGCAACAGCAAGGGTATCTCTCTCGGCACCTAAACCAGAAAACCCCAACTGGATGGCCACCCACAAGGGTCTTCCTCCAGGGGCAAACCAAGAATGTGCAACTTGGAAGTCCCTGAAGTGGACTCAGAAATGGAGTGGGCAGATCAGAAGACAATCTGGCAAAATTGCACTACCTAAAAGAATCCCACACCTTGTGTGACTGTGGAGCAGAACAGACAACTCCGCATCTGTATGCTTGTCCACTATGCCCTGCCTCAGGTACAGAGGAAGAATTGTTGGAGGCTACAGACAATGTCATTGCCGTTGCCCATTTTTGGTCAAAAGATATTTAGCCACCTGCGCTCCTTCTATTTTTATCGGTTTTATACTAATTTATGCAATGCTTTTGATACGAAATAAATAAACACAGAGCCTCTTTCTTATAATCAACAATCCAAAGTCTAAAGCATTGCTCTGGTCTGAGAGTCTGATAGTCTCTAAAGCACTGAGTTTCTACTGACTTCTAAGATGGAGTCTGAGATCTGAACAGTCCCAGATCTGATCACATGGTATCCAGTCCCTCCCACAACATAGAGTTAAGGAAAACTGCATACCAACACACACATATACAATACAGTAAGCAATCTGAAGTATATATATGTAATAAATAACTAGTATATGAGTCTTGTAGAAGGTTGCGATTTCCAACAATTGCTGGATCTACACTGCCTATAATGCAGTTTGGGACTACACCTAACTGCATTATATGGTATAAAGTCTATTGGGAGAGGAAGGCCGAATAGTAGAGAAGATTTTAAAATAATTTGAATTTATCAGACAGGGAAAGATATAACTGTATAGCTATATTTGAATGACATCTGAATTAAGAGGTTTTGTAACTGTTTCTTCAATTGGGGTACGCTGCCACATTTATTTAGTATTCAGGCTGAATTATATATGTGGAGAGGATACTTAGTAACACCCTTCTGTGTTACTATGGTGTTTATTTTCCTCAGGGGTTTTAAATACCAATGACGTTCACACAGAGGCTGTTGTAATGTGTTAACTATAACAAAACGTTTATTTAACAGGCTTAAACTCTTCTGGTACAAATGCATAATGGTTTCTGTAAATGAATGGCACAAAAGCTGTACAATTCTTAGATGGGTACTGGGTTCAAATCTAGAGTTAACAAACAGGAGATTATCTCAGGAAATTAATCTCTGATGATAATTCCAAACTAAATTCCCACTTTCTGGAATCTAGCCAAACAACCTTGGTCAAGCCTTCCTCGGGAATAAAACAAACAGACCATAAGCAAGGTCCTGTTCCCACTGTCAGTATTCCTGGCTAATTCCACTAGCCCTTGAATGCTACAAAATATTAAGCCAATTCTCCTATCTAGTACTATCCAACTGTGAACACCAACCGACTACCTAACTCCCAACTGACAAATCCCAACTGCCAAAACTCAAGCCTCAAATTCAAGTATGTTGTCACCCACATTGCTATTCCAATATACAGTAGGTTCTTTTTGCTTTTTCAAAATACTGATGCACAGATTGGGACAACAGACAGGAAATTATGTTGATCTTTTGCCCTCTTTTCCTTAGGGCAGCACCAGCTCCGCGTGGACTTGGTTGACTTCGATGACCGCAAAACATTTGCTCATTACCAGTCCTTCCAGCTCAAGGGAGAAGATGAGAAATACGGGCTTGTCCTGGGGGCATTCCTGGGTGGTTCTGCAGGTGAGAGACTTCAATTTCCTGAAAGATCATGCTCACTTGTTCTGATACCTCCTATATATTTAACTGTACCTTTGTTAAAATATTAATATCATGCTCTGCATCGCACCTCTTATGCAAAGACATTTACTATGAGTTGAGCCACACTCTTTCTGAGGTGGTGTGGTTTCATAAGAACTTAAATTTCGCCAAGGTCTTTTCCTCTCTCTAACATCCTGATCAACTTATATCCCCATACCAAAAAAGGGAAATGCTAAAGACTTCTCAAACTTTCGTACAGTGGCACTTATTTTTAAGGTAATGCTCAAGATCCTGCAAGGAAGACTCCAGCAATACATGGATCGAGAGTTGCCAGATGTACAAGCTGGGTTTAGAAAAGGCAGAGGAACGAGAGACCAAATTGCCAATATCCGGCGCTGGATAATGAAGAAAGGCAGGGAGTTTCAGAAAAACATCTATTTCTGTTTTATTGACTATTCTAAAGCTTTTGACTGTGTCGATCATAATAAATTGTGGCAAGTTCTTGGTGGTATGGGGATACCAAATCACCTTGTCTTTCTCCTGAGGAATCTGTATAAGGACCAAGTAGCAACAGTAAGAACTGACCATGGAACAACAGATGGTTCAAGATTGGGAAAGGCATCTGGCAGGGTTGTATACTCTCACCCAACCTATTCAACTTGTATGCAGAACACATCATGCGATGTGCAGGGCTTGACGAATGCAAGGCTGGGGTGAAAATTGCTGGAAGAAACGTTAACAACCTTAGATATGCAGATGATACCACTTTGATGGCTGAAAGCGAGGAGGAGCTGAGGAGCTTGCTAATCAAGGTGAAAGAAGAAAGGACAAAAGCTGGGTTGCAGCTCAACATCAAAAAAACCAAGATTAGTTGATAACTGGGAAACAGAGGGAGAAAACGTGGAGGCAGTGACAGATTTTGTATTTCTAGGTGCAAAGATTAATACGGACGTGGACTGCAGCCAGGAAATCAGGATACACTTACTTCTTGGGAGGAGAGCAATGTCCAATCCCAATAAAATAGTGAAGACTAGAGACATCATACTGGCAATGAAGATCTGCATAGTTAAAGCAATGGTATTCTCCATAGTCACCTCTGGATGTGAGAGCTGGACCATAGGGAAGGCTGAGCGAAGGAAGATAGATGCTTTTGAACTGTGGTCTTGGAGGAAAGTTCTGAGAGCGCCTTGGACTGCAAGAAGATCCAACCAGTCCATACTTCAGGAAAGAAAGCCCGACTGCTCATTGGAGGGAAGGATATTAGAGACAAATATGAAGTACTTTGGCTACATCATGAGAAGAAAGGAAAGCTTAGAGAAGACAATAATGCTGGGGAAAATGGAAGGAAAAAGGAAGAGGGGCCGACCAAGGGCAAGATGGATGAATGGCATCCTTGAAGTGACTTGATTGACCTTGAAGGTGCTGGGGTGGTGACGGCCGACAGGGAGCCCTGATGTGGGTTGGTCCATGAGTTCACGAAGAGTCGGAAACGACTGAACGAATGAACAACAACAAAGTTGTGACCCAACTTAGTATCATCCTTAGATGATTGGAGCAGAGGCGGAGTAGTGTAGTGATTTTAGCACTTGACTACATCTCTGAAGACCAGGGTTCAAATCCCTGCTTTGTCGTTAAAACACACTGGGTGAATTTGGGCAAGTCACACTCTTCCTTAAAGCAGGGCAAAAGCAATTTCCCCAGTGAACAAGAAAATCCCATCACAGGTTCACCTTACAGTCACCAGATGTCGGAAATGACTTAATGGCACACAGCAAATACACTTCAGTGTTGACACTAAAGGTATCAACCAGCTTCTAGCATTTCACCATGAGCAGCCAGCTCTTCTTCTTAAATACCCTTCACATTCAGGTACGTGAAAGTATAGGAGAGCTACGGGATCATCTAAACCACAAGCCTTCTTGCCTCCCGGTGACCACCAATATACCACCACTGGAGGAAAAGAGTAGGGGGCAGGTGTAGCACAGTGGGTTAAACCGCTAAGCAGCAGAAAATCCTGCCGATCAAAAGGTTAGCAGTTCAAGCGCCAGTTGGGGTGAGCACCTGCCATCAGTCCCAGCTTCTGCTCACCTAGCAGATCAAAAACAGAAATCATTGGACAAGTGGGCTTATTAAGAAAAGACCCTCGTCATAAATGCACAGCAGAGTAATTTATTAGCAGCAGCGTGACCCAGCACCAGTCGCTTAAAGTGATAATAGGAACAAAAATACACAGACCAATGTTATCTCTTCCATAGGAGGCTTCTCTTTCATGTTCCTTGATTCGTGTTTGGGCAATGCTGCGTTTGGGGGTCCCTATGTAGACTTGTCCACAGCTGCATGGTATACAGTAGACTCCTGCAGAAGCTGATGAGGAAACACAACATACAAACTATCTACAGACCCACCAAGAAAATCCAATAAATGCTTCGTTCAACAAAGGACAAGAGGGATCCTCTCACTTCTGCAGGAGTCTACCGTATACCATGCAGCTGTGGACAAGTCTATATAGGGACCACCAAACGCAGCATTGCTCAAACACGAATCAAGGAACATGAAAGGCACTGCAGACTACTTCAACCAGAGAAGTCAGCCATAGCAGAGCATCTGATGAACCAACCTGGACACAGCATTTTATTTAAGAATACAGAAATGCTGGACCACTCGAACAACCACCATGTCAGACTACACAGAGAAGCCATTGAAATCCACAAGCATGTGGACAATGTCAACAGAAAGGAGGAAATCATGAAAATTAACAAAATCTGGCTACCAGTATTAAAAAACTCAAAAAGTACAACAGCAAAACAACAGAGAGGAAACAAACAAGGACATCTAATCACCTCTCAACAAAAGATTGCCCCAGGCACTGCCAGGTCATCAAATGCTAATCAAGGTGGTCAGTTGAAACATTCACACCTACCTCCAACAGACAAGAGTTCTTTGTCCCACCCTGGTCATTCCACAGATATATAAACCCTTTTTCCTAGTTCCAACAGACCTCACTACCTCTGAGGATGCTTGCCACAGATGCAGGTGAAACGTCAGAAGAGAATGCCTCTAGAACATGGCCATATAGCCCGAAAAAACCTAGAACCGTGATTCCGGCCATGAAAGCCTTCGGCAATACATCAAAATGTTCAAGACCTGCTCATTTAATGTGTTATTATTATTATTATTATTATTATTATTATTATTATTTGGTTTACTTTTACCCCGCCCTTCTCACCCTGAAGGGGACTCAGGGCGGCTTACACATCCAAGGCACAATTCGATGCCCATAGCATACATCAATAATAAGCAATAAAACAAAATAACAAATTAGCAAACAACAACAACAACAATACATTGCATCTAAACCCGTTAAAACCAATAAAACCAATATAATTTCATACAAACCGATACAAACCGCTTCTTCCTTCTTGCCAGTCAGTGTTCGCTATCTCATGGTTCAGAGTTTTCTTCCACATTTATCAGTCCACATATATCAGTCCTGCCGGTCCTAATTGCCTGGTTGTCCTATCTAGTTAGCAGATTGCCCGAAGGCCTGGTCCCACAACCACGTCTTTGCCTTTCTCCTAAAGGACAGGAGTGATGTCGATGCCCTGATATCCACTGGGAGTGAGTTCCACTCACTTATTTTATGCTGTTCAAATACCATGGTGGCTTGAAGAGGTAAAGAGAGGATGAATCCCCCAAGTAATATACACAATGCTGCAGTGACCTTGTGCTCTTCTCCTCTACAGGTGATTCTCTATCATTCCATAATGGACACCCTTTTTCCACCCATGATGAAGACAATGACAGCGGGACACAGAATTGTGCCGTTGTTGTGCACGGAGCCTGGTGGTATTTAAACTGCTATCGTTCCAACCTGAATGGTGGTTACCCAATTGGTGAGAGGAAGGGTCAGAGGTACGGCATTGACTGGGCATCCGGCAAAGGAGTCGGTGTCTCCTACAAAAGAACAGAGATGAAGATCCGTTAAACATATCCTGTCCAGGCCTCAGAGATAGAAAAATAAAGCAGTGAATACAATCAAGCAAACATGTATGTCTTTCTCTTTGTATTTCGGTTAAACCACTGAGCTGCTGAACTTGCTGACTGAAAAGTTGGTGGTTCACATCTGGGGAGCGGGGTGAACTCCTGCTTTTAGCCCCAGCTTCTGCCAACCTAGCAGTTCAAAAACAATGCAAATGTGAGTAGATCAATAGGTACCACTTCTGCGGGAATGTAACAGTGCTCCATGCAGTCATAATCTTGGAGGTGTCTACGGATAACGCCAGCTTTACAGTTTAGAAATGGAGATGAGCACCACCCCGCAGAGTTGGACATGATTAGCCTTAATGTCAATGGGAAACCTTTACCTTTACCTTAGTCCCAAAGATGAGGATTTTCTTACACTCTGGGTAGGAAATGATGAGTTGGGAGCTTTTGCAGATATCTTCCTCTCTGATGCAGAAAGAAATACAGACCCCAAAATCGGAAATAGCGAAAGCCTTGGACTTTATTTTTATTTATTCTTTAAAGAGTTGGGATCATTCCTTTCCAAACCTGGACATATTAGAACAATTAGAGTTTGGACAGATGAATTCTTCTTCTACCAACACAGCCTTGTTAAGGAATATGCTTGTGATGGTCCATTAATTTTTCCCCCATAGAGAAAATTTCTGTGTTTGGACTATTATAACCAGTAAGTTGAGAAATTTGTTTGTCTTGTCAAAAGTGACTGTAAGTCACTTCTGGTGTGAGAGAATTGGCTGTCTGCAAGGACACTGCCCAGGGGACGCCTGGATATTTTGATGTTTTACCATCCTTGTGAGAGGCTTCTCTCATGTCCCTGCATGGGGAGCTGGAGCTGATAGAGGGAGCTCATCCGCACTCTCCCCGGATTCGAACCTGCGTCGTGTCAGTCTTCAGTCCTGCTAGCACAGGGGTTTAACCCACTGCGCCACAGGGGCTCCAATTGAGAAGGTGAAAATCATTTATACTCCAGGTTGCTGTGTGTTTCAGGTTGTATGGTCATGTTCCAGAAGCATTCTCTCCTGACGTTTCACCCACATCTATGGCAGGCATCCTTAGAGGTTGAGGGGTCTGTTGGAAACTATGTAAGTGAGGTTTATATATCTGTGGAATGGCCAGGGTGGGAGAAAGAACTCATCTGCTTGAGGCAGGTGTAAATGTTGCAATTTGCCACCTTGAAAGGAGGAAACCATGAAAATGAACAAAATCTGGCTACCAGTATTAAAAAAAACTCTAAAATCAGAACAGTACATAAAGAAGAACACTAAAAAAGCAGGGGAATTCCAAACAAGAATCAATCGGGACCAGCTAGCACCTCCCAACAAAGGATTCCCCCAGGCAACAACGAGCCAGAACTTGAAACTGCAAGGCCATTAAATGCTAATCAAGGTAGCAAATTGCAACGTTGACACATGCCTCGAGCAGACAAAAGTTCTTTCTTCCACCATGGACATTCCACAGATATATAAACCTCACTTACATATATAAAATGATATTTAGAGTGAATGAACCTGTAAGCTGGCTACTGTTCCATCATTTATACACAGATATATACACACTAGCCATCCCCTGCCACACGTTGCTGTGGCCCAGTCTGGTGATCTGGAAAGTAAAGTAATGAGAAAGTGTTGGTTTCTAATATATGTAATTCTTTTCTGCTTGTGGGTAAACAGTATTTCTTGTTGTGTCTTTGCCAGTGTTGATGTGGAGATTGTCTGGTTTGCCCACCCTGGAACATCCAACATATCATTGTTCTTCATTAGGTGTCCCTTTCAAATCGAAGTCAGGAGGGCTCTGATTACGTTTTCTGGTCCTGGTGAAGAGAGTTGGACTGGATGGTCTTAAGTATTTTCTGTTGGTCATGCGGGTTCTGTGTGGGAAGTTTGCTCCAATTCTGTCGTTTGTGGGATTCAGAATGCTCTTTGATTGTATAAATCCCATTAACTACAACTGCCAAATGTCAAGGCCTATTTCCCCCAAACTCCATCTGTGTTCAAATTTGAGCATATGGCTCACTGGTTTTTGAGTTCTGCTAATCCCACAAATGAAAATTACATTTTTATTTATATAGAACAGGTGTCCTCAAACTATGGCCTGAGGGCCGCATACGGCCCTCCAAGGTTATCTAACCAGCCCTCGCTCAGGGTCAACCTAAGTCTGAAACTTGAAAGCACACAACAATAACAACAATCCTATCTCATCAGAAAAAAGCAGGTCCACACTTCACTTGAAATACTAATACGTTTATATTTATTAAAACTGTTCTTCATTTTAATTATTGTATTGTTTTTAAGTGTTTTTGCACTACAAATAATATATGTGCAGTGTGCAGAGGAATTCATTCATTTTTTTTCCAAATTATAATCCGGCCCTCCAACAGTTTGAGGGATTTTGACCTGGCCCTCTGTTGAAAAAGTTTGAGGACCCCTGATATAAAAGATATACGTGAATGATGAAATGGCATGCAGCTTTTCCAGCTGTCTGTCAGCCCCATCTACCTCCAATGTGACCTGAGATCAATCGATTAATTCCCCATCCAGCAAATCCCAGTTCGCTTGCCAAGACATTGTCCTGCCCTTCCATTTGGGGCCAGAAAAAGAGAGATAATTAACCCTTAGTCTGGCTAGAACCACAGTTTCTTTCCAAGGGACAAATGTCTCTTTGCTGCCCATTGTAACAGGTCAGAATAGATGTGGAAAGAGCCACTGAGGATGTCATTGCTTGTGATAGGGTTCGCTATTCTCCCCAGTTTCGCATTTCCACAAGGAGCGTATCCCCCAGCAAAGCATTTTAAACACACACACAAACAGTTCTTCTAAAAATATACAGATTTTATTTACACAACCATGCCATCATGGTCACAATATGATCTTAACATACACAAATATTTGCATAAACTAAACACCAGCATTGCAATCTTCTCTTAGGCCTCACCTATGCTGTCAATTTAATGCAGTTCATACTGTATTATATGGTTAGTGTAAATTCATATAAAGCAGTTTAACTGCATTAAATTGCATTATATGAGCCTACACTCCCCATATAATGCAGTTTGAACTGCATTATAGGGCAGTGTAGATAGGGACTGAGTTGCAGGTCCTGGGTGGTTTGAATCTCCCTCTCCTTCCCCAAAGGAATCCAATAAAGCACCAAATTAAAAAGAAAGAGGTACATTTATTCTAATCAGAAAAACTATTAAATATTACAATATTAGACTATACAATTATATAAGGTAAACTATAAAAAACAGAGCATGTGGAATACTCTCTCTGCGCTGCTCCAACGCTGGGCTGAGTGTCCCAGGATTTGCAGTGGAGGGAGGAGGGCCTTGGAAACCCTCCGCCAGAGAGGCCTGGGCCTTCCTCCACTGCAAGTCCGGGACTATATTTGCACCAACGATGACCCCTTCCACACCACCCCATATCCCAAGATCTGATCCCAGATTATCTGTTTATCCCATTTTATCTGGCAGTGTAGACAAATAGTCCAGTTTAAAGCAGATAATCTGGGATCAGATCCTGTGAAATCAGACAGTGTAGATCTAGGAGGAGGCCCAGGGGCCAAGACTCATGTGGTGGAAGATAAGGCAACAACCGGCAGCCAGGTAAGCCTTCGCAGGGGCCTGGTCTTCCTCCTGCAGCAGGGCCCCAGCCAGCCAGCCAAGTCCAGGAACTCCAGAGTGATGTTGCTGTGGGGGGATTGCAGCTCCCCGAGGACCCCGTCCAACAGCTCCTGGAGGCCCAGGTCTGCAAAGAAAGAGAAAGGAGGATTAAGTCAAAGTGCAGCCCTGCCTAAGAGGTCCCCAAAAGAAAATGTCTGACCACAGGCCTCCCCACTTGTTTGGGGAAGGAACCTTTCAGGATCTTCCCTTTCATACGTTCTGTCTACAAGAGCAAAGCTAGCTGGGCTTCTCTGTGGTGTGTAGACCCTGGGCTGTGCCTGACATCTCCCTGTAGGTCTTGCAGAGGGGGAGAAGGTCCTGCCTACTCTGATGTTGGATGGCCAGGCTGTGATATTGGAGCCAGGTCATCACCAGTGTCCAAGTATTCGCCAGGGAGTGAGGGCGCTGGCCCAGGGAGTGAGGGCAGCAGCTGAAAGAGAAGAGGAGAAGCGTGAAGGGCTGGAGCCAGAAAGGAAAACACTGCCTCTCCCCTCCTTGCCTCCTCAGCCTTGCCCTAAGACCCCTTCCAACCCCAACCCTTCTCGCCTGGATGTAGAAGGCCACCACGCTGGCCAAATGCTCCAGCGGCGCTTCTGCCTTCCAGATGGAACACAGGTGCCGGAGAAGGGAAGAAGAGGACTTGAGGAGATTCCTGTGAGGGAAGCCAGTCAGAGATAACAAGTTGGGCCTCCTCCCTGAACCTCCTCCGGCCCTTGGCTCCTTACTGCAACTGGAGGGCCATTCCCTCATAGCAGATGCTGGGATCTTCAAACATCTTTTCAGAGGTCTCATTGAAGGACTCCCAGGACACCCTCTTCACTAGAACTGAGATGATATTAGCCAGTTCTCTGCAGGAAAAAAGGAAAGAAAAGGTTTACTTCCCAGTGGAGAGTCTGAGTCGCCCATCAGGCCCTCCAAAAGGGCTGGGTGTCCCACTGACCCTCCCTCCCCACTGTCTCCTTGCTCTGGAGGAACACAGCTGCTGCTCTGGTTCCTGCTGGGTGTAACATACTGGCCTACTGTACCAGCATGTTTGGTTCCTTGAAGGCCAGAAACCAAGCAGGGGATGTCTGCTAGGGTTGCCTCTTCGTAATCCTGTAAAAGACAGTTGGGCAGATGAGTGAAAGAGGGGGCAAAAGAGAAGGAATGGGAAGACAGCCCAGGGGAGGAAGACTACAGAAGGAGGAAAAAGGTGAAAGGAGAGGCAGGGAGAGGAAAAGAGATGGGGGTGAAGGAGCCCACCCCTCTTTTACCCCCCCCCCTTCCCTTTGAGGTTTTCCACTACGGAAGCAGCCCCCATCATACCTCCAGTGGTTGCTAGGGAAAGACCATTGGAAAGACTATAAACCAACTGATTTTTTTTCCTTTTCTATTTTTGTAGTCTCTCTTTTCTCTTTTTTATATAGAAACTGCTCGATTCTGCAGTTGGTTCACATAGCAAGACCAGTGAGATTCATAGTTAAGATGGGGGTGGAGACAACAGGAAGTGGGAGAAATCTGCCCCTTGGAAAGGAAATTCACTCCTGAAAGAGTTGTCTTGGTAAAAAAAAGTCTCAGTCAAAGCTTTCTCTCCAATCCTTGTTTCCACAACAAGCTGTTTTTTTCAAAATCCAGTTATCACAGGGACAGAAAGTGAGGTGAAATCTTCTGAACAGGGGCATATAGACAGCAAAACAAAAATTTTAATTGCTTTCGGGGTATTTGTTGTAATGTTTACTTATGTTTTATTTATTTATTTGTTTACTATATTTGTATACTGTCCTTCTCAGCCTGCAGGCGACTCAGGACGGTTTACAGAGGCAGCAATTCAATGCTCAGCAACACCATAAAAACAATTTAAAAACATTAACATCTATATATATAAGAATCTTAAGGGCGTAATTAGGCGGTCAAAAATGGAGAAACCACGAGACGAAATCTCACCAAATTTGCCCTGCTAATACCTCTTCCCCCAAGGTATGACCAACAACCCTCAAAACACCACTACGCAACAACACAAACTCACAATATCCTAAAAGCACGGAGCATGTGCAGAGGCCTCGGGAGCAATGCGATGAGGAGGAAGGACTCCATTTCCCAGCTTCCCCTGCATGCCCTCCGCATGCGCACTGCTGCCTGCCTGCCTCCCTCTACCCCATCGGTAATTCCCTCAGGGGGGTCCTGGTTGGAGTGAGGGAAGGGGTGAGGCCCGCCCTGCCAGGTAGGCCGCTGGCTCCCGCTATCCCAACCTTTCCGAGGGGGCGCCTGGCTGTCCTCCTGAGGCCCCGAAGGCTCACCGGCCTGCCACTCGCTCTCGGCCATCTTCCCGCCGCCGCCGCCACTCTCCTTCCTTCCTTCTCCTCCTCTCAACTCTCACCGCCTGACGTTAGGTAACAAGATGGCGCCGCCCCCTCCGCCATCTTGGAAGCGGGCACTGCCGCCCATCTCTTCTATCAGGGGCTGGTCAGCGAGGCCGGAGCGGCCATTTTGGTTAAGGGTGCATGCCTTTTCCCATCATCGGTTTGGACGGCCATTTTTGTTGAGGGCAATTCCCCTGTCAGCGACGCCGAAGGAGCCATGTCAAAGGAGGGCATCCTCACCCTTTTCCTATTAAGACATAAGATGACCAAGTGTATATGTATGTGTGTATGATATGTATGATACAATATATCTGTGTGTGTTTGTTCATATACACACATCTATATATATATCCCAATTAATCATCTATTGGAAGTTATCCAAAGATAGATAAATAGATAAATAGATAGATATGGCTGGAGTTACATTTTAAAAAGTACCTGTTCTGATTTACAAACAAATTCAACTTAAGAAGAAACCTACAGAACCTAATGTATTGTCGAAGGCTTTCATGGCTGGAATCACTCAGTTCTTGTGGCTATATGGCCATGTTCTAGAGGCATTTCTCCTGACGTTTCGCCTGCATCTATGGCAAGCATCCTCAGAGGTGAGGTCTGCTGGAGCTGGGGAAAAAGGGGGTTTATATATCTGTGGAATGCCCAGGGTGAGACAAAGGGCTTTTGTAAGTTGGGCTAGGTGTGAATACCTACAGAACCTATCTTGTTTGTAACTTGGGGACTGCCTATATTTCTAAAAAGTATAGAGAGAACAGAAAAGTGTGTGATTGGCCCCTGTTTCCATCCTGGATGCATCTAGCACTCATAAAGTACAGGTTGCATCCAGGACCATTCCACGCTGTACCGCCCTTCTCTGGACAATGCAGGGTTTGGGAGGGTAAAGGCTGACCCCGCCCTTGGAAGGAAGGGGCCTACTTCCTTACCTTCGATGCTGGCCTCACTTCGATGATGTGAGTCCTGAGAGAGGGCTCCTCCACGCAGGTTCCTTGTGGTTCTGGAGGTCTGGAAAGGGGCAAGAGAAGGCCACAAAACATGAGAGACTGGCTCACCCTACCCCCTTGGATGGGGCCAAGGGCACTGCTGTCCCCTTCCCGCCCTCCAGTGGGGGGCCAGGCTGATGGTCCAGGAAACCCATGAGGCACCCTGAGGTCATACTTCTTCTCCACTCCTATGGACTCTAGCAAGGGATTGACCCTTTGAACTGGCTGCCACTGGGAGGGAAGGAGAGGGCCGGCAACTGGGGGTCTCCATGCAGACTGAGTGACAGGAGTTTGGGATTGGGAGGATGCGGGGGGATTAGCATGTGGCTGGTGATTAGCTGGCCCTTTCCTTTCTCAGGCTCGCCTCACTCAAATCGCAGCAACTACAACTCCCAAATGTCAAGGTCTATTTTCCCCAAACTCCACCAGTGTTCACATTTGGGCATATTGAGTATTCGTGCCAAGTTTGGCCCAGGTCCATCGTTATTTGAGCCGACAGTGCTCTCTACATTTTAATGAACTACAACTCCAAAACTCAAGATATTTTCCAAATCCTTCCAGTATTTTCTGTTGGTCATGGGGGTTCTGTGTGCCAAGTTTGGTTTAAGTCCCTCATTGGTGGAGTTCAGAATGCTCTTTGACTATAGGTGAACTATACATCCCAGCAACTACAACTCCCAAATTACAAAATGAATCTTCTCCCAACCCCACTAACATTCACATTTGGGCATATTGGATATTTGTGCTCAATTTAGTCCAGTGAATGAAAATACATCCTGCATTATCGGATATTTACACTACGATTTATAACAGTACTAAAATTGACAGGTATGAAGTAGCAACGAAAATAATATTATGGTTGGCGGTCATCAAAACATATGGAAATGCATTAAGGGGTCATGCCATTAGCAAGATTGAGAGCCACTGATTTATTGGTT
This sequence comes from Anolis sagrei, assembly GCF_037176765.1. Lineage (NCBI taxonomy): Eukaryota > Metazoa > Chordata > Lepidosauria > Squamata > Anolidae > Anolis > Anolis sagrei. The sequence goes on along the minus strand of NC_090034.1, from coordinate 77,467,054 downwards.
CTTTTGTTTTTAACGTACTCAGAATGCACAGAGCATGCACACACACACACACACACACACACATATATATATATTCAATGAATTTAGTAATAGTGGGGCCAAAATGCACCCTTGCTTGACTCCTTTCTCAGTTTCGACTGCTTTGGTAAGATGGCCCTGGAGAATTCATCTTACTTTCAGAGTACTTCCTTCATGGAGCGTTTGTATTAGTTGCAGGCGTTGTCTGTCTGTTGAGGTGGGCCCAGCTTTTTCCTATAGCTTGGTACGGGAGATGGAATCAAAAGCTGCTCTGAAGTCCAATGTATATGTTTTGCTATTTATTGTAATTTTTGTTTTTGCTAGTCATTTGTATATACAATAAAATCAAAAATGTAAACACAAAAAGGAAGTGTGTATCCTCCAAGACTGCCTGGAGTTGAAGGGCAACTGCCTTCTCAATCACTTTGCTCAAAAAAGGAAGATTAGAGACTGTTCTGTAATTATTAAGGTCCAGGGGACCCAAGGAGGGCTTTTTCAGCAGCGGTATAGTTGTGTATGAACTGGATTTCTCTGAAAATAAAATAAAAATTGTCTCCAAAAGGCATATTTTCAGGGGATGTCTTATTGTTTTCATGTACAAAAATCTACATGTATTCAAATACAGTCATTTTGTCATCTTCTGGGATATTATCATAATATTATGTCAATATTTTATTCATATTTAATTATATATTAATATTGTTATTTTAATATACAATATGTCTGTCTTGTATTGTAATTTTTGTACTACCCGTAAATGCATCCATGTGGCTGATAATCTTAACTGGAGCTTATTTTGGAGGATAGAGCTTATTTACAAACATCTTGAAACATCACGCCAGAGCTTATTTTCTGGTTAGGTCTTATTTTATATAGCTTTTTTCTGTAGGCGGTGCTGAAATTAGTGTGAGTCTTACAATTGATGGCATCTTAGAATTTTTTATATGTGAAAGGCCTGGGCCAGCGGTTCCCAAACTTTTCCAGTCATGGAACCCTTCAGAAGACATTTATTCCCAGCAGAACTCCAACTCTATCCCTAAATTTTATGAAGCATCGTGAATCCACAACGTTCTTCCTTTTATCTACTCCTATTGCCCAAGTTTTCTGCATAATTAATAGGTTTGGACATGAATAGAAAACATTTAAAATATAACTGGAAACCTTAATGTTAATTTTTAAAGAGGGCTTTATATCCAACAGCTGGGGTCATAAATTTGGGATGACATTCAACACCTAAATTTGTGTTGGAAGCATAAGCTGAAAAGGTGTTTGGAAATAACTTGCACTCCCCATGCCTTCTCATTATGTGTATATATCGGGGATGGCCAAAGTTTTTGATGCATTGTGTTTTAAACTCTGTCAGATAGGCTGGGCCAGTAGCAAATGGATGGAGAGTGTTTTTGTGTATTGAAAAAAAAGTACTACCAGCAAATGGCCATCCAGCCTTTGAAATAATAATAATAATAATAATAATAATAATAATAATAATAATAACTATTATTATTATTATTATTATTATTATTATTGCAGCATTAAACGCCCAGGGGCCATCCAGTTCAACTCCTTTCTGCCATGCAGGAAAAGCACAATTAAAGCACCCCCTGAGCAGTGGGAGAAAAATAGGATTTTAGAAGCAAGGGGGATGAGGGAGAAAAGGATCTGGATGGCAAGGAAGGTGAGGAAAAAGGCTTTCGGTGGCAAGGCAGGTAGGGCAAAGGCTTTTGGCAGCAAAGGAAGTGAGGAAAAATGCTTTTGGTGGCAAGGGAGGCAAGAAAGACTTTTGGCAGTAAGAGAGGGCAAAGAAAGGCTTTTAGCAGCAAGGGAAGCGAGAAGAAAGCACAAACAAGGCACCCACAACAGGTGGACACCCAGCCTTTGTAATAATAATTAGCAAAAATATCAGGGGCCATCCAGGCTAAACCCCTTTTGCCATTCAGTAAAAGCACAGACAAATCACTCCCAGCAGATGGCCATTCAGCCAGCAATATAGGGTTTTCGAAGCAAGGGAGGTGAGGGGGGAAGGATCTGAATGGCGAGGAAGGTGAGGAAAAAGGCTTTTGGTGGCAAGGGAGATGGGAAAAAGGCTCTAGGCAGCAAGGGAAGCAAGAGAAAAATGCTTTTGATGGCAAAAGGAGGAGGGGAGGCTTTTGGCAGCAAGGGAAGCCAGGAAAATGGCTTTTGGTGGCAAGAGGGGCAGGGAAAAACTTTTGACGGCAAGGGAAGCGATGGAAAAAGTACAGCACACTTTAAGAACCACTGCATTAGTCGTGTGTGGATTTATATGAGGTGTGACCAACAATCATTAAAAAAAACCCGTAAAAAGCACTTAGAAATCGTAACAAATGCTAAAATGACACAGCACATGTGTGCAAGCCCCTCAGTGAGCGAGCGCAAGGACAAGGATGGGCAGGGAATGCGGTTTCTCGCGCCCCCTGAGGATTTAGAGCCACCAAAGGCCCCTCTCATGCTCTGTAACAGCTGCCCTTCGAACCACAATCCTAAGCTCCCACAACACCCAGAGAATGATTAACAAATGCCACCAACTTCATATACAGGAAATGAACAAATACCACCGCCTAGCATTCCGATACAACCCAGCTGAGGACTACAGTTTAAGCTGGGATGCAATCATCGGCAATCTAACAACAGTGTGTCCACACTGCAAGGCACTGAAATTTACTGGAGAAACGAAAGGAATGTGTTGTGCTGCAGGAAAAGTCAAATGAAGAGAACCACCAGAGCCACTAAAAAGTTTGCTTGCCGGAGAAATAGCCAAATCAAAACATTTCCTGTCTAACATCAGGAGATACAACTCATGCTTCCAACTATAACACCTACTTCACCAAAAAACAATTTAGTGTGTTTGTTCAAGACAGCACTTGACAGGATGCCATCAGGCACAACGCCTGCTCTGAGAACATGTGCAAAGATACAATGCACCCACTATAGATGAAGTGGCAATTGTTATAATCGGAGATCAATGTCAACCAAGAGATATTGTTTTTCATTGGAGAAAGGATCAATTAACAAAAGTAGCAGAAACTGAGATGCTATGATGACCTGCAGTACCCAATCATTTATTGAGATGGAGCTGATGGATACCACTTCAACGTTAAGATGATAAATCCCATCAGCGGACAAGAAACACAAGTGAAATGCAGCGCAATGAACCCTATTATTCATGTTGATAGAGTGAAGACAATCACATATTAAAATGTTGTCAACTGTTTCAGCAATACATCGTAGATATGTATGCTAAAATCGAAACAGAACGTTTACAATTAATCTGCTTTAATCAAACCAAGCTACACTCAGAAGAAAACATACATTTACGAGATGCAGCAGTAAATGCCGGCAATACAACTAGCATAGGAAAACTAACAGTTCTGCCATCATCATATACAGACAGTCCACGTCATATGCATGAATACACACAAGATGCAATAGAGTATGTGACGTCCAGACCTATTCATCACATTTACATGCAATCCAGCTTTGGACAGTATACAACAGCTCCTACTTCCTGGCCAGACACTGTTGATAGGCATGACATCGCAGTCAATGTGTTTAGACATTAGAAGCTGAAATCAATGATGAACTTCATGGTGAAACATGAAGTGTTTGGTAAAGTACGCTCCTGGATGTACTCTGTAGAATGGCAAAAGAGAGGATTGCCACACGCACATATATTGCTCTGGCTCTACCTAAAAATCACTTCTAATGAAATCGACAATGTCATAAGCACAGAAATACCCAATGCTGATGCAGATAAGGAATTGCATGCTATTCTGACGAAACATATGATTCATGGACCATGCAGCATACTGCATCCAAAATCACCATGCATGATAGATGGCAAATGCTCAAAGCGATATCCTTGCACACTACTAGCCCACACAGTGACAGGAAATGATGCATATCCTTTGTACAGGAGACGATCAGCAGAATATGGCAGACAGTTAACAACCATACACATGTGAAACACTAACAAAGAAGTAGATAACTGGTGGGTCATTCCGTACTTGCCTCTCCTATCAAAAACATTCAGAGCACACATAAACGTTGAATACTGCAACTCCATTAAATCGATCAAGTACATTTGTAAATAAGTAAATGAGGAAGGGCGGCTGGAAGTCGGGGAGGGGCTTGAGGGAAATGGCGCGAGGGAGGAAAGACGCCTCCGCCACCTCAGAAGGGCCAGGGCATCCCTTCTACCTCAGCCTGGTGCTCCGCTCACCTTCAGAGGGGAAGGCTCCAAATGCGACCTAGTCGACCGGGGGAGCCTTCGCTGCTCGGCCCTCGCCCGCTGTTTGATTCAGAAAGGGCCAGGGCTGAGGGGAAGGTTCCAAATGCAGCCTAGCAGACCGGGGAGACTTCGGGGCTCGGCCCAGCCCTGGCCCTTGCCAGGCTGGGAAGGGGCCAGGGAAAGGCCCCCCACACGGCCTGGCTCTCGCCACCCAGTTGGACCCCGGTCCCTCATCGGTGGAGTTTCCTCTTCCCATTGGTAAAAACCGCCCCAAGACGCCATCGAGGTGTTCAGCCCCGTCAACTCGCCTGCCCCGCCCCAGGAGGTGCCTCCATACCAGCCGGAACCCCCCAAAATGGGCCAAGGAGAAAGAAGACAGAGTACTGTGTGTATTACACAAGGAATACCATCCAGCAGACCAGTGTGCCCTACGTCAAGCAATATGGCCATTCGACCTCATAAGTCTCCTCCGCTGGGCAGCCTCTCCCTCCGTTCCTTGGCCCCTGGGATCTGGCTTCTAACCTGGCGGGCAAAGGGCAATCCCCATCTTAACACGCAAAGATACACAGTGGGTGATGCCTGCCTCGACAACAGTCCTTGTGAACAAGATCTTGGAGCTGATCCTGAGCACTGAGTGTGGTGCAGCAGCTCCAAAGGCCAATGGGATTCCTTTTCTGCCCCTTGGGACACCTCCACTGACCACGGACCTCTTCCTGCAGCTTGTGACTGAGCAAGACACCCTCAACCTCCTCAGGATGGGACGGCTACAAAGGGCAATATGGCGGCAGGTTGTACTCCTGCTCGAACCCCGGGGCCAGCTTTTTAACACCAGGCTTCGTCACCTCGGCCCCCCAGGTCAGCGTGATGCAAACAATCGAGACCAGCATGACCATTCGCTGGAGGGTGTCCCACAGCCCCACGCTTTCCGCCCCCTCTGTGGACCAGCGGTTTTCTCCTGTCCTGGAGCCAACTCTTTGCCTCCTGGTCCCGGCAAAGAAGAGAAAGGCAGAAAAAATGGAGCCAGAGGTTCATCCAAACAAGAGGAAGCAGAAGAGGAGCTGCCCTAACAGTGAAGTAAGCGGGCCCTTGGCCCCGCACCCTCCAGTGGAGCCCCAGCGTCCCTTCTACCTCAGCCTGGTGCTCCGCTCGCCCTCTCTGGGTGCAAGTGCCAACGTAAGACCAAACATTGTGACACCACTCCGTTGCCAGCCTGCTCCAGCTCCAGCTTCACCTCTTATGCTATCCCCATCATATTCATTCCCAAAAGGCGGATGCAGAGGTACTGATGGTCCACGTCCAAAACCTACGGGTCTCTGAATGTGACTTGGAAGATGGATGAGGGCAGAAGAGGAGCCGATGGAGGTGGATGTGGGGCCATCGCTTCCTCCTGCTGAAAAGATGGAAGGTATCGAAGCCAGATTTGTCATCGCTCCAGCTAGAAGCTCTATCTCGAAGCGCTCCATTTTTTAATTTTAATTTTTTCGACTTGGAGGTCTTTAAGATAGATTTCAGGTGCCTTTGCCTTTGGGAGAAGCAGCTGCGAACGAAAAGGAAGGGGGTGCAATTGGGGGTCCCTGGGGCCCTTGCAGCCCCCTCTTCCTCCATTTGTATGGAGTCAAGCTGAGTACCCAAAGCAGACCCAGAAAAGGAGACTTTGTTTGGACTCCGGCGCAAACAGGGCTTTTGGTTCCGCTCTTCCAAGCTGCTCTTTTGGGGGATTTTCTCTCCAAAACGGAAGAATTGGAGGAATTTCTCCATCCTTTTTACTTTTTTACTTTCTTTCCTCCAAAGCAAAAGGTTGGAATGCTCCCCTGGCAGCTGCAATCTCGCCCCAGTTGCACCTTGGGGTCCTCCGGAGAGAGGGTGCGAATCCTCCGTATCTTCCGCATTGGCTTAAAGTTGGGCATTGCTCCCCTTTTGCGAGTGGAAACTAGTTCGTATCCGGCAAAGCTTCCACATTGGCTCACTTAGTTGTGCATTGCTTCTCCTTTGCAAGCGGAAGTGGGTGCAAGTTCTTCGTACCTTTCCCATTTGCTCACTTTGTTGTGCCTTGTGCTCCGTCTTTGCAAGCGGAACGGAGTGCGAATCCTCCTTAGCCTTCACATTTTTGTGCCTTGCATTCTCCTTTGCAAGCAGAAGCTGGTGCAAATCCTCTGTGTCTTTTGCATTTGCTCACGTTGTGTCTTCCACTCCTCCTTTGCAAGTGGAAGCAAGTGCAATTCTTTCAAAAGCTGTCATATTGGCTCACTTGGTTGCGCATTGCTCTTCTTTTGCAAGCAGAAGCCGGTGTGAATCCTCTCAAACTTTCCCATTTGCTCACTTTGTTGTTGTGAAGATAGATTTCTTTGATTATTTATTTAATAAGGGGGGGCTAGGGAGGGAGGGAGCGGTGGGGTCAATATTTATACAGAGACACTATATTTTTACTTTTGTAAATAAAAAAAAGTAAATAAAGGCAGTTTTTGGCATGCAAACAAGTGATAAAAATGCAGCCACAAATATTGATGAAATCACACAGTATCAGGCACAAAGATATATAAGCAACAATGAAGCTGTGTGGCGCATTCTATCATTTCCAATACATGAACAAAGTCCTCCTGTAGTCCACCTAGCAGTACATCTGGAAAATGGACGTGTTTATTTCACAGCAGCAACAATGCAACGCATAGTCCACAATCCACCAGCAACAACTCTGACAGCATTCTTCACGTTTGCAAAAACACTGCTGTATTCACAAGTGCCAACATATTACCAATGGGATGCAAGCAGGAAAACTTTTGAACAATACAAACAAGGAGAACAAGTCAATGGACAATCAGGCAGCACCGACACCTCCAGCGGGACGAGAGGAGGAGGTAAGTCTCCCTCTCAGTTACTTCCACCCCCCTTCTCAGACAATGAGGACCCCCCTGGGACGCACCTCTCCCTTCGCGTCAGGAGTAAGATCCTTAGAGGATATTACGTGGACATTTTCTCCCTCTTAAAACCCCAAGGAGAGGAGGGCCGGGAACCCCCCACAAAGAGAAGGCACAAGAAAAGGGACAGTGCTAGGCCCGTGGAGCATTCCTTCGTTAACTGGATGTCCGGTTACACTGTTTACCTGGGGGTAGTGGCAGCAGCTTTCCCTGAGCGTGGTTGGCACTTGGCCAATCACCAGGCGCACGTCATGAGGGCCAGACAGCTTGCGGGGGAGGCAGCCGCCATAGCATATGACACCGCATTTCGAAAACGGGCATCCCAAAGTGCTCGAACCAGATGGGACCTTGTCAACCATGACATCTGGCTCACTGAGGTTGGGCCCAGCATCAGGGGCAAGCCTGAGACAGGGAGGTATGAGCGAGGTTGGGGCAAGAGGGACACCAGGCGGGCTGTCTGTTGGGAGTTCAACTCGGGCAAGTGTCAAAGGGCCCGTTGCCGCTTCGACCACGTATGTGAGTATTGCGCGGGGAGTCACACGAAGGTGTCTGGCCCCCAGCCCGGTAACAGAAAGGAATTGGGACAAACCAGCGGAGCCATCGGTGGGCAAAGTAAGTGAGTCTTCCTATGACCTTCTTGCACTTGCTCCTTCCCCGTAAAACTCCTTCACATGGTCCCATGGCTCAAAGCATATCCTCTCAGGTCAGCAGCCACCTTCCTTTGGGAGGGTTTCTCGGCTGGCTCCCTCTACCCAGAAAGCCTATCGGGCAGCCATGGCTAAGTTCGCCAAATTCCGGGAGGACGCAGGCTACGGCAGCGAGTGACCAGTCTCAGAGGGAGAGGTAATCCATTTCATGGTTCAACAAAGGAGGGCACGAGTGTCGACCCAGGCCATGCGGATCCAGCTTGCCGGCATTGCATTCTTCAGCAAAGCTGCAGGGTTCTGCAACCCCTGTCAGGCATACAGGGTGAGGAAGATATTAAAGGGCTGGAGCAGGCAAGAACCAAAGCGGGAGGACACCAGACGGCCACTTTCATACAAGATCCTCTGCCGCCTCACCAGGACCCTCAGGAGGATTTGCAATTCGCATTACGAAGTTAAGTTGTTTCGGGCAGCCTTCACCACTTCTTTCTTTGGGGCCCTTCGTCTGGGGGAGGTTGTAGCCAATGCAAAGACAGACACATCGGGTAGGGCTCTGCAACTAGGGGACATTGCGATCCAGGGCACCTCCATGACTATCAGAATTCGGAGGTCCAAGACAGACCAGGGGGGAAAAGGGGTCTCCCTCGCCATCAAGGGATCTAAGGTAGGGCAACTATGCCCAATTCGGACCCTCACTAAGTTCCTGGGCATACGGGGCAGCACCCCGGGCCTGCTGTTTGTACACCGAGACGGGAGCCCCCTCACTAGGTATCAGTTCATTTTCCGGGGGGCACTCAAGAAGCTGGGCCTTCCACATGGTGAGTTTGGGGGACATTCCTTCAGGATAGGAGCAGCTACTGCAGCTGCCGGGAATGGCATCCCTGCAGACAACATCAAGGCCATGGGGTGCTGGAGATCTTCAGCGTATACTTCATACATCAGACCGGGCCTCCTCCTCGAGGGACCCGGGACTGCCGGCTGCTCTGTTTCCTATTCCCGCAGGACTGCTGGTGCAGGCGAGAGGAAGAGAGGCAGTGGAGGAAGAACCCGAGGAAAGCAAAGCGCCAACCAGGCGATGGGCTGCTAAGGCAAAGCTCGACAGGAAGGCACCCAGGGGACGAGCCAAGATTTGAACATCTGGCAGGCTCTCAACTCAGAACTTTGGGCCTCAATAGCATTGGATAGATACCTTGGCTCTTCGTGCTTGGGTGTCCAGGAAGCAGTCGTTTTATTGGTTGCAGGCAACCAGGGTTGGCAGCAAGGGGCGCGGTGGCCCACCCCCCCCCCCTTTTTGTGGCATGGGCCCTGGATCTGGTTCTGCCTCTCCCCTATTGGCGGGGAGGGAGCATCTGGCGGTTTCCAGGGGTGCCATGTCATGTGGCCCGGTATTGTGCCGCTGTTGGACTCATCAGGTATCGGTCAGCAGCGGGCTGATCGATCTTGATCCAGAACCCATGCCTGTGTTCCTGTAATTAATAAATTAAGTTGTGGCCATTTTTACTCCATCTATGTGTCCGTGTCATCTCTGGTTCTGTGGAAGGGAGGAGTGTCGCCCATCCACACGCAACTAAATTACAACATAAGAGAGCAATGTTCATGTCTACAATCAAATATTCCCAAGCTAACACAGGAGCAAAGAGGCGTTTACGATCAAATAATGAATACTGTCCATAACGGGGAAGGAGAGATCTTCTTTTTAGATGCGCCAGGAGGAACAGGTAAAACGTTCCTAATAAGACTGATTCTGGCAGAAATTCGATCTCAAAATTACATAGCCTTAGCTCTTGCTTCATTTGGAATAGCAGCAATGTTGTTACTGTTCCATCTTCCAGGAGCATAGTTTGCATTACCTTTTAGTTGCATGGGATAGTGTTCCTTTGCATTTCCCCAGGGATGCTACAATCTCAGCTGCACTCTGAAAGTTAACAGCATTAGAGGCTGGAAAGCCAACCTGCAGGCCCCTTTTGCAGCTACTGATTCAGAAAGTATCTCTTTGGGTCTAGGGGCCACCCTTTTTCCTGGGTTGAGACCTCCATTTTGGAAATCTCCCCTGCCTCCTTCAGTAGGAAAGAAAGCTTCAGGTGTGCTGTTGGTCAGGCAGGTAACTCTGAAAAAACCATTATAAGAACAATTGAGAACTAGGTAGGAAGATTGAGATACTATAGATTGAGTTATTTAGATAGAGAAGCTATTGAGTAGTATAGAGATATATAGATAGAATAGGTATTGAGTTATATATTGAGCATTAATTCATCTCCAAAGCTAACCTTGAGCTATAGATAGGGGGAAAATCTGCTTTTTTCTAAACCATAGCAGCTCAGGGTTAGGGTGAAAAGATCTCAGGATTTTTTTCTGCTTTTTGGGGAAAAGTTATCTCAGTAACTAAAGGAAAGGAAAGGAAAGAAAGATCATCTTTATTGTTTCACCAATTGACTGTTTTATTTGTAACTTTAACAAGCTGTGCCAAATCTGCAAGGACTTTGAAAAAATAAATATTCTGTTTTGATGTTCAAAGCCTGTAGTAGCCTCAGTTGCTGGAAATCTCAAGCTTCTAAAGAAAGACCCCCGCAGTCCGCCCGGACAAAGAGACAAGCACATCTTAGTTTATTTTTATAGGGTCTGGGTGTGATGGCACAGTTACCAGGTGGAAGAACTGCACATTCCACTTTGAAATTGCCATTGAACATGCAATACATTGAAACTCTAACATGCAACATTTCCAAAACATCCAGCATGGGTAAAGTATTACAGAAATGCAAAGTTATAATTTGGGATGAATGCACAACAAGATTTGCGTGCCAGAAAAAGACCATTTGGAAACGCAATAATACTATTGGCAGGAAATTTCAGACAAAAATTACCAGTAATTCCACGATCAGCACTAGCTGATGAAATAAATGCTTGCTTGAAATGCTCGACTTTGTGGCAACATGTTAAAACATTAAGATTAACAACCAATATGCATGTCCAACTCCAGAACGACCGGTCAGTAGAAATATTCTCTCATCAATTGCTAGACATAAAGAATGGCAAGGTGCCAGTAGATCAGACCACAGGACAAATTTACATTGCCTTAAAACTTCTGCAATATTATGACATCAAAACAAGAGTTGATAGAAAAAGTATTTCCAAACATACAAAACAACTACAAGAATCATGACTAGTTAAGTGAACAAGCTATTCTGGCACCAAAAAACACGGATGTCTATGCACTTAACCATATCATTCAGTCAAGCATTCCAAGTGAAGCAGTAACATACAAATCCATTGACAATGTTGTGGAAGCAGATGAGGCATTTAAATACCCAACAGATGATGTGTTGTGGAAGCAGATGAGGCAGTTAAATACCCAACAGATGATGTGTTGTGGAAGCAGATGATGCAGTTCTTCTTTCTAGAACCCAAGTTGGACTGAAAAGAGCCCTGAGAGCATTAACAAATTACTGTGAGGCAGAACAGCTTTCTCAACTTTCAGAAAACCAAAATTATGATGTTCACTAAACAACCCAAGAAACACAACTGGAGAATAGATGGAAACAAAACTGAGCAGGTTTCAAGTTTTAAATACCTGGGAGTACTCCTTCATTGCACTAACAGCAGGAAAGCCTGTGCAGAATATGCAACAGAGCCAGCGCAAAAGAGCTGGCCCTCCATCTTAAGATACTTCAAGATGAGAGGAGACCACTTTATAGTGGCGGCACTTAAAACTTTTTGAAGTAAACCAATCGTACAAATGCTGTATGGAGCCCAGCTTGGCCCCTTTTCAGATTATGCCCCACTGGAGCATGTTCAATCAAAATTCCTAATCTCAACTATTAGGTTACGCCTAGCCTTCTCCCCATGTAGTCTTGCTCCTCTAACCATGAGGGACGACTTCCAGTCCACATGGACTAAAATAGTGGCAGTAAAGATCGCAACATTAGGTTTCTCCCAAGGACAATTGCTAAACAAGAGATGGGACCAAGCCAAGGATCTCATTAAGCAACGGATCCTGGACATAGAGCGCCAATCGGACCTAACCTGTTCCCCAGCCTTTATTATTAGGGAAGCCAATAGATGCCTCACTGCCCCCATGGCATGCCTAACAGACCTGAAGGTGCCCAAACACCGAAGAGCTTTTACCCTGGCAAGATGCCATGCTCTCCCATAGGTTCTATTGGAGGGGAGTAGCAGCCGATAAAGTCAGTGACATATCCGACCCATCCCCTGTTCGGACATCAGCCAGCATGTCAATGCCTTAAATCAAGAAATACTTTTCTAAGATCTACAGAGATAATTGCAGGAACACCTGAACAAGTGAGAGTTCAAAAGTGGCAGACTAAAACCTGGAACCTCAAGCCATGGCTCCCTCCTGGGAACACAGAAGCCTGGGTGACTTGGAAGGCGCAGAGCCAATCTTAAGAAATGGAGCTACAAAGTGGAGTCCATGACATGCGAGTGTGGAGAAGAGCAAACTACAGACTACCTATTACAATGCAGTCTGCCTCCTGCCACATGCACAATGGAGAACCTTCTTATAGCAACACCAGTGGCCAGGTACTGGTCAAAGGATATTTAGTATAATGCCAAGTTTTTAAACACTGATTGTGTTTGTAAATACATTAAAACTGTACCCTTGGTTTGCTTCTGATACAATAAATAAAAATAAAATCTGGCTGCAACAAACCTATATCGAGAAATTTCTTCATTCCTTTTTACTACTTATCTCCATAAATAGTCCTAAAAGACACGTTTCTGTGTTTTTCTTAACCTTATTTAGTCATTGTTTTGTTTATTTCCTTAATCACATTTTCCTCCAAAATCTTGTACCATCTTACAAGTCTACCAGGTATGAAAAGGGTCCCTTTCTGCATCTTGCACCTCCAGCATTCCCCTCAATGACATTTATCAATTTTAGCTATAATCTCTGGCTTTACATAACGTCTATAGAACATTTTATATAATTTTTCTCTGATAGTGCCAGCTACTGAAAATTTAAATTCTTTTTTCCATCAGTGTTCCCAATTCTCCATGAGGACACACACTTCCTTAACCCATTTTCAAACTGGTTTCAGAGCAGGATACGGAGCTGAGATGGCTATGGTCTCCATCTCAACATTGACAAGGGGTGTGTGTCCCTCTTAGCAGCTTTCGACTCCATCAGCCATGGTCTCCTTCTGGAATTCCTTCTGGAACTCCCCAAAGGGGCCTTGGGAATCAATGGGAGGCACTGGCCCACAGTGGTTCCAGTTGTCCCTCTCAGGTAGGTTCCAGATGGTAGGGCTTGAGGAGAGCTGGTCACCCAAAAGGAGCTGTCCCATGGCATCATCCCACAAGGGGCCATTCTATCCCCAATGCTTTTTAATATTTACATGAAATGTTTAATATTTACACTCCTACTCCCAAAGGGATTCAAAGGGAGAAGGGAGGCCCTCTTCTCCTCTGCCCCCCTTCTCTCTTGGTGCCAGGGTTTCACTTGGGGGAGGGGGGCAACCCCATGTGGGGAGGGAATGGGGCCCCAGGGGTTTACCTGGGAAGAGCCACAGGACCCGCCTCTATGTTTTCGGGGCCTATGCGGCTGAGATGTGGGCGCCTCATCCTGACCTTCTGCAAAAGCAGAGGGAGGAAATGAAGGGGGCCCTCAGTGCCAGAACAGGTCTGGCCCCAGGACTCCAAAGGGAGCGGGAGGAGAGGTCTCCCAAATGGAGTGTACCCCTTACCCTGAACCACGTGTTCAGGGCCATTCTTGGGGGTGGGGGTACGCGGAGGGGCCTGGGCTGGACAGGCATCTGTAGGGGGCGGCCCCGGCTGGACCTGCCTGGAGAACCCTCTGCCCATGATGGCGTCCAGAAAGGCAATGGCAGGGACAACAGACTCGAGGCCCCTCGGAACACCCCAATGTCTATGGCAACAAGGTAAACACCACCAGCTTTGGACCCTTGGCAGGAATTGAACTTTTCAAAGGAAAACAACCATCAGCCTGGAGCTGGTCTTGGGAGGGAGGGTGGCCCTGCATGTTTTCCCTTTTCTGCTCCTCCACCTTGGAGGGCGGGATTCAAGGGCCACGGGGCCCTATAGAGCCCCTGGGGGAGGCCTCCTTGGCTCACCTACTGGGAGGAATGGGCCTCGCCCTCCAGCTCTGGTTCTTCCCAAGGCCAGGGGTTGTCGAGAGTCCCCCAGACCTCCCAGGAAGGCCACCAAGCCCTTTGGGGACATCTTCCAAAGGCTCTTTCAAGGTGACACCTCAATCAGGTTGAGGTGCTGTCAAACAAACCCCCCCCCCCCCGCCCTGGCCCAATAATTTATAGTTTCCCAAGGGGATTAGAAAACATGTTTTTTTATTTTTTAAAAAAAAATCCCTTCTTGACTTCCACAATTGTGGAGAAGAGCGATACTGACAGGGGACCTGCAACAACCCCCACATAAAGACTATATTGTTTCCTACCCTTTAATAAAATGCATTTTTCAAAAATGTATTGGAAAATAATTCATATACACTCACAAAATATTATTAAGGTAAAATATGACCTGAAACCTGAATACTACTTGTTGAATATAATAGGATTCAAGGTGGAAAAAAACAAAGAGAAGATTTTAGTGTCTCGATCCAGGGAAGTCATGCTACCCCTCTATTCTGCCTTGGTTAGAACACACCTGGAATATGGTGTCCAATTCTGGGCACCACATTCAAGAGAGATATTGGCAAGCTGGAATGTGTCCAGAGGAGGGCGACTAAAATGATCAAGGGTCTGGAGAACAAGCCCTATGAGGAGTGGCTTAAGGAGCTGGGCATGTTTAGCCTGAAGAAGAGAAGGCTGAGAGGAGATATGATAGCCATGTATAAATACGTGAGAGGAAGCCACAGGGAGGAGGGAGCAAGCTTGTTTTCTGCTTCCATGGAGATTAGGACAAGGAACAATGGCTTCAAACTACAAGAAAGGAGATTCCATCTGAACATGAGGAAGAACTTCCTGACTGTGAGAGCCATTCAGCAGTGGAACTCTCTGCCCCGGAGTGTGGTGGAGGCTCCTTCTTTGGAAGCTTTTAAACAGAGGCTGGATGGCCATCTGTCAGGGGTTATTTGAATGCAATATTCCTGCTTCTTGGCAGGGGGTTGGGCTGGATGGCCCATGAGGTCTCTTCTAACTCTTTGATTCTATGATTCTATCCCATGACCGGCCCAGGAGAACATCTCGCCATCTTGGTGGACGTCTGCTTTTGGCACAGGATGTAACAGGGCTCCGCTGCAAGCTTAGTGGGGCCGATTTTCATTGGGCTCCAGTTTTGGCTTCCTCGGCTTGATGAATGTCTTGCATGCACCGCCATTTTGAATTTGTTTGTTTGTGTTCAAATAACGGTTAGGAGATCCTCAAGGTTTTTCCGTTGAGATGTCAACTGAAGCAAAGATGCTGTGGCAAGTTGGTTCCCCACCCCCTCTTGATTGTTACCCCCTTTACTAAAGGAGAGTCAAATATGTATGTATGAAACATGAAGGAATTTCAGTTTAGACCTGGGTCCTGTCTCCAAGATATCTCTTTATGGACACATATGTAGATACAGGGATTCAAAAATGGGGAGAGAATCTGATTCACAACACTTCCGGTCCCAAGCCTCTCAGATATAGGATACTCAGCTGTATTAGATGCACAAGAATCCAATCCTGTCATCATCATTCTCATCACCCTGTGTTTTTATAGCATCATAGCCACATAGTGAGTGCTGGGCTCTGGCCCTAAGGATGGGGGTTCGAATCCCTGCTCAACTACTGAGAACGATTGGGTGGCCTTGGACAAGCCTTGGAGGAAGACAAAGGCTAACGTGCTAAGCAGGCCCGTAGCCAGGAGCCAGGATTTTGATTCGAGGGGGGGAGGGCTGAGTTTGATTCGGGGCGGGGGGCTCAGGATCTACCCTAGCAAACCTTTTGTATCATTATCCCAATGCCCCCATGCATATAGAGCATGGTGATCAGATCATGATATGAATAAACATAACAGTTTAAATAATGTACCAGTAAGGCCTTCTCGCAGACCCCCCTCACCCCCCCCCCCCCCCGGCTACGGGCCTGCCTCTGAGGAAATCCCAAGAAGAAAATCCCAAGATAGGTCTGCCTTAGAGGCACCACTAAGCTGGAAATGTCTTCCATGACACCTTAGTTTCCTCATGAAATCGCCAGCCTGATCTAGGAAGGCCCTCAAGGTTGGAGGGAGGAGGGAGGAGGGGGCGGCCAATGGTCTCCTGGCCCAGCTCCTCTGCCTCTTGAGGGCCATGAGAAAGGAACACTCTCTATTTATGGCAATACTAGCCGTCCCCTGCCACGCGTTTCTGTGGCCCAGTCTGGTGATCTGGAAAATAAAGTAATGGTTTCTAATATATGTAATTCCTTTACGCTTGTGGGTAAACAGTATTCCTAGTTGTTTCTATGTCAGTGTTGATGCGGAGATTGTCTGGTTTGCCTACTCTGGAACATGCGACATATAATTGTCCTTCTTTAGGGGTCCCTTTCAAATCAATGATATATCTGTGTGTGCACGCGTGAATCATATATATCTATCTATATCTATGGCTGGATGGCTTTGTCAGAAGGGCTTTGTTTACGTTTTCTTGCCCTGGTGAAGGGAGTTGGACTGGATGGCCTTAAGTATGGTGGTTCGGTGTGGGAAGTTTGCCCTAATTCTGTCGTTGGTGGGGTTCAGCATACTCTTTGATTGTAGGTGAACTATAAATCCCAGAACCTACAACTCCCAAATGTCAGGGTCTATTTCCCCCAAATTCCACAAGTATTCGCATTTGGGCAGATTGAGGATTTATGCCAAGTTTGGTCCAGATCCATCATTGTTTGAGTCCAAAGTGCTCTCTGGATGTAGGTGAACTACAACTCCCAAACTCAAGGTCAATACCCACCACACCCTTCCAGTATTTTCTGTTGGTCATGGGAGTTCTGTGTCCCAAGATTGGTTCAGTTCCATCATTGGTGGAGTTCAGAATGCTCTTTGATTGTAGGTGAACTATAAATCCCAGCAACTACAACTCCCAAATGACAAAATCAAATTTTTGAGTGAAGGACATACATTGGGTTGTTAGGTGTCTTGTGTCCAAATTTGGGATCAATTCGTCCAATGGTTTTTGAGTTCTGTTAATCCCCCAAACGAACATTACATTTTTATTTATATAGATGGGGCATGTCCTTCTCCTTAGGATGAAGTCCCTCTCATTCAGGACAATGTCTGCTGCTCTTTGCTGCCATGTTTTGGGGCCAAGGATGCCCCAAAGGGCCTGGGATCTCCAGTCCCATCCCCAAGGGCTTTTGCCTTCTTGCCTGGGTCCTTTCCCTCACACACCTTATTCCCTGGACTCAGGCGCCTCAAATCATTGGGTGGCAAAAGGAGGAATCCCATTCACACTTGGAAATGGCCATTTTGGGTCACAGTTTCTACAAATTCCTCTCAAAAAAACTTTCCTTTGAGAGGCTTGCTTGCTTATGTGTTTATTTATTTACCTGATTTTCACTCAAGACCGCTAACAAAAGACATCACAGTGCAGCTTAAAATCATGTAGATCATGAAATAGAAATAAAGAAGTTACAAAATGAATGATTTGTGTTGAACTTGGGGCATGAACCATTGTCTCTCAAGGAAGGAGCCTTGGCTGGGAATCCTATCTCCAGTCGGCGGCCATGTTGTTCCCTCATGAAGGGACTGAGGCAGAAGGAAGGGACATACATTGGGATGTTAGGTGTCTTGTGTCCAAATTTTGGGGTCAATTCGTCCAATAGTTTTTGAGTTTTGTTGATCCCACAAACGAACATTACATTTTTATTTATATAGATGGGGCATGTCCTTCTCCTTAGGATGAAGTCCCTCTCATTCAGGACAATGTCTGCTGCTCTTTGCTGCCATGTTTTGGGGCCAAGAAGGCCCCAAAGCGCCTGCGATCCCCAGTCCCATCCCCAAGGGCTTTTGCCTTCTTGCCTGGGTCCTTTCCCTCACACAGCTTTCCGCTCAGATGCAGGTCTTATTCCCTGGACTCAGGCGCCTCAAATCATTGGGTGGCAAAAGGAGGAATCCCATTCACACTTGGAAAAGGCCATTTGGGTCACAGTTTCTACAAATTCCTCTCAAAAAAACCTTTCCTTTGAGAGGCTTGCTTGCTTATATGTTTATTTATTTACCTGATTTTCACTCTCAAGACCGCTAACAAAAGACATCACAGTGCAGCTTAAAATCATGTAGATCATGAAATATAAATATAGAAATTACAAAATGAATGATTTGTGTTGAACTTGGGGCATGAACCATTGTCTCTCAAGGAAGGAGCCTTGGCTGGGAATCCTATCTCCAGTCGGCAGCCATGTTGTTCCCTCATGAAGGGACTGAGGCAGAAGGAAGGGACATACAATGGGATGTTAGGTGTCTTGTGTCCAAATTTGGTGTCAATTTGTCCAATGGTTTTTGAGTTCTGTTAATCCCCCAAACGAACATTACATTTTTATTTATATAGATGGGGCATGTCCTTCTCCTTAGGATGAAGTCCCTCTCATTCAGGACAATGTCTGCTGCTCTTTGTTGCCATGTTTTGGGGCCAAGGAAGCCGCAAAGGTCCTGGGATCCCCATCCCCATCCCCAAGGGCTTTTGCCTTCTTGCCTGGGTCTTTTCCCTCACACACCTTTCCGCTCAGATCCAGGTCTTATTCCCTGGACTCAGGCGCCTCAAATCATTGGGTGGCAAAAGGAGGAATCCCATTCACACTTGGAAAAGGCCATTTGGGTCACAGTTTCTACAAATTCCTCTCAAAAAAACCTTTCCTTTGAGAGGCTTGCTTGCTTATATGTTTATTTATTTACCTGATTTTCACTCTCAAGACCGCTAACAAAAGACATCACAGTGCAGCTTAAAATCATGTAGATCATGAAATATAAATATAGAAATTACAAAATGAATGATTTGTGTTGAACTTGGGGCATGAACCATTGTCTCTCAAGGAAGGAGCCTTGGCTGGGAATCCTATCTCCAGTCGGCAGCCATGTTGTTCCCTCATGAAGGCACTGAGACAGAAGGAAGGGACATACATTGGGTTGTTACGTGTCTTGTGTCCAAATTTGGTGTCAATTTGTCCAATGGTTTTTGAGTTCTGTTAATCCCCCAAACGAACATTACATTTTTATTTATATAGATGGGGCATGTCCTTCTCCTTTGGATGAAGTCCCTCTCATTCAGGACAATGTCTGCTGCTCTTTGCTGCCATGTTTTGGGGCCAAGGAGGCCCCAAAGCGCCTGCGATCCCCAGTCCCATCCCCAAGGCCTTTTGCCTTATTGCCTGGGTCCTTTCCCTCACACACCTTATTCCCTGGACTCAGGCGCCTCAAATCATTGGGTGGCAAAAGGAGGAATGCCATTCACACTTGGAAAGGGCCATTTGGGTCACAGTTTCTACAAATTCCTCTCAAAAAACCTTTCTTTGAGAGGCTTGCTTGCTTATGTGTTTATTTATTTACCTGATTTTCACTCAAGACCGCTAACAAAAGACATCACAGTGCAGCTTAAAATCATGTAGATCATGAAATAGAAATATAGAAGTTACAAAATGAATGATTTGTGTTGAACTTGGGGCATGAACCATTGTCTCTCAAGGAAGGAGCCTTGGCTGGGAATCCTATCTCCAGTCGGCGGCCATGTTGTTCCCTCATGAAGGGACTGAGGCAGAAGGAAGGGACATACATTGGGATGTTAGGTGTCTTGTGTCCAATTTTGATGTCAATTTCTCCAATGGTTTTTGAGTTCTGTTAATCCCCCAAACGAACATTACATTTTTATTGATATAGATGGGGCATGTCCTTCTCCTTAGGATGAAGTCCCTCTCATTCAGGACAATGTCTGCTGCTCTTTGATGCCATCAGGCCCGTAGCCAGAATTTCGATTCGGGGGAGGGGGGGCTGAGCTTGTTTGGGGGGGGGGGCTGTGTCTGAGTGAAAGAGGGTCTACCCTAGCAAAACCTTTTGTATTGTTACCCCAATACCCCCATGCATATGGGATATATTGAGTATGGTGATCAGATCATGATGTGAATAAACACAACAGTTTAAATAATGCACCAGTAAGGCCTTTTCGCGAACCACCGTGAGAATTTGGAGGGGGGGGGGCTGAAGCCCCTCAAGCACCCCCCCCCCCCCCGGCTACATGCCAGGCTGCCATGTTTTGGGGCCCAGGAGGCCCCAAAGGGCCTAGCATCCCCAGTTCCATCCCCAAGGGCTTTTGCCTTCTTGCCTGGGTCCTTTCCCTCACACACCTTTCCGCTCAGATCCAGGTCTTATTCCCTGGACTCAGGCGCCTCAAATCATTGGGTGGCAAAAGGAGGAATCCCATTCACACTTGGAAATGGCCATTTTGGGTCACAGTTTCTCCGGCGAAGTCGGAGTCGGCGGCCATTTTGTGGCTGGATGAAGGACAAGAGCAAGAGACTCCATAGTTGCCTTTCCTCACAGGGTTTGTGGCTCTGAAAACAAGCATCTTTGGGGATAGTTTAATGGGCTTCTGAACGCTGGTTTGGTCCAGCAATATATTCATGCTACACAAACTCTTCTTAAGGCTGACTGTGGAAGAAGGAGAGGAAAAATATTGGTTAGACCACACTTGGAATATTGTGTCCAATTCTGGGCACCACAATTGAAGAGAGATATTGACAAGCTGGAATGTGTCCAGAGGAAGGCGACTAAAATGATCAAGGGTCTGGAGAACAAGCCCTATGAGGAGCGGCTTAAGGAACTGGGCATGTTTAGCCTGAAGAAGAGAAGGCTGAGAGGAGATATGATAGCCATGTATAAATATGTGAGAGGAAGCCACAGGGAGGAGGGAGCAAGCTTGTTTTCTGCTTCCCTGGAGACTAGGACGCGGAACAATGGCTTCAAACTACAAGAAAGGAGATTCCATCTGAACATGAGGAAGAACTTCCTGACTGTGAGAGCCGTTCAGCAGTGGAACTCTCTGCCCCGGAGTGTGGTGGAGGCGGCCATTTTGTGGCTGGATGAAGTGCAAGAGCAAGAGACTCACTCCATAGTTGCCTCTCCTCACGGGATTTGTGGCTCTGAAAACAGGCCTCTTTGGGCCTAGTTTAATGGGCTTTTGAACGCTGGTTTGGTCCAGCAATATATTCATGCCACACAAACTCTTCTTAAGGCTGACAGTGGAAGAAGGAGAGGAAAAATATTGGTTAGACCACACCTGGAATATTGTGTCCAATTCTGGGCACCACAATTCAAGAGAGATATTGACAAGCTGGAATGTGTCCAGAGGAAGGCGACTAAAATGATCAAGGGTCTGGAGAACAAGCCCTATGAGGAGCGGCTTAAGGAGCTGGGCATGTTTAGCCTGAAGAAGAGAAGGCTGAGAGAAGATATGATAGCCATGTATAAATATGTGAGAGGAAGCCACAGGGAGGAGGGAGCAAGCTTGTTTACTGCTTCCATGGAGATTAGGACAAGTAACAGTGGCTTCAAACTACAAGAAAAGAGATTCCATCTGAACATGAGGAAGAACTTTCTGACAATGAGAGCCGTTCAGCAGTGGAACTCTCTGCCCCGGAGTGTGGTGGAGGCTCCTTCATTGGAAGCTTTTAAAGAGGCTGGATGGCCATCTGTCAGGGGTGGTTTGAATGCCATATTCCTGCTTCTTGGCAGAATGGGGTTGGACTGGATGGCCCATGAGGTCTCTTCCAACTCTTTGATTCTATGATTCTAAAAGGTGCCTTTGTTTTGAAGGGGCAGGATGTGGAGGCCATGTTTTCTGCAGACTCAGTCATTCTGTGTGTGAATAGACCCTCCTTGAATGGCTTCTCTGAAACCCCTTCTGTGGCTCTTTCCTCTGCCTCCACTCCCTGCCCTCCCTCCCCATCTCTGGACTGCAGTTCATTTCCCTTCAAATTGAGCCATTTTGCTGCTCCTTTGGAAAGAGAAAACTTGGCTGTAAGGACGACCTTCCTAGCCATTGAAACCAACGTGACAGGAAAAGCCTCCCTCGACATTAAGGCCCGAGGCTCCTGGCAGCCCCGCCTCAAGCCTGGAGGACCCTGGGATTCCACCTCTCCCCCTCAAGCAGCCATTTTGTCCTGCAGGCAGGCAGGCAGGACGCCATTAGGGAACAGCTGCCTCTGGCCTTTCAGGGGAAGAAGAAGGACAGGGCAGGGGTCTCCATGCCTCAAAGGGGAAAGAGGAGCTGGGAAACGAAGGTGTGCATTTGGGGGAAACCCACTCACAGAGGATCCTCAGTGTCACGGAGGGAAATGTGCCCATTGAGAAGGAATGAACCTGCAACTCAGAGGAGAAGGAGCTGAGGCCCAACTTAGAAGCAAATCTGACTTGAGGGGAACAGAGAGGGCAGGTGAGGATCCATGCCCAAGAGAAGGAAGGAAGGTCATAGAATCATAGAATCAAAGAGTTGGAAGAGACCTCATGGGCCATCCAGTCCAACGCCTTGCCAAGAAGCAGGAATATTGCATTCAAATCACCCCTGACAGATGGCCATCCAGCCTCTGCTTAAAAGCTTCCAAAGAAGGAGCCTCCACCACACTCCGGGGCAGAGAGTTCCACTGCTGAACGGCTCTCACAGTCAGGAAGTTCTTCCTCATGTTCAGATGGAATCTCCTCTCTTGTAGTTTGAAGCCATTGTTCCGCGTCCTAGTCTCCAAGGAAGCAGAAAACAAGCTTGCTCCCTCCTCCCTGTGGCTTCCTCTCGCATATTTATACATGGCTATCATATCTCCTCTCAGCCTTCTCTTCTTCAGGCTAAACATGCCCAGTTCCCTAAGCCGCTCCTCATAGGGCTTGTTCTCCAGACCCTTGATCATTTTAGTCGCCCTCCTCTGGACACTTTCCAGCTTGTCAATATCTCTCTTGAATTGTGGTGCCCAGAATTGGACACAATATTCCAGATGTGGTCTAACCAAAGCAGAATAGAGGGGTAGCATTACTTCCTTAGATCTAGACACTATGCTCCTATTGATGCAGGCCAAAATCCCATTGGCTTTTTTTGCCACCAAAAAAAAAAAAAGGTCCTTCCTTGGAAGCTTTTAAACAGGGGCTGGATAGTTATCTGTCAGGGGTACTTTGATTGTTCTTTTCCTGCATGGCAGGGGGTTGGACTAGATGGCCCATGTGGTCTCCTCCAACTCTATTCTATGATTTGAAGGAAGGAAGACAGGATTCTTTGAGGACAGAGGAGGCACAAAGGCTGTCAGAGCCTCTTAAAAGGGACTCCTCTGCAGGCAGTCAGGCAAACAGGATGCCACGTCTCTCCTTCCATGCCCCCTTTCTCACACCCTTTACCTTCTTCCCTTTTTGCTCCAGGAGGAAGGGAGGACAGAAGGGGACAGTCAGCAGCTGAGGGACCAAGGCAGTGTTTCTCAACCTGGGGGTCGGGATCCCTGGGGGGGTCGTGAGGTGATGTCAGAGGGGTTGCCAAAGACCATCAGAAAACACAGTATTTTATGTTGGTCGGGGGGGGGGGTCTGTGTGGGAAGTTTGGCCCAATTCTATCCTTGGTGGGGTCCAAAATACTCTTTGATTGTAGGTGAATTATAAATCCCAGAAACGACAACTCCCAAATGTCAAGGTCTATTTTTCCAAACTCCACCAGTGTTCACATTTGGGCATATTGAGGATTGATGCCAAGATTGGTCCAGATCCATCATTGTTTGAGTCCACAGTTCTCTGGATATAGGTGAACTACAACTCCAAAACTCAAGGTCAATGCCCACCAAACCCTTCCAGTATTTTCTATTGGTCATGGGAGTTCTGTGTGCCAAGTTTGGTTCAATTCCATCATTGGTGGAGTTCAGAATGCTCTTTGATTGTAGGTGAACTATCAATCCCAGCAGCTACAACTCCCAAATGACAAAATCAATCCCCTCCCCAACCCCACCAGTTGGGTGTATCAGATATTTGTGCCAAATTTGGCCCAGTGAATGAAAATACACCCTGTATATCAGATATTTACATTACAATCATAACTATAGCAGAATTACAGTTATGAAATAGCAATGAAAATAATTTTATGATTGGGGGTCACCATGAAATGAGGAACTGTATTAAGGGGTCACAGCATTAGGAAGGTTGAGAAACACTGGTCCAAGGTAGCAGCACCACACTGTGAAGCCAGGGAGCAGCGCCTTTTGCTCCCAGCTGAAGTGTGGCGGTATCTCTTTGGAGCTGCTTCATTGTTTTCTCTTCTCACTGCTCAATGCTCAGACTTCTTTTGCTGTGCTTTGCTGTCAAGCCCCCTTCGATGGAGGGCTACCCCATGGAGGTCAGGCCTCCCAAGAGCCTCAAAAGTCCTGGCAAACTCCAGGCCCTGGCTTCTGGGATGAGACTCATCCACCATATGGCTGAGGTGCTTAAAAGAGATATCCTAAGCAATATGAAGAATCAGTTTTTCATTTGGCATACAGTTAAAACTATATGCCAGAGCTTCCGTCTGTTCCCACTCTTTAAAGGTGGTGTGCAAGAGGGAGGCATGTTTGTACTAGTATTTAAAATTGTACATTGCCCATGGAATCTCATAATGAAAAGTGGCTTATAATTTTTTCTAACCATTAAAAATGAAATAAAGGGACATCAGAAAGGAAGGGAAAGCAGCAGAAAAAAAAGGCTACTGGAGAAAAGATTTCCAACTTGAGGAAATAAACACAGACACACAAATATTAAAATTTGCTAGGGTTTTCTAGGCTTTTATATGTATTGTTTGAAGATAATAAATATATTACCCGCCTCTGCATGTGGCTTTATATTACAATTTCTACTTAGCAATGCTCCTCGCTAGGTAAAAAAAAAACACTAAAATTTGTCTGTGCCCATGTTCAGAAGATTTCATCTCACTTTCTGTCCCTGCGATCATTGGATTTTGAAAAAAAATGGCTTGTTGTAGAAACAAGGATTGGTGAAGAAGCTGAAGACACCTTTTCCCCGTGATAACAATCTATCCAGGAGTCAATTTCCCTTCCAAGGGGTAGATTTCTCTCAGTTCCTGTTGTCTCAGCCCTTTTCTTAACTGAGTCATTTGTAAGTTGAATGTTTGTAACATAGGGACTGCCTGTACTTGAATATGTTTAGGCACAATTTTTGGGACATTTATATTTTAACCCTATTTTAGCTTGCAATTACAGTTAACATGGGTTTCTAGTCTTTTTCATAAATGGACACATTTATTCTCCTGCCAGCATTTGCAAAACAGAAGAAACAGCTCTTGTTAAATGATTTTGTAAATGTTATGCGCATAAGCATATAACTAAGTAAACAACATAAGGCTAACATGACACAGCTTAAGAATAAACAGTACTCAGTTCAGCAATAACTGTAACATTGCCTTTCCTTCTCCTTTCTCTTTGTAGGATGCTGTATGGCTTTGGTCTCCCCAATCCCCCAAAAGGGGAAAGGGGAAAGTGCCCTCCAAAAGAATCCAAAGGGAGAACCAAAGTGAAAAGATGCTGACAAATCCATTCTTCAGTCAACATTTTTTACATCTGAAACAAATCACAGTCTCAGAATAGACAAATAGGGTCCTGGAACCAGGAAGGGAAGCACTGCCTCACCTAGCTTCCCCAGCCTGGTCCTAAGACCTCCTTCACTCTCCACCTGGATGTAGATGGCCAGCACTCCAGCCGAATGCTCCAGTGGCATTTCTGTCTCCCAGGTGGAATGCAGGTGCTAGAGCAGGAAGGAGGAGGACTTCAGGCTCCCGGAAGACAAGAGAGACCCTCGTGAGGGAACCCAGCCAGAGAGACCGGGCCATGCCTTCTCTCTGAACCTCCTCCGGCCATTCCCTCAGGGCAGATGCTGGGCTCCTTTAACATCTTCTCGGAGGTCTGGTTGAAGGACACCCAGGTCACCCTCAAGGTGACCTTTGCCAGTTCTCTGCAGAAAAATGGGGGAAAAAGGCTTATTGTTTGAGTCCTTTATTTCCCCCCCCCCCCACCTTCGCAAAAGGGCTGGAAGCCCCACTGACCCTTCCTCCCCACTCTCTCATTCTGGAGGAATGTAGGTACTGCTCCAGTTTCTGCTGGGTGCCTCCAACCCAGGCCTTATGACCTCGATGAAGTTGGTCACTAAGGTGAGCAGAAACTCCAGGAACCACACCTCCAGGCGAGTACTGTCCCTGATGTATCTGACGATCCTGCTGAGGTCTCGTGTTGCTCTTGCATGCAAAGAGAAAGAAGGAGGACTCCTGTTGAACCAGGAAAGAGAACACCTCTCTTTCCCCAGCCCCCAAACGACATGCCACAGGTGGAGAAGTAGGGCTACCCTGTTCTTTGCCCTCCTGGGCCAGCCAAGGATTCTCCTTCAACTTGCCCAGGAACCGGTGGAGTGCTACCTCCAGGTTGCAGCAGGGTGAATTGAGTATGGCGAATATCAATTCACCACAAGGCCTTTGAAGAGAGTGAAGAGGGAGTCATGGTTAGGGTCAGCCTTGTCTCCATCCCTGGGTGAGACCACTCAAGGCCCCACAGGGACAGAAAAGTGGCACACCCAGGACCAGCTCTCTTACCTCCCATGGACCTCCAGAAAGTGGTCCGTAGCCATCTTGAGATGTTTGCAGGCCACGTAGTCCTCTGCCCACATGACCCTGCAGAAGAGGAACTGCAGACCAGTTGGCATAGATGATGCAGGTGTTCCTTTTGCCTGTAAGGAAAGAAAGTAGGGAAACAGTTGCACTTAGTAGTCCTGGAAATGCTCCTCAGGCCAAAAGTGGAGGGAAAGGGGTGGCATGTGAAGGAGTGTGGGATGCCTGCTGGAAGGAAATGGGCATTGAGGTCTCAACATACCTTTGTAGTGGCCAAAGAGGTCACTAGGACTTGGAAGGAGGGAGTGCTCCTTTTCTGTTGCTCTCACATTTTCATCCCTCACTCTCTCCTTCCTTACTCTCTCTTCCTTCCTCACCGGTCCATCAGGAAGGTGGGCCCTTTTCATACTCTGGGGTGCCAAAGAGCAGCCAGCAGGCCTTGGTCTCCCAGACAACCCACCTAACTCCAGGGTCACGGTTGGCAAGATCCACCTTAGGAGGGAGGGAGGAAGGAGGAAAGGCAGGTCAGCAGGTAAGGGGCAGCACACAGACTTTCCCAGGGAGCCTCTTTCCCAAGGCCCGCCCCCCCTCAGGCACTTACAGGCCTCGTAGGTGCAGATGAAGGTGCTCTTGGTAGAGATGCTGCTGGCCTTGTGAAGCAGGTGACCTGGAGAGAAGGGAGGCAATGGAGAAGAAAGGGACCACCTCCATGAGCAAAGAGCATCATAGAGCTCCCTGACCCTCCACCCTAGACTCAAGGAAGGAGGAAGCCCCAGAGGAGGCCCAGGAGATCTTTGCAGGTAGAAGGGAGGGGAGCCTGAACTTCACTCTACCCAAAGGGGCTCAGGGTCCCCAGGAGGGGCTACAAGGGCTGTTCTGCAATGGTCCAAAGTGGGAATGGGGTGGGTGGGTCCTTCAAGGGAAGAGGCCCCTCCTGTTGCCCCAAAGGCTGATCTGGAAGCCAGGGGTGGGCACAAAGGGAGCCAAGACCCTCCACTGGGCATAAGGCCCCCTTGACTCCCTGGTACGAGTTCTGGTGGAGTAGCTGAGTTGCCCTCGGGTTGATGTGGGCAGGATAGAAATAGCGTAAATAAATAAATAGCTCCTGCAAGCTGAAGGTGTCCCCCGCCAGAACGCTGTCTCCAGGTGCCATCACAGAACCTCTGCCTCCTCCCTGAGGGTCTCCCTCACAGCCTTCAAAGAGAAGAAGGAAGCTGAGTTAGGTTCCTTTGGAGAGCAAGGGCCCCCTCTCTCCCTCCTGAGCCCCAAGGCCTTGTGGGACTAGAGATGGGGTTCCCTCCCCTCTTGGGCATGTCCTTGTCCTCCACATGAACCAGCACTGCCAGGAGGCCAAGGATGGTATCGTGCTCCTGATGGGGATGTTCCGGGCGCCAGAGCAGATGCTGGAAGCATTCGAAGGCTGCCTTCCAGATCTTGGCCACCTCCTAAAAGGGGGAGGGAAAATGAGACCTTCTCCCCCCCCCCCCCCCTTGTTTCCTTGCGTGAAGCTCCTTCTCAAGGTTTGGGGAGAGGGGGAAGACAGCATCCTCCCTTCCCAAGGAGGAGGTCTAGGAGCCAAGACTCACGTGGTAGAAGAGAAGGCGACAACTGACAGCTAGGTGAGCCTTCGCGGGAGCCTGGTCTTCCTTGTTTGGGGAAGGAACCTTCCAGGATCTTCCATATCGTATGTTCTTCCTATGATCTCAAGAGCAAGGCCTGCTGGGACTCGATGGTGGATAGAGCCTGGACTGTGCCTGACACCTCCTTGTTGGTCTTGCAGAGAAGGAGAAGGCCCTCCCTACTTTGATGTTGAATGGCCAGGCTGCAATATTGGAGCCAGGCCGTCAGCAGTGTCCAGGTCTTCTCCAGGGAGTAGGAGCGCTGGCTGATGTGCAGCAGCTGAAAGAGAAGATAAGTGTGAAGGGCTGGAGCCAGGAAGGGAAGCACTGCCTCGCCTCGCAGACCTGCCTCAAAGCCCCCTTCCAACCCCAAAACCCAAGCTGACAAACCCTTCTCACCTGGATGTAGAAGGCCACCATGCCAGCTGAATGCTCCATCGGCGCTTCTGCCTTCCAGGTGGAATGCAGATGGTGGAGCAGGGAGGAAGAGGACTTGAGAAGGCTCCTGGAAGTCAAGAGATCTAGAGTAGTAATATGTTTGGCCACCCCTATCGTTTCAACCAATTCATCCACCCTGGGCATAGGATATACGTCTGACACCGTTACTTGGTTGAGCTTTCTATAATCAACACAGAATCTAATATTGTGATCTGGTTTGAGGACCAAAATAACAGGTGATGACCAAGGACTATCAGATGATACTATGAGTTCTAGGTTCAACAATTCCTGTATCTCCCTAGAGATAAGGTGTGCTTGTTCTCCTGTAACTCGATAAGGAGATGAAGCTATGGGATTGGCTTCTCCTGTGTTAACGTGATGACACGCTAGATGTGTCCTCCCTGGCAGATCTGCCATTTTTTTTAGTTGTATTTAGATTGGCACTATCTGCTATAACAGGTAGGATATTATCCTGACTTATCTTTCCCCATCCAGATAAGGAAATTATCCCAGATGTTTCCTGGGAAACATGTAACACTATATTTGCCCTAGAATAATAAGGTTTTAAGATATTGACCTGTAGTTTTTTACACCTTTCCCCTTCTGCATTCTTAGAGACATTTTTGTTATTATAGTATGCGGTCCTTCCCATGCTACTTCTAATTTCTTCTTAGATCTTGGCTTCAACACGAGGACTTGATTTCCAATCTCAAATGTTGGATGTCTCAATTTGATGTCACTTTGCTGTTTCTGTCTCTGTTGGGCAGATGTTAAATTCTCAGCTGCACTGTCTGATGGTTTTTAGAAGTTGCTGTAAACTCTCCACATAGCTAACAATGTCTGTCTCTTGGATATTTTCCCATCCAGCCCAAACTGCTTTCAGTATGTCCATTGCTCCTTTAGGTGTTCATCCGAACAGCAACTCAAATGGGCTAAATCCTGTGCTTTCTTGTGGCACTTCTCTGTATGCAAGCAGAAAGTGTTGCAATCTCCGGTCCCAATCGTTAGGATTTCTTTGAACATAGATCTTTATCATATGGTTTAATGTAGCATTAAATCTTTCTGTTAGTCCATTGGACTGTGGGTGATATGGAGTTGTTGTAAGATGTTTGATGCCTGAATAACTCCTGCATTAACTGGGACATGAAGGCTGTTTCCAAGTCTGTCATAATGGCTTTTGGGAACCTCACTCTAGTGAAAATAGTCAATAAAGCATTAGCCACAATCTTAGAGTTAACTTCTTTTAGTGGGACTGCTTCTGGGTACCGTGTTGCATAATCGACAGCTGTTAAAACATAGCGGTGTCGGTCTCTGGTAACTTGTGAAATAGGTCCTAATATCCACTCCTACTTTATAAAAAGGCATGGAAATTGCTGGAATTGTTTTCAATAGTCCATTTGTTTTATCTCTTGCCTTTCCCACAAATTGGCAAACCTCACATGTTTTGCAATAGGCTCGGATATCTTTACTCATATTTGGCCAATAGACCCTGGCCTGGACATGATCTCTAGTTTTATTAATTCCCAGATGACCACTAAATGGAATATCATGTGATAGTTTCAAAATTTTGAGATGGTAGGCTTTGGAGACTGCTTGCTTTTTTTCTTCAAACAGGATAGTGTCTTTCTTCCTTCGTGCCACCCTGTAGTTTACCTCCAATAGTTTTAAAGAGACAGGGTTTTTCTATATTAGGTATGGCACTTTCAGGTTCAGCTTCATCCCACAACCATTGAAGTGTCTCATCTTCTTGGGCCTTTTGAAACTGTCCCGCATGATCAACGTCCAAATGGAATGGAACTTCTGGTGCGTTGTTAGGGTAGGAATCAGGAACCATTTCTGAGGAAAAAAATTTCATCCCCCTCTCTCTCTTGGCTTCTGGTGACTACATTTATTTTGTTGCAATGTGTTGCCAAGTCATTTCCAATAATGACGGGTATGCCTAAGCTTTCCATCACTCCCATCCACCATGCACCTTCAAACGGATGATATTTAACAGGTACTTCAGCCACTTGGACTTCGAACTGAGGCCTATGCGTTCCTTTAAGACAATACTTTTGATTGTGCTATCTGTTCCGTGAGGGAACCCAGCCAGAGAGGATAAGCTGGGCCTCCTCCCCTCCGGCCCTTCACTCCTTACTGCAACTAGAGGGACATTCTCTTGGGGCAGATGCTGGGTTCTTCAAGCATCTTCTCAGAGGTCTCATTAAGGGCATCCAGGCTACCCTCTTCACCAGTTGATCTTTGGCAGTTCTCTGAAAAAAAAAATGAAAGAAAAAGGCTTACTTGTCAGTAGAGTTCTCCATCAGACCCCCTAAAATGGCTGGGAGTGCAGCTGACCCTTCCTCCCCATCTTCTCCTTACCCTGGAGGAACGTAGCTGCTGCTCTGGTTCCACTGGGCTCCTCCAACCCAGGCCTTCTCGCTTCAATGAAGTTGGTCACATAGGCCAGCTTCCCAAAGACATGGCACAGGTGGAGATATCCTTACCGTGGCCACATCCAAAGTGGGGCCACCCTGTTCCTCGCCCTCCTGGGCCAGCCAAGGGCCCTCCTTCACCTTGACTAGGAACAGGTCGAGTGCCGCCTTCAGGCTACAATATGGTGAATTGAGTACAGCACATACCAATTCACCACAAGGCCTGTGAATGAAGAGACAGAAGAGGGAGCCATGGTCAAGGTTAGCCTTATCTCCAACCGTATGCAGAGACTGCTCAGGGCCCCATGGGGACAGGGGAGAGGCACCCCCAGACCTAGCTCTCTTACCTCCTCTCAAACGCCAGAAAGTGGTCCATGACAATCTTCAGATGTTGGCTGGCCATGTAATCCATACCTTGGGACTGCAGACCAGCTGGTAAAGATGGTACAGCTGTTTTTTCACCTGTAAGGAAAGAAAGGAGGAAAGAAACAATGGCACACGGCAGCCATGGAAAGGTTCCCGAGGCCAAAAGTGGAGGGAGAAATAAACCTGCCACCTGGAAGGTCTCTGCAGGAGGCCCCTACCCACATCCTGAGGAAGGCACTGGGTGATGCCTCCTGGGTGGTGGTCCCAGGCCTTGCCAAGCGGAACTCTGAGCCTTACCTGCTCTGGGTCCAGGGAGGACCACCTCCGAGGGTGCAGGGTCAGATCTTCCTCTTCCTCTTGGCCCAGGGAGCTGGAAGAGAGGCACAAGGAGGTGAGGCCTGGCAGGGCAGAAACTGAGGCCAAGGGTCCCTCTAGGGCAAGGAGGGGGGCAACGGCCATCCTTCTGTGTGGAGAGGAATGTGCCTGCTGGGGATGTCTGCTAGGGTTACCTCTTCAGAGTCCTGCAAAAGACAATTGGGCAGAGGAGTGAAATAGGGGCTGTTAGAAGGGCAAGGTATAGAACAAAATTCAGCTTGGGATCCCTGTCCACCCCTCCCCTCAATCCCCCCCCCCCAAGAGCCCCAAGGACATTGCTAGCCTCTGGCAAGAAGGCAACACCCTGTGGCACTCCCCTCCAGATATCTGGGCCCCAAACCCCCCAGAACCCTCCCCCCCCAAAACATGGACAGGAAGTACCTCTCTTTTTTTGTTAATTTTTTTAAATTATTTTATAATCACACACACAATTTGCTAGAAGCCATCAAGTCCAGGCCAGTCTCTCCAGAAAGACTGTATGCCCCCTGATCCCTGGTCCAGAGCCTCCAAAACCACCCTAAAGGACTTTGGTTTGGTTGTAACCCTGCCTACAAAATTGACTTGTTTGTTGACTTACCGTGGCCACATCCAAAGTGGGGCCACCCTGTTCCTCACCCTCCTGGGCCAGTCAAGGGCCCTCCTTCACCTTGGCTAGGAACAGGTCGAGTGCCCCCTTCAGGCTACAATATGGTGAATTGAGTACAGCACATACCAATTCACCACAGGGCCCCATGCTCAGGGCCCCATGGGGACAGGGGAGAGGCACCCCCAGACCCAGCTCTCTTACCTCCTCTCAGACTCCAGAAAGTGGTCCATGGCCATCTTCAAATGTTGGCTGGCCATGTAATCCACTGACCACATGAACTCTGCAGCGGAGGGCCTGCAGACCAGCTGGTAAAGATGGTGCAGGTGTTTTTTCACCTGTAAGGAAAGAAAGGAGGAAAGAAGCAATGGCACACGGCAGCCATGGAAAGGTTCCCGAGGCCAAAAGTGGAGGGAGAAACAAACCTGCCACCTGGAAGGTCTCTGCAGGAGGCCCCTACCCACATCCTGAGGAAGGCATTGGGTGATGCCTCCTGGGTGGTGGTCCCAGGCCTTGCCAAGCGGAACTCCGAGCCTTACCTGCTCTGGGTCCAGGGAGGACCACCTCCGAGGGTGCAGGGTCAGATCTTCCTCTTCCTCTTGGCCCAGGGAGCTGGAGGTGAGGCCTGGCAGGGCAGAAACCGAGGCCAAGGGTCCCTCTAGGGCAAGGAGGGGAGGGCAACGGCCATCCTTCTATGTGGAGAGGAATGTGCCTGCCGGGGATGTCTGCTAGGGTTACCTCTTTGGAGTCTTGCAAAAGACAATTAGGCAGAGGAGTGAAATAGGGGCTGCCCCCTTCCCTCGTCGAGAAAAGAGATGGGGCTGCCCCTTGCCTTTTGGCTCAGTCTTGAGGTGGCAGAAGAAGGATTCCACCCTTTTACTGCCCCCTTCCCTTTCCTACCTTTGATGTCTTCTGAGGGGGCTGGTTCTTTGGAGGAGTTGGGATTTTCTCCGAGAGAAAGCTGTTAGAAGGGCAAGGTATAGAACAAAATTCAGCTTGGGATCCCTGTCCACCCCCTCCCCTCAATCCCCCCCCCCCCAAGAGCCCCAAGGACCTTGCTAGCCCCTGGCAAGAAGGCAACGCCCTGTGGCACTCCCCTCCAGATATCTGGGCCCCAGAACCCCCCCCCAAAAAAAACATGGACAGGAAGTACCTCTCTTTTTTTGTTATTTTTTTTAGTTATGTTATCATAATCACACACACAATTTGCTAGAAGCCAGCAAGGCCAGGCCAGTCCCTTCAGAAAGACCGTATGCCCCCTGATCCCTGCTCCAGAGCCTCCAAAACCACCCCAAAGGACTTTGGTTTGGTTGTAACCTTGCCTACAAAATTAACTTGTTTGTTAATTATTTCAAGACCAGTCCCTCAATGAACATAAATGTCACTGTATGTCTCTTACTGCTCTAGCAAACCCCTCTATAAGTACACTTGTAATAACAGAAGTCTACCGAGTTATGCTGTTAATGTAATAATGTACCTGCTGTGCCAAATATTTCCTTTTTACTTAGAGCAATGTTTTTACACTGTATATTCTATGCTGCCTTTACTTTGTATGATACGAGGGTTGCAAAGTTTTTGTAACAGATAGGTTGGTAGGGAAGAATCAGTAGCCACTGCAAATATTGTTCACGTAAAATTGGAAATTGGATTGCAGTCAGCTGGGCTCCTGTTACCAGACAATGGGTTTAGGAATCCTTCTTTGCCTCATAGCCAATGGTTAACAACTTTTAGCTGTCTAGGATTGTATTGAATCACTTGCTTGATCCCTTTTTCACTCACTTTGCAATCTGAGGCTTGGAAAAGAGTGAAGGGTAAGAACAAACGGGGGAATGAATGTTTCTCTGTTACTCGATCCTAGACTCTTCTCATAAGTATGGTGGCAGGGGAGAGGGTCACAGTTATGCACTTGAGTGCTTCTGCACTATATAACATTGGGAGCCCATTTTCTATTGGCCTCTGGTGGGAGGAGTGCAGGTGCCCTATATATCCCCGCAAAAGAAATGTTATCTGACTTACGGCTGAAGGTAGACTTTTTGGGAAGAGGGGACTTAGTTTTACCATTGGCTGTATGGGTTAGCATTTAAAATAAAGCTTATGCCATAGCAATGATGTGTGTCGTCAGTCTCCGGCAACAAAAGAGTCCCTGAAGAGGCCAGAAAGTACACATCATTTGGGAGCGAGACAAGGGGGTACCCCAAGCCTCCTGACTCCATGCGCCCTCCCCACCCTCCTGAACCAGGAAAGACAAAGTCTGATCTGGAGGGAAGGAAAGATATTGGGAGCCTACTAAGAGAAAAGAGGACCAAAGGGTATAGGATCATGAAATCATAGGAGTTGGAAGAGACCACCACCCCATTCTTCAGACATCTAGTAATGTGGATATTATAAAAAGCCTGTGATACCAGAAAATACATTCCAGAGACTGGTCTTCCCTGCTTCTTGTTTTCCTCCAACACTTGTTTCTTCCTCTCCATCCTCTCCTCTTTCTTTCTTCTCCTCTTGTTTGGTTCACAATGGCTCTATTGGAGGAAGATATGTTGCTCTTTCAAGGATGGGATGTGGAACTTTACAGCTAGAGATCTGTAAATGGTGATGGAGTAGTGAACGGAGAAAGAAATCTGGAGGACTCATCTTAAAGAAAGAAGGCGGAAGGCAGAAGAATGGAGACTCGTTCCAGATCTTCTGCAAAAGATGCATTAAAAGGGATACTCTCAAAGACAGAGAAGGCATGGCTGACCAGTAGTCACTGGGTTGCCCCAAGGGAACCAGAAGAGGGTCCAAACTGGCAAAACCCAGGACCTCCCGCTGGCCCCTCTTACCTGCAATCCCACCTGTGGCTAGGAGTGGAGGGAGCATGGCCACTTCCTGTCTAGTGAGGGCCATTGTGAGGGAGGCACTGAGGAGTCAAGGGCAGCTGGGACCCTTGACAAGAGCGACCCAAGAGACAAGTCCAGGCAGCGCCAACACTAGTGAGACTCGGAACCCTCTTGTCTCCTGGGCAACCATGTAAATACACAAGGCAAAATCCAGGGCAAAAACAGACTCTTCTGGAAGGGAACAAGCCTGGAGCTTCTCTTGGGGAGGGGTTGATCAAGGAAGGTTGCTACTTCCTCTTCTGGCCAGGCTCCTCTGTCTTGAAGAGTAGTCAAACCTCACAAGATTATATGGCTGAACCTCAGTGAATCAAGGAGACTCTTGAAAAGCTTTTTCACATTTTCTTGAAATAAGGCATTTAGTTTCAGACGCCTTCATGAGTCACTCCTCAGGCCAGAGGTGTATTGCTCTCAAGGAGATTCTGGCAACCTCTTAGGAAGAAAAATATATTCAGGATAAACGGAATAGCTCTTACACATTGTTAGAAAAGCAGAGCTTGTCATACTTTGGGACCCATATGCCAGGAGTCTCAATAAACCCACCCTTCCCTTTCCTATGAGCTTCTGCTCTCAACCATTTGGGATTTTTAAAAAAGATATTCTGTCCCATCTCCACATTTAATTCCTAGGGTTGTATATTGTATGTTGTATGAGACCTGAAGGGTTTGGCTAGACACAGGGGATAGGTACATTCATGGGTCCTATTTCTCCATAATGATGAAGTGAAATTAGACTTTGCTTTTTGCATTTTTGTAACATTTTCAAACTGTGGATGGTTGAGTCTATGGTTGCTGGATGGGTGGATATGGAGGCCCAACTGTACATTTTCATCACTTAATGTCTTGGTAATGAGAAGACAGGAAACCTTAGAAAAGACAATTATGCTGGGGGAAATGGAAGGAAAAAGGAAGAGGGGCCGATCAAGGGCAAGATGGATGGATGGTATCCTTTTTAAAAAAGAATTTTATTAGATTTTATAACAATACAATGAAAGAGTGGGAACAAGAACAGTATAGAAAGAGAAGGAAAGGATATATATATGGGGGTAAAAGGTAAAAAAGTGAAAAAAGGTAACTATATATATATATATAGACTTCCATTCCATCTTCTTGGTTAATGTCTTTCTATTATTAAAAAAAAATATTAACTAAAAATGTCTATCGTGTCCTCTACTTTTGCAAATTTTCCAGATAGCTGTGGAGAGAGTCCCAATTTGTTCTTTTTAAAATATTACCAGTATTTTTCTTCAGCAAAAAAGTCAATTCGTCCATATCTTTTATTTCCCTAATTTTATCTAACCACCCCTCTATGGGCGGAATTGATTCTTGTTTCCATTCCCTCGCGAAAATAGTTCTGGCGGCTGTCGTAATAAATGTAAAAAGTCTATCTTCTTGCTCATTTAATTCTAAATCTGAATCTGTGAACCCTAGAAGGTAATACTCTGGTTTTTTAAAATAAAATTTATTTTTAAAATCCTTTGTGTCTCTTTGTGTACTTCCATCCAGTACTTAGATGCTACTTTACATGTCCACCACATATGATAGAAGGAGTCAGTCTGGTCATGGTATTTCCAACATTTGTCCGAAACAGTTTTGTACATTTTAGCCAGTTGCTTAGGTGTGGTGTCCCATCTGTGGAACATTTTTATCCAATTTTCTTTTAAGTCCATAGCATATGTATATTTTAATTTTTTGTTCCACATTTGCTCCCATTATTTCATTTGTATTGGTCTTCTTAAATTTTGGGCCCATTTTATCATACAGCTTTTAATCTGTTCTTTTTCCGTTAGCCAGGTAAGCAATATATTATAAATATGATATCCTTGAAGTGACTGGCTTGACCCTAAGTGACTGGCTTGACCCTAAAGGAGCTGGGGGAGGTGACAGCCGACAGGGAGCTCTAGCGTGGGCTGGTCCATGAGGTCACGAAGAGTCAGAAGCAACTGAACGAATAAACAACAACAACAAATTATTCTCACGGGGCTGCAGTGGCACAGCGGTTTAAACTGTTAAGCTGCAGAACTTGCTGATTGAAAGGCTGGTAGTTTGAATCTGCTGATGGGGTGAGCTCCTTTTGTAAGCCCCAACTTCTGCCAACCTATCAGTTAAAAAACCTGCTAATGTGAGTAGATCAATAGGTATCGCTCCGTTAGGCAGTTAATGGCACTCCATACAGTCATGCCGGCCACATGACTTAGGAGGTGACTACGGACAACACCGGCTCTTTGGCTTAGAAATGGAGATGAGCACCAACTCCCAGAATCAGAATCGACTAGACTTAATGTCAAGAAGAAACCTTTACTTATGTTTTCAGTGCAAGTAGATATTCAGCAAGCAAGGTTTCTGTTATGACTTAAGTCTTAACTTTTTAAAGATACATTCCTTATAGAGATAAGGGACTGTTTTATTGTTTTAATGCTTGTTGATGTATTGTTTTAATTATGATTTATGTTTAATTGTGGTTTAACTATTGTAATTGTTTGTATTGGCATCGTATTGGTGCCCAATGTAAGGCATTGAATTTTGCCATTATTTATGTGTAAACCACTTTGAGTCCCCCTAGGGGTGAGAACAGCGGTATATAAATACTGTAAATAAATAAATAAATAAATAAGGATTATTGAAAAAAGCAATGTAACCCCTCCAGTTCTTTAGCTAACTAACTATGTGTCCACACATAGTTAGTTAGCTAAAGAACTGGAGGGGTTACATTGCTTTTTGCAATCAAAGGAAAATGTAAATTGGTGCATGGAACAAGATTGAGGCTGGATCAATGGAAAAGGTTAATTTGGGGAAATACTACAAGTTATCTGTATGGAAACTGAATTCACTACATATGTAGGTATGCTTTCAAAGCACTTAATTGGCTTTAGAGACCTATGCGTGGTTGTACTGTTAAAGGGCATCTGGAAGATACATTTTCTTTTTTTCTAACTTTATTTTCGTATTATTGCTGGATCTGAGGCCATGGGCTTCCTACAATGCATTGGTGCTATTGATGGCATGCACATCCCTGTCTGCCTACCTATCAAAAAAAGGTGAGCAATATATTAACAATTGTGTTGCAAACTACCACAGGCCACACTGGACAGTCCACTGATATGGATGTGGGACATTCCAGATGAAATAGTAAAGGTAAAGATTTCCTCTGACATTAAGTGTAGTCGTTAGTGGTGCTCATCTTCATTTCTAAACCAAAGAGACAGCGTTATCCATAGACACCTCGATGGTCATGTGTCCAGCATGACTGCATGTAGCGCTATTACCTTCCCACAGAAGCATTTCCTATTGATCTACTCACATTTGCATGTTTTCGAATTGCTAGGTTGGCAGAAGCTAACAGTGGGAGCTCATCTCGCTCCTCAGATGTGAACTGTCAACTTTTCAGTTAGCAAGTTCTGCAGCTTTGCGGTTTAACCCATTGCACCACCAGGGATCAGAAATAATGAAATAATGATGCACATATGTTAAGACATTCGGTGCTTTTCCAGGCCATGGCGGAAGGTGTTTATGTACCAGGGAAAACTACAAGAATGATCAAGGGGGTGGCCATCCCACTGTTGCTCTTTGGGGATGCTACCTATCCACCATGTGTTGCACCCCAGGCCTGGAAACAGCTATGACCACAGCACCACACAAGAGTCCAGAATATAAATAAACAGTTTATTGTAAAAACACATAAATAGTATATGAAAAATCAGGGATAAAGAAAGGAGATGTACAGTATAATCCAAAAAGATTTAGCAATAGGTGATATCCAAACAGGGAAGCTAGGAAGCAGCTGAAATCCTGGCTTTCTAATCAGGCATTCGCAGATTGATGGAATGAACCGGTAAAGACTAAGAGTTATTGGACCACAATGTTTGGATTGAGATGGATGTTGTTTTCACTCCGCGAACTGTCTTTTATATGCATTTATAATTTATTTATTATGTATGTTGTTTTTAAAATGTTATTTATTGTGTAGTATTGAATTTTTGCTGTTGGTAGAGAAGAACGGGATATAAAATTTCTAAATAAATAAATAAACAGGAATCCAAATGTCTCATACAGATCCAAAGGTAATGCAGTCCAGGAATCGCCAAAAATCACAAGAACAGCTTAAGTCCACAAGCAAAATGTATACATTGTAAAACTTGAGCAGGAATACAAAAACAAGATCATAGAAAACTTCCAGAATACTTGACTCCAAAACCAAGGCTTGACTTGAAACAAGAACCAAAGAACTCAGGCCTAGCTTCTGACTTGAACACTATGTTGCCTGAATTAACCCTTAGGTAAACAACTTGCCATTTAATAGACACCCATGAAAGCATTCAGTTTCCCACTAATTTTCTCCACAACTTTCTCATGTAATCACTCTGATCTATAATGCCTATTTTCTGCTCTGATCTGTAAAAGAAGACAATTGTTGATCTCTGTAACTCCAGGTGTTTTTCCCTGGAAGCCTTCTGGATCACTTAGCTCTTTGCCTAACTCTTTATCTAATGTTGTAGTTTCTGGCTCCTTTGACTGACCTTGAAGCCCTGTACTTTCTGAGTCAGGTTTCTCACAGAGAGAACCGTCATTTCCCTGACCTGAATCTTCATCACTTCGTGCCCCAGAAAATCCCACAGGAAATCCCACAATTCTCTCTAAATCATCAGTGAACCCATCAGCCTCAGGCTGATCTACAACACTACACAAGTGACTGATGAAGTCTTATGGTGGATAGTTACACTTAAGGAAATATAAGTTCAGCACAAAACAGATGCTGGAATTTGATGGAGCGAGTGTTTGGTAAGCTAAAATCTAGAGGTGGTGCCAATCTTCATGTATGACAGTTGCTGAGGAGAACTACATTACAATTGTTTCGGCATGTGTGCCTCTATACAACATCTGTGAGACTCGAGAAATTGTGCTTTCTGATTATGTTCAGCCACAACTGCAATTAATCATTCCAGTGCATAGGGATCATCACAAAGCAATGTATGATGGGAGATCAAAAGAAGGGAAGGTTGTTAGGGTAGCAATATCGGAATGGATTT
This sequence comes from Anolis sagrei, assembly GCF_037176765.1. Lineage (NCBI taxonomy): Eukaryota > Metazoa > Chordata > Lepidosauria > Squamata > Anolidae > Anolis > Anolis sagrei. Next base: position 77,427,015 of record NC_090034.1, on the reverse strand, counting down.
TGCATAATGAGGCAATGTAGCAATGATACACTAACTACTCCAAATTTAATTCCCAAGAAAGTTCTGTGCTGTAACTGCCAGATGTGTGTGTGATCTGTAATAACACGTGTTTGACTTCATACCTCAAAAACTATTTCCTGACAACAGCACTCTATACGACTCCTTCATTGTAATGCTTCATCATGTTGTTTATAATTTCATTCCTTAAGGAATACTTAAATTAATGTCATATTAATGGAAATATCAGTAATACAAATATCTGTTCCTCTTTAGTTTCCAGGTATTAACATTACTAATTGTTTATCAAGTCACTGATCAAAACCACTTCAATTTAAAATGGTCATAAACAGTTAATAAACGACAGTTACATCACTGTTGAGCTGCAATTTCTTTACTACAATGCCACCTTGACTACAGTATTGTGGCGTAATGTAAAATAAACCACGTGTAGTTCGCATTTGATAAGCTCACATACTGCCTTGCCAGAGAAAGGAAAATATACCATGCAAGTGAACAGTAAAGCACAAGTAGTTTACTCTTCATGCTTCAGAACAACATATGTATAATGTGATCAGTTGCATCAACTCATATTCTACAGAGACACTCGCTGGAACACCTCAGCAAGCGAGAGTCCAAAAGTGGCAGGCTCAAACCCAGAACCTCAACCAATGGCTGATACCAAATGAGAGACTCCCCCATTGGCACACAGAAGACTGGGCGACTTGGAAGGCGCTGAACAGACTGCGCTTTGGCACCACGAGATGCAGAGCCAACCTCTAGAAATGGGGCCACAAAGTGGAATCCATGACGTGCTAGTGTGGAGAAGAGGAAACCACTGACCACTTGCTGCAATGCACAATGGAGGACCTTCTTGCAGCAACACCAGAAGCACTCCAAGTGGCCAGATACTGGTCAAAGGACATTTAATCAACTATCAAACTTGCAAATTTTGTGTTTTGTCTGTTTGTTTGTTTTGTTCTGTAGAAATGTAATACAATTGACTGGTTGCCCTGACACGACAAATAAATATAATAGGAGCCCCCGGTTGTGCGATGGGTTAAAGCCTTGTGCTGGCAAGACTGAAGACCGACAGGTCAGAGGTTCAAATCCTGGAAGAGCGCAGATGAACTCCATCTGTTAGACAGCCAATTCCCTCACACCAGAAGCGACTTGTAGTTTATCAAGTCACTCCTGGCATGAAAAAAAACCTCACATAATGTTCTTTTATGAGAGATTAAAAATATTATTTCTTTATCCATGAGGATAAACTTCAGCAGCTTGTGAAGCGAGCGCACACTCCAAACTCCGCCTCTCTCTGCTTCTGTCTTCTCTCTGTGAGCAACTGCATAGCTCAAGTCTGGACAAAAATGTAACAGTATCCAAAAGTCCCAGGCTCAGCCTGCTCCCTGGGCTTTGCCTGACCAATCAGCTTCATGAACCTTATTTTACAGCTGACACACACACACACTCACTGATTCCTTGCATGCTCCAACACCCCTTCATAAGATATATGGCAGGAAACACAAGTAGATATACCAGATTTCATACAATAGATTTGTTCAAGTGTAAATTGCCTCACCCTTCATTACAAAATGGTTTACATAAAACTATTGGTTCCATTCCCTCAATTCGTTGCACCGTATGTTCCTTATCAATTTTTAAAAGAAAAATAAAACAGGACTTATTGGCATTATAGAATCATAGAATCAAAGAGTTGGAAGAGACCTCATGGGCCATCCAGTCCAACCCCCTGCCAAGAAGCAGGAATATTGCATTTAAATCACCCCTGACAGATGGTCATCCAGCCTCTATTTAAAAGCTTCCAAAGAAGGAGCCTCCACCACACTCCGGGGCAGAGAGTTCCACTGCTGAACGGCTCTCACAGTCAGGAAGTTCTTCCTCATGTTCAGATGGAATCTCCTCTCTTGTAGTTTGAAGCCATTGTTCCGCGTCCTAGTCTCCAAGGAAGCAGAAAACAAGCTTGCTCCCTCCTCCCTGTGGCTTCCTCTCACATATTTATACATGGCTATCATATCTCCTCTCCTCCTTCTCTTCTGCAGGCTAAACATGCCCAGCTCCTTAAGCCGCTCCTCATAGGGCTTGTTCTCCAGACCCCTGATGGATTAAACTAATGCCATTAAAAGTACTCTTCATAATACTTATCAATGGTAAACCAAACATGATGTGGTTTAAGCCATAAATTTGAAAGCAAACAGAAATTATAATGGTGAAAAAGCTTCCTTTTACAATAGGTTCTATCTCCCTTTTTCGAGGAATTATGGTTCCTTTGCAACTTGCTGATGTGGAAGGAAGGGTTGTTTCAAAGTTCATGTCATTAGTAATTTCATGTCATTAGTAATTTCAATACTGTTTCCCTGAGAATAGCAACCAAACAGTAAAATGTAATCCTCATCCACATAGGTATCAATACTACTTTCTGACTGCAATGCAAAACTGGAGACGATGTCATCAATATCACAAGCCAACAAAATCAAACTTTTTGTAATAATCAGAAATGAGAGTAGCACAGTTTAAATCATTTTTCATGCTGATTTTAAATATGTCTTTATTTTTTCCCATCACATCAACTTTTTAAAATATGACGAATGCTACATTACAGAGGACTACTGTAAAGTCTGCACATTTCACATCATATTCATGTAAAACAAGCCAACAAGTATTTTTCATCAGGTATAATTTTGGGTCATTCTTAAAGAGTATTTTGCGCTGAATTCAGATCTGTGTTTATTTTTTGCTCTATCACGTGTAGTTTTTGTGATGCGGCTAATCGAATAATTAATGCTTTTATGCACTGATATCAATAGAATCTAATTCAGATCAGTGTGTAAATGCATTAATTATTCTTCCTCGTGTGAATTTTTTTATGTTGTTTCTCTCTGCAGGAAGTTTTTCTTACCGGACTTCTTTCCCACAGGTAATTTTCTTGCTTTTCTGGGTACTTTTGAGATTGCAGGCACAGACATTGTATGGAAGCTACATCAATGATCATCACCTTCTCGTCTTTTCTGAGGTCTCTCATAACGTTCCTCATTTCTCCATCTCTTGCACTTGTCTCCTCTCTGTCGGCTTCCATATCTCTCATTATGTCTTCCAAGATATCTCTCTCCTCTTGCATTCAAGATCTCTCTCTCCTCGCTCATTGGCATTCTCCATTATGGTTGCAGCAATTCAAAGAGTCATAGAATCATAGAGTCAGAAGGGACCTCATGGGCCATCCATTCCAACCCCATTCTGCCAAGAAGCAAAAAAATTAGATTCAAAGCACCCCCGACAGATGGTCATCCAGCCTCTGTTTCAAAGGCACCAAAGGAGGAGCCTTCCACCACACTCCAGGGCAGAGAGGTCCCCTGCTGAACAGCTCTCTCACACAGGAAGTTCTTCCTCATGTTCTGGTGGAATCGCTTTTCCTGTAGTTTGAAACCATTGTTCCGCATCCTAGTCTCCAAGGCAGCAGAAAGCAAGCCTGCTCCCTCCTCCCTATGACTTCCCCTCCCCTCTTGTTCCATGGCCCTCATCATGTCTCCTCTCAGCCTTTTCTTCTGCAGGCTTAAATATGCCCAGCTCTTGAAGCTGCTCCTCATAGGGCTTGTTCTCCAGACCCTTGATCCTTTGAGTCGCCCTCTTCCTCTGGACGCCTTCCAGCTTAAAGTCAACCTCCCCCTTCAATTGCGGTGCCCAGGATTGGACACAGTGTGATTCCAGGCAAAGTGGTCTGACCAAGGCAGAAGAGAGGGGGAGCACGACTTCCCTGGATCTAGACACTAGACTCCTATTTAAACAGGACCTTATGAAGCCCATCTTGCTGTTTAGAAGCCAGGCAACTGAAGTAGACTGCATGTTATAGTAGTTAGTGTCTGACTCGTCTAGAGTGGATTGCAGTTGATCTGGTAACCTTGAGCAGTCACTGCCTTGCAGCTGTGAAGATGGTGGGCAGGAAGAGAATGCTGGAAGGGAAGAAGCATCAGCCCTTGTATATAGAGGGATTAGGGACAGAGGGAACCAAGGGATGCATGCCTGCCATCTCGTTTTCACCTCTGTTTCTTAGATAGATAGATGTCCAGCCCAAGCTCTTTTTCATTCTGTCATGCAGAGGACACTTCCCCTTCTTCCCAATAGCCTTTAATGCTTTATTCCCCTTTATAGTTCACTGGTTTAAATTCATTTTTATATGCTTTTTAGTTATGTGATGTATTTTATACTTTGTGAGGCATTCAATTGTGCCAATTGCTTTGTTGTGAACTACTTTGAGTCCCCCCAGGGATTGAGAAAAACAGTATATAAATTAAAAAAAATACATTTTGGGTTGTTGTAGATTTTTTCGGGCTATATGGCCATGTTCTAGAGGCATTCTCTCATGATGTTTTGCCTGCATCTATGGCACGCATCCTCAGAGGTAGTGAGGTCTGTTGGAACTAGGAAAATGGGGTTTATATATCTGTGGAATGACCAGGGTGGGACAAAGAACTCTTGTCTGTTGGAGCTAGGTGTGAATGTTTCAACTGACCACCTTGATTAGCATTTGATGGTCTGGCAGTTTTGTTTGAGAAGGCAGGAGGCCTCTCTCTGCCTCAAGATGCCTTACACCAGGCATGGGCAAACCTGTGCCCAGGGGCCAGATGTGGCCCCTTGGGCTCTTTTTTCAGGCCCTCCACCCTCTCACCATCCTTCCTTCCTTCTCTCTTTCTTTCCTTCTTCCCTCTCTCACTTCCTTACCTCCCTCCCTCTTTCTTTCTTTCCTTCTTTCTCCCTCCTTCCCTTCCATTCATCCTTCCTTCCTTCCCTCTTTCCTCCCCCTTCCCTCTCTCTCTTTCTTCCTCCTTTCTTCCATCTGTCATTCCTTCATTCTCTCTTTTCTCCCTCCCTCCCCTTCCACCCTTCCATCCCTCTTTTCCTCCCTCCTTCCCTCCTCTTTTTCCTTCCTCCTTTCCTCCAGGAGGATGTTTACCTGGGAGAAGAGAAGGCAAAGAGGGAACATGAGAATCATGTTTCAAGATATCAAAGAGTGTCCCATGGGGGGGGGGGGGGAGTGACTTTGTGCTGCTCTAGAGACCAGGGCACAAGGGAGCCATGGGTACAAATGGCAGGGAACGAGATACAACTGAAAAGATTAGGACAAACTTCCTGGAGAGTGGACTAGGTTGCTTGGGAGTGTGGTAGAGGGTTTTCTGCAGAGGCTGTCTATTGCAGTGGTTCTCAACCTTCCTAATGCCGCGACCCCTTAATACAGTTCCTCATGTTGAGGTGACCCCCAACCATAAAATTATTTTTGTTGCAACTGCATAATTGTAATTTGGCTACTGTTATGAATTGTAATGTAAATATCTGAGATGCACGATGTATTTTCATTCACTGGACTAAATCTGGCATAAATACCAGATACACGCAAATCTGAATATTGGTGGGGTTGGGGGTGGATTGTTTTTTGTCATTTGGGAGTTGTAGTTGCTGGGATTTATAGTTCACCTACCACCAAAGAGCATTCTGAACTCCACCAATGATGGAATTGAACCAGTCTTGGCACACAGAACATGACCAACATAAAATACTGGAAGGGTTTGGTGGGCATTGATCTTGAGTTTGGGAGTTGTAGTTCACCTACATCCAGAGAGCACTGTGGACTCAAACAACGATGGATCTGGACAAAACTTGGCACGAATTCTCAATATGCCCAAATATGAACACTGGTGGAGTTTGCGGAAAATAGACCTTGACATTTGGGAGTTGTCGTTGCGGGGATTTATAGTTCACCTACAATCAAAGAGCATTCTGAACCCTACCAACGATTGAACTGTGCCAAACTTCTCACACAGAACCTCCATGACCAACAGAAAATACTGTGTTTTCTGGTGGTCTTTGGTGACCCCTCTGACACCCCCTCGCGACCCCTCCAGGGGTCCCGACCCCCAGGTTGAGAAACACTGGTCTATTGGGAGTGCTTTGATTGTGCCTTCTTGCATGGCAGGGGATTGGACTGAATGCCCCTTGGGTGTCTATTCCAGCTCTAGGATTCTATATCAGGAGTAGGCAACATGGGGTCTCGTGGATATGCTTTTTCTCTCCCATCCACCATCTCATCCTGACAAAGGTTAACCCCATTGGGATCCAAACGTTTCACATCTTTCCTTCACTTTCTCCCTCTGAAAGAAAAGAGGAAGAGGAGGAAATGGCAAGGAGGCGACTTAGAGAAAAACCCCTCCCGGCCCACCCACTCCGCTCCAGCCCACCATGAAGTCCCAAAGTTAGAAAATTTGCCCATGCCTGCCTTACACACAGAAATGAGAGTCGGCATTTGGGACTTTTGTACCAAAAAAGTTAAGTAGCGTTCTTTTGTCTACCTACTCTTTTATCTGAAATGTTTTACCTGCAACAATAAAAGTAAGTTTTTACTTTTTTTCAAGCTTACCAGAACATCCTGTCTATTTTCTCTCTAGTTTCCTACCATAAGCTTGTAAATAGCACTGCACCCTATTTTGTTATAGATACCAAATATGCACTCCTACAAGGAAGACCAGACATACTTGATTGGAGTAAAGCCAGGATATTAAAATGTAAACAGATTCCAAATCTTTGGAAGGATGCTTTTAAAAAAATTACAACTCCCACGGTGGCTGGATAATTTTGGGACAATGTTTTTTGTTGTTGTTTTTTTGTCCTCTCCCACTTATTAAAATCTGGTTTTGTAACTGAAGTCTTGTTAATTGCAGCAAGTTACTCTTAACCTGCAAGTGGAACATTTTCCACTTGCAGGTTAAGATGCCTACTAAGCAGCAGGTTCAAGACTCTGCCTCTTGAAAGAGCCAGTAAGGGCCTGCCATTTTTATGCCTGTTAAGATGGGCTGTAGTGTTTCTCAACCTTCCTAAAGCTGTGACCACTTAATACAGTTCCTCGTGTTGTGGTGACCCCCAACCATAACATTGCTACTTCATTGCTACTTCATAACTATACTTTTGTTACTGTTATGAATTGAAATGTAAACCCCTCCGGTATTTTCTGTTGGCCATGGGGGTTCTGTGTGCCAAGTTTGGTCCAGGTCTGTCATTTCTGGCGTTCTCGGTGGTCTGTGGAAGTCAGAGCTGAAGAGGATGAAGGTACTGCAAATCCCATCATCTGTTGTCCATACTCCCCCAAACATATTGTTTTTATGCTTAATTACTATGCTTTAATTATGTTCAATCTGCAACAATGAAAATACATCCTGCATATCAGATGTTTCCATTACGATTCATAACAGTAGCAAGATTCCAGTTATCAATTAGCAACGAAGATAATGTTATGGTTGGGGGGTCACCACAACATGAGAAACTGTATTAAGGGGTCAAGGCCCCCAGTGACGCAGTGGGTTAAACCGCTGAGCTGCTAAACTTGTTGACCAAAAGGTTGCAAGTTCAAATCCTGGGAGTGGCATGAGCTTCCGCTATCAGCTCCGGCTTCTGCCAACCTAGCAGTTCAAAAACATGCAAATGTGCATAGATCAATAGGTACCACTCCAGCAGGAAGATAACAACGCTCCATGCAGTCATGCTGGCCACATGTCCTTGGAGGTGTCTACGGACAATGCCAGCTCTTCGGCTTAGAAATGGAGATGAACACTGGATTTAATGTCAGGGGAAAACCTTTACCTTTACTATTAAGGGGTCGTGCCATTAGGAAGGTTGAGAAACACTGGTCTAACATTTCCGGTTCCATGCAGATGGGTTTCTTTCTCCCACTGGTGATAGTATAATAGCTGGGTCCAGAAGCTCAGAGCATTACGGAGATGCTGCAAAAGTGGCTGTGAATAAGGGAAGAGAGGGGGCAAAATGAGAGCAGGGAGAGCGATGGAAGGATAGAAAGGAGGAGATGCTTAGAGTAAGGGTTAGGGAAAGGTTCAAGGTTTGAGTTAGGGTTAGGGGTTACAGTTAAGGTACGGTTTAGGATTAGGGTAAGGTTTAGGGTTTGGGTTGGCGTAAGGGTTAGGGAAAGGTTTAGGGTTTGGTTTAGGGGTTACTGTTAGGGTACGGTTTAGGGTTAGGATAAGTTTTAGGGTTTGGGTTAATGTAAGGGTTAGGGTAAGGGTTTGGGTAGGGTTTAGGTTAAGAGTTTGGGTAAGGGGTTAGGCTTAGCCTTACGGTACGGTTCAGGGTTAGGGTTTCACCATTAAAGAACTCTTACATTCCTTCTGTATTATCTGTCTCCGGCCTGGTTTACATTAACTAAGTTTCTCTTGAACAAACAGTGCTCCCGAAGAAGCGATGCAGCATCTCCGTAACGCTCAGAGCTTCCGGACACAGCTATCATACTATTTTTATTTATTTATTTATTTACAATATTGTTATCCCACCATTTCAGTCCGAAGGCGACTCAGGGCAGTGCACAGATTGGCAACAATTAGATGCCATATAGTATACAAATCAATAAAGACAATTAAAATACATCATAAATACATATTTATTTATTTATCTCTCTTTAGGTGTCCCTTTCAAATCTATGATAGTGTGTGTGTGAATCATATCTATCTATCTATATCTATGGCTGGATGGCTCTTTGTCAGGAGGGCTTTGATTATGTTTTCTTGCCCTGGTGATGGGAGTTGGACCGGATGGCCTTAAGTATTTTCTGTTGGTCATGGGGGTTCTGTGTGGGAAGTTTGCCCCAATTCTGTCGTTCATGGGTTTCAGAATGCTCTATGATTGTAGGTGAACTGTGAATCCCAGTGACTACAACTCCAAAATGTCAAGGTCTATTCCCCCCAAACTCCATCTGTGCTCATATTTGGGCGTATTGAGTGCTTGTGCCAAGTTTGGTCCAGATCCATCATTGTTTGTGTCCACAGTGCTCTCTGGATGTAGGTGAACTACAACTCCCAAACTCAAGGTCAGTGCCTACCAAACCCTTTCAGTATTTTCTGTTGGTCATGGGCATTCTGTGTGCCAAGTTTGGTCCAATTCCATCATTGGTGGAGTTCAGAATGCTCTCTGATTATAGGTGAACTATAAATCCCAGCAACTACAATTCCCAAATGACAGAATTAATATTTTTTAGTGATGGTCACTTGTTGGCCTGATAGGTGTATTGTGTCCAAATTTGGTGTCATTCCCCCAGTTTTTTTTTTAGTTATGTTAATCCCACAAACGAACATTACATTTTTATTTATATCTATATAAATAAAAATGTAATGTTCGTTTGTGGGATTAACAGAACTCAAAAACTACTGGGGGAATCGACACCAAATTTGGACACAGGACACCTAACCATCCAGTGTAAAAAAAAAAACCCACTGAAAAACACAGCAGAATGGACTTTAAAAGCCCCCAAAAAGGCAAATGATGAAAAGCTAAATGACAATACAGAAAAAAAGGGAAGAAAGAGGGAGGGAAGGGGAGAAAAGAAAGAAAGAAAAGAAAAGAAAGAGGGAGGGATGGAAAGAAAGAAAGAAGGAAAGGAAGAAGGAAGCATGGAAGCAAAGAGGGAAGGAAGGAAATAGGTAGAGAAGGAAGAAAGGAGAGAAAGAGAGGGGGAAAGAAAAAGGGGGGAGGAAGGAAAGTTGGAGAAGGAAGGAAGGAGAGAAAGAAAGAAAAAAGTGAAAGAAGGAAAGAGGGCACGAAGGAAGGGGGAAGTTGTAGAGAAAGAGGGAGGGAAGGAAAGAGAGAAGGAAGAAAAGGGACAGCAGAAGAGAAAGAAAAAGAGGGAAGGAAGGAAAGAGATAGAGAAGGAAGGAAGAAGAGAAGGAAAGACGGGAAGGAAGGAGAGAAAGAGGGAAGGTTGGCCACAGCAACGCGTGGCAAGGGACGGCTAGTAGATAGATAGATATATTTATCGTGTCATCCGCAACCAGAACATTGTATTTCTAACAGAACAAAACAAACAAATAGATAAAACACACACACACACACACACACACAAATTTTGCAAACTTGGTAGCTGATTAAATGTCCTTTGACCAATATCTGGCCACTTGGAGTGCCTCTGGTGTTGCCGCAAGAAGGTCCTCCATCGTGCATGTGGCAGGGCTCAGGTTGCATTGCAGCAGGTGGTCAGTGGTTTGCTCCTCTCCACACTCACATGTCGAGGATTCAACTTTGTAGCTCCATTTCTTAAGATTGGCTCTGCATCTCGTGGTGCCAGAGCGCAGTCTGTTCAGTGCCTTCCAAGTCGCCCAGTCCTCTGTGTGCCCAGGTGGGAGTCTCTCATCTGGTATCACCCACGGATTGAGGTGCTGGGTTTGAGCCTGGCACTTTTGAACTCTCGCTTGCTGAGGTGTTCCAGCGAGTGTCTCTCTAGATCTTAGAAAACTATTTCTAGATTTGTCGTTGACATGCTGGCTGATACCCAACCAAGGGATGAGCTGGAGATGTCTATGCCTTGGTCCTTTCACTATTGGCTGCTACTTCCCGGCGGATGTCAGGTGGTGCAATACCGGCTAAGCAGTGTAATTTCTCCAGTGGTGTGGGGCGCAGACATCCCGTGATAATGCAGCATGTCTCATTAAGAGCCACATCCACTGTTTTAGTGTGGTGAGATGTGTTCAACACGGCATGCGTACTCAGCAGCAGAGTAGCATAGTGCAAGGGCGGATGTCTTCACTGTATCTGGTTGTGATCCCCAGGTTGTGCCAGTCAACTTTCATATGATATTGTTTCTAGCACCCACTTTTTGTTTGATGTTCAGGCAGTGCTTCTTGTAGGTCAAAGAACGGTCCAGAGTGACTCCCAGGTATTTGGGTGTGCTGCAATGCTCCAGTGGGATTCCTTCCCAGGTAATTCTCAGAGCTCAGGATGCTTGTCTGTTCTTAAGGTGAAAGGCACATGTCTGTGTTTTAGATGGATTAGGGATCAGCTGGTTTTCCCTGTAATAGGTAGTAAGAGCAACTAGAGCTTCGGAGAGCTTCTGTTCAACCATCTCAAAGCTCCCTGCTTGAGCGGTAATGGCACGATCATCAGCATAGATGAAACTCTCTGTCCCTTCTGGCAGTGGCTGGTTATTTGTGTAGATGTTGAACACGGATGGAGCAATCACGCTCCCCTGAGGCAGGCCGTTCTTCTGTTTCTGCCATCTGCTTCTCTGGCCCTGGAACTCAACAAAAATCTCCTGTTTTGTAGCAGGTTTCCTATGAGGTGGGTGAGATGGTAGTCCTTTGTGATATGATACATTTTTCTCAGGAGGAGGTGGTGGTTCACCGTGGTCCCTATGTAGACTTGTCCACAGCTGCATGGTATACGGTAGACTCCTGCAGAGGTGAGAGGATCCCTCTTGTCCTTTGCTGAACGTAGCATTTGTTGGATTTTCTTGGTGGGTTTGTAGATTGTTTGTATGTTGTGTTTCCTCATCAGCTGCCCTATGCGGTCAGTGGTTTCCTTGATGTATGGCAGGAACACTTTTCCTCTGGGTGATCTTTGTCTTTACTCTCGTGGCTTGTTCTTGGTCTTTCAGCTCTTCTGATGTCTGAGGTGGAGTATCCATTGGCCTGTAGAGCCCAGTTGAGGTGGTTCCGTTCATCTTGGAGGAGGTGGGGTTCGCAGATTCTTTTTGCACGGTCTGCCAAGGCTTTAATGGTGCTTCTTTTTTGACTTGGGTGATGGTTGGAGTTTTTATGTAGATATCTATCTGTGTGTGTGGGTTTTCTGTAGACGGTGTGACCCAATTGTTGATCTGGTTTGTAGATTGTTTGTATGTTATGTTTCCTCATATGGTGGAGGAGATGGTAGTCCTTTCTGATATTATACATTTTTCTCAGGAGGAGGCGGTGGTTCACAGTATCATAAGCCGCTGACAGGTCTATGAAGACAGCTCCTGTGATCTGCTGCCTTTCAAAGCCATCTTCTATGTGCTGATAGATATAAAATCCATAAAATTATAAAACCACAAAAACCAATACTATTACCTTCCCACCAGAGGCGGCCCTAGGTAATTTTCAACGGTAAGCAAATGGTATTTTGGCGCCCTCCCCCCAACCAATCATTGATATATATTTTCTGTTCGTCGTGGGACTTCTGTGTGCCATATTTGATTGTAGGTGAACTATACATCCCAGTAACCACACTTGCCGCACTTCCTCCCTTGCCTGGCCCGCTTCGGGTGTGCACCAAAAGTCACCTCTTCTCCTGACTTTCTCCTCAGCCATTGGGACCAAGAGAGAGAGAGAGAGAGAGAGGTGGAGATGCCCACCTTCCCTGAAGGTAGGCGCAAAAACAAAGGGGGGAGCGGAGGTGGGAGATACCTCCAGCCGGAGGGGCTCTCTCTCTCTCTCTCTCTCTCTTGGTCCCAATGGCTGAAGTGAAAGTCAGGAGAAGAGGCGACTTTTGGTGCACACGTTGGGGTCTTCAGACATGCCTCCGGACCCGAAGCGGGCCAGGCGCGGCGGCTCCGCCCCTTGGCACACCCGCGGATTGGGGAGAGGAGAGGAGGCGGATGGAGCGCCAGGAGATAGGGAAATGGAGCCGGTCATGGGGAAGGGATCGAATGTGGAGAACGATTGAGCGCCCGCTCTGCTCGCGAACCCAGTGGCCGGGTGGAGCAGGAACGAGAGGGGCTAGGTGAGACTCAAGGGCCCGGCCCCTTTGGGAAGAGGATCGCCCGGCAGCGAGGCAAGAAAGCTGAGGCTCCCCCCGGACTGCTAAGGCTGTTGTGAGCTGAGGGGGCGCTCCTCAAGTGGCGGCCGAGAGGCATTTACAGAGGCGTCTCTACGCCCCTGGCAAAAAAAAAGTGTTCTGCGACCGCTTACTTCGCGTAATGGACGAGCCGCCCCTGCTTCCCACCGACCCATAACAATCAATACTATTACCCTCCCCTCGACCCACCCACTCAAACAGCGCCAAGCTCCTGGGGCAGCGTGGCAAGGGCCGGAGTAGCATGTTTGGAGAGGCTCAACCTCTGGGAGGCAGTGTGTGCAGCGCGCGTGGAAGGGTGAGGCTCGGCGTTGCCTTTGGCTTGCCTCTTGCGCAATGGCGCGGCTCCGGGACCCGGGGAAGGAGGGCAAAGGCGGGGGAGGCGAGTCCTGCCCGGCCTGGTGCCTGTGCTTGCTCTCCTCCTTCTCCTCCTCCTCCTCCTCCGCCTGGGTTCCGGCTGCGCCTGCCCCGCCCCCTCCTTCCCCGAAGAAGTTTTCTCCCGAGGCGGGACTCGGCGTGGGCAAACTCGAGGCAAACTCCCTCCGCCGCGCGCGCCTTTCTCTCCCTGCCGGGCCATGGAAGGGGAAGGCTGCCAGCTGGGCCGAGCCGGGAGCCTCTGGCAGGACTCCTTGGCCATCGCCCTCACCCCCAGCAAGCCTCTCTCGGGGCAGGGCAACCGGGGAGGAGGAGGAGGAGGAGGAGGAGGAGGCTTCCCCAAGGACCGAACCCGCAGCGTGGTCTACGTCTTCACGGAGGACCTGGACGAGCCGCTGCCCCTGCGGTGCCTGCGCGAAGCCTGCGCCGAGGTGCCCGCCACCCACCTGGACACCGTCCCCTTCGGCACCGTCATGCTGGGCGACACACACAACCTGGACCGCTTCTACAACGCAGGTCAGCCCCCCAAACGCGCGCCTCGGGACCCTACCTTCACTAATTAGTACTTCATCATTCGGTTGCTGCCTCCTGCAGAATTCTGGGCTTTGTAGTTAAGGCAGGAGCCTTTCACAGCCTCACTAAACTACAAACCTCAGAATTCTGCAGGCAGCAGTAACTGGATTTTAAGTGGATTCATTCTCTAGTGTGATAACATCCTAAGGTGTCATCCCCTCTCAGTCTAAGCCAGGCATGGGCCAACTTGGTCCCTCCCTCCAGGTGTTTTGGACTTCAACTCCCACCATTCCTAACAGCCTAACATTAAGCCTGGCATGGGCCAACTTGGTCCCTCCCTCCAGGTGTTTTGGACTTCAACTCCCATCATTCCTAACAGCCTAACATTAAGCCAGGCATGGGCCAACTTGGGCCCTCCCTCCAGGTGTTTTGGACTTCAACTCCCATCATTCCTAACAGCCTAACATTAAGCCAGGCATGGGCCAACTTAAGCCCTCCCTCCAGGTGTTTTGGACTTCATCTCCCACCATTCCTAACAGCCTAACATTAAGCCAGGCATGGGCCAACTTGGGCCCTCCCTCCAGGTGTTTTGGACTTCAACTCCCATCATTCCTAACAGCCTAACATTAAGCCAGGCATGGGCCAACTTAAGCCCTCCCTCCAGGTGTTTTGGACTTCAACTCCCATCATTCCTAACAGCCTAACATTAAGCCAGGCATGGGCCAACTTAAGCCCTCCCTCCAGGTGTTTTGGACTTCAACTCCCATCATTCCTAACAGCCTAACATTAAGCCAGGCATGGGCCAACTTAAGCCCTCCCTCCAGGTGTTTTGGACTTCAACTCCCATCATTCCTAACAGCCTAACATTAAGCCAGGCATGGGCCAACTTAAGCCCTCCCTCCAGGTGTTTTGGACTTCAACTCCCATCATTCCTAACAGCCTAACATTAAGCCAGGCATGGGCCAACTTGGGCCCTCCCTCCAGGTGTTTTGGACTTCAACTCCCATCATTCCTAACAGCCTAACATTAAGCCAGGCATGGGCCAACTTGGGCCCTCCCTCCAGGTGTTTTGGACTTCAACTCCCATCATTCCTAACAGCCTAACATTAAGCCAGGCATGGGCCAACTTAAGCCCTCCCTCCAGGTGTTTTGGACTTCATCTCCCACCATTCCTAACAGCCTAACATTAAGCCAGGCATGGGCCAACTTGGGCCCTCCCTCCAGGTGTTTTGGACTTCAACTCCCATCATTCCTAACAGCCTAACATTAAGCCAGGCATGGGCCAACTTAAGCCCTCCCTCCAGGTGTTTTGGACTTCAACTCCCATCATTCCTAACAGCCTAACATTAAGCCAGGCATGGGCCAACTTAAGCCCTCCCTCCAGGTGTTTTGGACTTCAACTCCCATCATTCCTAACAGCCTAACATTAAGCCAGGCATGGGCCAACTTAAGCCCTCCCTCCAGGTGTTTTGGACTTCAACTCCCACCATTCCTAACAGCCTAACATTAAGCCAGGCATGGGCCAACTTGGGCCCTCCCTCCAGGTGTTTTGGACTTCAACTCCCATCATTCCTAACAGCCTAACATTAAGCCAGGCATGGGCCAACTTGGGCCCTCCCTCCAGGTGTTTTGGACTTCAACTCCCATCATTCCTAACAGCCTAACATTAAGCCAGGCATGGGCCAACTTAAGCCCTCCCTCCAGGTGTTTTGGACTTCATCTCCCACCATTCCTAACAGCCTAACATTAAGCCAGGCATGGGCCAACTTGGGCCCTCCCTCCAGGTGTTTTGGACTTCAACTCCCATCATTCCTAACAGCCTAACATTAAGCCAGGCATGGGCCAACTTAAGCCCTCCCTCCAGGTGTTTTGGACTTCAACTCCCATCATTCCTAACAGCCTAACATTAAGCCAGGCATGGGCCAACTTAAGCCCTCCCTCCAGGTGTTTTGGACTTCATCTCCCACCATTCCTAACAGCCTAACATTAAGCCAGGCATGGGCCAACTTGGGCCCTCCCTCCAGGTGTTTTGGACTTCAACTCCCACCATTCCTAACAGCCTAACATTAAGCCTGGCATGGGCCAACTTGGTCCCTCCCTCCAGGTGTTTTGGACTTCAACTCCCATCATTCCTAACAGCCTAACATTAAGCCAGGCATGGGCCAACTTGGGCCCTCCCTCCAGGTGTTTTGGACTTCAACTCCCATCATTCCTAACAGCCTAACATTAAGCCAGGCATGGGCCAACTTGGGCCCTCCCTCCAGGTGTTTTGGACTTCAACTCCCATCATTCCTAACAGCCTAACATTAAGCCAGGCATGGGCCAACTTGGGCCCTCCCTCCAGGTGTTTTGGACTTCAACTCCCATCATTCCTAACAGCCTAACATTAAGCCAGGCATGGGCCAACTTGGGCCCTCCCTCCAGGTGTTTTGGACTTCAACTCCCATCATTCCTAACAGCCTAACATTAAGCCAGGCATGGGCCAACTTGGTCCCTCCCTCCAGGTGTTTTGGACTTCAACTCCCATCATTCCTAACAGCCTAACATTAAGCCAGGCATGGGCCAACTTGGGCCCTCCCTCCAGGTGTTTTGGACTTCAACTCCCATCATTCCTAACAGCCTAACATTAAGCCAGGCATGGGCCAACTTGGTCCCTCCCTCCAGGTGTTTTGGACTTCAACTCCCATCATTCCTAACAGCCTAACATTAAGCCTGGCATGGGCCAACTTGGGCCCTCCCTCCAGGTGTTTTGGACTTCATCTCCCACCATTCCTAACAGCCTAACATTAAGCCTGGCATGGGCCAACTTGGTCCCTCCCTCCAGGTGTTTTGGACTTCAACTCCCATCATTCCTAACAGCCTAACATTAAGCCAGGCATGGGCCAACTTGGTCCCTCCCTCCAGGTGTTTTGGACTTCAACTCCCATCATTCCTAACAGCCTAACATTAAGCCAGGCATGGGCCAACTTGGGCCCTCCCTCCAGGTGTTTTGGACTTCAACTCCCATCATTCCTAACAGCCTAACATTAAGCCAGGCATGGGCCAACTTAAGCCCTCCCTCCAGGTGTTTTGGACTTCATCTCCCACCATTCCTAACAGCCTAACATTAAGCCAGGCATGGGCCAACTTGGGCCCTCCCTCCAGGTGTTTTGGACTTCAACTCCCATCATTCCTAACAGCCTAACATTAAGCCAGGCATGGGCCAACTTGGGCCCTCCCTCCAGGTGTTTTGGACTTCAACTCCCATCATTCCTAACAACCTAACATTAAGCCAGGCATGGGCCAACTTGGGCCCTCCCTCCAGGTGTTTTGGACTTCAACTCCCATCATTCCTAACAGCCTAACATTAAGCCAGGCATGGGCCAACTTGGGCCCTCCCTCCAGGTGTTTTGGACTTCAACTCCCATCATTCCTAACAGCCTAACATTAAGCCAGGCATGGGCCAACTTGGGCCCTCCCTCCAGGTGTTTTGGACTTCAACTCCCATCATTCCTAACAGCCTAACATTAAGCCAGGCATGGGCCAACTTGGGCCCTCCCTCCAGGTGTTTTGGACTTCAACTCCCATCATTCCTAACAGCCTAACATTAAGCCAGGCATGGGCCAACTTGGTCCCTCCCTCCAGGTGTTTTGGACTTCAACTCCCATCATTCCTAACAGCCTAACATTAAGCCTGGCATGGGCCAACTTGGGCCCTCCCTCCAGGTGTTTTGGACTTCATCTCCCACCATTCCTAACAGCCTAACATTAAGCCTGGCATGGGCCAACTTGGTCCCTCCCTCCAGGTGTTTTGGACTTCAACTCCCATCATTCCTAACAGCCTAACATTAAGCCAGGCATGGGCCAACTTGGTCCCTCCCTCCAGGTGTTTTGGACTTCAACTCCCATCATTCCTAACAGCCTAACATTAAGCCAGGCATGGGCCAACTTGGGCCCTCCCTCCAGGTGTTTTGGACTTCAACTCCCATCATTCCTAACAGCCTAACATTAAGCCAGGCATGGGCCAACTTAAGCCCTCCCTCCAGGTGTTTTGGACTTCATCTCCCACCATTCCTAACAGCCTAACATTAAGCCAGGCATGGGCCAACTTGGGCCCTCCCTCCAGGTGTTTTGGACTTCATCTCCCACCATTCCTAACAGCCTACTGCTAAGCCAGGCATGGGCCAACTTGGGCCCTCCCTCCAGGTGTTTTGGACTTCAACTCCCACCATTCCTAACAGCCTAACATTAAGCCAAGCATGGACCAACTTGGGTTCTCCCTCCAGGTATTTTGGACTTCAACTCCCACCATTCCTAGCAGCCTAACATTAAGCCAGGCATGGGCCAACTTGGTCCCTCCCTCCAGGTGTTTTGGACTTCAGCTCCCATCATTCCTAACAGCCTAACATTAAGCCTGGCATGGGCCAACTTGGGCCCTCCCTCCAGGTGTTTTGGACTTCAGCTCCCACCATTCCTAACAGCCTAACATTAAGCCTGGCATGGGCCAACTTGGGCCCTCCCTCCAGGTGTTTTGGACTTCAACTCCCATCATTCCTAACAGCCTAACATTAAGCCAGGCATGGGCCAACTTGGTCCCTCCCTCCAGGTGTTTTGGACTTCAACTCCCATAATTCCTAACAGCCTAACATTAAGCCTGGCATGGGCCAACTTGGTCCCTCCCTCCAGGTGTTTTGGACTTCAACTCCCACCATTCCTAACAGCCTAACATTAAGCCTGGCATGGGCCAACTTGGTCCCTCCCTCCAGGTGTTTTGGACTTCAACTCCCATCATTCCTAACAGCCTAACATTAAGCCAGGCATGGGCCAACTTGGGCCCTCCCTCCAGGTGTTTTGGACTTCATCTCCCACCATTCCTAACAGCCTACTGCTAAGCCAGGCATGGGCCAACTTGGGCCCTCCCTCCAGGTGTTTTGGACAGCTTTGGTTGCCTTGGTGGATGACCTCTGCAGGGAGCTGGACAGGGAGAGTGTGACCCTGTTGGTTCTCTTGGACATCTCAGCGACTTTCGATACCATCGACCATGGTATCCTTCTGGGACGGCTCTCCAGGATGGGTCTTGGGGGCACAGCTCTGCTGTGGCTCCGGTCTTTCCTGGAGGGTCGTTCCCAGATGGTGAAGCTGGGGGACACTTGCTCGGACCCCTGGCCTTTGTCCTGTGGGGTCCCGCAAGGTACCATTCTGTCTTCCATGCTCTTTAACATCTACATGAAACCGCTGGGAGAGGTCATCCAGAGTTTTGGAGTTGAGTGCCATCTCCACGTAGATGACTCCCAACTCTACTATTCCTTTCCACCTAATTCCAAGGAAGCCCCTTGGGTGCTGGATGAGTGCCAGGCTGCTGTGTCAGTCTGGATGAGGACGAATAAGCTGAGGATCAATCCTGACAAGACAGAGGTCCTCCAGGTTGATTGTATGCCGGATCGGGGTATTGGGTGGCAACCTGTGCTTGATGGGGTTGCACTCCCCGCGAAGTCACAGTTCTGCAGCTTGGGGGTCCTCCTGGACTCTTCGCTGACGTTTGAAGCACAGGCATCAGCGGTGGCTGGGAGGGCCTTCGCACAATTGAAGCTCGTGTGCCAACTGCGACCGTACCTCATGAAGTCGGATCTGACCGTGGTGGTCCACACCATAGTCACCTCCAGATTGGATTATTGCAATTGCGCTCTACGTGGGGCTGCCCTTGAAGACGGCCTGGAAATTTCAATTGGTCCAACGGGCGGCAGCCAGATTGCTAACTGGAGCGAATAATAGGGAGCGGTCTACCCCACTGTTTAAGGAGCTCCACTGGCTGCTATTCATTTTCCAATCCCAATTCAAGGTGCTGGTTCTTACCTACAAAGCCCTGAACGGTTTGGGACCCGCCTACCTGCGTGACCGCATTTCCATCTACGAACCTACACAATCTCTTTGATCATCCGGAGAGGCCCTGCTCTCGCTCCTGCCCCCTTCACAGGTGCGACTGGTGGGGATGAGGGAAAGGGCCTTTTCTATGGTGGCCCCTCGACTTTGGAACTCACTCCCCAAGGGTATTAGGCAAGCCCCCACTTTGGCAGTATTTAGGAGGAGCTTGAAAACTTGGTTGTACCAATGTGCCTTCCCTGAATGAGCAATAACTCCTAGTTCTGACCAATGTTCTGCAAAATGTCCTCCGAAGCACTTTATCCTTTCTGTTGGGTCAATCAACCCTACCTTACCCTCTAAAAACCCCTGTTCAGATTCATGTTACTGCTGCACACACCCAGTGTTTTAAATTGTAATCATTCTCTATAACCCCCCCCCCCCCCGATCTCATCCCAGGGTTTCTGCTTTCAACCAGATTATATGAGTCCACACTGCCAGATAATCTGGGATCCAAGATGCTGGAATGATCTGCTGGTAAAGCCCCCACAGCTGAATCAGTTGTCAGAATTTTAGAACCATCGGAAGACACATCTCTTCCAGCAGGCCTACCCAGTCTGTTCTTAACTATGAATCTTAAACTTATTATTATTTGAAACACAACAAGATGAGTCCACAGCAGACACTCCGCTGGCTGTTGAATTGGATCACACGTCAGACACTTCCCAAGTGTCTAGGACTGTGTGATGTATCGACGAATAATGTGTGCAGATCCCAGTAAGGTGACCTTCTGCAGCTGGCAGATGGTAATTTTGTCAGCGCCGATTGTGTTTAAGTGCAGGCCAAGGTCTTGAGGCAGTGCCAATCACCACTGGGACCACCTTTACTGGTTTGTGCCAGAGTCTTTGCAGTTCGATCTTTAAATACTCATATTGTGTCAGCTTTTCCAGTTGTTTCTCTGCAATCCTGCTGTCACCTGGGATTGTGACATCAACGATCCATACTTTGTTTTTTAACACGATTGTGAGGTCAGGAGCATTATGCTCCAAAACTCTGTCTGTCTGAATTCAGAAGTCCCAGAGGAGTTTGGCGAGTTCATTCTCTGTAACTTTTTCCGGCTTGTGATCCCACCAGTTCTTTGTTACAGGCAGATGGTATTTGTGGCACAAGTTCCAATGAATCATCTGAGCAATGGTGTTATGCCTCTACTTGTAGTCTGTCTGCGCGATCTTCTTGCAGCAGCTCAGGATGTGATCTACTGTTTCATCTGCTTCCTTGCAGAGTTTACATTTGGGATCTGTTGTCGACTTTTCAATTCTGGCTTTGATGGCATTGGTTCTAATGGCTTGTTCTTGGGCTGCCAGAATCAGGCCCTCTGTCTCTTTAAACTTATTATTGATCTTAAAAACTTATTATTATTATTATTTAATTTCTTACCTGCCCTTCCCTTCAACCC
Source organism: Anolis sagrei (assembly GCF_037176765.1). Taxonomy (NCBI): domain Eukaryota; kingdom Metazoa; phylum Chordata; class Lepidosauria; order Squamata; family Anolidae; genus Anolis; species Anolis sagrei. The sequence goes on along the minus strand of NC_090034.1, from coordinate 77,406,228 downwards.
GAGATGGGTTACAACACAATTCAAAAGCACAAGCCTTCCAAAAATGCAACAACAACTCATCTTTCTATAAAAGATCCACAGTAAAACTGTATTTTTATAAAATGCATATTAAAGCACACAAAACAGACATCAAGCAAAGGACATGAGTACTCATCTGGGGGTGGAGGTGTGTCCATCAATCCTGGATTTTGTCATTTGGGAGTTGTTGTTTGCTGGGATTTATAGTTAATCTACAAGCAAAGAGCATTGACGGAATTGAACCTATTTTGGCACACAGAACTCCCCTGACCAACTGAAAATACTAGAAAGGTTTGGTGGGCATTGATCTTGAGTTTAGGAGTTGTAGTTCACCTACATCCAGAGAGCACTGTGGACTCAAACAATGATGGATCTGGACCAAATTTGGAACAAATACTCAATATGCCCAAATGTGAACACTGGTGGATTTTGGGAGTTGTAGTTTCTGGGATGCATAGTTCACCTACAATCAAAGAGCATTCTGAACCCCACCATTGATAAAATTAGGCCAAATTTCCCATGCAAAACCCCATGACCAATAGGGATATTGGAGGGATTTAAGTGGAATTGACCAGTGATTAGGGGAGATATAGTTCACCTACCTCCAGAGAGCACTGTGAACCTAAACAACGATGGATTTTGACCAAATTTGGCACAAATACCTCATACATCAAAATTTGAATATTGGTGGGTTTGGGGGGGTTTATTTCGTCATTTGGAAGTTATAGTTGCTGGTATTTATAGTCAACCACCACCTAGAGGACCTTTTCATCAGCCACCCCACAACTGTGGAACGACCTGCCGGAAGAAAAGCTCCCACAGCTAAGTCAGCTGTTGGGATTTAAAACCATGTAAAGACCTATCTCATTTGGCAGGTCTACCCAGACCAAAATACATACTAAAACACACAAAACAGAGATCAATCAAAAGACAGTTAAAATTCATTTTTAGTCTTTAAACATGAATTTTAAGTGTCCTTTGATTGATCTCTGTTTTGTGTGTTTTAGTGTGTATTTTGTGGAAATACGTTTTGGTGTGTAACTTTTATGGAGGTACCTTTTAGTGTGTGTATTTGTAGTGTTTTTGCTGTTCTTATCTATTTTAATTGTTTTGTAACCCACCTCAAGCCATGAGGAGAGATTGAAAAAAAATAAAATTATTATGATTATTAGATTCACAACAAGATTAGTACACAACAAACAAGATCACTATGCTGGCTTTTGTATTCGATCACTCGTTGGACACTTCCCAAATGTCTAGGACTGTGTGATGCATCAGAAAATAATGCATACAGAACCAAGTAGGGTGGGCCTTTTGCAGCTGACAGATGGTAACTTTGTCCGCGCTAATTGTTTTTAAGTGCAGGCCAAGGTCTTGAGGCAATGCACCCAGTGTGCTGATCACCACTGGGGCCACCTTGACAGACTTGTGCCCAGAGTCTTTGCAATTCGATCTTTAAATCCTCAATTCGTATAAGCTTTTCCAGTTGCTTCTCTACTGTCACCTGGAATTGCAACATTGACTATACATACCTTGTTGTTATTATTATGAGTTTAAGATTCATAGTAAACCTGCCAGAAGAGATGTGTCTTTAGATGGTGTTAAAATTCCGACAGCAGATTTAGCTGTCGGAGCTCTACCAGCAGGTCATTCCAGAGTCTAGGGGCAGCCAATGAAAAAGGTCCTCTGGTCCATAATGTGGATGATCTGCTTTGATAATCTGGTTTATATGGCAGTGTGTAAGGGGCCAAGGTGACTTAGGACATGTACACTGTATCTGTTTGGAACTGAGTTATCTAAGTCAGTCCACACTGCCAGATAATCCGGTTCAATGGGGGTTTGATACAGCTGTGTGGAAGGGGCCTCTGATCCCACAGTGCACTGTGCCATGCAATTTGTTTTCATGGGTTATCCATGTCATTCTGTAATTGGTTCAATCACAAAAACATGGAAAAAGTTTATTGAACCGCAAAAACTTTGTTCTTTCAGGATGTCCTGCAGCACATTTTGCTATGGTTTTTCAGTGAATGTCTCATAGAGCAGACATGGGCCAACTTCGGCTCTCCAAGTGTTTTGGACTTCAACTCCCACAATTCCTAACCGTCGGTAGGGGAGTCCAAATACCTGGAGGGCCAAAGTCGGCCAGGGCTGTCATAGAGTCTTAACCAATTTGCCATCGCATTGTACAACACAGGTGGAGCTCCCTTTGGAGTGCATATACTCGGTAGAAGGAATGTGGTATTTGACCCCACTTGAACTGCTCTGGCTCGAGGCTTTGGTATCCTGGGAGTTGTAGTTTGTCAAGGTTCCAGCACACTTTTTATGGTGTGTGCTGGGAAAGGCATTTAATTTCGTTGTGCAATAGCACAATGACAATAAAGCTATTTTCTTCTATTGTATTCTACTTGGGCAGGGAATTTGGATGGCTTTTACAACCCACGCCCAATATTTTTAATTAATTCTTCAACTAAAAATAAAGAAAAACAACTATACTTATTCATACCCAGTAATGCTTAAACAGCAGCTACCCCACAAACGACACAACCTACATGTCTGATTGCATGTACGTATAAAATACAAACGTATCTTCATAAATTAGATTTGAAAGTGGATTTCCTGCTTCTCTTTGGTTGGCTTCTCTATAATTTAATATTTTCCTTCCTCATTATATCTAACAATGCCAAAAATGAAAGAGAAATTGTTGGCGGTAAGGTGGAAGAACAAGTTGGATATAAGGTGGAAGAAAAAAATCCAACCAGTTGTTTACTTCTGTTTGTTTTAAAGGTAACAAATAAATATTCCCACAGTTTATACTGCAAAACCTGTACATAAAGTCTTTCCCTTTCTCTCAGATACATATTGTAAAACTGCATGCTTTCATCTCATTGAGAGCTTGTAGTTAAAGGGGTGTCACACTGAATGCATTCTGCAGTGTATTTTTTTCTATTTTGCAATTTCACCAAAAAGAGTTGACTCAAGACAACTCACCTATACACACACACACACACACACACACATACACACTAGCTTGGGTACCTGGCATTGCCTGGGTTATTTGAAAAAGTCATTTTTAAATTGTACAAAATGCATAAGGTTGTGGGTGAACTACAACTCACATCATGCCAGGTTAACCCTCCAAAACAGTACTTAAAGTTTGTTATGTTGGGCAAGTTTGCTCTAGGTGCATCATGGGTGGAGTTCAGTGTGCTCTCTGGCTGTAGGGTAAATTGCAATTCCCATTATGGTGTGTCAGTCCCCTCAAACCCCTCCAGTAGGTTGAGTTAGTCATGTGTGTTCTGTGTGCCAAATTGGGTCCAGGTCCATCATCGGTGGAGGTCACAGTTTCTCTAGTTGTAGGTGAACAGTCAAAACAGAAAAGCCGGAGAGTGGCTTCGGCATTTTGCCAGGCTCCAAGAGAAAAAGATAAGAGAGTCTAAGGCAAAGTGCAACCAATTTCTGAGTGCTTGGGACATAGCTAACGAGGAGATAGAAGTCCCAAATACAGGATATGTAGTCAGATGAAGCATCGTTTGGAATCAAGTCAAGATCTTGTCCTTGTTTCATGGAAGCCTTGCTTGGAAGAGTCATGTTTAAGTGCCTTTTGTTTCATGGTTTTGATTCTTGGATTCTATGATTTTATATTCATGCCTTGGATTCATGTTTCCTGGTTTCTTGGATTTTAGTAGAAAACATTTGACTTTGTTTTCATGGACTTTGCTGGACTATTTTCCCTGGACGACTTTGTTCTTCTTATCTTCTTACCTAATTGGATTTACCTATTTATTTAAAGTGCTTTTTACATTACTCTTTTTAATTATCTTCAATAAAAGGATTGTTTTTTCTACTCAACAGTGTGGTGTTTAAAGTCAGAGGGCTCTTCCTGTTCTGGAGTGCCACAGTATGATCTAAAAGTAGGTGAACTACAACTCCTCTAAATCCCTCCAAAGACCTTCGGTATTTTTTGTTGATCATGGGGTTTTTGTGTGCCAAGTTAGTTCCATTGTCCATCGTTGGTGGAGTTCATGGTGCTCTTCGATTCCAGACAAACTATACACCCCAGTACATACAACTACTATAAATCCTGGTGAATTCTCCCCAAACCTCAATTCTCCTGTTTGTTATGTGCCATAGAAAAGAATAGGAAAGGGTTAAGGGAGAGGCAGTGGGCAGAGTCATGCAAATTCCACACCAATGGAGAAAGTAAGAAACACTGGGATGTCTGTAGTGGTGGAAACACATAAAATCTAGGATGAAATTGTCCCCTTATTAAAGTAAGGACCGCACAATTAAACAGGAAATAACACTTTCAAACCAGGACCAGAACATTTTTCAAATTCGTTACATAATGTTATAGAAGGGTGCAGTGTCAAAACTGAAACAGAAATTGTGGGCTCTTTAAATATATACATACACACACACACACACACACACACACACATACATACTATGTAAAGCTTAAAAACATGTAAAAGAATGTCTTCACCGTTTCAGTGATTTTGATCATTCTATAATATGGGCAGAATGCAAGAGGAAGTGCTTTCCCATCAGATCAATCTGACCTCTTCCCACTGGAGGACATAAATGGACCAGCAAACTTAGGGTACATCTACATGTAGAATTAATGCAATTTGACACCACTTTAACCGCTATGACTCAATGCTATGGAGCCACAGGATTTGTAGTTTTACAAGATCTTGAGTCTTTTTTTTTTGTCAAATAGTGCTGCTGCTTCCCCAAACTACAGATCCCAGGTTTCCATAACGTTGAGCAATGACTGTTAAAGTGCTGTATTGCTGCATTAATTCTGCAATGTGGATGCACTCTAAACTTGTGGGCCCATTTATGTCCTTTAGTGGGAAAAAGGCTGTTGTCTCAGCTGAGTCCCAAACAAAGTGAGTCAAACTTATAAGTAGATTCTCCTTAGAAGGACTGTTGCAGCTGTAGTGAACAGACAGGGTCTTTCTATAAAAGTTTATCACCGACTGCCTCTTTTAGCTCCGTTGTGTTTACTTTCCTCTCCAGTATCTTTGTATTTCTCTCTGTATCCACACTGTATTTTTCTTTGGAAATTGTATATACTGCTCAGCTTAAAAACATGTTGGTTGTGTGCCACATATAATGTACAAGAATAAACTACAAAAAAAAGAAAGAAAGAAGTACAACTATTCTATGCAGCTGGGGCACAATTTACTCTCCATCTATGCTGCCGTATAGTGCTGTTCGAATCTGCATTCTGTGGTTGGCATATATATTCATATGCTTTTATGTTAAGCTGCTTTGAGTCTCAAAGAGCCCTTGACATTGCTGCACAAAATGATCTAATGATCATAGCGCAGGCTAGAGCCACTCCATACCTGGCCAAATTTAAATGTAACGTGGGCATGGAACCTTACCTCTCTTTTATACTCCCACTATATATTAGAAAACTTTTTACGCAGGCTAGATTTGAGCAGCTCGACATTAAGTCCAAGTTGGGACGGCATCAGAATATCCCCTACACAAGGAGAACCTGTGGGTGCCGTGAGGTAGATGCAGAAGTGGAGGAGTCAGAACATTTTTTCTTAAAATGTCCCTACTACAATAGGATCCGGTCTTACTACCTAGAGCCTCTGCTGGAGAATCATACTCATTTAGAGAATAAGGAGAAATTGCACATCCTCCTACAGGGTTCAGATAAAAACTCTATTTTAAAATTGACCCTTTTTACGCAAAAAGCACTGGCCATCCGCGAGAAGATTGAAGCAGAGAGAGGTGACCTTGCTGCCATCAACAAAATTCAAACTTAAAAACTTAATATGGACATGCCACTAGATTTACCTACCCACGCCCCTGCCCAAACCCTACTTTAAGGAATGAATCAATTTTTAATCTTTTAATTTTTTTATCTTGTAGTTGCACAATCATTTAGGAGTGGGTTGACAGGCCAGTAGGCCGGGATGCCTTGTATTCATATATGGTTTTACTGTATGTTTTTGTATGTTTTGCATGTTTTGATATGGTCAAAATTGACTAATCAATAAAGAATTGTTGTTGTTGAGTCTCCTTTGGGAGAGATAAAGTGGGGTACAAATAAATATAATGATAATAATATATTTTATATATTCTGTCAGAAGTAAGTTGAGGGTACAGTTAAAATGCATTTAAAAACACAAACAAAGATTAAAAAACAACTTGGCATTCTGCTAAATTTCCTTTAACCGGTAGCTGACCACTTGGAGTGCCTCAGGTGTGGCTGTGAAAAGGTCTTCCATTGTGCACGTGGCAGGGCTCAGATTGCATTGAGGTAGGTGGTCTGTGGTTTGCTCTTCTCCACACTTACATGTTTTGGACTCCACTTTGTGGCTCCATTTCTTAAGGTTAGCTCTGCATCTTGTGGTTCCAGAGCGCAGCCTGTTCAGTGCCTTCCAGGTCATCCACTCTTCTGTGTGCCCAGGAGGGAGTTTTTCATCCACTCTCAGCTACTGATTGAGATGCTGGGTTTTAACCTGCCACTTTTGGATTCTCACTTGCTGAGGTGTTCCTGTGAGTATCTCTTTTGATCTTAGGAAGCTGTTTCTTGATTTAAGCCGTTAGCATGCTGGCTGATATCCGAACAGAGGATGGGCTGGAGATGTCACTGCCTTGGTCCTTTCATTAATGGCTGCTAATTCCCAGCGGATGGCAGGTGGTGCAATACTGGCTAAACAGTACAATTTCTCCAGTGATGTGGGGCGTAACCAGGATCCTATGGTAATGCGACATGTCTCATTAAGAACCCCATCCACTGTTTTAACGTGGTGAGATGTATTCCACACTGGGCATGCGTATTCAGCAACAGAGTAATAAAGCACAAGGGCAGATGTCTTCACTGTGTCTGGTTGCGATCCCCAGGTTGTGCCAGTCTGCTTTTGTACAATATTATTTCTGGCACCCACTTTTTGCTTGATATTCAAGCAGTTCTTCTTGTAAGTTAGAGCACAGTCCAGAGTGACTCCCAGGTATTTTGGTGTGCTGCAGTATTCCAGTGGGATTCTTTCCCAGGTTAATCCTCAGAGCTTGAGATGCTTGTCTTTTCTTAAGGTGAAAAGCACATGGCTGCATTTTAGATGGATTAGGAATCAGCTGGTTTTCCCTCTAATAGGCAGTAAGAGCACCTAAAGCTTCAGTCTGTTCTACCATTTCAAAGCTACCTGCTTGAGTGGTGATGGCACGATCATCAGCATAGATGAAACTCTCAGTCCCTTCTGGCAGTGGCTGATCATATGTGTAAATGTTCAGCATGGATGGAGCAAGCACGGTCCCCAGAGGCAGGTCGTTCGGTTTTCACCATCTTCTTCTCTGGCCCTGGAACTCAACAAAAAAACTCATTTTCTTGTAGCAGATTTTCTATGAAGCAGGTGAGGTGGTAATCCTTTGTGATATTACAAAGATACTTATTTTGCATAGAATTATGGAAAAAATAGACCCCTGTATGATTCCACAGCAAGCTGGTTTCAGGATAGGCAAAAGCTGCACATCACAAGTGCTGAACCTGACTCAATAATAATAATAATAATAATAATAATAATAATAATAATAATAAGTGTTCAACTTGTGATTTTGTGATACGAAATCCAACATATAGATCTCGTTTGCTGTGACATACTCTGCTTTTGTGTCAATAATAATAATAATAATAATAATAATGAAACTATGAAAAAGGGGACAGAGAGCCTGATTCTGGCAGCCTACGATCAAGCTATTAGAACAAATGCCATCAAAGCCAGAACTGAAAAGTCGACAACAGATCCCAAGCAGAGGCATAACACCGCTGCTCAGATGATTCATTGGAACTTGTGCCACAAAGACCATCTGCCTGCGACAAAAAAATGGTGGGATCACAAGCCTGAAAAAGTTACAGAAAATGAACACATCAAACTACTCTGGGACTTCCGAATTCAGACTGACAGAGTTCTGGAGCACAATACTCCTGACCGCACAATCGTGTTAAAAAAACAAAGTATGTTGCCATCACAGGTGACAGCAGGATTGAAGAGAAACAACTGGGAAAGCTGACACGATATGAGGATTTAAAGATTGAACTGCAAAGACTCTGGCACAAGCCAGTAAATGTGGTCCCAGTGGTGATGGGCACACTGGGTGCAGTGCCTAAAGACCTTGGCCTGCACTTAAACACAATTGGCGCTGACAAAATTACCATCTGCCAGCTGCAGAAGGCCACCTTACTGGGGTCTGCGTACATTATTTGCCGATACATCACACAGTCCTAGACATATGGAAGTGTCCGACGTGTGATCCAATACAACAGCCAGCAGAGTGATCTTGTCTGCTGTGGACTCATCTTGTTGCGTTTCTAACAACAACAACAACAACAACAATAAAGACCTCAAAATCGAACTGCAAAGGCTCTGGCATAAATGCACTGGGTGCCGTGCCAAAAGATCTCAGCCGGCATTTGGAAACAATAAACATTGACAAAATCGTGATCTGTCAACTGCAAAAGGCCGCCTTACTTGGATCTGCGCGCATCATTTGAAAATACATCACACAGTCCTAGACGCTTGGGAAGTGTTCGACTTGTGATTTTGTGATACGAAATCCAGCATATAGATCTCGTTTGCTGTGACGTACTGTGCTTTTGTGTCAATAATAATGATAATAATAGTAATAATGCAGTTTGACTGCATTTAACTGAATTATATGTATCTACTCTAACCATATAATACAGTTACATACTGCATTATATGACAGTGTCAATGGGGCCTTAGTGAAAAGGTAACTCTTGAGTAGGCAACTAAAAATAAAAAAAATTGGCACTTCAACACTGAAAGCTCTGTTCATAGCCTCCATTAGGCAGAGTATTGGAGCATGCTGTATATCCACCGGAGTATGTTTATCCTGAGAAGTGTTTTCTGGAGAGGGGCATAAGGAAACTGAATGATGCTTGAAACATCTTGATCCCCATTTGTTCAGAACTTAATATATCAGTAACAGTGCTTTAGCCATGGAGCAGTAGCATATTGACAGCCAGCAAAATGTTACAGTGTGGTGAGAAGCATAGCAGTCACCTCCTGAGCCAGGTACAGCTTTCAGGCCAAACCTTAGGGATTCTCCATGGAGAGTGTATTGTGGCAATCTGGCTAAGGTTATTAATGGCTAGACTATTATAGTCAAGGCAGGAGCAAATGCAGTTGACACACCAGCGGACAGTTATCAAAGGTGCTCCTAGCTGCTATAATAATACACTTTATTTATATTCTATCCTTCTCCCCTAACGGACTCAGAGCGGATTATAGCATTTTACATACATAGGCAAACATTCAATGCCTTTTACAATCATATACAATGAGACACACAAACACAAACAAAGGCAGGGGCTTCTCCTTTCATTTCCGGCTTTGGAGGCAGTGCTTATATATGGCTCCGGAGAGGTGCTTTTCTCCATTTTCAAGCTGAGGAGCCTGCATTGTCACCTCCTGGTTGTGTGACCAGCAAGATTGCTTGGAGCATCTCTTTGCCTTTTCCTGCTGAAGCAGTACCTATTTATTTACTCACATTTGCATCTTTTCAAACGGCTAGGTTGGCAGGAGCTGCAGCTGACAAATGGGAACTCTCCCCGTCTTGCAGATTCGAACTGCCAACCTTCAGGTCAGCAGTTCAGCAGCACAAGGGTTTAGCCCATTGTGCTACCATGGCCTCGTTGATTCTCAGAAAGATCAAAGCAGCTGGCCTGTCTTTGGAAGCACTTTTAATGCTCACAAATGTGGAAGCCTGAAAGTCAGTCAAGAGCAGACTTTTGGATCTTGACTTCCATAATCTGACTCTTGCAACAAAGACCACTTGTTCCCCCACCACGTCTTTAATTCCATGAGAGCGAGGAGTCATGGCAGCATATCTTCGCATTTTGATTAATCCCATCCATCAGAGAGGTTTGGTGACCACAAGATGTAATGAATAGATAGATAGTTCCAAAAGAGTTTGTTCTTGTGACTTGGTCTCTGTTAAAATACTTAACCATTCTTTGGTTGCCCCAAATATAATAATATACAGACCTCATTTCAGACTTAGAGCGACACTCATTCTAAAGTTTAGGGCAAGGAAAGGGCCTTGGAGGGCTGCATCTGGCCTGCGGGCCTTGATTTGGGGAGCTCCGCCTTACAGTCTATGTTCCATATTTTTTATTGGGAAATACATCCTAATGCAGAATGTGGAGCTGAGCAATCACAGCCACACCTGACTCAACTGTTTCCATGGAATAGACTTGGATGCCACCAACACATTGTGGCACAGACATAGGATATTCATAATTGGCCAATCTATATAAATAAAAATGTAATGTTCGTTTGTGGTATTAATAGAACTCAAAAACCACTGGAAGAATTGACACCAAATTTGGACACAAGACACCTTAACAACCCAATGTATGTTCTTCACCCAAAAAAATCGATTTTCTCATTTGGGAGTTGTAGTTGCTGGGATTTATAGTTCACATACAATCAAAAAGCATTCTGAACTCCACCAATGATTGAATTGAACAAATCTTGGCACACAGTTCTCCCATGACCAACAGAAAATACTGTTGGAGTTGGAGTTCACCTACATCCAACAATACTGTTGAAGTTGGAGTTTTGGAGTTGTAGTTCACCTACATCCAGAGATCACTGTGGACTCAAACAATGATGGATCTGGACCAAACTCTACACAAATACTCAATATGCCCAAATGTGAACACTGGTGGAGTAATAGATTCTTGATATTTGGGAGTTGTAGTTGCTGGGATTTATAGTTCACCTACATTCACAGAGCATTCTGAACCCCACCAACAATAGAATTGGGCCAAACCTCCCACACAGAACCCCCATGTGGGCCACAGCAGTGCGTGGCAGGGGACGGCTAGTCTATATAAATAAAAATGTAATGTTCGTTCATGGGATGAACATAACTCAAAAACCACTGACCAATTGACATCAAATTTGGCCACAATACACCTATCAGGCCAACGGGTGACCATCACTCATAAAAACACTGAGAAACACAACAGAAGAGACTTAAAAAGCCAAAAACAAAAAATGCATTACAACACATGTGCAAAACCACGTATATACACAAACACACATATATACACATATACACAAATATATATACACACAGAAAACACATATACACAGACTGGGCCACAGCAACGTGTGGCAGGGGGTGACTAGTCATTAATATTAATTGACAGATATATACATACAGATCTATACACGTTGCCTGCTAATGATACAATATTGAGCTATATTCTGGCCCACAAAAAAATTTGAGTGCAAGGTGTGTAACTCAGTGGTACAGCGTGTGCTTTGTTCACAGAAGATTCTCAATTAAATTCCTGGTGCCAAGCACTACAAAGCAATATGAGAGCCTTGGATATATTTTTACATTCCGCTCTTAGCATAACAGGGTTGGGCAGAACTTCATATGAATGTCTCTAAAGAAAACAATGTTGGAAATCTAGAAATAAGTGAGCAAGTCATATTTCAATACCAAATAATTAAATTAGTCACTATGTAAATAACCTAACCGTAATACTATTTTCGTGACTGCATCCCTCCCTCTAAACCAGTGTGGGCTCTAAGATCGGCTGGAGGCCGTCCTCTGTCCTACCTCCATCTCAAGTGCTGTTGGTGGGGACGAGGGAGAGGGCCTACTCGGTGGTGGTTCCTTGGCTCTGGAATGCCCTCCCCAGGGTTGTTAGGCTAGCCCCCAGACTCCAATATTTTTTGGAAAAAGCTTTTAAATACTGCTTTTCAAACAGGCCTTCTAACATAGCTAAATCAGCAGCTAAAATTGAGGACGAATCGAATTGTTGACTCCAGCACTTTAATGTGGCTTGGAGTTGATACTCCCCATTTTAATCCACAGTTATTGCTGTGTTTTACTGTTTATTTTATTTAAGTTGAGTGGGAGTTTTGTATGCTGCTTTTTATGTAAATCTGTTTTATGTTAATTGATATGTGATTGTTTTATAAATGTTTATGTATTTTATTGAATTTTGTATGTTCCTGCAGCACTATTATGCGCTTTTGTAAGCCGCCCTGAGTCTCTTTTGGGAGATGGTGGTGGGATATAAATAAAGTTATTATTATTATTATTATTATTATTATTATTATTATTATTATTATTATTATTTGATACATAACAAGATAAGTACACAGCAAATAAGATCACACTATGATGGCTTTTGAATTTGAACCCATGTTGGACACTTCTAAAGTGTCTAGGACCGTGATGGTGAACCTATGACATGCGTGTCAGCACTGACACGCATGGCTATTTTTGATGACATGCGGCCACATGCAGCCGCATACAGAGAAGTACACCTTAAAAGAGCCAATCTAATTCCATCCTTAAACTTGTAAAAGGCTCTACAAATTTAACATCTGCATGTTTGAGCATTGTTCACTCCATAACTCAGCATGGAATATACATTTTGCTTATTGAAACTGTAAATATTGCAAAATTATGGGGGGGTTTTCTCGAAGTTGACACCTCACCCAAGTTATGCTCAGGTTTTTAGCAAATTTTGACACACCAAGCTCAAAAGGTTGCCCATCATTGGTCTAGGACTATCTAATGTATCTGCGAATAATGGGTGCAGATCCAAATAAGGTGGTCTTTTGCAGCTGACAGATGGTAATTTTGTCAGCGCAGATTGTTTTTAAGCGCAGGCCAAAGTCTTGAGGCACTGCACCCAATGTGCCGATCACCACTGGGACCACCATGACTGGCTTGTGCCAGAGTCTTTGCAATTCGGTCTTTAAATCCTCATATCGTGTCAACTTTTCCAGTTGCTTCTTATCTGTTGTTGATATTATTATTATTATTATTATTATTATTATTATTATTATTTTACGTTTTTGTGTTTGGACACCAAAAAAGTACAATAGAGGAGGTGTGGGAAAACTTCAGATCTCAGGATATTTTGGATTAGCCCAATCCTCCCCATCCATCTTTTGTTTGCTTTATTTATTTATTTATTTAAAGCATTTATATTCCACCTTTCTCACCCCTCAGGGGACTCAGGGTGGATTACAATGTACACATACATGGCAAACATTCAGTGCCATAGACATACAACATATATAGACAGACACACAGAGGCTATTTAACATTCCAGCTTCATGAAGGCATTCTGGCCACCAGGGGAGCTGTCGCTTTATCGTCCATTTGTAACACTGATGGAGTACTTCCTCATTCTTTGCACGTTTGCTGGAGATTTTATGGTGTCATACATTTTGCTAAATTAGCCTTCCCGCAGAAGCGGTACCTAAATTTCCTACTTGATAGATGCAACTGTCTTTCGGGCTGCAGAGGTCGACAGCAAGCTACACAAATGGTCGGAAGCTCACTCTGACCCTGGCTGGCTTCAAACTCATGACCTTTCAGTCAATAGTGATCTTAATGCAGCTGACTCCCAGCCAGCTGTGCCACAGTCCTGGTGCTCTGAGCTCCAGGTAGTATTCTCTCGCTTCCCAATTTGGCCTCATTGCAACCTTATAAGGAAGGTCATACTGAGAGAAAGTGACTCCATTAAGCTTATCCAATGAGTTTGGTGGCTTAATGAAGCCTTGAATCTGGATTGCCCAAGCCCAGTACTAACCACTACTATACATTTGCTTCACATACTCCTACCATTGGTTATATATGGAGCCACAGTAGTGCAATGGGTTAAACCCTTGCGCCAGCTGAACTGCTGACCTGAAGACCTGAAGGTTGGCAGTTCGAATCTGCAAGACAGGGGGAGCTCCTGTCTGTCAGCCCCAGCTTCCCATGCAGGGACATGGGAGAAGCCTCCTACAGGTGTCCCCTGGGCAACGTCCCTGCAGATAGCCATTTTCATCAAGAGAAAAACAACATCTACCTGTAGAAATTTCAAGAAGGTACACTTCCACATTTTAAGATTTCACAAACCATAACTGGTATCATTGCATTTTTGGACCTGTTAGCCGTTGCATTTTTCAAAAGGGAGAAATTGGCATTGTTATTTCCCAGAGGTTTGGATGCAATCAGAAATCTGTTTGAAATCAACTAATCTATTTAGCAGCATAACCCTAGATGTGTTGATTGAGTAGTAAGCCCCATTGTGTCCAGTGGTATTTACTTCAAGGTAAATATGGGTAGAGTTGCAGCTTAGATTTGTACAATTCATTTCCAATTCTCCGTGAAACTGTGGGTTCCGTGGCTTTCCTGTCATACTCACGTTCCCTTTTCTTTAATTCAGTTTTTGTTTTGCTTAGAGTTCTGGAAATGATCCTGCTTTCTGTTTTGTGATTTGCTCACTATGGCAACATGAAGGTTTTCAGTTGTCCAGAATCCTTTTCTACGTGCCACCAGACAGGAAACTGATTTGTGTCATGTCAGGCTATTTATCTGTCTAAACCAGTATATCTGCATTGGCCGCCAACAGCTCTCCAGAGCTCAGCCAGACATGGCATGAGTCTTGGTCCTGGGAGATGCAGGAATTGTTTGCAGGTCCTTCTGTGGGTGGTCTGAAAACCCTTTTTTGTGGCTGTGCCAAATGATACCTGAGAGTAGATGAGATTATTACCATATTTACTCAAATCTAATGTGCACCTCAATTTTCAAAACCCTGAAACCAAAAAAAATGCTGTTGAATGTAATGCATAGCCAGAAAAAGTCTACTCTTTGCAATCTGGCCATTTCAGTTGCTGCCTATTTAGAATTCCTTCTTTCAAAGCAAAAGTATTAGATCACCAAGCTTTCAGCAGTGGAAGAGAAAACATTGGGGTGCATCTATGCTGTAGAATGAACCCACTTTCATTGCCTTGGCTCAATACCATGAAATTGTGGAGTTTTACAAAGTGTGCTGTCACACGCTGTGCCTGTAGCAATTGTCAATTAACAGGACATGATCTTTATGTGCCCAGCGGGACACCGGGGTGCCTCGGCTGAGAGGCCCTATGAATTTCCCTATACAAAGTCTTTAGAAGCTTGGAAAGTTTAACAAAGTTTAACAAAGTTCTTTATTGGTGCAACAAATCAGTCAAATACTTCTTAGATCTTCAACAAATCAACCAAATATTTCTTAACTTGTCCAGAGATTAGTGCAAGCTCAAAAATTGTAAGGGGGCCAGGAATTAAGTGCAGTGCTATAGCAGGCAACAACAATAATAGGTACGGGTCTATGTCTGTTCATTTCCGGTGCCTGTTAGAGGAAGTGACCTGGGTAATTGATAGGAAGAATAAGGCCATATTCCACGAATGCTGTGGATCTGTTTCTTCAACCCCAACAAGGGCTGTGCTGTAGAATCCATAGATGCAGAATGTGTGGATATGAAGGGACAACTGTACTATTTCTGGGTTGTTGTAGGTTTTTCCGGGCTATATGGCCATGTTCTGGAGGCAATTTTTCTCCTGACGTTTCGCCTGCATCTATGGCAAGCATCCTCAGAGGTAGTGAGGTCTGTTGGAAGTAGGAAAAATGGGTTTATATATCTGTGGAATGACCAGGGTGAGACAAAGGACTTTTTGTCTGCTGGGGCTAGCTGTGAATGTTTCAGCTGATCACCTTGATTAGCATTCAATGGCTTGGAAGTGCCCGGGGGGAATCTTTTGTTGAGAGTGAATTTATGTGCCTGTTTGTTTCCCCTCTGTTGTTTTGCTGTTGTAATTTTTGAGTTTTTTAATACTGGTAGCCAGATTTTGTTCATTTTCATGGTTTCTTCCTTTCACATGGTGGTTGTTGGAGTGGTCCAGCATTTCTATGTTCTCAAATAATATGCTGTGTCCAGGTTGGTTCATCAGGTGCTCTGCTATGGCTGATTTCTCTGGTTGGAGTAGTTTGCAGTGCCTTTCATGTTCCTTGATGCATGTCTGGGCGCTGCGTTTGGTGGTCCCTATGTAGACTTGTCCACAGCTGCATGGTACACGGTAGACTCCTGCAGAGGTGAGAGGATCCCTCTTGTCCTTTGCTGAACGTAGCATTTGTTGGATTTTTTTGGTGGGTCTGTAAGTGGTTTGTATGTTGTGTTTCCTCATCAGTTTCCCTATGCGGTCAGTGGTTCCCTTGATGTATGGCAAGAACACTTTTCCTATGGGTGGATCTTCATCTTTACTCTCGTGGCTTGTTCTTGGTCTTGCAGCTCTTCCGATGTCTGAGGTGGAGTATCCATTGCCCTGTAGAGCCCAGTTTAGGTGGTTCAGTTCATCTTGGAGAAGGTGGGGTTCGCAGATTCTTTTTGCACGGTCTGCCAAGGCTTTAATGGTGCTTCTTTTTTGACTTGGGTGATGGTTGGAGTTTTTATGTAGATATCTATCCGTGTGTTTGGGTTTTCTGTAAACGGTGTGACCCAATTGTACTATTTCCTTCTGCATTATCTGGGGTTGCTGGAGACTTTGGTTCTATTCCTTAATTATAGTTACTGCCTTGAAGTCTTGGAAACTCATGGCCGGTTGGTGCACAAAACAGTACTGAGCTAGGTGGACCTCTGATCTGATTTGGAGCCTATTCACCCTACACGGTGATAGTTCAGTACTATTCTTCTATCTTATCTGCTATATTTCCATCTTGTGGATTGTGGACATGATCAGTACAATCACATGTCTCTGGATGTAGGTGAACTGCAACTCTAAAAGTCAAGGTCAATGCCCAGCAAACCCTTCCAGGGTTTTCTGCTGGTCTGTGTGCCAAGTTTGGTTCAATTCCATCGCTGGTGGAGTTCAGAATGCTCTTTGATGGTAGGTAAACTTTAAATCCCAGCAACTATAACTCCCAAATGACAAAATCAATTACCCCCAACACCACCAGTATTCAAATGTGGGCGTATCGGGTATTTGTGCCAAATTTGGCCCAGTGAATGAAAAAGCATCCTGCATATCAGATACTTACATTACGATTCATAACAGGAGCAAAATTACAGTAGTGAAGCAGCAACTAAAGTAATTTTATGGTTGGGGGTCACCACAAGACGAGGAACAGTATTTTTTTTTTAATGATTTTTATTAAGTTTTTTATAAAACAGGACAACGAAAGAGGGAGAACAATAAAAAGAAGATAGAAAAGTAGGAAAAAAGGAAAAAAACAACAAGAAAAAAAAAAACTAAACTAACCTAAACTATTCTAAAATGACTTCCACTCCAGCATCAGGATCTTTTCCGTCAACTTCTTCTACTCTTGTCTATTCTTATCCTCTAATATTTTTCTAAATTTCTTTTCATAATCATAAAAAGAAGTCCAATCTGTTCTCTTTAGCGGTTTCCCGGTATTTCTTCTCATTAAAAATGTCAATTCGTCCATATCTCTAATTTCTTTGACTTTCTCCAACCATTCTTCGACTGTAGGTATCTGTTCATTTTTCCAAAAATTGGCAAAGGTAATTCTTGCCGCAGTAGTAAAATACGTGAATAGTTTCAGGGGTCGCAGCATTAGGAAGGTTGAGAAACACTGAGTTACAGAGAAGATTGAGACCAAGGGGCACTTGGGTATTAGTAATTTTTGCATATGAAGAATTTTTATTATAATAAATAGGTACTACAATCACATTTGCTAACAAATTCAATCAAATGAGACATACTTCGTTTTGCAGTACTTATAATGCTTGCAACATTTAAATTTTCTAAGGAGCACTTGGGATGTATGGGATCGTGCAAGAGAGAAAAGGTGATACAAGCCATGTATGATGATCCTTGTTGTTTGCATCCTTTCAGATGTGGTTGTTGTGGAGATGAGCAACAGCTTGTGCCAGCCCTCGCTCTTTTATCACCTGGGGGTGCGTGAGAGCTTCAGCATGACCAACAACATCCTCCTTTGCTGTTACACCGACCTCCCCGAATTTCAGGCTCTCCGGGTAAGTGGGACAATCGCACAAGTTCTTTCTCTGTCTATGGCAAGAGTGGCTAGTGACTAGAAATTAAGTGACTCAATTCTAAGTGCTGGTCCTAACCTATACAATCCTATACAACTTCTTAGAAAGACCATATCCCTGCATATGATCCTCAGGGCCATTTTCCTCTCAGTGCTGCCACACTCAGAGGCCCATTTGTGGTACTGACATGAGAGAGAGCCTTCAGAGTCGTGGCTTCCATCCTTTGCAAAGGCCTTCCATAGAAAAAGTAGGCTGGCCCCCTCCCTGCTTCCCTTTTATTGGCAGGCAAAGATATTTTTGTGTTGTCAAAGGCTTTCATGGCCAGAATCACTGGGTTGCTGTGAGTTTTCTGGGATGTCTGGCCATACTCCACAAGGGTTGTTGTAGGTTTTTTGGGCTATATAGCCATGTTCTAGAAGCATTATCTCCTGACGTTTCGCCTGCATCTGTGGCAAGCATCCTCAGAGGTGGATGCAAACCTCACAACCTCTGAGGATGCTTACCACAGATGCAGGCAAAATGTCAGGAGAGAATGCTTCTAGAACATGGCCATACAGCCCGAAAAACCTACAACAACCCAGTGATTACGGCCATGAAAACCTGTGACAATACATGTTCTAGAAGCATTCTCTCCTGACGTTTTGCCCACATCTATGGCAGGCATTCCCAGAGGTCTGTTGGAAATGTCCAGGGTGGGAGAAAGAACTCTTGTCTGTTTGTGGCAAGTGTGAATTTGCAATTGGCCAGTTTGATTAGCATTGAATAGCTATGCAGCTTCAAGGCTTGACTGCTTCCTGCCTGGAGAAATCCTTTGTGGGAGGTGTTAGCTGGCCTGGATTGTTTCCTGTCTTGAATTTCCCTTTTTCTGAATTTGTTCTTTATTTACTGTCCTGATTGTAGAGGTTTTTTTAAATACTGGTAGCCAGATTGTGTTCATTTTCATGGCTTCCTCCTTTTTGTTGAAATTGTCCACATGCTTGTGGATTTCAGTGCCATCTCTGTGAAGTGATGTTAGTGGTGCAGCATTTCTGTGTTTTCAAATGCTCTGCTATGTCTTTATTTGCATTTTTTCACTTTCACAGTGTTTGCAGTGAGCAGTAGAATGCCACCTGGAGGAAGAAGCCCTCCAGATCTGCAGGATGTGAATCTTTGATGTCCAGTGATCACGGGTCATTGTGACCCATATTAATAAACAGCGACAACGTTCATGTGGACATGCCGAAGCATGCATGTTCACATTGTTGCCACTTAATAATATGGGGCGTGATCGCCTTTTTCTTTTTTTCATATTCACATCAGGTCTGGAATTGAGCCTGCACAGATACAACAGGCCCACTGTACCAAATTTTGTAAAAGGAGAAGAAAATGTTGGCTAAGTGTTCCATACAGGGGCGGCTCGTCCATTACGCGAAGTAAGCGGTCGCAGAACACTTTTTTTTTTTTTGCCAGGGGCACAGAGGCGCCTTTGTAAATGCCCCTCGACCGCCACTTGAGGAGCGCCCCCTCAGCTCACAACAGCGAACAGAGATGGCACTCAATCGTTCTCTGCGTTCGATCCCTTCCCCATGACCAGCTCCCTTTCCTGATCCCCCGGCGCTCCACCTGCCTCCTCTCCTCTCACCAATCCGCGGGTGGGCCAAGGGGCGGAGCTGCCGCGCCTGGCCCCAGCATGCACACCAAAAGTCGCCTCTTCTCCTGACTTTCTCTTCAGCCATTGGGACCAAGAGAGAGAGAGAGAGCCCCTCTGGCTGGAGGTATCTCCCACCTCCATTCCCTCCTTTGTTTTTGCACCTACCTTCAGGAAAGGTGGGCATTTCCACCTCTCTCTCTCTCTCTCTCTTGGTCCCAATGGCTGAGGAGAAAGTCAGGAGAAGAGGTGACTTTTGGTGCACACACCGGGGTCTTCAGGCACGCCTTCGGACCCAAAGCGGGCCAGGCAAGGGAGCAAGTGCGGCAAGTGTAGTTACTGGGATGTATAGTTCACCTACAATCAAAGAGCATTCTGAACTCCACCAATGATGGAATTGAACCAAATATGGCACATAGAACTCCCACAATGAACAGAATATATATATCAATGATTGGGGGGGGGGGGGCGCCAAAATACTGTTTGCTTACCGTTGAAAATTACCTAGGGCCGGCTCTGGTTCCATAGAATGTGGTTCTCAGAATGAGACCACTACTGATTGACCGTGTGTAAAGCAAAGATAATTTCAAAGCCCCTACTTAGTAACGGTGTTGTCCAGATGGGTTGTGTTTCCCAATAGTTTGGCCATGCTGGCTAAAGATGATGAAAGCTACATTCCAACACATCTGTAGGGGTCATAGGTCATCCATTTATTGGGGAACATGATATTCTTGGAATACAAGAATGGAATACAAGGTTACTCTTGGAATACAAGGTTACTCTCGTGAGGATTTTTCTCAGGGGAAGTTGGTATCACTTCAGTGTAGCGGGAAGCCAGTGGAAGTGAACGAGCAGTGCCAGTCGTCAGTAGCTCATCAACTCGCATTGTGGTGAAGGTTAGAGATGAGCATCCTCATTCCGTTTCCCTCCATGTGCAAAGTTCGCGCTGTAATACACTACCTAAATGGCTAAGGCCATGAACGCCACTACAATTAATTGCAAAATCGTTTCAGTTTATAAAGAGGATGTAAAGTCAAGACAGGATGTGACAAAATGGGTATGGAATATATTGGGGGTTTTTTTAAATTTAATTTTTATTACAAGGTTTTTTGAAAAAAAAATAAAACTTGGAAGCAAGGGGAGGGGTAGGGAAAAGAGAAAGAAGAAATTATATATATATACACACACACACACACCTCCTAACACCAGGAAGGAATTGGAGGGACGGGGGACAGAATATATTGTGAGACCTTGAAGAAACTTTGCAGAGCCATCCAAAACAAATGTGATGGGATGCTGATGACAGGAGTCTGTCTCCTTCATGACAATAGAATCATAGAATCATAGAGTTGGTAAAGACCTGGTGGGCCATCCAGTCCAACCCCATTCTGCCAAGAAGCAAGAAAATTATATTCAAAGATGGCCATCCAGCCTCTGTTTCAAAGCCTCCAAAGAAGGAGCCTCCACCGCACTCCGAGGCAGAGAGTTCCACTGCTGAACAGCTCTCTCAGTTAGAAAGTCTTTCGCATGTTCAGGTGGAATCTCCTTTTTTTCCTGTACTTTGAATGAAGCTATTGTTCTGCGTCTCCAGGGCAGCAGAAAACCAGCCTGTTCCCTCTTCCCTATGACTTCCCCTCACATCTTGATCCATGGCCCTCATCATGTCTCCTCTCAGCCTTCTCTTCTGCAGGCTAAACATGCCCAGCTCTTTCAGCCGCTCCTCATTGGGCTTGTTCTGCAGACACTTGATCATGTTAGTTGCCCTCCTCTGGACACATTCCAGTTTAGACTCAACATCTCCCTTCAATTGCGGTGCCCAGAACTGGACACAGTGTGATTCCAGGTGTGGTCTGACCAAGGCAGAATGCGCTTCCACACACCGCTCATGCAACACAAGAGTGGTTGACTTCCTTTGGTTGGGATGTTTGAAGCCACACCTCTCACAGCCCAGATGTCACACCCAGTGACTCTCATCTGTTCACTAAATTGAAGGAACAGCTGGATGGAAAACACTTTTCCGATGACGAGGTGAAAATCGAAAATAAAAGTGGCAAACTTGGTGAAAAAGGCGGAGGGAAACTTCTATGACACAGGCATCAAAATCTCATCCCACGGATGACAAAATGTATTGAACTAAGTGGTGGTTACATGGAAAAATAATGTAAGACCTATGCTACAACCCATTTTAATTTTATTAAAATATATTCATTTTTTGTATTTTAAAAAAATTGTAATCATACTTTCCAGATAACCCTCGTACGCTGTTACATAAAATCCAGATTGCCTTGGTTGTTTTGATTTTGCAGGCTTTATGGCCATGTTCCAGAAGCATTCTCTCCTGACATTTCACCTGTATCTATGGCAGGCATCCTCAGAGGTTGTGTTGTCAGATCTCACAACCTCTGAGGATGCCTGCAATAGATGCAGGCGAAACATCAGGAGAGAATGCTTCTGGAACATGGCCATACCAGCCCACAAAACTCACAACAACCCAGTGATTCCAGCCATGAAAGCCTTAGATAATACATCCAGATTGTCTGCATTGATAAATAAATGAATATATAGCAGTGTAGACTCATATAATCCAGTTCAAAGCAGATAACATGGATTATCTGCTTTGATTTTATTTATCGTATCAGGAGCTAACCAAAACAGTTGTATTGCATTAAAAATAGACAAACAAACAAACAAACAAAACACAAAGTTTGCAGACTTGGTATTCTATTAAATGTCCTTTGACCAGTATCTGGCCACTTGGAGTGCCTCTGGTGTTGCTGCAAGAAGGTCCTCCACTGTGCATGTGGCAGGGCTCAGGTTGCATTGCAGCAGGTTGTCAGTGGTTTGCTCTTCTCCACACTCGCATGTCGTGGATTCAACTTTGTGGCCCCGTTTCTTAAGATTGGCTCTGCATCTCGTGGTGCCAGAGCGCAGTCTGTTCAGTGCCTTCCAAGTCGCCCAGTTTTCTGTGTGCCCAGGGGGGAGTCCCTGAACATTGATAGCAACGGGAGAACTGAGCTATGCATAATGGCTTGGTAGTGGATTCATTGCTTTTATTCAGCTCACAGTCCAGCCGCATTTGAAGTGGATCTTTCCACCTCCCAGCTTAGCTAGCTTATCTTGGAAACGGTGGATCAAAAGGTAACTTTTCCAATCTCTGGAGAGGAAGCTAAAAAAGACTGGATTTCACTAAGGCCTTCGACACGGCCCCCCATGACCTTCTGGCAAGGAACTAGTCCACTGTGGGCTAGGCAAAACTACGGTGAGGTGGATCAGTGATTGGTTAAATGGACGAACCGAGAGGGTGCTCACTAATGCTTCCTCTTCATCCTGGAAAGAAGTGACGAGCGGAGTGCCGCAGGGTTCCGTCCTGGGCCCGATCCTGTTCAACATCTTTATTAATGACTTAGATGAAGGGTTAGAAGGCAGGATCATCAAGTTTGCAGACAACACCAAATTGGGAAGGATAGCCAATACTCCAGAGGACAGGAGCAGGATTCAAAATGATCTTGATAGATTAGAGAGATGGGCCAAAACTAACAAAATGAAGTTCAACGGTGACAAATGCAAGATACTCCACTTAGGCAGGAAAAACAAAATGCAAAGATACAGAATGGGGGACAATGCCTGGCTCGAGAGCAGTACATGTGAAAAAGATCTTGGAGTCGTCGTGGACAACAAGTTAAACATGAGCCAACAATGTGATGTGGCGGCAAAAAAAACCAATGGGATTTTGGCCTGCATCAATAGGAGCATAGTGTCTAGATCTAGGGAAGTAATGCTACCCCTCTATTCCGCTTTGGTTAGACCACATCTGGAATATTGTGTCCAATTCTGGGCACCACAGTTCAAGAGAGATATTGACAAGCTGGAATGTGTCCAGAGGAGGGCGACTAAAATGATCAAGGGTCTGGAGAACAAGCCCTATGAGGAGCGGCTTAAGGAGCTGAGCGTGTTTAGCCTGAAGAAGAGAAGGCTGAGAGGAGATATGATAGCCATGTATAAATATGTGAGAGGGAGCCACAGGGAGGAGGGAGCAAGCTTGTTTTCTGCTTCCTTGGAGACTAGGACGCGGAACAATGGCTTCAAACTACAAAAGAGAAGATTCCATCTGAACATGAGGAAGAACTTCCTGACTGTGAGAGCCGTTCAGCAGTGGAACTCTCTGCCACGGAGTGTGGTGGAGGCTCCTTCTTTGGAAGCTTTTAAACAGAGGCTGGATGGCAATCTGTCAGGGGTGATTTGAATGCAATATTCCTGCTTCTTGGCAGGGGGTTGGACTGGATGGCCCATGAGGTCTCTTCCAACTCTTTGATTCTATGATTCTATGACTTGAAGGCTCACAAATTGCTTGAAGCAACAAAAACAAGACTCTTTAAGATTTTGGAAAGGAAGGGAAGGGCCTGCAGAGCAGACAGTTCTTTCTGTCTGGGGCGGAAGCTAGGAATATGTTCGAAAGTTTGCACTGTTCTTTACATGTCAAAATACTCTTGGGCCTGTTTCAGTTCTGTGTTCCATTTTTTAAAGTTCAGCTTTGTTTTGTTTCCCAGGAGAATAAGTTGTGCTTTCTTTTGCATCCAGCCACTCAACCCATCACTCACTGCCCCCTCCTCTCTTTTCTCTTTTTTAGGATGAAGTCTTCCAAAAGAACTCAGTAAGTCCAGCTTGATTTTAGCATTCACCACTGTAAATTCCTGATGTACTCCCAACAACCGAGTTTATGCAGAGAGCCAATCTTTTCTACAATTGCCACAATTGGACTCGGCAAATGATTGAGAAGGCTACTGGCATTAGATCCCAACCTTCCTAATGCCGCGACCCCTTAATACAGTGTTGTGGTGACCCTTAACTATAACATTATTTTTGTTTCTACTTCATAACTGTAATTTTGCTACTGTTATTAATCATAATGTAAATATCTGATATGCAGGATGCATTTTCATTCATTGGACCAAATTTGGCACAAACACCCAATATGTCCAAATTTGAATACTGGTGGGGTTGGGTGTGTGTGTGTGTGTGTGTGTGTGGATTT
The DNA here is from genome assembly GCF_037176765.1 of Anolis sagrei. Taxonomy (NCBI): domain Eukaryota; kingdom Metazoa; phylum Chordata; class Lepidosauria; order Squamata; family Anolidae; genus Anolis; species Anolis sagrei. The sequence goes on along the minus strand of NC_090034.1, from coordinate 77,381,708 downwards.
GGTCATTTAGGAGTTGTAGTTGCTGGGATTTATAGTTCACCTACAATCAACAAGCATTCTGAACTCCACCAATGATGGAAACAACAACAAAACAACAACAACACTTTATTTGTATTCCACCCTTCTCACCCTGAAGGGGACTCAGGGCGGATCACTGTACACATACACGGCAAACATTCAATGCTGCTTTGTATAGACAATATTCTATATTCTGTATTCTCCCCTATGAACCATCAAGGATGTTAAGATCTTCCAGAGAGGCCCTGATCTCAGTCCCACCACCTTCGCAAGCACGTTTGGTGGGAATGAGAGACAGGGCCTTTTCTGTGGTGGCCCCTCGGCTATGGAACTCTCTCCCGACGAGATTAGATCTGCCCCCTCCCTCTTGTCCTTCAGGAGGCTAGTGAAATCCTGGTTATGGAATGAAGCATTCCCAGAATAATGGCTGAGACTGGTTACAGACCAAAGTGAGTGACCACATATGCAAACTGCGTTGAACATGATTTTACCTTGGCGATTTGGTATATATGTATTTTATCTATATGTATTTTAATCTTGTATTGTTGTATGATGTTTTAACTTGTATTAGTAGCATTGAATCCTTGCTTTAAGCCAGTCTGAGTCCCTCTACAGGGGTGAGAAGATTGGGATATAAAAGTTTTAAATAATAAATAAATAGACAATACACAGACAGACAGAACAGAAGGAGGTGCCATGGAAGGTTGGTCTTGAGTCCAGGGGGTGCTGTTGCTCTATCCTCTATGAGGAAGAGCCGTCAAGACTTCCTCCTTCCTTTTGGTCGCCCAGCATTTTCTGATCTTCTTTCTTTATGGCGTCATAAAAAACCTCCCCCACTATTTAGCGGTACGTAATTTCTCTAATCACAGCTAAAGCTGTTTTCGAATTGCTTAAGTAAACAATGAGATAGGCTGAAAGTTGGCAGCTCACGCCAACTCGGGGCTTCAAACTTGCAACTTTTGGTTGATAGATCTTATAATTGCTGATGATTTACCAGCTGTGCTAAACCTCCGGCACAAAGAGCTCCCATGACAGATGGAAAATACTTGAAGGGTTTGGGGGGCATTGATCTTGAGTTTTGGAGTTGTAGTTCACCTACATCTAGAGAACACTGTGGAGTCAAAGAATGATGGATCTGGACAAAACATGAATACTCAATATGCCCAAATGTGAACACTGGTGGAGTTTGGAGAAAGCAGACCTTGGCATTTGGGAGTTGTAGTTGCTGGGATTTATAGTTCACCTACAATCAAAGAGCATTCTGAACCCCACCAATAATAGAATTGGGCCAAACTTCCCACACAGAACCCCCTTGCCTTGAAGGTATTAGCTGGTGTGAGCCTCCCTCCATCCTTGCATGCTCTCCCTCGTCTGCACATGCGCACCACGCTGCCTTGCGCCAAGCATACCTGCTCTCCCCTCCCCGCTTGGAGTCTCAGAAACGGCCCTCCACTTGGCTGAGAGGCTGGCCGATCACAGCAAAGGAGGGCTTTTGGTGGGAGGGTTCGCCATCTGTTTCTAAAAAGGAAGAGAAGGACAGGTGGAGAGATCTTCGGCCTTCTCTGCTAGAGGAGTTCCTAAGAGCATCAGAAATATTTTTTTTCTGATGATCTTTGGTGACCCCTCTGAAACACCCTTGCGACCACCCCCCAGTGGTCCTGACACCCAGTTTGAGAAATGCTGCATTAGATGCATTGGGAGGCGAAATGAATATGACTGCAAGGGAATTTCATTGCATTTAATTTTGCTTTTAATGCCTTTCTGATACTGTGGATATCTAATACTCCTGGATACCTAATCACATTATCCAGATGATTCCAGTGAAGTAGAGTAATAAAAAGAGCTGGCTGATGCCTAACCATTGCTGTGGGCTGCAGGCCTACGCACATGTGCCGAGGAGTGTACTGGAAACTTAGCGCAGAGTACACTATGCCTAGGCTTGCATGTCATGACAAACCAGAATTTCTGCTTATAATATATGAGTCAGTTTGTTTCTTCCCACTTTTCAACCATTCCCACTTGTAGCAGGAGTGCCAAAACTAGGAGAGGCCACATCAGAGAACTCTTGGGGCCGCACTCCCCTTGAAATGATTTCAATTTTTGGCTGGAAATCATTGGAAGGTCATGTCATATTAAAAACAAATAAACATGACTGTTCCCTGCTGTTTTACACATGTTGTTTTGGATCAGAACCACCCATCCTGGAAACTTCCAAGACTAGCAGCACCTCCCCCTTTGATCATTATTCGCGCTACTAGGATGTTGAGACCATAACAATGGGTGGGGAATACGTGTTTCACAGGCTGTGTGTTGTCCAAGAACATCCTTTCTGACGTGTTCAACAAAAGATGCACTGCATGTGCATATAGAAGCATTTATTTATGTATTTACTATCTTGGGTACCCGGTGTTGTCCGGGTTATTTGAAAAAGTCTATTGCATAAGGTTGTGGGTGAATTACAACTCACATCATGCCAGATTAACTCTGAAAAACTCCATCAACTTAGTTTGTTACATTGAGTAAGTTTGCTCTAGATGCATGATGGGTGGGGTTCAGTGTGCTCTCTGGCTGTATGGTAAACTACAAGTCTCACTGTGGTCAGTCAGTCCCCTCAAACCCCTCCAGTAGGTTCAGTTAGTCATGGGGGTTCTGTGTGCCCAGTTTGGCCCAGATCCATCATTGGTGGAAGTCACAGTTTCTCTGGTTGTGGATGAACTACAACTCCCAGAATGGAAGGTCGGTTTTCCCCAAACCCCACCCTCTAGTAATCAAATTTTGGGATATCAGTTATGTGTGCCGAGTTTGGTCCAGATCCATTAGTGTTTGAGTTCACAGTGCTCTCTGGATGTAGGTGAACTACAACACTAAATCAAGGTGAATTTTCCCCAACAATCTCCAGTATTTTTTTTGCTAGTCATGGGAGCTCTGTGTGCCAAGTTTGGTACAATTCCATCTTTGGTGGAGTTCAGAGTGCTCATTGATTGCAGGTGACCTATAATTCCCAGGCAGGTGAACTATAATTCCCAGTACCTACAACTCCAAAACATCCAGGCCAATTCCGCTCAAAACCCACCAATATTCAAATTTGGGCATATCAGGTATGCAAGCCAAGTTTGGTCCAGATTCATCATTGTTTGGGTTCACAGTGCTCTGGAGGTGGACTACAACACCCCTAAATCAAGGTGAATTTTCCCCAACGATCTCCAGTATTTTTTGCTGGTCATGGGGGCTCTGTGTGCCAAGTTTGGTCCAATTCCATTTTTGGTGGAGTGCTCATTTATTGCAGGTGAACTATAATTCCCAGGCAGGTGAACTATGATTCCCAGTACTTACAACTCCAAAATGTCCAGGCCAATTACCCTCAAAACCCACCAGTATTAAAATTTGGGCATATCGGGTATGCATGCCAAGTTTGGTCCAGATTCATCGTTGTTTGGGTTCATAGTGCACTTGAATGTAGGTGAACTACAACTCCTCTAAATCCCTCCACAGACCTCCAGTATTTTTGTTGGTCATGGATGGGGGTTCTGTGTGCCAAGTTAGTTCCAGGTCCATCATTGGTGGAGTTCAGTGTGCTCTTCGATTGCAGGTGAACTATACACCCCAGTACCTACAACTCGTATAAATCATGGTGAATTATCCCCAATCCTCTCTAGTATGTTTAGTTGCTGAAGAATAACTCTGTTTGCTGTGTGCCATAGAAAAGAATAGGAAAGGGTTATGGAAGAGGCAGTGGGTGGTGTCATGCAAATTCCACACCAACACTGGGATGTCTGTGGTGGAGGAAGCACATCAAATCTAGGATTGCATTGTCCCTGTATGAAACTTCACTTGGGTGGTGGGCAGTGTTGTGTGTGTGGAGGACACTGGCAGGGCTCTTGTACATGTTCATGGTGCTCACTGGGGCTCATTTACCTGACTCTCTTTTAGGATGGCAACGGCAGCTATACGTTCATTCCTTATGTGGTGACAGCCCAGAACAAGGTCTTCTGCTGTGATGCCAACACAATGGTGTGCCTGAGTGAACTTTACCAGCCCAGCTTCAACATGGAGGCCTTCCTGACCCCACTGACTACTCAGCTGGCCAGTCTGCTTGAGGACACCTCTACCAGCTCCTGGTAATCAACCTTTTCCACTGTTTCCCCCACATAAAGTCATATGAGGTTATATGCTTACATCATCTCCTGTTCGAGTATTTATTACTTCTGTTTTGCACTTTCCCCAGGCAATTAAAGTTGAGCATTCCCTTTGCAGCATCAGCTTCCTTTGAAATTGAGAATATTTTGTTCTCTATAGGTTTTTTATACTTTGATCAAAGATGGCTTGCAACATCAAAAATAGATAGAGCTAAAACAGAATGTCATACAGATTGGGCATCTCTTATCTGGTATTCCAAAATTGTTCATATGGGTGTCTGAGATTGTGACACCTTTGCTTCTTGATATACACAAAATGTGATTTGTGTATGGAATTGTGGATAGAAGTACCTTCAGGCTGCTTGTATAAGTTAGGCATGGGCCCTCTTTCCAGGTGTTTTGGACTTCAACTTCCACAATTCCTAACAACCTCAGGCCCCTTCCTTTTCCTTTTCCATTTCCTTCTCCACTTAAGCGGCTGAGGAGGGAAAGGAAGGGGCCTGAGGCTGTTAGGAATGGTGGGAGTTGAAGTCCAAAACACCTAAAGCGCCCAAGTTTGCCCATGCCTGGTGTAAGGTATATATGAATCACTAATGAATATCATGCTTAGACTTGGTTCCCATCTCCAAGATATCTCCATATGTGTGTACGCAAATACAAGTTTTCCAAAATCTGAAACTCAATACATTTCTGGTCCCATGTATTTTGGATAACGGATATCCAACCTATAATAATAGAACAAAAATGATCAGGGTTTTGAAAACAATAAAATTAAAAGCAAGTGCAAAGCACATCAAGCAAACACACAGTGTGTGTTTTGGTGCAATGTATTTATCATCTCAGAAGCAAATTGAGAATACAGTTATAATCAATAAAAATCCACAAACAAAGTTAAAAACTTGGCATTTTGCTAAATTTCCTTTGACCATGAGCTGGCCACTTCGAGTGCCTCTGGTTTGGCTGTGAGAAGGTCCCCCATTGTGCATGTGGCAGGGTCAGGTTGCATTGTAGTCAGTGGTCTGTGGTTTGCTCTTCTCCACACTCGCATGTCGTGGACTCCACTTTGTAGCCCCATTTCTCAGTTTTTAATGCGCCGTGGTGTTACTGTCTAATGCTTATTGTTATTGTTTTAATGTTTATTGCTTTGCTTTATGAGTTTATTTATTGTTGTATCTGATATGTTGTTGTTTTATTGATGTGTTGGGCCTTGGCCTCTTGTAAGTTAATAATAATAATAATAATAATAATAATAATAATAATAATTTCTTAAGATTGGCTCTGCATCTCGTAGTGCCAGAGCACAGCCTTCCAAGTCACCCTGTCTTCTGTGTGCTCAGTGGGGAGGTTTTTCATCCAGTTTCAGCCACTGAATGAGGTTCCGGGTTTTAGCCTACCACTTTTGGACTCTGGCTTGCTGAGGTGTTCCTGCAAGTATCTCTGTAGATCTGCTATATGCCTGTGAGATGTGGACTATCTACAGACGTCACATGCAACTCCTAGAACGATTCCATCAGTGTTGCCTCCAAAAAATCCTGCAAATCTCTTGGGAAGACAAGCGGACAAATGTCAATGTGCTGGAAGAAGCAAAGACCACCAGCATTGAAGCGATGGTCCTCTGCCATCAAGTCCGCTGTACCAGCCACGTTGTCCATGTTGCCCGACCACCATCTCCCAAAGCAGTTGCTCTACTCAGAACTCAAGCATGGAAAACGGAATGTTGGTGGGCAGGAAAAGAGATTTAAAGATGAGCTCAAAGCCAACCTTAAAAAGTCTGGCAGAGACACTGAGAACTGGGAAGCCCTGGGCCTTGAGCGCTCCAGCTGGAGGTCAGCTGTGACGAGCAGTGCTGTAGAATTTGAAGAGGCACAAATGGAGGGCAGAAGAGAGAAACGTGCCAAGAAGAAGGCGTGTCAAGCCAACCCCGACCGGGACCACCTTCCACCTGGAAACCAATGCCCTCTCTGTGGGAGAAGATGCAGATCAAGAATAGGGCTCCACAGTCACCTACAGACCCACCAATCTTGGAAGACAATCCTACTCAGACAACGAGGGATCGCCTAAGAAGAGATCTTAGGAAGCTGTTTTTTTATTTAAGGCATTGGCTTGCTGGCTGCTCTGCAACCAGATGAGCTGGAGATGTCAATTCCTTGGTGCTTTCATTATTGGCTGCTACTTCCCAATGGATGTCAGGTGGTGCAATACCGGCCAAACAGTATAATTTCTCCAGTGGTGTGGCGCATAGACATCCTGTGGTAATGCAGCATATCTTATTAAGAGCCACATCCACCATTTTAACGTGGTGCAATGTATTCCACACTGGGCGTGCGCATTAAACAGCAGAGTAGACAATTTTGAGAATTGCAGTTCACCGACATCCTTACGCATTTTCTAATGGGAGCATTCATAAGAAAACAACAGGAAAGACGGGCTTTTTCCTAAGAAGCAGAGCTACAAGTTACCAAACTGATATTACCTAACACGCCAAAACAAACAGTGCCTCTTTCAAATAACCTGGGCCAACAAAACGTACTGGAGAAGTTTGAGAGGGAGGGATGACTCGCCCCGCATGGGTGTTGTAGTTCACCCTGTATCAAGAAATATTACCAAACTTCCCATAACTTTCTCAAGTAACCTGGGCATCACCGGATCCCCAAGCTAGTAAACATAATAAAAATATAAAAGCTAGCATAGTCATCTTGTTTGCTGTGTACTCATCTTGTTGTGTATCAAGTAATAATAATAATAATAATAATAATAATAATATAGATCACATCCTCAGCTGCTGCAAGAAGATTGCGCAGACAGACTACAAGCAGAGGCATAACACCGTTGCTCAGATGATTCATTGGAACTTGTGCCACAAATACCATCTGCCTGCAACAAAGAACTGATGGGATCACAAGCCGGAAAGATTTACAGAGAATGAACACGCCAAACTCCTCTGGGACTTTCGGATTCAGACAGACAGAGTTTTGGAGCATAATACTCCTGATCTCACAATCATGTTAAAAAACAAAGTATGGATTGTCGATGTCGCAATCCCAGGTGACATCAGGATTGAAGAGAAACAACTGGAAAAGCTGGCACGATATGAAGATTTAAACATCGAACTGCAAAGTCTGACTTGGCCATGGTGGTCCACGCTTTAGTTACATCCTGTTTAGATTACTGTAACCCTCTCTACGTGAGGTTGCCTATGAAGACTGCCCGGAAGCTCCAACTAGTCCAACGTACGGCAGCCAGAATGCTAACACGAGCAGGGTACAGGGAGCATACTACTCCTCTGTTGCGCCAGCTCCACTGGCTGCCAATTAGCTTCTGAGCACAATTCAAAGTGCTGGTGTTAACCTATAAAGCCTTAAACGACTCCGGCCCAGTTTACCTGTCCGAACGTATTCTCCCCTATGAACCACCTAGATTGTTAAGATCGTCTGGAGCCACCCTGCTCTCGGTCCCACCAGCCTCTCAGGCGCGTCTAGTGGGAACGAGGGACAGGGCCTTCTCGGTGGTGACCCCTCGACTCTGGAACTCTCTCCCACTGGAGATCAGAACTGCCCCCTCCATTCTGTCATTCAGAAAACGGGTGAAAACCTGGCTATGGGGTTTGGCTTTCACCGAGTGAATCAATATTTCTGTGATCAGATAGATGACGATGAATGATGGACAACGAATTCTCTATGACGACTGACCATTGTTATTATGTGATTGAATTTTGCTGTTATAACATTTTAATTGAATATGTTATATGATGTTTTTAATTATTGTTTTGTGATTTTATTGTTGGAAACCGGTCTGAGTCCCCCGATAGAGGGGAGAAGATCGGTATACAAAATTGCTAAATAAATAAATAAATAATAAATAAAGACTCTGGCACAAGCCAGTAAAAGTGGTCCCAGTGGTAAAGACCTTGGCCTGCACTTAAACACAATCGGCGCTGACAAAATTACCATCTGCCAGCTGCAGAAGGCCACCTTATTGGGATCTGCACACATCTAAAAACACTTGGGAAGTGTCCGACGTGTGATCCAATACAACAGCCAGCAGTGTCTGCTATGGACTCATCTTGTTGTGTTAATAATAATAATAATAATAATACCCAATGTGCAATGATTTTTATGAACAGAGATTCTCAAATACAAAACAAGATTGCTCTGTTTTAAAGCCTCCTTGGTTTTTCTTGTAACCATTACATGTGTTTGGTCTTTTTTTAAAAATAACTGGAAAGCCCAGATGTTCAAGATGCCATAAATGATACCAAGGTGTCAGCAAAAAGTCATAGTCTGTTATCAGCTGTGCAGTCAGATTCTCAGAAATACTGAAGACTGTCTGTAGTTCATCCACATTCATAATAATAACTATTGTGTGGAGGAAGGCGTCAGCAGCTGATTGCCCCTCGCTACAGACCCATTGGGTAAGCAGGAAGGCTTATCATGCAAAGCATCTCTTTACCAAAAAGTCCCTTAAAATGTTTATCTGAGAAGGATGTTGACGAGGCTTTTTGCCCTTGCTGAACTGGAGGAAATAGTGGCCACCAAAAAAATAAGACAACCCCACAGTTTAATCTTATCAAGTATTTGGACTTTTTGAAGTTTCAAGGGAATCATGGCTTATTTTATTGATCACAGGAAACCTCTTTACATTGTAAGACCATCCATAGGTTAGCAATGGCTGCAAACAAGGTGGGGGATCTTCCTGAAGCATGAGAAGTCCCAACGTTCCTCAGGCAAGCTTTCAAAAAATGTTTCCCTCCTTGCCATTTTGTTGTTGTTCATTCGTTCAGTCGTTTCCGACTCTTCGTGACCTCATGGACCAGCCCGCACCAGAGCTCCCTATCAGCCGTCACCTCTCCCAGCTCCTTCAGAGTCAAGCCAGTTACTTCAAGGATGCCATCCATCTTGCCCTTGATCGGCCCCTCTTCCTTTCTCCTTCCATTTTCCCCAGCATAATTGTCTTATCTAAGCTTTCCTGTCTCCTCATGATGTGGCCAAAGTACTTCAACTTTGCCTCTACTATCCTTCCCTCCAATGAGCAGTCGGGCTTTATTTCCTGGAGGATGGACTGGTTGGATCTTCTCGCAGTCCAAGGCACTCTCAGAACTTTCCTCCAACACCACAGCTCAAAAGCATCTTCCTTCACTCAGCCTTCCCTATGGTCCAGCTCTCACATCCGTAGGTTACTACAGGGAATACTATTGCTTTCATTATGCTGATCTTCATTGCCAGTGTAATGTCTTGCTATTTTAGAAGGCACATTTACAGAATTAATGCAGCCCGACACTAATTTAACTATCATGGCTAAATGCTATAGCCATGAATGCTATGTTGTTGTTGTTCATTCGTTCAGTCGTCTCCGACTCTTCGTGACTTCATGGACCAGTCCACGCCAGAGCTCCCTGTCGGCCATCACCACCCCCAGCTCCTTCAAGGTCAGTCCAGTCACTTCAAGGATGCCATCCATCCATCTTGTCCTTGGTCGGCCCCTCTTCCTTTTGCCTTCCACTTTCCCCAGCATCATTGTCTTCTCTAGGCTTTGCTGTCTCCTCATGATGTGGCCAAAGTACTTCAACTTTGTCTCTAGTATCCTTCCCTCCAGTGAGCAGCCGGGCTTTATTTCCTGGAGGATGGACTGGTTGGATCTTCTCGCAGTCCAAGGCACTCTCAGCACTTTCCTCCAACACCACAGCTCAAAAGCATCGATCTTCCTTCGCTCAGCCTTCCCTATGGTCCAGCTCTCACATCCGTAGGTTACTACAGGGAATACCATGGCTTTGACTAGGCGGATCTTTGTTGCCAGTCTGATGTCTCTACTCTTTACTATTTTATCGAGACTGGACATTGCTCTCCTCCCAAGAAGTAAGCGTTTTCTGATTTCCTGGCCACAGTCTGCATCTGCAGTAATCTTTGCGCCTAGAAATACAAAGTCTGTCACGGCCTCCACGTTTTCTCCCTCTATTTCCCAGTTGTCAATCATTCTTTTTGCCATAATCTTGGCTTTTTGATGTTTAGCTGCAATGAATGCTATAAATGCCATAAATTTAGCCATAATTGCTATCATGGCTAAATGCTATAGAATCATGGGAGTTGCAGTTTGGTCAGGCACCAGTTGACTTTGGTGGAGAAGGTTCAAGGTCTTGTGAAAATACAGCTTCCCTTACTTATTTATCCTATCAAAAGTGAACCAAGGGTAAAGTTGTAATGTATTTAAAAAGCACCCAGTTTAAAAACATGGCATTATACTAAATGTCCTTTAACCAGTAGCTGGCCACTTGGAGTGCCTCTGGTGTTGCTACAAGAAGACCCTCCATTGTGTATGTGACAGGGTTCGGGCTGCATTGTGGTCTGTGCTTTGCTCTTCTCCATACTTGCATGTTGTGGACTCCACTTTGCAGCCCCATTTCTTAAGGTTAGCTCTGCATCTCGTGGTCCCAGAGCACAGTCTGTTCAGCGCCCTCCAAGTCACTCAGTCTTCTGTGTGCCCAGGGGGGAGTCTCGCATTCTTTGAAGTTCTAGGTTTTTAGCCTGCCACTTTTGGACTCTTGCTTGCTGAGGTGTTCCTGCGTGTGGTTGGGCGGTGATGGCACGATCATCAGCATAGATGAAACTCTCTGTCCCTTCTGGCAGTGGCTGATCATTTGTGTAAATGTTAAACATTGGTGGAGCAAGCACACTTCCCTGAGGCAGACCATTCTTCCCTGATTCCATAGCAGTTCAAGTCATGTAAAACTGCAGTAATTATACAGTGTAGATCAGGCATAGGCAAACATGGGCCCTCCAGGAGTTTTGGATTTAATCTGCCATAATTCCTAACAGTCGGTACACTTTCCTATATATGAACAGAGTGTGGAAAAGTTAAAGTTGGATTGAAACACTCTGAAATTCTAGGCATCATGATCCTGAACTTTAAGATCTTCCAGGGAGGCCCTCTTTTCGGTCCCACCACTGTCACAAGCATGGTTGGTGGGGACGAGAGAGAGGGCCTTCTCGGTGGTGGCCCACCACCTCTGGAATGCCCTTCCTAGAGAAATAAGACAGGCCCCATCCCTCCCCTCCTTTCGTAAGAGCCTGAAGACCTGGTGGTTTAAACAAGCCTTTGAGAACGACTAGTTCTAGCTCATCCCCAGATACTGTTAAATATGGCCATATCTTTTTCGACCAATTACCCAGGTTACTTCCTCCTATTAGGCCCCGGAAATGAACAGCCATAGACTCTAGATAATTTTCTGGGCCCTCTACAAATTGCACTAGCCTCGGCCTGGCCTTTTAAATTTCCTTGTACAGGCAGGATTATTTAAAAAATATATGTATGCTATTGTGATTTTTTATGCTTATATTGTCTTCTTAATTTTATGTTTATGTTGTGTACTTTGTATGTATTGATGATGTTACTTTGAAACCGCTCTGAGTCCCCTTGGGGAGATAGAGCAGTATATAAATAAAGTTTTGTTGTTGGAGGAGGAGGATACTAGGATACCAAAAGTAATTTTTCCAATTTCTGTAGAAGAATGCCCCAGGCATTGATCCTTTCTCCTTTGGTCCCTCTCCTTTCTCTCCTCCCCTCTTTCACACAGTGCTGGGAAGCATGTGTAGACTTCAGTCCTCTGGCTGAACAACACAAGGGATGGCAGAACTTAGGAAGGGTCAGTCTTAAACCAAAACCGCAAGATGCAAAGGAGTGATTTAAGAGGAATTGGCACCAGCAATTCTTTTCAAACGTCATGTTGAACTTTGATACCCCTACTATCTGCTGTGTGGTGACTCCAGTTCCCTTTTTCTCAGAATGTCCTAAATGGCACCAATCACTAGTTTATTCTGGGGGGAAATGACAGCCAACGAAAGTAGAACTGCTGTCACTGCTGCTCCAGGCGTCATATTCACAAAGAAAAGTAAGAAGCAAGCCCTGCTGCTCGTTCTGCTGTCAACAGGGAAAACTCCCTCCTAATCTCCCCCCTCTAAATAATCCACATTCCTCTCCCAATGTCACTCCTGTTTCCTGCTCCCTCATACTTCCATCCTTCATTTTCCCTTTTTTTTCTCACGTAGGAAACCAATAAATGTCATCTGGGTTGTTGTGACATACTAGTTGTTATCTGTCTTTAAGACCTATCAGGTTGATGAATCATTATTGCTTTACGGGTGAATGTGAGGCAGTATAGTGTAGTGGTTAAAGTGCTGAATACTTGAAATGATTGGAAAGATCTCCAACGGTGGTTGGTATACAGACTTGATTTGTTCTATTGGCTGTCCTTATCCCTTGTTGTCCAAGAATCTCACTTCGATCCACATGCGGGGTCTTGCATTTAGCACAGGTGACATAGTCGCATGTTCCGTAGTTATCGTTTCTTTTGTTCATATGTCCAAAGTAGGTGTTTTGCCTTGTCTCTTATGAATAGAGATAGGATGGTTTTGAAAGGCAGTAAATTACAGGACCTGTCATCATAGACCTGTCAGCTTATGACACTGTAAAGCATTGCCTTCTCCTGAGAAAAACGTATAATATCACAAACGATTACCACCTTACCCGCTTCATATGAAACCTGCTACAAAACAGGAGCTTTTTTGTTGAGTTCTAGGGCCAGAGAAGAGGATGGCAAAAACAGAAGAACGTCCTGCCTCAGTGGAGTGTGCTTGCTCCATCAGTGTTTAACATTTACACAAATGATCAGCCACTGCCAGAAGTGACAGAGAGTTTCATCTATGCTGACGATTGTGCCATCACCGCTTAAGCAGAGAGCTTTGAAATGGTTGAACAGAAGCTCTCCAGAGTTTTAGGTGCTCTTACTGCCTATTACAGGGAATCCAGCTGATTCCCAATCCATCTGAAATGCAGATTTGTGCTTTTCATCTTAAGAACAGACAAGCATATTGGGCTCTTGAATATATTCTGGGAAGGAATCATCCCACTGGAGTATTGCAGCACACCCAAATACCTGGGAGTTATGATGGACCGTGCTCCTACAAGAAGCACTGCTGAATATCAAGCAAAGAGTGGGTGCTAGAAACAATATCATACAAAAGCTGACTAGCACAACCTGGGAATCATAACCAGATACAGTGAGGATATCTACCCTTCCACTTTGCTACTCTGCTGCTTAGTACGCACGCCCAGTGTGGAACATATCTCACCATGCTAAAAGAGTGGATGTGGCTCTTAATGAGACATGGCGCATTATCACAGGACGTCTATGCCCTACACCACTGGAGAAATTATACTGTTTAGCCGGTACTGTACCACCTGATATCCGTCAGAAAGTAGCAGCCAGCAATGAAAGGACCAAGGTCCATCCACTGTTCAGATATCAGCCAGCATGCCAACGCCTTAAATCAAGAAATAGTTTTCTAAGATCTATAGAGATACTTGCAGGAACACCTCAGCAAGCAAGAGTCCAAAAGTGGCAGCTAAAACCTGGAACCTCAAGCCATGGCTGATACCAAATGTGAGACTCCCTCCTGGGCACACAGAAGACTGGGAGACTTGGAAGGCACTGAACAGACTGCCCTCTGGCACCACGAGATGCAGAGCCAACCTTAAGAAATGAGGCCACAAAGTGGAGTCCACAACATGTGAGTGTGGAGAAGAGCAAACCACAGACCACCTATTACAATGCAGTCTGAGCCCTGCCACATGCACAGAGTGGCCAGCTACTGGTCAAAGAAAATTTAGTATAATGCCAAGTTTTTTAAACTTCGTGTTTTTAAAATACATTACAACTGTGCTCTCGGTTCGCTTCTGATACAATAAATATAAATATATAATTATAATATAATATATTATAAATATAAATATAATAATAATAATAACAACAACAACTTTATTTTTATACCCTGCCAACCATCTCCCCTAAGGGACTCCGGGCGGCTTACAAGGGACACACCCAAGATTACAATTAAAACACACATGTAAAACACTTTAACCAATTAGGACATCAGATAAAACAAATAACAACACAATTAAAAGCAATATAAAAACAATACGGCTGAAAGAAACATAGCTGAGGTACAGATTCAATGAGTGCAATACATTTTTACAGGAGCGCAGGAAAGTGCAACGATACGGTAAACTGGGCAGGAAATACCGTCATAACACATGTTGAGGTAGAACGTATGCCAGTTGTTGTTGTTATTATTATTATTATTATTACTCCTACTACTAACTTGTGGACTCGGAGGTGCCCAGGTCATTTGAAGAAGGCATTGTTTGTTTTGCGAAGTTTGGTAAAACCACTTAGGCAATTTGTAATGCTATTTTTAAGGGAAAAGACAGTCTTTGCTTTTGTTGTTATGAATGTTCCCATTAGAAAATGCATAAGGATGTGGGTGAACTACAGTTTCCATAAAGGTGGGTCAGTCTTTCCCAAAACCCTGCCAGTATTCAAAGTTGGCCATGTTGGATCTGTGTGTCAAGTTTGGTCCAGATGCATTATTGAGAGGGTTCAGAGTGCTCTGGATGCAGGGTGAACTACAACTCCCATGTGGGTAGGTCAGTCCCCCTACAAACACCTCCAGTATGTTCTGTTGATCACCAGAATTCTGTATTTGAAGTTTGGTCCAAATTCATCATTCACAGTGCTCTGTGTATGTGGTTGAACTACAACTCCTATAAATCAAGGTCAGTTCCCCCCAAACCTGGTCATGGGGGTTCTACATGCCAGATGTCCGGGTCCATTATCAAAGGGGATCACAGTGATCTGCCGTGATGCATTGTGAACTACAACTTCCATCCTGTTGAGTCAGTCCCTCAAACCCCTCCAGTGCGTTCAGTTGCAGATCAATTCCTCTCTGTTTGCTGTGTGCCGTTGGAAAGTGTAGGAAAGGGTTAAGGGAGTGGCAGTGAGTGGAGTCATGTAAATCCCACACAAGGAACCCTGGGATGCCTGCCTGTGGTGAAGGAAATATGTCAAATCTAGGATGAAACTCTCCCCAAATGAAAGCATTCCTTGGGTGGTGGGCCGTAGTGTTTGGGGAGGACATTGGCAGTGTTTGGGCTACATGTTCATGGTTCTCGCTCTAACCTACAGTGTCAATTGAGGGAGTGCCTTTGGAGGCTTCTCAGCACTTGGGACTATAGTCTGTGGAGGTGGGAAGCTTTCTGTGTAAGGGGACACCTCCACCACATACACACATGCACATTTTTCACTTTAATTATTCGATGATGATGATGATGATGATGATGATGATGATGATGGTTGTTGTTGTTGTTATGGTGGCTGCCAAAAGGCAAATAGAAAGGCCAGATGGAGGGATGTGGCTTCTCACCAGCATTTTGCGGGCACCACCACCTCGCATTACATTTGACAGCAAATCCTCTTTCTTGAAATGCATACCTTCAAAACTGAGGTGTGTGTTACATTTGGTGGTGCATTATACTCGAGTAAATACGGGTCAGATTCAAGAAAGCCAGGGGTTGAATGCCAGTCCCGGAAACGCACTTGGGCAATCTCGGGCAAGTTTCTCTCTCAGCTTCAAAGGAAAGCAATGACTCCTTCTGAAGAAATCCTCCTCCCCTCAACAAAAACCCATGGTAGGTTTGCTTTAGGATTGTCATAAACCAGAAAAGACAACAGTGCCAAACCTTGATATAGCTTAACTAAATGTGCTAGTTGTGTGAATTAGAAAGTAAGGGTCATGGAAGAATCAATAATGAATAACATAGAAAGCTGCCTACAGCTCATGATACTATCTACTCTATATTGCTGATATTCACTGGTAGTAGCACTCCAGGGCCTTAGGCAGAGATTTTTCCTAGTCCTGCCTGCAGAAACCAAGAATTAAACTTGGGACAGTCTTCTTCCAAACCGTGTACTCTAGAACTAAGCTGAAGTCTCTGAAGCCACATGCTTGAAACATGGTGCATTCTGCAATTCTGCAGATTTAGGTGTGGGTTCCATGTTGGAGGGTTGAGATGCTTTTGAAAGGAGCTAGTTGTGGGGGTGGAGAGGGGGATTAATTTTTAAAATCCAGGACTCCTTTTTTGATAATATGTAGCATGATGGGATCACAAACGGGCAAGTTGCAAACAAAAGGTCTTCTGTTGTAGCATGGATTTGCAATGCGTGTGCTGAATCCTGTGTGGGAGGACAGGATGTTGCCCCACAGGGCCAGATGAGGACAAGCTCACCACACACTGTCATGCAAGAGCTGTTGTGAGTCCAGAGTGTAGAGTTGCCTGTGACAAGTAGAAAAGTCTTCTATACCTTTTGTATATTGCTAAAATATGGATTGTCAGTAGGTATTACCTGTTACCTGATGAACACTTGCTGAAATGCCTGAGGTGGTGGAGTTTTTTATTGAGATGGATGGAGAACAACACCTAAAGTGTGGGGTGAAACAAGGTATAAGAGAGGCTGCAATAGAGCAATGGGTTAAACCCTTGTGCTCCTGAAGGTTGGCTCAACTGCTGACCTGAAGGTTGGTGGTTCGAATCCCCGAGATGGGGTGAGCTCCTGTCTGCCAGCTCCAGCTCCTCCCAACCTAGAAGTTCAAAAACATGCAAATGTGAGTAGATAAATAGGTACCTAGGTTGCTGTGAGTTTTCCAGGCTGTTTCAGAAGCATTCTCTCCTGACTTTTGCCCACATCTACGGCAGGCATCCTCAGAGGTTGTGAGGTCTGTTGGAAACTGAGCAAGGGAGGTTTATATATCTGTGGAAGGTCCAGAGTGGGAGAAGGCACGTAGCTCTCGCGGGGAATTTTTGTTGGGAAAGTTGGTATCACTGTCGTGTAGCAGGAAGCCAGTGGAAGCGAATGAGCAGTGCGAGTCATCAGTAGCTCATCAACTGGTGTTGTGGTGAATCCCTCAATGGATTGTCACCTTGTCTTGGTGAGGGGGCTTGCATGTTCCAATGAACCTGTGGGTGCAACCACTGGAGTTATGCACTCCCAGGAGTGGCCGCAGGGAAGGTCCAAGACTAAGCACAATCCGAAGACCCAAAAACCTCAAAGGTGGATCAGGGGAAGGATAACATGGTACATGTTACAACAGCTGTGAAGGCAGAAGAAGGCTGCAACAGATTGAGAAGCCACTGTCATCGTGTTAACCATGCCACTGGTTGGGGCCTCACTCTGTGAAGACTGTGTTGATGGCTGTGCACTGACCTCCACACATTAAAAAACTCATTCACTGGCGTCTTCCAAGAAAAATAAAAACAAACCACCAAAAGTCCATGGCGATCAGCGAGTGGTGATGGGGACAGGACTGTGAAATCTGGAAGTTCCTAGTCACAGACTGGGACATGGGCAGTGGATGGATTCAGTCATTCTACCTCAAGGTTCAAGGCAGTTGAGTAGTCTGGCAGTTGTATCAATGACTGAGCAGCCCTTTATAGGATCCACTCTGCTCACCCCACATGGGGAAGGGGCTAGAAAAGGTGCCCTAAACATAGTTTGCCTCTCTTATCCCTGGCTGGACCTACCGTGTCCAGAGGGGTCACCACCCTGCAACCAAAAAAGAAAAATGAACTTTGGAACATGGAACGTACCGACACTGTTGGACAATACTGACAGTGAATGTCCCAAATGAAGGTTAGAGATGAGCGTCCTCATTCCGCTTCCCTCCAAGTGCGAAGTCCGCGCTGTAATAAGCTACCTAAATGCTAAGGGCATGAACGCCACTGCGATTCATGGTGAAATAGTTTCAGTTTATGGAGAGGACGTAATGTCAAGACAGGATGTGACAAAATGGTAATGGAATATATTGTGAGACCATGAGGAAACTTTGCAGAGCCATCCAAAACAAACGCCATGGGATTCTGACAGTGGGAGTCTGTCTCCTTCATAACAATGCACGCCTGCATACCACTCATGCAACAGAAGAATGATTGACTTCATTTGGTTGGGATGTTTTAAGCCATCCCTCACAGCCCCAATCTCGCACCCAGTGACTATCTAAACTGAAGGAATATCTTGATGCAAAACACTTTTCCAACGAGGAGAGGATGAAAATCAAAGTGATGAACTGGCTGAAAAAGGCGAAGGGAGACTTCTATGACACAGGCATAAAAAACTCATCCCACAGATGATAAAATGTATTGAACTGAATGGTGATTATGTGGGAAAATAATGTAATACCTAGGCTACCATCCATGGAAGTTGTATTAAAATATAGTCATTCTTTGTATTTTTTTAAAAAACCTTGTAACTTTCTGAGTAACTCTCGTACTAATGAAGAGTTGGAAATAGGTCCTAGAGTACAATGTAATACACTTCTAGTCTTCCCATAGTAGAGAATGCTGTGTCTGGGTATGCTTCTGCTCTGTTTTGCAGCCCAAATGCTAAAGGAGGATAAGGAAATTTAAGATCACTGTCACACTTCTTTTTTATGACTTCAAATGGTCTTGCACCAGATGACCCTGTAAATAAAGGGCAACTTCAAATAGGAGGCTGCAGTATTTAATGTAAGGGTGCATAATGTGATCTCTTTTTTTTTTGATGGAGTTACAAGCTGAGTAGATGCGGGGAATGCCATGAATGTAGCGTACCTGGATTTCAGTAAAGCTTTCAACAAAGTCCCCCATGACCTCCTGGCAAACAAACTAGTCAAATGTGGGCTAGGCAAAACTACGGTGAGGTGGATCTGTAATTGGTTAAGTGGATGAACCCAGAGAGTGCTCACTAATGCTTCCTCTTCATCTTGGAAAGAAGTGACGAGCGGAGTGCCGCAGGGTTCCGTCCTGGGCCCGATCCTGTTCAGCATCTTTATTAATGACTTAGATGAAGGGCTAAAAGGCAGGATCATCAAGTTTGCAGATGACACCAAATTGGGAGGGATAGCCAATACTCCAGAGGACAGGAGCAGGATTCAAAACGATTTTGACAGATTAGAGAGATGGGCCAAAACTAACAAAATAAAGTTCAACAGGGACAAATGCAAGATGCTCCACTTTGGCAGGAAAAAATGAAATGCAAAGAGACAAAATGGGGGACGCGTGGCTTGAGAACAGTACGTGTGAAAAAGGTCTTGGACAACAAGTTAAACATGAGCCAACAATATGATGCTGCAGCTAAACAAGCCAGTGGGATTTTGGCCTACATCAATAGGAGTATAGTGTCTAGATTCTGGGAAGACATGCTACCCCTCTATTCTGCCTTGGTTACACCACACCTGGAATATTGTGTCCACAATTCAAGAGAGATATTGACAAGCTGGAATGTGTCCAGAGGAGGGTGACTAAAATGATCAAAGGTCTGGAGAACAAGCCCTATTTATTTATTTATTTATTTATTTATTTATTTATTTGGAGTGCTTCTACCCCGCCCTTCTCAACCCCCTAGGGGGGACTCAGGGCGGCTTACAAAAGGCACAATTCGATGCCCAACAATTCACAAAATACAATATACAATTTACAATATAACGACGACAGTTATAACTAATTAAAGCAGTAAAATTAAAACAACAACAGCAATAAAATCATCTTGTGGTCAACGTTCGTCAATTCATTGTCATTGTCCTTTCCTACTCTAGTCGTCATTGTCTTTTATCCATCTGCCAGCTTACCCAAAGGCCTGGTCCCATATCCTATGAGGAGCGGCTTAAAGAGCTGGGCATGTTTAGCCTGCAGAAAAGAAGGCTTAGAGAAGACATGATAGCCATGTATAAATATGTGAGAGGAAGCCACAGGGAGGAGGGAGCAAGCTTGTTTTCTGCTTCCTTGGAGACTAGGATGCAGAACAATGGCTTCAAACTACAAGAAAGGAGATTCCATCTGAACATTAGGAAGAACCTCCTGACTGTGAGAGCCGTTCAGCAGTGGAACTCTCTGCCTCGGAGTGTGGTGGAGGCTCCTTCTTTGGTAGCTTTTAAACAGAGGCTGGATTGCCATCTGTCAGGGGTGCTTTGAATGCAATATTCCTGCTTCTTGGCAGGGGGTTGGACTGGATGGCCCATGAGGTCTCTTCCAACTCTTTGATTCTATGATTCTATGATCAGTTGGCAGTGCTTTGAATGCGATTTTCCTGCTTCTTGGCAGAGGGTTGAACTGGATGGTCCATGAGGTCTCTTCCAACTCTATGATTGTATGATTCTATAACCACCCTAGGGCTGTATGGCCAACACAGCTATCCCTAAACATACGCTAGCACAGTGCCTATTGCTGTGCACTGGTTGATTCCTGGGAGAAATTATATAGAACTGCTGTATGTTTCCATTCAGCAGAAGAAGGCAAAAACCTGATGAAAGCTCTCTCTAATCCGTCTTGCTGTTTCCAAAACCATTCTGTACCACAGATGGCAGGAAGCTGTGGTAAGCCCCAGGGGTTGCATCACAGCTACGCACGCTGGTGCCAGAGTCTGGCCGTGTGTCCTGGAAGAACTGAATGGAAATGTACTAGTAGAAGGCAATGCTTTATTGCCCCCTAGCCTTTGCTCCCTTGTCCTTGAGTTGTGTGTATTAGTATTTTTTAAAATCCCAAAGAAGGGATAGCAAAAATGTCTGCAATGTTGTCCACCAACAGGTAAAACACTGGACAGGTAAAACACTGGACACAGAGCCTGACCACAGTCTCTTTCTGATTCTGTTGAGATCAACATTGAGGGGGAAAGCCACACTGCTATCTTCAGGGAAAGACAGAGGCCCTGCTCCTGCAGCCTGATGGTTTGCCTCCTAGTCAACCGCTGCCTGTTGGCATCTATGCCATTGTGTTGTCGAAGGCTTTCATAGCCGGAATCACTGGGTTGCTGTGAGTTTTCCAGACTGTCTGGCCATGTTCCAGAAGCATTTTGCCCACATCTGTGGCAGGTATCCTCAGAGATTGTGAGGTCTGCTGGAAACTAGGCAAGTGGGGTTTATGTATCTGTGGAATGTCCAGGGTGGGAGGAAAAGTGTTCGTATCATACATCAAGGGAACCACTGACCACATAAGGAAGCTGATGACAAAACACAACCTACAAACTGTCTGCAGACCCAATAAGATATCTCACAATCTCTGACAATGCTTGCCATAGATGTGGGCGAAATGTCAGGAGAGAATACTTCAGGAACATGGACATAAAGCCCAGAAAACTCACAGTAACCCATCTATGCCATTCTTCATCCAGTGACCCCGCTGCTGGTAAACAATGAACCAGACTAGCACCTCGCTGTAAGGGATTATATCTCAGCTGCCTGTGGAACTGCTATCTGGAGGCATGTGTCCCACAAAGGGACACCCCTTTGTGGGTGAAACAAGGACAACAAACAGTCTTTGTGCTTACTGCTTAGGAGGATGGCGGACATTGTTGTTGTTATTATCATTATCTGCATTACTTTTGATCTTTTGACAACTTTATTTGCCAATAGTAAGAATATCAAGTACTAGTAATCCAAGGAGTAGCCATAGATATGTTAGAGGTATGGGGAGATACAGATTGAAGAAAGAGTTATAATTAGGTTGTTGTGTGTTTTCCGGGCTGTGTGGCCGTATTATAGAAGCATTCTCTCCTGACGTTTTGCCTGCATCTGGAGTCCCCAGTGGCGCAGTGGGTTAAACCACTGAGCTTCTGAACTTGTTGACCGAAAGCTCGCAGGTTCGAATCCTGGGAGCAGCGTGAGTTCCCTCTGTTAGCTCCTGCTTCTGCCAAACTAGCAGTTTGAAAACATGCAAATGTAAGTAGATCAATAGGTACTGCTCCAGAGGGAAGATAACGGCGCTCCATTCAGTCATGCTTCTACTTGGTTGTTATACAGATTCCTCAGGAGACAGATAAGGTGGCTTGGTCTCTCCATACTACCAAGAACTTGCCACAATTTATTATGATCCATACAGTCAAAGGCTTTAGAATAGTTTTCTTAGATTACTAAACCAATATCTGTCATCAAGTAATAGATTGGATGAGAGCAAACTGAAGCTGGCAAAGGTACTGACAAAACCGAGGACAGTTGAAAGGCAAACCAGGAGATAGGGATCCAGCTTAAGTTGGATGGAAATTTAAGGGTCATAGCTTGGGCATACTCTTGAGTTCAGCTTTTAACTTGAAGGCCCAGGTTTCAACTTCTTTCCCTAAGAACAATGCCAAGGACCATATCTCTATTTTCCATACAGGAGAACCTGACTTCTCTGCTCAAAATCCAAAACTGCACTCCTTCCTCTTCCCTTGAGAAAAGGAGCCCAAAGTGTACAGAATCCTGTTTTCCCATAGCAGATCTGATACTCTTCATACATCATATCTGTCCTTCCCATGGAGCAGAGAGGCGAGTGGACAGCTACACTGTCTGTCACAATTTTTGGATTGTTAAAAGATTGTTAAAAGATCTCTTATATAGCAATATTTTTGCTGATGTTGTAAATTAATGATAGGCATTTGGCCAGCTAAAACATCCTGGCTGCATCTCAGTTTCTTGGTAGATATTGACTCTTCTTGATTGGCATTGTTCTTTTGTTGGCTTCCTTGTTAGCATAAGGACCTTGTAAACATTTCCTTAACTTAATGAACCGTTATCTCTGGTAAACAGATGTAAACACGCTGTTTTTATGGCATAATGAAAATCACGTGTAGTTCATGTTTTGTCACTCTACACACTGTCTTGCCAGAGAAAGAAAATATGCCACACAGATTATTTATTTATTTATTTAAAGCATTTATATTCCGCCCTTCTCACCCCAAAGGGGACTCATGGCAGAGCACAACATATAATCGGCAAACATTCAATTCCGAAACATACTAGACCATACACATACAAAAGCATTAAAATCACTTATCTTGACGTTAAAATCCTCTAGTTAAAACTGTCTCAACAACCATATCGAATTTGGTTGGCATACTAAGAGTTCCGTAATCAGTAAAGAACAAGTAGTTTCTCTTTGTAATGCAGAGTTACATATATACAGTCATATGAACAGTTTCATTGACACGCACAATGTCCTTTGAGAGAGATTTAAATGGTCTTGTGGAAGATCTTCTTCCAGCAGCTCAAGAAGCAAGAACTATCTTTCTCTCTTTGCAAGCTTCTGCACAGCTCAAGCCTAAAAATGTAACTGTTGCCAAAACTCCCAGGCCCAGCTAGCTCCCCAGGCATGGCCCCACCAATCAGCTTTGTGCTTTGCATTTTCAGTTACCATACTCACTGTTGTGACTCAGCTTGACTCTGAGTCTGGAGCTGAGCTGTTTGGGCCTTCTGAGCCTGACTTTGGGGACTTTGGGCCTTCTGAGCCTGATTTCCTGCAGGATGACGAGGAGGCTGATGGGTTACAGATTCCTGTACATGTTTCAGATGGGGCTGTTAGTGTGGCTGCTGAAGGAGAAACAGCAAGTCAGTTCCCGGGGGAAAGGAATGTTCCTGCAGTTAGAGAGACTGATAGCGAGAGTGCAATCCCACACGGCCAGGTGGAGGATCCGTCCCAGCTGGACCCAGATAAGGTGTTGCATAGCCTTGCAGATAATGAATTAATGAGCAGACAAGATCGTTTGCAATTAAGGCTTCGGAGAAGCACTTGCTTGGCCAGCAAGTGAGAAGCCAAAGGGGCCCAAGGTCAACGCAATGCTTTCATGTTCGCAAAGGGTATTTAGTTTTGTAGCTGACAGGCAGTTGTTGTCAGTCCATCATTGCTCTTCCCATGTTAACTTCTGGAGATTTTCCTTGGCTTTTCGCAGCATGCTTCTGGCTTCCTGAGTCTGGGATTTGGGTCTTGTTTTCAACTGTTTACCATGGACTTTGGCCATTGCTAAAGGATTATGCTTCATGTTTTTTCCTTTGGATCTTGGGAACTTTGCCTTTACATTTCAGTCTCTGTTTTGCCTATGTGACTATTGCATTTATATTTCTTTGGTTTGATTTTGCTTTTCTCAATAAACTACAAAAACCTACAGCCTTGGTGTGTTGGTGTCTGGAGCAAGGTGAAAACTACCCTGAGTTGCAACACTCACCAATTGATTTTTACATGCCTTGACAGTTTCCCCATCAGTTAGCAATATCACTGTTCATCAGCAACTTTTAATTACAATCTAGCGATTAGGCAGTTAATGATTTAGTCATTACAGGCCTTAATATTTTTAAATGGTGTCTTTAGTGTCAAATTATCAGCTCTCATTCATTCATTCCTTTCACACAATTCCATTCAAACCATACATCATGTCCATATTTATCAAATCTGCACATTATATTTTTGTGATACAGATGCTGGATGCCTATTTGTCGGGAGTGCTTTGATTGTGTGTTCTTGAATGGCAGGGAGTCGGACTAGATGACCTTGTGGATGAAGGCAGTTTTGAAATGACTTTGAAAAGTTTTCAGTTCTCTGGGGAAAGCGCTGCCCTTACTTGCTGGAAGTTATTGGAAAGTATTGTCTCATAAGTTGCCAGATTCTGGGCTGTTCCTGGCTAATCTCAGCCACGCATAATAAATCAAGAGGACTTTGATGTGCAAAGCTTAGAAGAGTGTTTTGGCTTCTCTAGTGGCTACATCCGGGAGATGATCCGGAGGGACATCCGCAGGGCCCGTGAACGGTACAGTGGGGAGCAGTTGAGCAAGGAGCTGAACAGCATCCAACAGCGTCTGGACAGCGTGGAGTGCCTGAGCCTGGACATTGTCATGAACTTCCTTCTCTCTTACCGTGATGCTCAGGTGAGCTGGTTTCTTGGGACCCTATTTAAAAAAAGAAAAACAAAATCATGCTGTGTTGACCATAAAACAAAATCCAGAGTACTCATTCCAGGGATGCCTTTATGAAGCTGGCCAAAAGTTAACATTTCATCGTACTAGCTTTTGAAACCCATTGGATTATGCCAAGGAATGAAACAACAAAGTTACAGGCCTTCATCTTGCTTGAGGCTGAGGTATTACCCACCACAGCTGTGAAGTGTTTGGGAAGCCGTAAAAGAAAAACAGTGAGGTTGTTCGGGATGTTGTGTTGTTTCTGGGCTGTTCTAGCAGCATTTTCTCCTGATGTTTTGCTTGCATCTGTGGCTGGCATCTTCAGAGGATCCTAGAACATGGCTATACATCCCGGAAGCCACACAACACCCCAAGCACTGTAAAGTTCTTTAGAAGCCATAAAAGAAAAACAATGAGGTTGTTTGGGGTGTTGTGTGAAGGCGGATCTGGCCAGGGTGGTCCATGCCTTAGTCACCTCCAGATTGGACTACTGTAATGCACTCTACGTGGGTCTGCCTTTGAAAACGGCCCGGAAATTTCAGTTGGTTCTAAGGGCGGCTGCCAGGCTGTTAACTGGTGCTCCTTACAGGGAGAGGTCAACTCTCCTGTTTAAGGAGCTCCATTGGCTGCCGTTCATTTTCCGGGCCAAATTCAAGGTGCAAGCGCTTACCTACAAAACCCTAAACAGTTTGGGACCCATCTACCTGCGTGACCGCATTTCTGTACAAACCCACACAATCTCTTCGTTTATCTGGAGAGGCCCTGCTCACGATCCCACCTGCATCGCCAGCGCAATTGGTGGGGACGAGGGACAGGGCCTTTTCGGTGGTGGCCCCACGACTCAGGAACTCCCTCCTCAAGGACATCAGGCAGGCCCCAACGCTGGGAGTTTTTAGAAGGAGCTTGAAGACGTGGATGTTCCAGTCTGCCTTCCCAGAATAAGGACTCCCAAACAATATGTCCCAAATGCACTTTACGAGAGAGTTAGTATTGTCTGCACGCGCACCTATTTTTAAAATATCCAACCAATTTCCCTGGACATGCCCAGCATTTTAAAATTTTAATTCTTACATTTGGCCCTGCCACAGCTTTTTAATTGCGTCATGTCATTATTGTATTGTTTTGCTTTGGTATGAGTTATTTATTGTTGTATTGTTGTTGTTATGTTTTATGATGTATTTGGGCTCAGCCTCTTATAAGCCGCACCGATTCCTGCGGGAGATGGTAGCGGGGTATAAATAAAGGTTTATTATTATTATTATTATTATTATTATTATTATTATTATTATGTGGTTACTGGGCTGTATGGCTATTGTGTTCTAGCAGCATTTTCTCCTGATGTTTTGCCTGTATCTGTGGCTGGCATCTTTAGAGGATCCTAGAACATGGCCATACATCCCGGAAACCACACAACATCCAAGTGATTCTGGCTGTGAAAGCCTTCAACAATACAATTAGGTTGTTCTCCTCCAGCTGCATCAGCAATGCAAATATATATTTTAGATTGCAACTCCCAGACTTATATTGATTGGGAAACCACACAGCTGTGCTGACTGAGAGGTTCTGGAGTTGTAGTATTTAAAAACATTTTCCCAAGCTCCGGTGTCACTTGATAGCAAATTTCTGAAAGGAGAAGGTATATCTATGAGGGTTGAATGAAAAGTAACGCCTCCACCTTCGTAACTCCTCAACAGATGGCAGTACCAGTATGCGGCAGGTACTGGCTTGTTCAGTAGACTCTCCTCTACAGTTCCATTTTGGCGGGAAGCCTTAGCATTGAATGGTTGTGTTGTTAAAATGTGAAGTACAGAACTCTGCACAGACGGTCGGTCAGTGAGATTTAAACAATGTGCAGTCATTGAATTCTTGACAGCAGAAGGTGTCACCCCAAAGGAGATTCATCAGAGAATGCAAGCTGTTTATGGTGATTGTGTTTATGTGAGTACTGTGCATCGTTGGGCGAGTAAGTTTAAAGATGTTGAGGTGACACCTTCTACTGTCAATAAGTCAATAACTGCACATTGCTTAAGTCGCATTGACCGACCGTCCATAGTTTGCACTTTAACAACACAACTGTTCAATGCTAAGGCTTCCTTCCAAAATGGAATTGTAGAGGAGAATCTACTGAACAAGCCAGTACCTGCCTCATACCAGTACAGCCATCTGTTGAGGAGTTATGAAGGTGGAAGGCATTACTTTTCATTCAACCCTCAAATCTAGTGTCGCTAGAATTTGGGCCTATAGCTTCCAGCACCAGTCCATCTGGAAGGTTGGATTTGTAGTGCATCACTGGCAGGACCAAAGTTGAGAATGGATGGAAATTGATGCCCTTCTGTACTGTGGCTTTCCTCGATGTCTTCTCCTGCAGGACTGTGATGCCATCATCACCCTGGTGGAGACTCTCCAAGCCCTGCCAACGTGCAATATCGCTGAGCAACACAACATCTGCTTCCACTACGCCTTTGCTCTTGACAGGTAAGGGGCACCAACAAACAAGGATTGGCCTCTGTTTACAGCCTCCTCAACCATCATTGCTTCTTTTGGTGTCCATGAGCCATGATACTCTCATAACCCATAACCCATTCCCATTTAGGAGGAGTACAAAGCTTTGGAGCGCCACTTTGTAATCCGGGGATTCGGAATATTCAGAAATACGAACCTCTGAATTATTAATCTGAAAGCATTTACGAATCAAAAACTTTCAGAGAGATTTGTTAAATATTTTTTTTATTTGGCAGGAGGGGGTCCTAGTAGCCCCTTCCTCCTCACTGTCAGCCCCACCTCCCAGTGTTTGTGTGTCTTACCCTAAACTTATATATTCCAAATCCCCATTCCTTTCCCAAGCTTTACACCTTTACCTTTACACCTTTACCCCTCAGTTTTCTTAAAACGGCAGCCCCGTTCTTCTGGCACAAGCAGAATTCTGGGAAATGTAGTTTGGGAAGGCAAAGACCTCTGTAGCAGAGTATTCAAAACATCCTGTTGTAAACTACATTTCCCAGAATTCTGCTTGTGCCAGAAGAATGGGGATGCCCGCGTTAAAACCACCGTGTAGGTTAATCACATGTGCTTAAATTGAAAAAAAATATTTAAAATGATTGGATAGGCTTTCGGAGAATAGTGCAATGCAATAGCAGATTTGGAATATGTGCAGTGACTATGGAACGGCTTGGACTATGGTTATGGCATGATTTTAATATTGAATGTAATGTTTTAAATGTGTAATATGTAATAATAATAATAATAATAATAATAATAATCTTTATTTATACCTCGCCACCATCTCTCCAATGGGGACTCGGAGCGGCTTACATGGGGCCAAGCCCGGACAACATGTTACAGCAAAATAACACCAAAACATAGACAATAAACAACAACAACATCATCAAAATTACATAGAAAAAGAATATATGTGTGTGTGTGTGTGTGTGTGTGTGTAATGTATTGTCAAAGGCTTTCATGGCTGGAATCACTCAGTTCTTGTGGGTTTTTTCAGGCTATATGGCCATGTTCTAGAGGCATTTCTCCTGACGTTTCGCCTGCATCTATGGCAAGCATCCTCACCTCTGAGGATGCTTGCCATAGATGCAGGCAAAACGTCAGGAGAAATGCCTCTAGAACATGTCCATATAGCCTGAAAAAAACCCACAAGAACTGAGTATATATGTAATGTTTGTTTGTTTGTTTGTGGGATTAACAGAACAAAAACCATTAGACGAATTGACACCAAATTTGGACACAAGACACCTAACAACCCAATGTATGTCCTTCACTCAAAAAAAAAATTGATTTTGTCATTTGGGAGTTGTAGTTGCTGGGATTTATAGTTCACCTACAATCAAACAGCATTCTGAACCCCACCAACGATGGAATTTAACCAAACTTGGCACACAGTTCTCCCATGACCAACAGGAAACACTGGAAGGGTTTGGTGGGCAGTGTCCTTTGGCTTCGGAGTTGTAGTTGACCTACATCCAGAGAGTACTGTGGACTCAAATAATGATGAATCTGGACCAAACTCTACACGAATACTCAATATGCCCAAATGTGAACACTGGTGGAATTTGGGGAAAATAGAATCTTGAGATTTGGGAGTTGTAGTTGCTGGGATTTGTAGTTCACCTACAATAACAGAGCATTCTGAACCCGACCAATGATAGAATTGGGCCAAACCTCCCACACAGAACCCCCATGTGGGCCACAGCAACGCGTGGCAGGGGATATATATAATGTGTGTGTGTGTGTGTGTGTGTGTATATATATATATAAACAATGGGCGAGCCACATGTACAGGATAAAATGATTAAAAGACTCTAATGACTCTAATGTATTAAATGCATTAACTTTAATTTTAATCTTAATGTTCTTGGAATTATATATATTTTAAGGTATTGAATAATTGCCTATACCCTGTTTCCCCAAAAATAAGACATCCCCTGAAAATAAGACCTAGTAGGGGTTTTGCTGAATTGCTAAATATAAACCCTCCCCAAAAGTACAACCTAGCAAATTTTTGAACTCCCCCTGGTGGCCGAAAGCTGCAATACCATCTCTGCTGTACAAGTGGTCCAGGAACTGCTGTGGGAGATTGTGACAGTCTCCAGTGTGTGGGAGCCAGGTACTTTACAGCCCTGATTTTTTGTGGCCCTGTGTATGAGTCAGGCAAACACATTGTCACTTTGATTCTTTAGGGTTTGTGATGACAGCTACTGTAAAGTATATACAGTA
Source organism: Anolis sagrei (assembly GCF_037176765.1). Lineage (NCBI taxonomy): Eukaryota > Metazoa > Chordata > Lepidosauria > Squamata > Anolidae > Anolis > Anolis sagrei. Next base: position 77,352,268 of record NC_090034.1, on the reverse strand, counting down.
GTTGTGATGACAGCTACTGTACATACTGGTTTGTGATGACAACTATTGGTTTGTGATGACAACTGCTGAACAGTATATAATGAATGTTCATATTTTTGTTCAACAATAAATGTGAATTCTTCTTCATGGAAAAATAAGACATCTCCTAAAAATAAGACCTAGCACATCTTTGAGAGCAAAAATTAATATAACACACTGTCTTATCTTCGGGATAGAGAAAGGCAAGGTATAAATAGGGTAAATAAATAGTTCTGAAACTTGGCAGACTTGCCGCCCTGTTCATGTTGTCTCACTATGCCACAATTTGATGGATTCCTCTTGTAGTTTTTTAAAAATATTTTAATTGGGGAAATAAACTTTTAAAAAATTCCTAGAAATCAGTAGATGAACAAATCTTTATGAAACATTGCAGGACTAAACCTCTGCTTAGGTTGTCCCATTGTGCAGGAATTCAAGGGGATGCCTTGGGTAGTTTAATTTTTTAAAGAAAATATTTGTAAAAACTTTTTAAATTATCTAAAAATCAAGAACACTCAATAACTTTTATTATGGTCCAGAGACCCATCTTACACTATAACACTACACTATTATTACACTACATTGCACATTATTACACTACAAGCCACTCCAAACACCTTCGCAGAAGCATACGAGAAGCTTGGCCTGTCATTGAACATCAAGAAAACCAAAGTACTCTTCCAGAAATCACCAGTCAATCCCTCTCCAATGCCAGAGATACAGCTTAATGGTGTAACATTAGAAAATGTTGACCATTTCCGCTACCTTGGCAGCCACCTCTCCACCAAAGTCAACATCGACACCGAAATACAACACCGCCAGAGCTCTGCGAGTGCAGCATTTTTCCGAATGAAGCAGAGAGTGTTTGAGGACCAGGACATCCGTAGGGATACCAAGGTGCTTGCTTATAAAGCTGTTGTCCTGCTATACGCCTGTGAGACGTGGACTGTCTACAAACATCACATACAACTCCTAGAACAATTCCATCAGCGCTGCCTCCGGAAAATCCCGCAAATCTCTTGGGAAGGCAAGCGGACAAATGTCAGCGTGCTGGAAGAAGCAAAGACCACCAGTATTGAAGCGATGGTCCTCCGCCATCAACTCTGCTGGACCAGCCACATTGTCTGGATGCCCGACCACCATCTCCCAAAGCAGTTGCTCTACTCCAAACTCAAGAACGGAAAACAGAATGTTGGTGGGCAGGAAAAGAGATTCAAAGATGGGCTCAAAGCCAACCTCAAAAACTCTGGCATAGACACTGAGAACTGGGAAGCACTGGCCCTTGAGTGCTCCAGCTGGAGGTCAGCTGTGACCAGCAGTGCTGTAGAATTTGAAGAGGCACGGATGGAGGGCGAAAAAGAGAAACATGCCAAGAGGAAGGCGCATCAAGCCAACTCCGATCGAGACCGCATTCCACCTGGAAACCAATGCCCTCACTGCAGGAGAAGATGCAGATCAAGAATAGGGCTCCATAGTCACCTACGGACCCACCCTGGAGGATTATTCTACTCAGACAACGAGGGATCACCTAAGTAAGTAAGTAAGTAAGTATACAAGTTATACAGGTAATGAGATTAAGAACATCCAGTGGATAAAATTTGCAAACAGTAAAAGCTGCTTAAAATACTTGTTGGCTAAAAACAAGGGTAAAAAGCTACACGAAGTGCCGGCGTGTTTCAGCCTCAAGGTATGCAGGCAATGAGGATTAAGAATCACCAGTTACATGGTTACACAGATGGGTAAAATTAACATCAGTTCAAAATTGCTTAAAACACAAGTTGGCTAAAAATCAGCGGATGACCAAAATGTTCTGAAACTTGGCAGGCTTCAAGTCATAAATATTGCCTATAAGTGTGCCAAGTTTCATCCTGATAGCCGTACAGATGATAGAAAAACGGCCCTCGCAATTTTTCCCATTGCTGCTAAAGGAACAGATCTTAACAAAGCAATTACATAGCTTCAGAGAGTCAGATTACGAATTGGAACGGGACCCCTCTAAATGTTTATCAGAAGTGGGTGCCATCCGAATCTGAGAAATCAATTAGTAATTGGATTTTAGTCGTTTTGCACACCTCTATTCCTATACTACAGTGGGAAAGAGGAGAGAAAATACTGAGAGAAAGGAGCAGTGATGAGATTTCCTGGAGCAACGGGGCAACTGAAAAACCTGCTTTATTCTGGCATTCTCCTTCAAATTTTATTGTTACTGACACAATAGCACACAGGACTGGGCATGTTTTGTAACAAAATTAGTACACAGCAAACAAGATCTCTATGCTGGCTTTTGTATTCTATCACACGTCCAACACTTCCCAAGTGTCTAGGACTGTGTGATATATCGGCGAATAATGCGATGGCCTTTTGCAGCTGACATGGTAATTTTGTCAGTGCCAATTGTTTTTAAGTGCAGGCCATGGTCTTTAGGCACTGTATCCAGTGTGCTTATTATTATTATTACTGTATATACTCGAGTATAAGCCTAGTTTTTCAGCCCCTTCTTTAGGCTGAAAAAGTTCCCCTTGGCTTATACTCAAATCAAGGTTATTTATTCTTTTTACTCTGTTATTAGTATTATTTTATTACATTTATTATTTTACTCTATTATTATTATATTTACATTATTTTTATCTATTATTATTCTATTTATTATTTTGCTCTATTATTATTATTATATTTACAGGATTTTATTTACAGCTTTTATTTATTTATTTACAGCTTTTATATTCCGCCCTTCTCATCCCACAGGGGACTCAGGGCGGATTACAGTGTACACATATATGGCAAACATTCAATGCCAATATGTAAACATGCCCAGCTCTTTAAGCCGCTCCTCATAGGGCTTGTTCTCCAGACCCTTGATCATTTTAGTTGCCCTCCTCTGGACACATTCCAGCTTGGTAATATCTATCTTCAATTGTGGTGCCCAGAATTGGACACAATATTCCAGGTGTGGTCTAACCAAGGCAGAATAGAAGTGTAGCATGACTTCCCTGGATCTATACACTAGACTCTGATTGATGCAGGCCATATAAACAATGCAACTGCAGCATATAAATAGGGACTATGGTCTCCCCTTTGGAAATTATAGCTGCTCATTACATGAGATGAATAGGATAGGCTAATACTGCAGGTGACGCTACTACATATGCTTCTGTCTCTAAAACCAATATTAGCAGGGAGGCGAAAGGCAGAGGACATGTGGGCAGGTTCTCACAAAGCTTCTTTTGTCCTTAGTGGCCACTGCCAGCATCACGGTTCATGCGGGCAAATGCGTGGTGACCCCTGGGCAATCACAAATATGATGAAGGCAAAATAGGCCTTACAAAGTGTCAGTGACGCAGATATAAAGTCCTTATGTGTTGTTGAAGGCTTTCATAGCCAGAATCACTGGGCTACTGTGATCTTTTTGGACTGTATGGCCATGCTCCAGTAGCATTCTCTTCCAATGTTTCACCTGCATCTTTGGCTGGCATCCTCAAAGGTTCTGTTGGCAGTGAGGCAAGTGGAGTGTATAGGGAATAATGTCCAGGGTTGGGGAACAAACCCTTGTCTGTTTAAAGTAGGTGTGAATATTGCATTTAGCAAACTTGAATAGCATGAGTAGCCATGAAGGCAGCCATAGCCGAGCTCTTGATGAACCACCCTGGGCACAGCATATTATTTTAGAACACAGAAATGCTGGATCACTCGAGCAACCATTATGTCAAGCTACACAGAGAAGCCATTGAAATCCATAAGCATGTGGACAATTTCAACAGAAAGGAGGAAACCATGAAAATGAATGAAATCTAGCTACCTGTATTTTTTTAAAAACACCAGAATCAAGACAGTAAATAAAGAACACCACTCAGAAACAGGGGAACACCAGACTGCAAACAATCAAGGGTCAGTTAACACCTCCCAAGCAGAGGATGCCTCCAGGCAGCAGAGGTCAGACTACCTCTATACAGATACCCTCACTGATTGACTTTGCAGCTTCATGGCTACTCAATGCTATTTGAGCTTGCTAATTGCAGCATTCACACTTACATTAATAATAATAAATAATAATACAATTTATTTATATCCCGTCACCCTCTCCCAGAAAGAACTCGAGGCAAATTACAAGTCACTCCAGGGTGCACATATAACGTACAACAGGTAAAAAGGGTACAAAAATATAAAACAAGTCACATAAAATTATAACAACAACCCCGGTCAACAAATGTAGCATAAAATAAAAATAATACAATTTTAAAACAGCAGTAGATAAAACTAACTGCCGTCAATTCACAAGGTGCCAAGTTTCAGCTTCATATGGGCCCATTCAGCCTATTCAAGATGAAAGGTCTGTCTGAACATCCATGTTTTCAGGTTGGAATGGAAAGATTGAAGGGTGGGGGCTAATCTAATCTCTTTTAGGAGGGCATTCCAGAGCTGGGGGGCCACCACAGAGAAGGCCCTCTCTCTCGTCCCCACCAACTGCGCTTGAGATGGTGGTGGGACTGAGAGAAGGGCCTCCCCGTTGATCTCAGAGCCTGCACTGATTCATAGAAAGAGATGTGGTCTTATACATAGGTTGGCCCGAAGAATATAGAAAAGGGTTCTTTTTCCCACCCTGGACATTATTCCACATATCTATACACTTGCCTCACCACCAACAGACATCTGAGGATGCCATTAGCCACAGATGCAGGTGAAAAATCGGGAGAAAATGCTGCTGGAACATGGCCATACAGCCTTAAAAGCTCACAGCAACCCAATAAAGTCCTTATGTTAAAAGAGAGTTGCTGGAAGGGGAAACTAGGCAAGGATGTAACCCCCTCTCAATATTTTTCTGCCTCAGGCAAAGTGCCGAAGCAGCGCTCTAACTCTGGTCTACTGATCACCAAAGGCAAAGGGAATAGTGCCCAAAGCCAGGCAAGTTATTTTGGCACACGATGCAGAAAATTCCACAATCCCCTCTCACTATCCTTAGCAGTAGAATTGGCATTTGTTGGCATAACAACAAATGACATACAGTTTGTTTCACTTGTGTGAGAGTCAAAATCTGTTTGCCCTTAAAAAAATAAATCTTTATTGTAACACACACAAAACAAAACTAAGAACAGAAACAACAGAACAAAAGCCTTCCTTGAAGGCTTTTAAACAGAGGCTGGATGGCCATCCTTCATGAGTGCTTTGATTGTGCTTTTCCTGCATGGCAGATTGGGGTTGGACTAGATGGCCCATGCGATCTCTTCCAACTCCATGATTCTGTGAAAACTCTCCAAACCAAACAAAGTGAATGCTCCTCTTTGTGACATTTTAAAAATTTACTTCCCACTTTCCAAGCCAAACACAGAAATGTGAAAGTATCCTTCACTTCCTCATTGCAACTTGACTAATGTTAACATTCCTGCCAAACAATCATACAGAAAGAAAAAACACAATGATCAAAACCCACAGATGTTATCTTCTCCTTTTTTCCCCTTTGTTATAAAAGTTAAGAATGGGTCCCAGTTTTCCAAAAAGTTATTCAAAGGCTTTTCCCTACCTTTTGTCCATTTATCATTTCCAAAATCTTCAATAAGCAGTCTTTTTGCTTGGGTTGCTGTGAGTTTTCTGGGCTGTATGGCCATGTTCCAGAAGCATTCTCTCCTGACATTTTGCCCACATCTATGGCAGGTATCCTCAGAGGTTGTGAAGTATATTGGAAACTAAGCAAGGGAGGTTTATATATCTGTAGAAGGTCCAGGGTGGGAGAAAGAACTCTTGTTTGTTGGAGGCAAGTGTGGATGTTGCAATTAATAACCTTGATTAGCATTGCAAAGCCTTGAGGCCTCCAAGGTTATGTGGCCAGTATGGAGCATGGAGTGCCATTACCTACCCGCCAAAGTGGTACCTATTGATCTATTCACATTTGCATGTTTTCAAACTGCTAGGTTGGCAGAAGCTGAGGCTAACAGCAAGAGCTCACACTGTTCCCCAGATTCGAACTGCCAAACTTTCAGTCAGCAAGTTCAGCAGAACAGCAGTTTAACACACTGCACTACCAGGGGCTCCCAGAGAAAGATAATGACCTGGTAAACCTGTTATTCACTGAACCTGTCATGGGATAACTTTGTGAAGTGACATAGTTTTCTCATCACGACCTCCCTGGAACCGCTGCACAAGAGTGCTCTTCCAGCAGTAACTAGCCAATTTATTTATTTATTTATTTCATTTACTTATACCCCGCCCTTCTCACCCCGGGGGGGACTCAGGGCGGCTTACAGTGGGGGCACAATTAGATGCCCAAGACCATTCACAGCAATACAGATAAAAACAATTACAACAATTAATTAAAAACATCAATACATAATAAAATCATAAACAATCTCATGCTCAGGGTCAGAGTCCATATATCTATTCCATTCCATTAGTCCTTGTCTATCATCAGTTCATTCAGTCAGCTTTCAGAATTACCAAAGGCTTGATCCCAGATCCAGGTCTTGAGTCTTTTCCTAAACACCAAGAGGGAAGATGCCGATCTGATCTCCCCGGGGAGTGAGTTCCACAGGTGAGGGGCCACCACTGAGAAGGCCCTGCTCCTCGTCCCCGCCAGCCTCACTTGTGACAGTGGCGGGGTCGAGAGCAGGGCCTCCCCAGAAGATCTTAAGCTTCGAGGTGGGACGTAGAGAGAGATCCGTTCGGACAAATACACTGGGCCGGAACCGTATAGGGTTTTGTAGGTCAAAACCAGCACTTTGAATTGTGCTCGGAATTGGATCGGCAGCCAGTGGAGCTGGCGCAACAGGGGGGTGGTATGCTCCCTGTACGTCGCCCCGGTGAGCAATCTGGCTGCTTCTCGCTGGACTAGTTGTAGTTTCCGAGCAGTCTTCAAAGGCAACCCCACGTAGAGTGCGTTGCAGTAATCCAACCGGGATGTGACAAGAGCGTGGACCACCGTGGCCAGATCTGGCTTCTCAAGGTACGGGCGCAGCTGGCGCACAAGTTTTAATTGTGCGAAAGCTCTCCCGGCCACCGCTGAGACCTGGGGTTCCAGGCTCAGCGATGAGTCCAGGATCACTCCCAAGCTGCGAACCTGCGTCTTCAGGGGGAGTGTAACCCCGTCTAACACAGGCTGTAACCCTATACCCTGTTCGGCCTTACGACTGACCAGTAGGACCTCTGTCTTGTCTGGATTCAATTTCAATTTGTTAGCTCTCATCCAGTCCGATACAGCAGCTAAACACCGGTTCAAGGTCTGGACAGCCTCCTTGGTGACAGGTGGAAAGGAGTGACAGATTTGGACATCATCTGCATAGAGATAACATCTCATTCCGAAACTCCGAATGATCTCTCCCAGTGGTTTCATGTAGATGTTAAATAACATCGGGGACAGAATAGAACCCTGTGGGACTCCACACAACAACGGTTGTGGGGCCGAACAGGTGTCACCCAGTAATACCTTCTGGGTCCGTCCCTCGAGGAAGGATCGGAGCCACTGCAAGGCAGTGCCCCCGAGCCCCATATCCCTGAGGCGACCCAGAAGGATACCGTGATCGACGGTATCGAAAGCCGCTGAGAGGTCCAGCAGAACTAACAGGGACACACTCCCCCTGTCCAGTTCCCTGCGCAGATCATCTACCAAGGCGACCAAGGCTGTCTCAGTTCCATGTCCCGGCCTAAAGCCAGACTGTGCTGGATCCAGATAATCAGTGTCTACCAGAAACCCCTGGAGTTGTGTTGCCACCACACGTTCCATGACTTTGCCCAAGTAGGGGAGATTGGAAACTGGCCGAAAGTTGTCAAATTGAGTGGGATCCAGTGATGGTTTCTTCAATAGCGGTTTTATCACAGCCTGTTTTAGACTCGCTGGAAATTTTCCTTCCTGTAAGGAGGCATTAACCATCACCTTCACCCACTCCGCCAAACCCCCTCTGGCTTCCTTGACCAGCCAGGATGGGCAGGGGTCTAGGATGCATGTGGTGGGTCGCACCTCTCCAAGGATCCTGTCCACATCCTCAAGCTGAACCAATTGAAAAGAATCCAATAAAACTGGACAAGCAGATGCTCTCGTTACATCCCCGGAGACTGCCGTTAACATGACGTCAAGACCTGACCGAATCCGCTCAATTTTATCCGCGAAGAATCGAGCAAATGCTTCACAGCGGGCCACCGAGTTGTCCGAGGCCTCGCTTTTTGGCGGATTTAACAGGCCCCTGACAACTCGGAAAAGCTCCGCTGGACGATTCTTTGCTGATGCAATATTGGCTGTGATGAATATTTTCTGAGCTGCCTCTATTGCCACACCGTAGGACCTTTAAAAGGCATTCAGGTGTGTTTGGGCTGGATTGGTGGGGTTCTTGCGCCACACGCACTCTAACCTCCTCTTCTTTCGCTTCATTGCTGCCAGCTCCTCAGTAAACCAAGAGGCTGGTTTAGCTCGGTTACTCGAGAGGGGGCGTTCCGGAGCGATAGTGTCAATTGCCCTAGTCAACTCATTATTCCAACGAGAGACCAGAGCATCGACAGTATCACTAGCCAAGGAGGTGGGAAGATCCCCAAGAGCCATCAGGAGTCCATTTGGATCCATAAGTCTCCTGGGGCGGACCATTCTAATAGGTCCACCACCCTTGCGGAGGTTAGGGGGCCCAGTTAGTCTAAAACTGATCAGGTGGTGATCGGTCCATGGCAACGGAGCGATGGTCGGCTCCTCCATCCCGTCACCCTCATCCCATCCCTGAACAAAGACCAAATCTAAAGTGTGCCCGGCACTATGGGTGGGACCCGATATTAATTGGGACAGGCCCATGGTTGCCATGGCGGCCATGAAGTCCTGAGCCGCGCCGGAAAGAGGGGCCTCGGCATGGACGTTGAAATCTCCCAAGACCAAAAGCCGTTGAAAGCTCAACGCCATGTCCGAGACCACTCCCGCTAGCTCAGGTAGGGAGACTGTAGTGCAGTGGGGTGGTCGGTACACTAACAGAATCCCTATCCTGTCCCGGTCACCTATCCTGAAGCCGGCACATTCAAAGGAAGATGATTGTGGGATGGGACACCTAATCAGTGGAATAAAATCCTTATAGACCACTGCGACTCCGCCTCCCCGCCCTCCAAGCCTTGGTTGGTGCTGAACGGAATAACCTGGTGGACAGAGTTGGGAGAGATTGACCCCTCCCCCCTCGTCCAACCAGGTCTCCGTTATACAAGCCAGGTCGGCTCGTTCTTCTTGGATTAGATCTTGAATAATAGCAGTTTTTCCATTTACCGACCTGGCATTGAACAGCACCACCTTTAGCTTGGAGGGGCCACCATCCTGGCACCTCAGTTGTATATTGTCAGGAGTGAGTTTTGGAGTTATCAAATTATCGTTATTAATTTCGGGCCGAATAATAACATTAATTTTTGGAGTTGTCAATGTCCTATTAAGAATTTTGGGTCGAATTTGCTTTTGTTTTTGGTTTCTAGGATCTTTGAGGAATGCCAATTTGTTATTAAGAATTTTGGGCCAAAATGAATGTTTTGTACTCCTTTTCCCGTATCTCCCTCTCCCAGTCACCACCTCAATGGGGGCCCCCCCACCCGCAGCCCCACCTCCCCCGGTGACATTCCCTCCATTTCCAGCAATTGTAATCTCTGTTATGGGTGAATGCTCATAGCATTGTTTATCTATCTCTGGGTCCCAAAATTCCCCCCTCTCGGTGCTATCTATTCCTTCCAGTGTAGTAGAAGCTATAAAGTGCGCTTGTGTTGATACTATATAGTCCAGTTGTGCTAAGATTGTTACAGATTGCACTTGCGCTGAAAAAGCTATAAAGTGCGCTTGTGTTGTTATTATAAAGTGCACTCGTGCTAGAGTTATTATAAAGTGCACTTGCGCTGGAAATTGGAGGGATATCAGTAGCAGCAGAGGTAAAGTAAACATTGACCCAGAGGTAGTATGCTGATGTAAACAGTTAGCAGGAACCCCAGGAATAGGACATGAAGTACAATGGCTATGAGCCACTTGACCTGGGATTTTGGACCATTTAGTCGAAGTCTAGGATCTAGCCAGATCTATAGTGCTTGAAGTGATGATATAAGGTTTAGCAGGACTAAAGTGCTTAGATTAATTAACCTGGGCAAAAATAGGCTGGGATAGTTCTAAAGTGCTCAATAGTGCAAAAATGTCTACTATAAATGAAATCACGGCCACACAATCAAGACAGACAATACGTCCCGAAGAACCTAGGTCCTTGGGCCCGTGGAGCAAACAAGCCAGCACCCAGGACCAAGTCTCCGGTCTTCTTGGCCGTCTTGGGTGAAGATGATCTCAACAAGCAGATGGTAGTCCGTAGTAGAGACAATATATGCTGTTATTGATAACTCGGCAGCACTATTTACAAATTGTCCATTATATAGTAGATGTTGTTTGCACCATTTGTCCTGACCACAAGGGGCAGTGTGGAGGGAATGGAATCTAGTTCTTTGATATAGAGCTCTGAGGTCGTAATTAAAAACCCTGAGTCATGAGGGGGCAGACCAGAGACGTGATGATGGAAGCAGAACGTCACGGTCAGCACCAGTCCTTCCGGAGGTAGACACAAAGGACGCGATGAAAGGCGTCATATAAGATGGCGGGTTAGACACACGTTCCTCACAAGATGGCAGCGTCACAAAAGCGGTCAACACAATCAAACTGTACAGCACACTAATTAATAATAACACAACCACTCCGCCACAGTGGGCGGTCCGCATACGAGAAAGCCCAGTCTTCCGAGGCCTAAAATGCCCAGAACCAGCTAAAAACGCCAATCCCTCCCGGGGCCAGCAGCGAAATCAGAATGATCAGGCGAGGGGCCGGCCAACCGGCAGAGCCAGCGCGATGGAAAGCCCGCTGGGTGGAAGGGAGGGGCGTAACGCGATGGTCCTAGCCGGTCCGCTGGGGAGCCGCTGGGCCTTGCTTCCTTCTCTCCTTCCTCTGGATCAGCAGGAAGGAGGGTGCAGGGCGATGGAGCTTGGCCTGCCTCTGGGCCTTATTCCCCTTGTTTCCCACTCTCCCTCTTCCTGATCGGTGAGAGGGAGTACTCCGAGTCTTCGGAGGCTGGATTGCGATGGAGGGCTGGCCTTTCCTGCGCCAGGGAATGCCGAGGGACGACAAGGAGCGGTGGCCCCGCCCGGGACCAAGAAGCGAAACCAAAAGATCAGGCAAGGAGCCGGCCGGCTGACAGGGGGCTGGCGTGATGGAGAGCCAGCCTTCTCTGAGCCAAACGCCGGCGCGCCCGAGCCGTGAACAGCAGGGCGTCAGCTTGGAATCGGCGCAATAGCTCTCGATGGCTTGGGAGCGATGTAGGCCGCCGCAACAAGCCCGCTGAACAGCTGACACGCTAAGCCGGCAAGCAGCCGGAGCTGCGGAGCACCAGCAGCGGAGCGCTCAGCCGGCGCCAGATGGTGCAGCCAGGGCAATGCCCCGATAGGCCTTCGGCAATGGCGTCTGCGACGGCGGTGGCTGTACAGGACCGCCCTTGCTTCCCCCGGTGAGGTAAGGGAACAAGCAGGGGCTGGGGGCTTCTTCAATACCAGAAATATAGGTTAATGGTGTAACATTAGAAAATGTTGACCATTTCCGCTACCTTGGCAGCCACCTCTCCACCAAAGTCAACATTGATACTGAAATAGAATACCACCTGAGCTCTGCGAGTGCAGCTTTTTTCCGAATGAAGCAGAGAATGTTTGAGGACTGGGAAATCCGTAGGGATACCAAGGTGCTTGTTTATAAAGCTATAGTCCACCCAACCCTGCTATATGCCTGCGAGACGTGGACTGTCTAGAGACGTCACATTCAACTCCTGGAACAATTCCATCAGTGTCGCCTCCGGAAAATCCTGCAAATCTCTTGGGTAGACAAGCGGACAAATGTCAGTGTGCTGGAAGACCACCAGCATTGAAGCGATGCTCCTCCACCATCGACTTCTCTGGACCGGCCATGTTGTTCGGATGCCCAACCACCATCTCCCAAAGCAGTTGCTCTACTCCGAACTTAAGAACGGAAAACGGAATGTTGGTGGGCAGAAAAAGAGATTTAAAGATGGGCTCAAAGCCAACCTTAAAAACTCTGGCATAGTCAGAAAGCCCTGGGCCTTTAGCGCTCCAGCTGGAGGTCAGCTGTGACCAGCAGTGCTGCAGAATTTGAAGAGGCACGAATGGAGGGCAAAAAAGAGAAGCGTACCAAGAGGAAGGCACATCAAGCCAACCCCGACCGGGACCGCCTTCCACCTGGAAACCAATGCCCTGACTGTGGGAGAAGATGCAGGTCAAGAATAGGGCTCCACAGCCACCTATGGACCCACAATAATACTGATCCTGGAAGACTATCCTACTCGGACAACGAGGGACCGCCTAAGTAAATAAGTAAGTAAGGACAAGCAAGTGCCATAGAGGCAAGCAAAACCTAGCAGGATCCATTCGCCACAAACATATTTTGGTCAGTTAATCACCTGGCCAGCAGAGTACAATGCAATGTCTGACCTTCTCCACACACTGTTTAGTAAACTCTCGGGTTCAGTTTTTTCATCCAAAAATATCAGGAAACTTGAATCTTCACTGTTGTACTATTTACAGCTGTGCAATCAGGATACACAGATCCACAATCAGGTTTGTACTTACAAACAATTCTCAAGACACAGAGATTCACATGGGGAGAAATTAAGCATTTCATCTCTCTTTTATAACCACCTGCTGACTTGTCATCAGTAAGGGACAAATGGTGGATGCAACCCCTTTTCATAAACCTCACATGATTATGACTCAGCTATATCTACCTGCTCCTTAGGTATTTCATCATGATTTTCTCAGTCATTCCCCAGGTGTTATCACATGTCCATCAAAACTGTATTTTCACATAGATTCAATGCTGAGACATGTCTATCTAACACAGTGTTTCTCAACTTGGGGGTCAGGACCCCTGAGGGGGGTCACAAGGGAGTGTCAGAGGGGTCGCCAAAGACCATCAGAAAACACAGTATTTTCTCTTGTTCATGTGGGTTCTGTATGGGAAGTTTGGCCCAATTCTATCGTTGGTGAGGTTCAGAATGCTCTTTGGTTGTATGTGAACTAAAAACCCTAGCAACTACAACTCTCAAATGTCAAGGTATATATTTTCCCCAAACTCCACCAGGGTTTACATTTGGACATATTGAATATGTCAAGTTTGGTCCAGATCCATCATTGGGAGGGCTGCTTCTGAGACTCCCAAGTGGGGAGAGGGGAGCAGGCATGCTTGGTACATGGCAGCATGGTATGCCTGCATGGGAAAGGGAGAGAATGCAAGGCTGGAGGGAGGCTCACACCAGTTTGGCCCAATTTTGTCATTGGTAGGGTTCAGAATGCTCTTTGTTTCTAGGTGAACTATAAATCCCATCTCCCAAATGTCAAGGTCTCTTTCCCCCAAACTTCACATTTGTCCATATTGAGTATTCGTGCCAAGTTTGATCCAGATCTATCATTGTTTGAGTCCACAGTGCTCTCTGGATGTAGGTGAACTACAACTTCAAAACTCAAGGTCAATGTCCACCAAACCCTTCCAGTATTTTCTGTTGGTCATGGGAGTTCTGTGTGCCAAATTTGGTTCAATTCCATCGCTGGTGGAGTTCAGAATGCTCATTGATTGTAGGTTAACTATAAATCCCAGCAACTACAACTCCCAAATGAGAAAATCAATCCCCTTCCCCCAACCCCACCAGTATTCAAATTTGGACGTGTCAGGTATTTGTGCCAAATTTGGTCAAGTGGATGAAAATACATCCAACATATCAGATATTTCCGTTATGATTCGTAACAGTAGCAAAATTACAGTTATTAAGTAGCAATGAAAATAATTTTATGGTTGGGGGTCACCACAACATGAGGAAATGTATTAGGGGGTTGTTGCATTAGGAAGGTTGGGAACCACTGATCTAACAGAACCATGGTGACAAACTGTTCATTCTACCGTGCAGATGAACTTCAAGCTATCCTTGACTAGCCGTAAAATAAAAAGGGGGCATCACTTCCTTTCTTGCTCAGATTGTCCTTGGTTTTGTTGAGCTGACCCTTTGTGGCCCTGGAATGTTTCCTTCATGCTTGATGTTTCCTTTGTGATGATTTTTCAGGCGGAACCAGCCTGGCGATCGTGAGAAGGCCCTTTCTGTTCTCCTGCCACTGGTGGAGAGGCCTGAAGGGGCAGCCCCGGACCTGTACTGCATGTGTGGCCGCATCTATAAGGATATGTTCATCGATTCGGGTTTCACTGATACAGAGAAAAGAGACCAAGCTTTCTATTGGTGAGGAAGAGAAATGGCAACAGAGTGAACTTCACCTGGATATTAATTATTTGCTAGTGTTTTATTTTAATTGATTATTTACCTTTCATCAGTTTGATTTTATTATGCTATTTTGTGTTTGATTTTATTATGCAATTTTATATTGTTTATTTTATTTGTTTATTTTATATATTTTGTTACGATTTATTTTCCTGATTATCTTGTGTTTAATCATGTTGTAATATTTTGGGCTTGGCCTCATGTCAGCCACCCCGAGTTCCCTTTGAGGAGATGGTGGCGGGTTATAAATAAAGATATTTTTTTTGTCGTGTCAGGAGTGACTCCTAGTGTGAGAGAATTGGCCGTCTGCAAGAACGTTGCCCAGGGGACGCCTTAATGATTTGCTTTTTTAAAAATCATCCTTGTGGGAGGCTTCTGTCATGTCCCCGCATGAGGAGCTGGAGCTGATACAGGGAACTCATCCGCCTCTCGCCGGATTCGAATCTGTGACCTGTCAGTCTTCAGTCCTGCCGGCACAGGGGTTTAACCCACTGCACCACCGGGGGCTCCATAAATAAAGATTATTATTATTATTATTATTATTATTATTATTATTATTATTATTATTAGACCCTCTCATGACATTCTGTTCAGAATCTGTTCAGGATAAGTACTTTGAAAACACGTCTTGAGGTAGTTTCATATAAGAAAGTGGAGAAATTACATGTTTAGTTTTCAGAGTCTGAGATGCGCATTTGCTTTCAACTCCTCAGGTACCACAAGGCCTTTTTGACTGAGCCAAGCCTTCATGCCGGAATTAACTCTGTTGTCTTCCTCATTGCGGCTGGACACAAGTTTGAAACCTCTCCGCAGCTTCGGCAGATTGGTGTGTGGGGTCCTTCTCTTTTCTCTCGTATTAATGAGAATTTTGGACTCCTCATTCTATCATTGAAACAGTGACAGTTTTTACAGATGTATATGTGGTTAAAATAACTACTGGTTTATTTATTTCATGTCAATAGCATTGCATAAATAATTTAGTGTAGGACTGATAAAATAGAGGGAACACACACGGCTAAATAATTTTAGACCAAAAACAGGCAACAGCGACCGCATTGTCTGTAGCTTTAAACTGTTCTTCTTCCTCTATTCGTGAGACAGGGCATTGTGGACAAGCATACAGATGCGGAGTTATCTGTTCTGCTCCACAGTTGCACAAGGTGGAGGATTCTTCTAGGTAGCACCATTTTGCCAGATTGTCTTTTGATCTGCCCACTCCGTTTCTGAGTCTGTTAAGGGACTTCCAAGTGTCCCTAGAGAGAAGAACCTTGTGGGGGGCCATCCAGTTGGAGTTTCCTGGTTTAGCTGCTCAGAAGGATACTCTTGCTGCTGCTGGGTGAATGTTAAGAGGAGTGGTGGTTCTCATTAAGCTTTTCCTTGATTTGAGTCTATTGGGAGGAGGCTGATAGCCACGCAATGGGTGGCTTTCACAGTGTTCAATCTTATTTCTCTCACAATTGGCAGCAACTTCCCATTATGCATTGGGCGGGGCAATACCAGCTAGCTTATGGAGTCTATCAACAGATGGAGGTTTAAGACATCCTGTGATTATTCTGCATGTTTCGTTCACTTACTTCACTTGGGCAGACTTGTGCCAAATAGGGCAGGCATACTCGGCAGTTGAGTAAGACAAGTCCAGGGCTGATGTTCTTATTAATTTTGGGTCTGCACCCCATGTACTGCCAGTAAGTTTCCGCAGGATGTTACTGCGTGCAGTTACTTTGTGCTTGATGTTCACACAATGTTTCCTAAATGTCAGTGTTCGATCTAAGGTGACACCCACAACCAGAGAAAGGGGGACCTCCAATGATGGACCTGGACCAAACCTGGCACACAGAACCCCCATGACCAATTAAACCTACTGGAGGGGTTTGGGGGGACTGCCTCACCATCGTGGGAGTTGTAGTTTACCCTACAGCCAGAGAGCACACGGACCCCACCAATGATGCATCAACCAGGGGTCCCCAGTTGTTCTTGGCTTTCAACTCGGAGAAATCCTAACAGCTTGTAAACTGGCTGGGATTTCTGGGAGTTGTAGGCCAAAAACATCTGGGGACCCCAGGTTGATAACCACTGATCTAGAGCAAACATGCCCAACATAATAAACTTCAATCATTGATGGGAGTTTCTTGGGGTTCACCTGGCATGATGTGAGTTGTAGTTCACCCATAACTTTATGCATTTTGCACAATTAAAAACTGACTTTTTGAAATAACCCGGGCAATGCCGGGTCCCCAAGATAGTAATAAATAAAATATCTGGAAGGTCACTGGATTCGTGTAACTAACGAACCCAGTGCAGTTTAATATTGTTTATTATATCAAGACCTAAATAAATGTGAGAATATCCCTGATAAAACCCTCCTCTTCCATGGTTTGTTTCATCTTTAAACGAACCCCTCGCTCTCCTTTCTTTTTTTTCTAGGCGTGAAGTTGAGTTGTGTCTTGGGCCGGAAGGGCTGCTTGGAAAAAATGCAACAATACTGGGATGTGGGTTTTTACCTGGGCGCAAGTATCTTAACTGGCGACTTGGACAAAATCATCCAGGCTTCAGAGGTACTCTACAAGCTCAATGCCCCTGTCTGGTAAGTGGTGGAGGTTTTAAAGGAGATATGTGAGAATGACACTTCTCTGTCTATTCTGATCCTTCTGTCCACATCAAAAATGGTCTCTGCATGTGTACAGTGCATTGTGATCCTGGAGGGTCCAGAGGTGTTTTGCCACAGAAGTGTTAAATAGAAGCCTTGGTTTCTGGCTGTGGTGATATTTTGAACGGAAGGTTCCTCTTCTCTTACTTTCTTCTTCCCTTCATCCCCTTTCCATTCCTGGTGCAGGTACTTGACCTCTATCAAAGAAACCTATACGATCTACAGTCATTTCACTGCTCCTCCAGACACTTGGTCCCCCAAACAGGAGCTGGTTGATTTTTGGCTGGGATTTGTGATGGAGTGCTGCCAACCTTTTGTCTCTACGGAGCAGTGCCTGGTAAGGAAGCAGTGAAAGTTCGGTGCTTTGGTAATATGTCTACGAAATAACACCATTGCTTTTTCTTGTTGGAGATGTGGGAGAGATTCGCTTGGTTGCATTTTAATCTGAACCAATCCATTTTGCACTTCCTCAGGCTGTGGGGAAATGGGATCTCTGTCTTTAGTTTTCATACTTCTCTAAATTATGATATATTATGGAATATTGTGTACAATATATATAGATTTTCTGACACATGATCATTCATGGAGTAGTAAGTACAAATTATACGGATCTAATAATAGCAGGGAAATTAGTTTTCCCCAACCTTTCTAACTAAAGATGCCAACAATTAAACCTTTCCCTTATTGATTTAATTGATTTCATTCTTACAGCTTTCGGTTTCCTTTGTAATGTTTTCCCCATGCAGCTTGCACTGAGGCATTGAATGTTTACCTTTTTGGTTTGTTGGAATCCGCCCTGAGTTTCCTCAGGGAGATAGGACGGAATATACCGTATATACACGAGTATAAACCGACCTGAATATAAGCTGAGGCGCCTAATTTTACCACAAAAAAACTGGGAAAGCGTATTGACTCGAGTATAGGCCGAGGATGGGAAATGCAGCAGCTACTGGTCAAGTTCAAAATAAAAATAGATACCAATAAAATTACATTAATTGAGGCATCAGGAGGTTAAATATTTCTCAATATTTACCATATTTCAAAAGTAAACTAGCTATGTAAGTGGAAAAGTAGGGTCAACAAAAATAATATGGTATCAACAATAGCTTTGTAATAATAATAATAATAATAATAATAATAATAATAATAGAACTTCATTTATATCTCGCCCTATCTTCCCATGGGGACTCAGACCGGCTTCCAGCATACGAGGGTTGAATGAAAATGCCTCCACCTTCGTTACTTGAGTTTGGATAGGAATATTTTAATAAATCAAACACAGAAATAATTCTTAGAATGTGCTCTTTGACTACCTCTATTCACTTTTCCACATAATCACCAGACAATTGGATACATTTCTGCCAACGATGAACAAGTTTTCTGAAGACGTCACAGAAGAAGTCAACACTCTGTTTCCACAACCCATCGTGCACAGATCTTCTGATAGCCAAGCAAAGCAATAATGTGACCCACGCGTTCTTGTGAAATGCCGATTATGCTTGAAATTTCTCTCTGAGTGATATGATGATTGTCCTGAATCAATCTGTCAATCTTTTGCTTGTGAAACTCGGTGGTTGCTGTCACAGGACGTCCAACTCTTTGTTTGTCACGCAAGTCAGATGTTCCCACCTCAACATCTTTAAACTTACTCGCCCAGTGATGCACAATACTCACATCAACATAATCACCATAAACAGCTTGGATTTGCTGATGAATCTCCTTTGGGGTGACACCTTCTGCTGTCAAGAATTCAATGACTGCACGTTACTTAAGTCGCATTGACCGAACTTCTGCACAGGGTTCCATACTTTGTACTTTAACAACACAACCGTTCAATGCTAAGGCTTCCTGCCAAAAGGGAACTGTAGAGGAGAGTCTACTGAACAAGCCAGTACCTGCCGCATACCAGAACTGCCATCTGTTGAGGCAGTTACCCTCATCTGTTACCCTCATAGTAACAGGCAAACATTCAATGCCTATATAAACGATGCAGAGCTAGAAATATATCTATAATTATATATACTGATTTCACATGAAATGTTTGTAAATCCTCTCTCTATATATGTGCATTTCCCTCCTGCAATATTTGCAAGCCCTATATATCTATGTTTATATCACTATCCTTCTTCTGCAAGGACCTGAAAACCTGGTGGTTCCAGCAGGCTTTTAGAAATTATTAGCCCAGGCCCTACCCTGGCCATTAGTTAGAGTCCTGTTTTGCACTCTCCCCATTTCCCCAGCCCTATGTTTCCCCGTTGGCCCAGCCCTCTTATAGCTGTTCAGCAGGTTTTGGAAATAAATAGCCCCAGGTCCCACCCTGACCATCAGGCAGGACCCTGCTTGCACTTTACCCACTCCCCTGGCCCTAGTCTGCTTCTTTGTACTAGCCCAGCCCTCTCATAGTTGTCAAGGCCCACTCTGAAATTCTGGCCATTGGAAGCGGAACTTTTGCCCGATGGAAATTGTACTGGAACTGATTTTAATTTTAAATATGGATGACTGTTTTATAGTATTATGTCTATATTTTATCATTTATGGTTATTCTGTATGTTTTTTGTATCAATAATTGACTGCTTTACTTATTCTGGAAACCACCCTGTGTCGGAACCCAGAAGCCTTTAAAGAGCCAGACTCAGTAATATGTCCAAAAGAAACAGTTTATTAAATCAAACAAAGGACTCAGAGACACTTACTTCAGTGCCTCTGGTCAAAACTGAAAAGCAGCAGCAAGTTTTAGCTCAAAAAACCAACTTAAAAAATAATTCAGATTAGACAGAGATATAATCGGGATTAAACAGAGATATAATCCAGATTAAACTGGGTAACGTTCACAATCACCCAAAATAATGCAGTAGATAAGGAGCAAGCAAACAAAGGTCCGTGAAGCAAAAACCGTCGTCAAAAGTAGTCCAAAGTCGAATAAAGCCAAGTCCAAAGTTGCGAGGTTCCAAAGTCCACATAGGCAGCGTCTTCGTCATCAAAAGCAATCCGAAGTCAAGGAAGGGGAAATCCGCACTTATAAGAATCCAAGCCGGTCGGTAACACAAAGCAAAGCAGCAACCTGCAGAGTGCTGTTACCTTCCCGTCGGAGCGGTACCTATTGATCTAATCACATTTTCATGTTTTTGAACTGCTAGGTTGGCAGAAGCTGGAGCTAACAGTGGGAGCTCACACCGCAAATTCAGCAGCTCAGCAATTTAACTCGCTGTGCAAGTCCGTCTTAATAGAGCCACGGTTATCACAGCAGGTTAAACTGCCAGCTGCAGAAAATCTTGCTGACCGGAAGGTCGGAAGTTCAAGCCGCAGGTGGGGTGAGCTTCCACTGTCAGTCCTAGCTCTTCTGCTTAACTAGCAGTTCTAAAACAGAATGTGAGTAGATAAATAGGTACCGCTTTCCCGGGAAGGTAAAAGGCACCTCTGAAGATATGCGAGCAAGGCATCCATGGACAACAAGGCTCTTCAGGCATGAAAAAATAGAACAACAACACCTCCATGTGGCCGAGTTGAGCACAGCCTCCAGATGCCGGAAATGGGGAAAAACAGGGAAGCCTTGCCTCTGTCTATCTACTGTTTGTTTTTGTTAATTTGTATAACGACGTTGCGTTTGCCATAAATGTATTCTGTCATCTGCTTTGAGTCCCCTCAGGAAAATAGAGTGGAATATAAATATATTATTATTATTATTATTATTATTATTATTATTATTATTAATAATGTGGTCTTGACTTGGGTTATGCTAAATTGGGGAAAAGCCTAAATCCTGACCCAGATTCAGACTTCCCCCCACTTCAAGGGTGTCTGGACTGGTTCCTAAGCAGTCCTTTTGGGGAGCTCGGGCTGATAATCTCTTGCAGACATTAAAGCTTTCCCTGCTATCATCCTTGACAGGTGTTGATTCTTGACCTGGGCCGGGTCTTGCAACCAGCCCGGCTCTGTGTCTGCGATCAAGAGACAAAAAAATCTGTCACCCTCAGTCATATCTGCTCCCTGGAAGAGGTATGTCTGGAATCTTACTTTATTTTTCCTCGCTGTTTCCCCAGTAGCTCTGACAACAATGAGCAACTTTCAGTTCACAGACCCCATATTCCTCAACCATCTTGTTATGTTAATGTCTCTAATCAGTGGTTACTTAAACTATCAATCCTTCCTACCACCCCTCAAAAAATAAAACTGTGCTCGAGACATTTTCCAGAATCTCCGTAACCTTTTGGAGAAAAATGGCAATCACAAGCATTTGTAAATCACAACCTTTTGTAAAAGTATGATCTTCTAGAGAAGAGCAAAAAAAAAAAAAACTTGTCTGCGTAAAATTTTCTCTTTAGTGGTATATATCCACATGTACTTATGCAAGGCAATTTAGTTTTCAGTTGTTAGACTGATGACCTAGTTGTCTCTGGTCTGTTAGGAACAGAGATTATTCCAATGCACAAAATATTGCAATTCTTAAGAAGTTCTTTTTTCAGTGTCCAAAAACATCTCCTCTCCCATAAAATATATTGTTTCGATATTATGCTCTCAAGAGACAAAAAAAGCAAACTTCATTAAAAGTAACATATTTGGTTTACTCACAACCTTCAGGTATTCAGCATACAGGTAGATAACTCGTCAATCCATTTACAGATGGGTTTGAAGTAGTTTCTCTCTGCAGATAGCACAGTTTATCTGTTTGCTCTTAACAGTCCAAAGTCTTAACAGTCTAAGAGTTGTAACACAGTCTGAGGTCTGAGCAGTCTCAGATCTGATCATGTGGTCTGCAGCCCCGCCCACAACACCAAGAAACATAGAGTAAAAGGAAAGCTGCGTACCAAAATGTACATATACAATAGAGCAAGCAAATAGAGTCATATACAAAAAAAATACTAGTGGAAGCTTGAAAAAGGTTGCTATCTCCAACAGTTGACATCAAATATTTAATTAACATATCAATACAATGCCCTGAATGAAACCGAACCAAGGTTTTGAAGCCTGGAAAGCTATTCTCATGGAACCTATTCCTGAGTAGACATTCCTAGAATCAAGTTGTCTGTACTGAATGAGAAAAATGTGCAATTTGATAAGGATTAAATCTGGACCTTCCCATGTAAGTTTGACTGTACATTGGTTCTTTGACCCCACTCCTTGCATGGATGTGGTCCAGGAATCCATTTCAAACAGGAATTTGTTGCTTCCAGATATTCCTTCCCCACGCACGTGCGCACACACACAAGACTACACTGTTCCGAACCATGGACTATAATTTATGTGTTTTCACCTCTTCGCTCTCTCCACTACAGGAAGGCATTTCTACTTGGACGTTTCCAGTATCTTCCATTCGTGGAATCAGGTGATTTGAGTAGTAGGGGACTTTAAAATGCATGTTCATGTATCATATTGTATAGACCAGAGTTTCTTAACCTGGGGGTCAGGACCCATGAGCGGGTGACAGAGGGGTCGCCAAAGACCATCTGAAAACACAGTATTTTCTGTTGGTCATTGGGGTTCTGTGTGGGAAGTTTGGCACAATTCTATTGTTGGTGGGGTTCAGAATGCTCTTTGATTGCAGATGAACTATAAATTCCAGCAATTACAACTCCCAAATGATGAAATCAATCTCCCCCCCCCCCCCAACCCCACCAGTATTCAAATTTGGGCATATTGGGTATTTGTGACAAATTTGGTCCAGAAAATGAAAATACATCCTGCATATCAGATATTTGCATTATGATTCATAACAGTAGTAAAACTACAGTTAAGAAGTGGCAACAAAAATTATTTTATGGTTGGGGGTCACCACAACATGAACTGTGTTAAGGGGTCACGGCATTAGGAAGGTTGAGAAACACTGGTCTAGCCTGTTGCGCCACTGCAGCCTCCAATACTAATACTTTTATGTCAATCCACTTTGAGTCCCCTTTGGGTAGATAAAGCAATGTATAAATAAATATAATAATAATAATAATAATAATAATAATAATTATTATTATTATTATTATCATTATCATTATTATTATTATTATTATTATTATTATTATTATTTAATCTGCTCTGAATAGCAGCAGCTTTTCAGGGACTTGGATAGAGAGGTTTTCCCCATTGCTTGCTACCTCATTATTTTAATTGAAATTCCCAGGGATTCAACTTGGGGCCTTCCCTTTGCAAAGCAGGCACTCTTTGCTTTTGAACTTTGGCCCCTTGGTGACTTCATTATGTCTTCCATCCCAGTTAATAATAATAATAATAATAATAATAATAATAATAATAGTTGATGTCACAATCCCAGGTCACAGCAGGATTGCAGAGAAACAACAGGAAAGAAAAGCTGACACAATATAAGGATTTAAAGATCCTGCACTTAAATACAATCGGCGCTGACAAAATTACCATCTGCCAGTTGCAGAAGGCCACTTTACTGGGATCTGCACGCATTATTCGCCGATACATCACACAGTTCTAGACACTTGGGAAGTGTCCAACGTGTGATTAAATTCAACAGCCAGCAAAGTGTCTGCTGTGGACTCATCTTGTTGTGTTTCAAATAATAATAATAATAATAATAATAAGGATCACCGCCTTGTCGGGGCGGTGGATCAGCAAAGGATCACCGCCTTGTCGGGGCGCTGGAGCTTGAGCACCTCAATGATGTCATGAGCGAAACCGTGAAGGGACACCCAAGACGGGACGGTTGTGGCAGAGAGGTCAGACCAAGCGTGATCCCTGGGGAAGGCAATGGCAAACCACTCCAGTATCCTTGCCAAGAAAACTAAATGGACCAGTACAACCAGAGATATGTCGGTATGCCATTGGAAGATGGGACTCCCAGGTCGGAAGATGGCCAAAATGCTACTGGGGAGGAGCAGAGGATAAGTTCAACTAGCCCCAGATGTGATGACGCAGCTAGCTCAAAGCCGAAAGGAAGGCTAGCGGCCGACGGTACTGGAGGTGAACGACGAATCCGATGCTCTAAAGATCAACACACCATAGGAACCTGGAATGTAAGATCTATGAGCCAGGGCAAATTGGATGTTGTTATTGGTGAGATGTCAAGACTAAAGATAGACATTCTGGGGGTCAGCGAACTGAAATGGACTGGAATGGGCCACTTCACATCAGATGACCACAAGATCTACTACTGTGGACAAGAGGAACATAGAAGAAATGGAGTAGCCTTCATAATTAATAAGAAATTAGCTAAAGCGGTGCTTGGATACAACCCAAAAAATGACAGAATGATCTCAATTAGAGTGCAAGGAAAGCCTTTCAACATTACAGTGATCCAAATATACGCCCCAACCACAGCTGCTGAAGAAGCAGAAGTAGATCAGTTCTATGAGGATCTGCAGGACCTACTGGATAATACACCAAAAAGAGACATTATTTTCATTACAGGAGACTGGAATGCCAAGGTGGGAAGTCGAATGACAACTGGGATCACAGGCAAGCATGGTCTGGGAGAACAAAATGAAGCGGGACGCAGGCTGATAGAATTTTGCCAGGAAAACTCGCTGTGTATAACGAATACTCTCTTCCAACAACCTAAAAGACGGCTTTATACATGGACCTCACCAGACCAGTCAACATCGAAACCAGATTGACTACATCCTTTGCAGCCGAAGGTGGCGGACATCCATCCAGTCGGTGAAAACAAGACCTGGGGCTGACTGTAGCTCAGATCACGAACTTCTTATTGCTCAATTTAGAATAAAACTAAAGAGATCAGGGAAAATACACAGACCAGTTAGATATGATCTCACTAACATTCCTAGCGAATATACAGTGGAAGTGAAGAACAGATTTGAAGGACTAGATTTAGTAAACAGAGTCCCAGAAGAACTATGGACAGAAGTCCGCGACATTGTTAAGGAGACGGCAACAAAGTACGTCCCAAAGAAAAAGAAAACCAAGAAGGCAAAATGGTTGTCTGCTGAGACACTGGAAGTAGCCCAAGAAAGGAGGAAAGCAAAAGGAAACAGTGATAAGGGGAGATATGCCCAGTTAAATGCGCAATTCCAGAGGTTAGCCAGAAGAGATAAGGAACTATTTTTAAATAAGCAATGCATGGAAGCGGAAGAAGACAACAGAATAGGAAGGACAAGAGACCTCTTCCAGAAAATTAGAAACATTGGAGGTAAATTTCAGGCAAAAATTGGTGTGATAAGAAACAAAGATGGCAGGGACCTAACAGAAGCTGAAGAGATCAAGAGAAGGTGGCGAGACTATACAGAAGATCTGTATAGGAAGGATAATAATATTGAGGATAGTTATGACGGTGTGGTGAATGAATTAGAACCAGACATCCTGAGGAGTGAGGTTGAATGGGCCTTAAGAAGCATTGCTAACAACAAGGCAACAGGAGACGACGGGATCCCAGCTGAACTGTTTAAAATCTTAAAAGATGATGCTGTCAAGGTGATGCATGCCATTTGCCAGCAAATATGGAAAACACAAGAATGGCCATCAGACTGGAAAAAATCAACTTATATCCCCATACCAAAAAAGGGAAATGCGAAAGACTGCTCCAACTTCCATACAGTGGCCCTTATTTCTCATGCCAGTAAGGTAATGCTCAAGATCCTGCAAGGAAGACTCCAGCAATACATGTAACAAGAGTTGCCAGATGTTCAAGCTGGGTTTAGAAAAGGCAGAGGAACGAGAGACCAGATTGCCAATATCCGCTGGATAATGGAGAAAGGCAGGGAGTTTCAGAAAAACATCTACTTCTGCTTCATTGACTATTCTAAAGCCTTTGACTGCGTGGATCATAATAAATTGTGGCAAGTTCTTGGTGGGATGGGCATCCCAAGCCACCTTGTCTCTCTCCTGAGGAATCTGTACAAGGACCAAGTAGCAACAGTCAGAACTGACCACGGAACAACAGACTGGTTCAAGATTGGGAAAGGCGTACGGCAAGGCTGCATACTCTCACCCAACCTTTTTAACTTGTATGCAGAACACACCATGCGATGTGCGGGCCTGGATGAATGCAAAGCTGGGGTGAAAATTGCTGGAAGAAATATTAACAACCTCAGATATGCAGATGACACCACTCTGATGGCCGAAAGCGAGGAGGAGCTGAGGAGCCTTCTAATCAAGGTGAAAGAAGAAAGCGCAAAAGCCGGGTTGCAGCTAAACGTCAAAAAAACCAAGATTATGGCAACAAGAATGATTGACAACTGGAAAATAGAGGGAGAAACCGTGGAAGCCGTGACAGACTTTGTATTTCTAGGTGCAAAGATTACTGCAGATGCAGACTGTAGCCAGGAAATCAGAAGACGCTTACTTCTTGGGAGGAGAGCAATGTCCAGTCTCGATAAAATAGTGAAGAGTAGAGACATCAGACTGGCAACAAAGATCCGCCTAGTCAAAGCCATGGTATTCCCTGTAGTCACCTACGGATGTGAGAGCTGGACCTTAGGGAAGGCTGAGCGAAGGAAGATCGATGCTTTTGAGCTGTGGTGTTGGAGGAAAGTGCTGAGAGTGCCTTGGACTGCGAGAAGATCCAACCAGTCCATCCTCCAGGAAATAAAGCCCGACTGCTCACTGGAGGGAAAGATACTGGAGACAAAGTTGAAGTACTTTGGCCACATCATGAGAAGACAGGAAAGCCTAGAGAAGACAATTATGCTGGGGAAAGTGGAAGGCAAAAGGAAGAGGGGCCGACCAAGGGCAAGATGGATGGATGGCATCCTTGAAGTGACTGGACTGACCTTGAGGGAGCTGGGGGTGGTAACAGCTGACAGGGAGCTCTGGCGTGGGCTGGTCCATGAGGTCATGAAGAGTCGGAGACGACTGAACGAATGAACAACAACAACAACAACAACAATAATAATAATAATAATAATAATAATAATATGCCAGAAGAACAGAAAGGCAACAAACGGAAAAGCAGGGGCACAAAAGACCAGTTATTAATTGACAAAATGATTCTGGAGAACTGCAAAAGCTGAAAAACCAATCTTCACGTGACATGGGTTGACTACAGAAAAGCCTTTGGCTCACTCCCATACAGTTGTATCATCAAGTGTCTAGACACCATTGGAATTTGTAAAAATGTTGACACTTTTATTGAAAATATGATGAAGCACTGGAAAACTGAACTGTTCGTTGGAAATGAAAACTATGGACTTGTCAACATCAGAAGAGGAATTTTGCAGGGAGATTCATTTTCCCTACTACTCTTCATCATTGTCATGATCCCTCTGTCAACAATCTTACAAAAAAAAAAAAAAAAAAAACCTCGGCTATCAAACATCTCAGAGATCTCACAAAATTTCACATCTGCTATACATGGATGACCTGAAGCTGTATGGGAAAACCAAAACTGAAATCCAGTCTCTGACTAACACTGTCCGATTCTTTAGCACTGATATCAACATGGAGTTTGGTTTGGACAAATAGTCGACAGTGGCACTGAAGAGGGGAAAAATAATTTAAAGTGAGGGCATAAATATGCCTAATGGTCAAGCGATAAAGTGTCACCAGTCAGAGGCCTATAAATATCTGGGCATACTATAGCTGGACAACATCACACATGAACATGTGAAAACTGTGGTCAGCAAAGAGTACAATCAAAGGGTCAGAAAAAGTCTCAAAAGCAAGCTCAATGGAGGCAGTACCATCAAGGCCATAAACACCTGGGCCATACCTGTCATAAGATATACTGCTGGCATCATAAACAGGATGCAGGCAGAACTGGACAATTTGGACAGAAAAACAAGAAAATTCATGACAATTCATAATTCACTACATCTTTGCAGTGATGTTGACTGGCTTTATCTACCCAGAAGGTCTGGTGGCAGAGGACTCTTACAAATAAAACAAGTAGTTGAAGAAGAAAAATACGCTCTGGCAGAATATGTCAAGGAAAGCCAAGAACCTGCTTTAATTGAAGTCAGTAATCAGAAACTTCTCAAAGCACAGCAACAAAGCATTGCATGGGCGGTTCCTTGACAAAATTGAAGGAAAAGTTGATAAGGAGAAGACCTGGTTATGGCTCATGAATGGAACCCTGAAGAAGGAGACAGAAGGCCTGATTCTTGCAGCCCAGGAGCAAGCCATCAGAACAAATGCAAATAAGGCCAGGGTCGATCCAAAATGCAGACTGTGCAAGGAAGCTGATGAAACCATGGACCATATCCTCAGTTGTTGCAAGAAAATCACACAGATGGACTACAAACAGAGGCACAACTCTGTGGCCCAGATGATTCACTGGAACTTCTGTCACAAGTACCACCTGCCAGCAGTGCAGAATTGGTGGGATCATAAACCCACAAAGGTCGTGGAAAATGAACATGCAAAAATACTGTGGGGCTTTCGAATCCAGACTGACAAAGTTTTGGAACATAATACACCAGACATCATGATTGTGGAAAAGCAAAAAGTCTGGATTATTGATATCGCCATACCAGGTGACAGTCACATTGAGGAAAAACAACAGGAAAAACTTAGCCACTATCAAGACCTCAAAATCGAACTGCAAAGGCTCCGGCATAAACCAGTACAGGTGGTCCCAGTGGTCATTAGCACACTGGGTGCCATGCCAAAAGATCTCAGCCAGCATTTGGAAACAATAAACATCGACAAAATCACAATTTGTCAACTGCTAAATGCCACCTTACTTGGATCTGTGCGCATCATTTGAAAATACATCACACAGTCCTAGACGCTTGGGAAGTGTTCGACTTGTGATTTTGTGATACGAAATCCAGCATATAGATCTCGTTTTCTGTGACATACTGTACTTTTGTGCCAGTAAAATAATAATAACAATATTTATTTTTAGGCTACCCTATCTTTCCTGGGGGATTCAGTGAGGTTTATACACACAAAGCCAAATATTCAGTGCCCGTCATATACCAAAACATTAGAACAATAAACATAATATGGAATAATAACAGCATTACACAAATCAAATGAAATTAAATATCAAAATAAAAACACCTAATCGCTAAACAAGTACATTTGAAAGCATGGTCAACAATAAAACATCTAACGTAGTCAACACAATTAAAAATTGGGTAAGCATTTGGCTGTTAACTTGTTCTTAACTGTACCATAATGGCCACGAAGTACAGATAGGACAGCCTTTCCTATCTTTTCAATGGCATTACTAAATTGCTCCTCCCCCCCCCCCCCCCCCAATATGCCAAAGTGCAAATTTCAGAGGTGGCATCAGAAAACGTAAGAAACTACCTTCTGTAGTCACTGCCTTGACTACCCATAACTTTTAAAGATTTCAGGCAGATGTGTACGTCACAACTGGAACCCTTTTGAAAACAGTGATTTGGAAAGTATGGAACATAGAATTATCCGCATAGAAAGCAGGTGCTCTGTCCCTCAGTTGCCACTCCTTCCTTCATCTCCTCCTTCTTTTGGACTGGCTCTCCCATCTTCTTTGCAAGGACTATCTATAGATTGAACATGCTTTTGTGTCTCCTAATCCTAGATACCACTGAGTGGGTCAGCTGTGTATGAAATGTGCTAGCCAGGCTACAGGTGAAAGTGCATAGTGTTGTCAAAGGCTTTCATGGCTGGAATCACTGGGTTGCTGTGAGGTTTCCGGCTGTATGGCCATGTTCCAGTAGCATTCACTCCTGACGTTTCAAAAATATAAATACACTCCACTTGCTTCACTTCCAACCTCTGAAGATGCCATTAGCCACAGATGGAGTCAAAACATTGGGAGAGAATGCTACAGGAACATGGACAGACAGCCCAAAAAACATTCAGCAACCCAGAAATGCATAATTCTGACTTTTCCAAACACTCAATCAAAACTTTGATTTCTAAGATACCACCTCTTGGATAATAAAAAATACCCCCAGTGTGGATAATACCAGAAACAGACACTCCTTGTAGGGCATCCTTGAGTGGCTGTGTTGCCTGGAAGATTCTGGGAGTTGTAGCAACATCCCTTTGTGAAGAGAAGGAGGGATTTCAGTGCATATGGAAGACCTTCTATCATTATTTTCTTTTCTTACCAGTATTTCCAAATGTGATGAACGGTGTTGCTTCCTCTATGTGCTGCACACGGCCGAAGACTTCCAGTTGTATTTCCCTTCCCAGCACCATTGCCACTGGTGAGTGCAAGGAAGGGGGTTTAAGCTGCGGAAATATAAGCAAACCAAATGTCTTTTGTGTTGTTGAAGGCTTTCATGGCTGGAATCACTGCTCTGCTGTGAGTTTTCTGGTCTGTCTGGCCATGTTCCAAAAGCATTCTCTCCTGACATTTCACCTACATCTATGGCAGGCATGCTCGGAGGTTGTGAGGTTTGTTGGAAACTATGCAAGTGGGGTATGTTTTATATATATATATATATATAAATGTCTAGGGTGGGAGAAAGAACTCTTGTCTGTTTGAGGCATGTGTGAATTATTTATTTATTTATTTAGAGTTTTTATAACCCGGTCTTCTCAACCTCCGGAGAGGGACTCAGGCCGGCTAACAACAGAGGATTCAATACAGTAAGATAAAAACAAATATACATCATCAATATAAAATGCATTAAAATACAGTTCATACAAATTACAAAAAGGTCAGTTCGTCAGAGTGAAATCACAAATCCATCGCCATCCGCCAGTAAGGTCAGCACTTATTGACTCAATCATCATTCTGCAAATGCAGTATCCCAAAGCCATGATTTTACCAGCTTTCTAAAAGTCAGGAGGGAAGAGGAGGATCTAATCTCCATCAGGAGGGAGTTCCAGAGCCGAGGGGCGACCACCGAGAAGGCCCTGTCCCTCGTTCCCATCAAACGCGATTGCGAGGGTGGTGGGACCGAAAGCAGGTCCCCTCCAGAAGATCTTAACAATCTTGATGGTTCATAGGGGAGAATCCGTTCGGACAGGTAAATTGGGCCTGAACCGTTTAGGGATTTATAGGCCAACACCAGCACTTTGAATTGTGCTCGGAAGCTGATTGGCCACCTTGATTAGCATTTAACCTTGTTTCAATTGGCCACCTTGATTAGCATTTAAGCAGCTTCAAAATTGCTCTTTACTGTCCTGATTTTAGAGTTTTTTTTTAATACTGGTAGTCAGATTTTGTTCATTTTCGTGGTTTTCTCCTTTCTGTTGAAATTGTCCAAATGCTTGTGGATTTCAATTGCATCTCTGTGAAGTCTGACATAATGGTTGCCA
Organism: Anolis sagrei; assembly: GCF_037176765.1. Classification (NCBI taxonomy): domain Eukaryota; kingdom Metazoa; phylum Chordata; class Lepidosauria; order Squamata; family Anolidae; genus Anolis; species Anolis sagrei. Next base: position 77,321,203 of record NC_090034.1, on the reverse strand, counting down.
GGGTAGTCCATGAAAATGAGCAAAATCTGGCTACCGGTATTTCAAAACTCTAAAATCAGGACAGTAAATAAAGAACAACACTAAAATAAAAAAAACAGGGAATTCCAGACAGGAAACACTCAGGGCCAGCTAACATCTCCCAATCAAGGATTTCCCCAGGCAGAAAGCAGCCAGACTTTGAAGCTGCAAGGTCATTCAAGGTGGCCAATTGCAACATTCACCCACCAACAGACAAGAGTTCTTTTTCCCCACCCTGCACATTCCACAGATATGTAAACCCCACTTGCCTTGTTTCCAACAGACCTCACAACAGCGCTTCCAGATAGCATTTTTTAAACAGGGACAAAACATCCCGGGACTTCAGAAGAGGGTCACATACAGACCTGTAGGTCCCAGGATTTCTGACTCGGTTGTCCAGACTTGATGCTTTGTTGTGAGATTTAGAGGCTCCCAAGATAGCCATTGAGGGACTTCCACCAGAAACTTTGGCAGTTTTTTTTAAAAAACCTGCAAGATGCAGATAAGTAGATAAGCAGAGAATCACTGCCACAAATCACTGCAAAAGTTCAATTCTTTGTCCTGGCCAAAGAAACTGTGCCCTCCAGGCGTTTCATGGAGTATCTGCCACATAAACAAAGTTTACAGGGTAGGACCACTTCTGCCCAAGCCAGCACTGCACAATCAAATGGAAACACACACTTTCAAACCAGGAATAGAACTTTGTCATTATTGACACTTTTTAGAGCCTGGTTGCCTGGCCATCTGTCCAGACAGATTTGGCTGTGCCCTTGTGGCATTAAACAACAGGGTGCTGTTCCTGGGTTATACATACCTGTTCCTGATTGCTCTTCTTGTGAAAAGATGTACAAGGGGTATTTTTTAAGTAAGGTCCGTTGGAACATAAGTACACAACAAAAGTTTATTTCAAAAAAGTAAATTTATTTTCAGAAAGTACATACTTCACTCTATTTTTTGACATAGTTGCCAAGTTTGTTCAAACACTTATCATACCTCTGAACCAATTTTAAAATACCCTCTTCATAAAAACTTGCCGCCTGCTCCGATAACCAAATCGTCTGTAATCAAAGAAGGGCGACCGGAGCGGTGCGCATCATGGACGTTGTCACGGCCATCTTTGAATTGTCGTACCCACTTACGCACTTTGCTTTCACTCATAACAGTATCACCGTACACTTCACAAATCTGTCAATGAATTTCTGCAGCAGGCAGGTTCCTTGCTGACAAAAACTGTATCACTGAGCCAACCTCACATGCGGCGGGTGAGTTGATAGTCTTAAACATCAACTCACAGAACAGAACCGTACAGGTTAGCTACAGAGCGGAAACTGAGCACAGTTGTTCCCGAGGCACGACGAACGCGCTCGTTGCGGTATGCGCGCAAACTACTAGTGTCTACAACAAAATACCCCTCATACAATGTTAACTAGGGGGCCACAACTTTGTCCTGGCCCAAGAAAATGTGCCCTCCACACGTTTCATAAAGTTTCTAGCACACAAAGTTTTTGCCTTCTACGCAAGTGTCGTCTTCTTTTTAGAAACCGATCAATCAGGAGCAAACATCTAAAACCTGGGAACAAACCCAGATAAAAAACCCAATGATTTCCGATTGCAGGGACACACAAACATGCAATGATCTGCATATTTGGCTCAAAACCACAATATTCCCGCATCTAGAAATCTCACATTTTTTGCCTTTTGTAGCTATTGCTTCCAAGTTTACAGGGAATGGCGGCTGGCCACCCTCCTGTTTGCGGCAGAAGCTCCTGGGATAAAGGTATTGTCTGGACGGGCCCAACCCCTGAGGATGCCTGCCATAGATGTGGGAGAAACATCAGGAGAAATTGCTTCTGGAACATGGCCAGACAGTCCGGAAAATTCCCACAACCCAAATATTTTTTTGTTTTCTCACTTGGGGAAAGGGAAGGACTTCTAGGAAAAGGGTGGGCATCTTCTTGAAAGAGGGCACAAGTGCATGTTTTGCCCTCAGGGATCTGTCATTGCGCACACCCACTCCAAATCCAGAAAGCATAGGTTTTTTCAGGCTTTTTAAAAATGTGTAAATATGCAGCTATTGGAGTAAAATCTTGTCATCACCTTGCTTAGGTTTTGCAATCTCGTCCGTTCTTTCATGGCAGAGATGGGAGAGGAAGGTGATGGCTGCAGCTCTCCGGAGGAGCTAGAGGTGAGCTGGAGAAAGACCCTACTGCTCAGGAATGTCACTCTGGAATGTGAAAGAATAAATTTGAGGATGAGCCTCACAATGGCTGACCTTCATGGCCAATAGCTAACACACAGTAGAGGCTGTCTAGACAATGCATCCCCAAGATATTTTGCTGCAAATGACAGTAAGCAAAATGTCCCTTTTTGTGATGAATTAATGAATTTATTTTCCGTGAATACAGGCAGTCCCTGAGTTACAAAAATCCAATTTACAAACGACTCAAAGTTTAAAATGGGGGCGAGACAACAGGAAGTCAGAGAAATCTATTCCTCGGATGAGAAATTCACTGCTGGAAGTTATCATGGGGAAAAGAAGTTTCCCATGAAGCTTTCTCACCAATTTTTCAAAATCCAATTATCACAGGGACAGAACATGCGGTATAATCAAGGGCATAGACAACAAAACAAACACCACAGGAGTATTAACCCTTCCCTATGCTATCCAAAGTGTGTGTGTGCATATATATATATATATATATATATATATATATATATATATACACACATGCACACACACCCCTGCATGCATATACATATACATAGTAAACGTAAAAGTTTCCCCTGATATTAAGTCTAGTCGTGTCGGACTCTGGGGGATGGTGCTCATCTCCATTTCTAAGCCAAAGAGCCGGCGCTGTCCGTAGAAGTCTCTAAGGTCATGTGGCCGGCATGACTGCATGGAGTGACATTACCTTCCTGCCAGAGCAGTACCTATTGATCTACTCACATCTGCATGTTTTCAAACTGCTAGGTTGGCAGAAGCTGGGCCTAACAGTGGGAACTCACCTTACTCCCTGGATTCTTTTCTTTTTATAAATAATCTTTATTCACATTTTCATTAAGAGACATATATAAAACAGACATAGAGGGGTAGGAGGGGGGAGAGATGGGGGAGGAGGGAGGCAAAAGGGGGGGGTGATGGGCGGGTAAAGGGAAAAGAAAGGGGAATGGGGTGACGGTGGGAGATTGGGCTCAAGGGGTTAGGGGGAGGGGCGGGGGGGGTACAGTTTAAAAAAAAGCTTGACTTCCTAAATAGTCTGCGGGGTAAACCAGGGGTTTGTTGTAGCCTTTCTTCATCTCATCTTAGTTGTTTCCACTTCCTCCTACCCCAGCATTCTGGAGTAATGTTTTTCTTTTCCTTTAAGTATGACCTCATTGGTTCCCAGTCTGTCCTTCTTTTCTTGCTTTTATCGAACATTAGATTAGCTAGTGAGTCCATTTCCATTAGGTCCCTGGCTTTTAGTAGCCAGTCTTCCGTTGTTGGGAGCTCTCTCTTTTTCCACTTGCTCGCCAAGACGGTTCTTGCTGCAGCTGCTAAATGACCTTACTCCCTGGATTCGAACTGCCAACCTTTCGGTCAGCAAGTTCAGCAGCTCAACAATTTGATCCACTGCACCACCAAGGGACCCATATATATGTGTGTGTTTATGTATATGTATATATACGTCTTTTTCCGACTTACATACAAATTCAACTTGAGAACAAGCCTACAGAACCTATCTTCTGTAGGCTTGGGGACTGCCTATATTGCTTTTGCTTATATGTAAACAATCATATATTAGAATTCCATTCCAATTTTGTCCAGCTCCGTGAATTTTTGTTTAGAACTGCATGAGGACTGTATGTTTGTTCACCTGAGTTGTTTTTTCATGGCATGGCACTTTTGAAGGAAACGTTTGTCTGCGAATTTGCAAATGCCTCTTCATATGTAATTTTTGAACTAGACTAGCATGGAAAAATTCAGGAAAGTGCCTAGTCCTCTGTGCTAAACTGTGTATTAGTCTAAAGAAGTACCATATATACCAGTGGTTCCCAATCTTTTTTTGACCAGGGACCACTCTCTGACATTTGTACCAAAAGAGTTACGTACGAATCAGTTTTTGGTCATCTTTAGATTTGGTTTGGGATGCTTATTCAGAAAATTGCATTAGATAGACCACATTAACTCTAGCTTATGATACAGAACACGTGCTATGGTCAGCGACAAGGAAGGAGTGGCAGGCAGCACAAAAGGAGCAGAAATAAAATAAAAGAAATAAATAAAGAGGAAGGAGGCGCACGGCCCAGATTTTATGTCCTCGCAGCCCACTGGTGGTTTGCACCCCACAGGTTAAGAACCACTGATATGTATTCTTGTATAAATTGACCTTGTGTATAATAAAAGTCAGGAAAAGGTGTGGGGGCCAAAATTGTGGATATTGATATAACTCATGGATACATTGACTATTTAGAAACAGGCATTACAAAGGTCCAGAAGAGATGCTTCAGTGGACAGAGAGATCACGTTGACTTGTATGTAAGTCAACTTAATAATAATAATAACTTTATTTTTGCACCGCGCCTCCATCTCCACGAAGGGACTCGGGCCAGCTTATATATTACACAAAGAACCTAAAAACAATGCATAAAATAAACAGTACAATACAAAATAGTAAAATCAATAACATATAAAAATAATAATTCAAAAATCAGAACAATGCCTAATGACCTATGGTGACAACTGCTGTAAAACATGGCCAAACTGTAAACAAGACAAGGGAATGGAATAGTGCAAATTGTAGCTATTGAACAATGACATGGGATGAAAGTAAAATGCTGTATCATTAATTACTTAAATTAATATACTGTATATACTTGAGTTTAAGCCTAGTTTTTCAGTCCCTTTTTTAGGCTGAAAAATCTCCCCTCGGCTTATACTCGAGTCAATGTTATTTACTATTTTACTCTGTTATTAGTATTATTTTTATTACATTTATTATTTTACTCTTTATTGTTACTACAATATTTATTATTTTACTCTATTTATTATTGTTGTTATTACATTTATTATTTTACTCTTTATTGTTATTGTTGTTATTGTTCATTCGTTCAGTCGTCTCCGACTCTTCGTGACCTCATGGACCAGCCCACGCCAGAGCTCCCTGTGAGCCGTCGCCACCCCCAGCTCCTTCAAGGTCAGTCCAGTCACTTCAAGGATGCCATCCATCCATCTTGCCCTTGGTCGGCCCCTCTTCCTTTTGCCTTCCACTTTCCCCAGCATTGTTATTACAACATTTATTATTTTACTCTATTTATTATTGTTATTATTACATTTATTATTTTACTCTCTTATTACTGTTATTACATTTCCATTATTTTACTCTATTATTTTTTATTACATTTATTATTTAACTCCCTTTATTATTATTGGAAGGATATGTAAGCACATTTACATTGAAGGTTAGAATAATGGTTTAATCAGTGTTGGACAGCTTTATCTTAAATTACAATTTTATGTAAATATTTTTGAATATTTACTCTACTGATGCCTCAGTTAATGTAATTTTATTGGTACCTATTTCTATTTTGAAACTTACCAGTAGCTGCTGCATTTCTCGCCCTCGGCTTATACTCGAGCCAATACATTTTCCCAGTTTTTTGTGCTAAAATTAGGTGCCGCGGCTTATATTCGGGTCGGCTTATACTTGAGTATATACGGTAACTTAGATTTTAGGTCAATCTCTGACTGAAAATTATTGTAGATAGATTTGTTTAATAATGCAAACCAAATTGTTGCTAAACTCTTAAGTGCATCAGGCTAACCGAACCAGGCTCGGGCCCAGCTGTGTTATGTGCTTCTATTCTCCAATACCTCACCTCAGCATAAGGCAGGGGTTTCACTCTCCCAAATGGTAGGGATTATGTAATATCAGTATATATATTGTACAAGTTTAAAATGTCCCTACTGCTAGCTGTGAAAGAGTTAATTTGTGGAACATTATGAAGCATTCGTAGAACAGACAAGGAAGATATTGCAATAGACTAGGACGCTGGACACTGAATTAATGAGCTGATAACAGTGGGGTATAAATATAGCACACACCATTTCTCTGTCTCTCTTGGCTCTTCTCCCTTGCATCTGACCATACAAACAAGTAAGTGTTATTGCAATGAATGAAATATAAATGAAGATAAGAGCCGCTACTGAAGCAGAAACAACAGTCTGAAGTCAGTTAATTGGGTGATAAGAAGCAAGTTGGCCAGCAGATTGCACTGATAATAGTTTCTGCCCCCGTGATGTTTTGGTTCACTAATCCTCTTGTGTGCTTTGGCTTACACAGTATGACTACGAATACACAGAGGCGGGTGACAAGGTGATTCTTGGTAAAGGCACCTATGGGATAGTCTATGCTGGGCGGGACCTCAGCAATCAAGTGCGCATCGCCATTAAGGAAATACCGGAGCGGGACAGCAGGTACGAGTCACAGGTGCCAAGGAAGGAGGTGTTGGGTCCTTTTTTGAAGGTATCCATTGTATGGAGGGAAGACCACTCCAGAACGTATTTGCAGAAACAGGAAACAAACTAGTCCTTCCTGACTCCCAACTCCCCACCATCAACCCCGTGGAGCCCCCGGTGGCACAGTGGGTTAAAGCCCTCTGCCGGCAGGACTGAAGACCGACAGGTTGCAGGTTCAAATCCGGGGAGAGTCGGATGAGCTCCCTCTATCAGCTCCAGCTCTTCATGCGGGGACATGAGAGAAGCCTCCCACAAGGATGATAAAAACATCAAAATCATCCAGGCGTCCCCTGGGCAACGTCCTTGCAGATGGCCAATTCTCTCACACCAGGAGTCACTCCTGACACGAAAAAAAAGAAACAAACCATCAACCCCTTGTAAGGATCTCAAGGCAGGCAATGGCCTTCTTTGTGGATATCAAACAATATAGTACCTAGAGCAGAAATATTTTGATTTCTGAGGGAGCAGCTTCCATATGTGACCCCCTCCCTCCCTTCCTGGCAGTAATGCACAATAATAGTAAACAAAGTAGCCCATAGTTTTCTTGTCACTCAAAATAGCTGTCTCTCAATTCAGAATGATTGGCTCTGGTCTCAGATGAAGTTATGTTTTGTTCACTCTATTCCTCAGATACTCACAGCCGTTGCACGAAGAGATTGCTCTCCATAAGCGTCTGAAACACAAGAACATAGTCCGCTACTTGGGCTCTGTCAGTCAAGATGGCTATCTCAAGATCTTTATGGAGGAGGTACCTGGGGGTAAGTAGGAAGAAGGTGGGATGCTCAAGATTGATGGAATCCTAGTGGGATGTGACTGTACCTCTGCTTATTGGACTGAATTAAGTTGGTTAAGATAGAATGCATATCACACGAATTGCCATAGAGTATTCCCATGGAACATTTTAGCAGGATAAAAGTGCCTTAGGGTAAATCCATTGGAACTGTATTATAACCAACAAATAAGACCGAGTATTTGTCTCATCCTGTATGAAACTTGGATTCATTTTCAGAGGCCCTGTTCATATTAATGGTTCAGTGCCTGCAGATGAAAGGAAGGGACTCTTGGGATGCATCTATACTATAGAATTACTGCAGTTTGATACTACTTTAATTGGCATGGCTCAATGCTTTGTAATTATGGGAGTTGTCATTTTACAAGGTCTTTCACCAAGACCAAAGAGTGTTGGTGCCTCACTATACTACAATAGAAGAAGACGAGGAGGAGGAGGAGGAGGAGGAGGAGGAGGAGGAGGAGGAGGAGGAGGAAGAAGAGGAGGAAGAAGAAGCTATAGCAGTAGCAGCAGCAGCAGCCATGGATCATATTTTCATCTGATGCAAGAAAATCGTACAGACAGACTACAAACAGAGGCACAACTCTGTGGCCCAAATGATTCATTGGAACTTATGTTACAAGTACCACCTGCTAGTAATAAATAATTGGTGGGATCATAAAACTGCAAAAGTAGTGGAAAATGAACATGCAAAAATACTGTGGGACTTTTGAATCCACACTGACAAAGTTTTGGAATACAATACAACAGATCTCACAATTGCAGAAAAGAAAAAGGTTTGGATTATTGATGTCTCCATACCAGGTGACAGTTGAATTGACGAAAAACAAAAGGAAAAACTCAGCTGTTGTTAAGAACTGCAAAGGCTCTAGTATAAACCAATACAGGTGGCCCCAGTGGTAATCGGCACACTGGGTGCCGTGCAAAAAGGTCTCAGCCGGCATTTGGAAACAATAAACATTGACAAAATCACAATCTGTCAGCTGCAAAAGGCCACCTTACTTGGATCTGCACACATCATTCGAAAATACATCGCACAATCCTAAACGCTTGGGAAGTGTTCGACTTGGAATTTTGTGATACGAAATCCAGCATATATATATCTCGCTTGCTGTGTCATACTGTGTTCTTGTGTCAATAAAATAATTATAATAAATAATTTTATTTATTAACCTGCCTCTAGGGCCTCTTGGTGGTGCAGCAGGTTAAACTGCTGAGCTGCTGAACTTGCTGAACGAAAGGTTGGCAGTTCGAATCTGGAGAGTGGGGTGAGCTCCCACTGTTAGCCCTAGCTTCTGCTAACCTAGCAGGTCGAAAACATGCAAGTGTGAGTAGATCAATAGGTACCACTTCTGCGGAAAGGTAATGGCACTTCATGCAGTCATGCTGGCCACATTGTTGGAGCTGTCTACAGACAACATGCTGGTATTTGAAAACAATAAACATTGACAAAGTCACAATCTGTCAACTGCAAAAGGCTACTTTACTTGGATCTGCCACATCATTCGAAAATGCATCACACAGTCCTAAATACTTGGGAAGTGTTCGATTTGGAGATGAGCACCACTCCCCAGAGTCAGATACGACTGGACTCAAGGAAAACCTTTACTTTTACCCCGCCTCTCCTAATGACTCAAAAAGGTGATCTTGTAGGTAACTTGGACCCAAACCAAACCACGCACAGGATCCGATTCCTCTGAGTCATGGCAATTAAAGTGGTGTCAAACTGCATCAAATTCTACAGGTTAGATGCATCCTGTGGTAGTGGTATCTGCAGAATAGACCAGCTTCCTAAGAGAAGCTTGTTTGTTTCACCTTTTTGGTTTTTTAAAATAAACCTTAGTTGTTGGTCTGTTTTAATTATGGTCTTATTGCTGATTTTTATTGTTGATGTATTTTTTGTCAATGCCATACTTTGATTTCTTTGTAATTTTACATTATTACAAAGAATAATGGAAGCTTCCATGTGGATGCTTCCATATGAAGTGCTCAGATGATGCTGACTTCCACTTGTATGCCTTCTGGGCACTTTTTCTATAGGAAATCCTCTTAAATCTGACAATCTGTCCCCACCTTGCCATTTCAGGGAGCCTCTCCTCTCTTCTGCGCTCCATGTGGGGCCCATTGAAGGACAATGAACCAACCATTGTTTACTACACCAAGCAAATCTTAGAGGGGCTGCGCTACTTGCATGACAACCAGATTGTCCATAGGGATATCAAGGTAAGAGTGGTTCCAGATCAGATAGTCCGCAGGTGTTGGCTGACTTGGACTGAAACAATAGCTTATTATTGACGGGGGAGAGAAGGAGGTAGAATGGGAAGCTCATTCTTGATGCTGAAGAATGAAAATATAACCACATGTCTCGAAATATTTCCCATTACAGGCAGTTCTCAAGTTATGAACAAGGTTCTGTAGGTTTGTTCTTAAGTTGAATTTATAAAGCTTCAGTTGATAATTGTAAGGTGGATAATAACAATTATTATTATTTTATTTCTTATCTGCCTCTCCTCGCAGCTCAAGGCAGGTTACAACATTGCTAAAACACATAATCAAAACACACATTCTTTTATAAACACTTTGTAGAATACACGTATTAAAACATATTTCCATAAAATACATATTAAAATAACAATATGGATGTTTGTAACTCAGGGACTGCCTGTATGTCTATAAGGTGATGTTCATGGGCCTTCTGGTTAAGAATTTGGGTGAAAAGGTTTTCTTGATATATACTATCTGGAAACACAAGAATGTTTTCAAGGGGGAAAATGCGGAAGCGTTCTCTCTGCCACTTAAAAGGGTTTAGTGCGGAGAAAGGGCATGGTGTATTCTGGAAGAGAGTGTGGCTGAACAGAAGCACTTCCCAATGTCATGGTTTATTACAGGTCACAGTTGTTGGGAAGTATAAAGCACCTTCTTCTTGAACACTTGTCTCTGGGTGTTACTTCTATAGTAGGCAGCGTAATGACTTGGCTTTTGGGGGTTGACAGGGAGATAACGTCTTGATCAACACGTACAATGGAGTATTAAAAATTTCTGACTTCGGCACCTCCAAGAGGTTAGCAGGCATCAGTCCAAGTGCAGAGACTTTCACAGGTAAGATACTCTTTTTGTGCTGGTACAGCTGTACCAGGAGCTCCAACTTTATTTTCTTTCTGTTACCTGTTTTGCAGTCATAGGGCAGGCCTCCTGTCCATCTTAATTAAGCTTTGGTTCTGCCCCTTGTTCTGCGCTCTGGGAGGGAAAGGAGCCATTTTTTGGTCAGTCTCACACAAGGTAGCTAAGCTATAGGATGTAGACCAGCTCGTCCCATAGAAAAGCTTCCTTCATCAAGAGCATCCAGGGGAATTTAACCATCCAGGGAAAAAGTTGTTGCGCTGAGTCAATTTGTTGCGCAGTAGCAATGTCCAACATGCCCAGAAACCCAATGCCAAAGACACAGACCAGTCAGAAGAAATAAAATAGTAGAACTTTACTCTTGGTTGCAGAGTTGAAAATAAACAGCTTTGCACACTTACATTGTCTCTGTAAGTAATACTGAATAAATCTTCTGTGTTACAAATTATAGAGCATAACAAAAGTACATGGTTACTTCACCACAACATAAACCTCTTGTATCTGCCCTCCAGCAAGCCAAACACCCAACTGCTACCTAACTACTTGCAAAAACTTCAAACTATAACATTCAAGAGGCGTGGCCCAGCCATGCTGAGCTGGGCTAGTTAACTGCAGCTGCAGTTAACCATCAATACTTTGCAAGAATTTCTGCAAGGCTTTCTTTAACACACACTGGACTTAAAGCAATATACCGTAATAAAAGTAACATCCGGCGATACAGAAGCAGAAATTCCAGGTGAAAGGTCCCAAAAGCTCTGGCTGAGAGCTCACAGCCTCACAGCATCAGAGGGAACAGCCCTGAAGTTTCTAAGAATTCTCGAAGGGAGAACAGCATTACAGATCCACGGAACTCCAGCTGAAATATCTGCAAGCCTCGGCTGGTAGGTCTACTTGATGCCCAGGCGCACTTGGGGTCGGTAGTAGGTCCCACACCGATGAGGCATAGATAGAAAGCAGCCTGGGAGAGGTTAAAAAGGGTTGGTTTTTTTCTACAGAGAAAATTTAGTTAAAGTCCGGTGCCAGTCCATTGAGGACTAGACTAAGAAAGCCTTGAAGTGTTGTTTGAACCATTGAAGATTTGTTGTTTGTTCCATAATAAAGACTTTGTTGTATCATTAAAGACCATCACTTCAGAAAAATCCCTGAGAACCTCTCTTTGAGGAGCTCCTGGCTTCCCGCTGGGCTTAAAGTATACGTCCTATAGAAAAGTACAGCTGTTATAGGCCCAGCGTGCGACATAACACTTTTTGTTGCAGATCAGCCAGAGGCCAATGGTTTAACTGATGGTTTAGAGAGGATTGTTAGCTTTCCTGTGGCACAAAGTGATAGGCCCTCAAATCTGAGAAATTCTGATCTGTGATGAAATTGGCTCAGAAAATACAGGGCCTCAAGGCCAGTCAGCGGAGCCAGAAGTAGCAACACCAGATAAAGAATCGAGTGAAGAGCTGAGTGATAAGGAGGGTTCCCAGAGGAAACCGCCTCTAGCTAAGGAGATCAACTAAAGTCTTCATTTACAAATCAGGGCTGAAAATATATTGCGTTGTTCAGAGAGATTATGTGGGATAGTTATGGAGAAAATTCATGGGAGAGGTAATGCTTTCATGGGTGTCTATTAAACAACAAGTTGTTTACCTTAAGGGCAGTTCAGGCAACGCTGCATTAGAGTGAGGAGCTGAGCCTGAGTTCTCTGGTTCCTGGTTCAAGTCAAGCCTTGGTTTTGGAGTTAATATGTCCTGGAAGTTTTCTATATTCCTGTTCATGTATTCTTGCTCATGTTTTTACTAGTTATACCCTCTTGTTTGTGGACTTATGCTGTGCCTGTGATTTCTGGCTGTTCCTGGACTTTGTCACCTCTGGAACTTTATGAGGCATTTGGATTACTGTTGGGTTATCCCCAATTGTTAAACCTTTTTGGATTATATATCTTCCTTTCCCATTCCTTATTCTTATATGCTTTTAATGTGTTTTTACTATAAACTGGTTACTTATATTCTTGGACTCTTGTGTGGTGCAGCGGTCATAGGTGTTTCCAGGCCTGGAGTGCAACACTTTGTGTGTGTACGCGCATGTGTGCGTGCATCGGAGATATGGGTCTTTTTATTTTTTAGGGAAATGAATTCTTTCCTTCCTGATATGTTTGTTCTGTGATCCTCACACCGTAATTTAGCACATATTTAAAAACATTGGAGGATCATAAATAGTATTAGGCACAATAAGGCAGCAGCAGTAACATTAGTTAAAGGAAAGGAAAGGTAAATAATTAACTTTCGAGTTAAATATTTACTGAATAGTTAATCCAACATCAATCTCGAGTGATTAGGCAGAAGTAAAGGGAAGCTGACAAGAGAAATTGGAAGGATACGCAAGCACATTTACATTGAAGAAGGTTAGAATAATGGTTTAATCAGAGTTGGACAGTCTTATCTTAAATTACATTTTTATGTAAATATCCAAAAACATTTAGCCTACAAATGCCTCAATTAATGTACTTTTATTGGTGTCAATTTTTATTTTGAAATTTACCAGTAGCTGCTGCATTTCCACCCTTGACTTATTCTCAAGTTAATACATTTTCCCAGATCTTGTGGTAAAATTAGGTGCCTCCACTTATATTCAGGTAGGCTTATACTCGAGTATATATGGTAAACACAAACATGCACTGACTCTCAATTTTTCTTTTTCAATTGACACTCAGCAAGTTGTGGTCATTGAAGTTGCTCAATCTTGCTTGTGGGATGTATGTGTACGTGGTGCGGGGGGGGGGGGGGCTTGTTTGTTGTTGTAGTTGTTGTTTTTGTATTTCAGCAAACCTTAGCATGTCCTCAAGGTCTGTTGTTTTTCAGTTGTCCTTCTTGGTTGCCTTTTCTTTAGCCATTGCTCATGGGTTCATTGTTAGTAACCAATAGTGTGACCAATATGGATGAAGTAAAAGTATGTTGAATTGCTTTGAACACATATGTAGCAATGCTGAGTTACACATTACATAGTATTTTCTGTTGGTCATGGGGGTTTTGTGTGGGAAGTTTGGCCCAATTCTAACATGGGTGGGGTTCAGAATTTTCTTTCATTATAAGTGAACTATAAATCCCAGCAAGTACAACTCCCAAATGTCAAGGTCTAATTCCCCCAAATTCCACCGGTGTTCACATTTGGCCATATTGAGTATTTGTGCCAAGTTTGGTCCAGATCCATCATTGTTTTAGTCCACGGTGCTTTCTGGATATAGGTGAACTACAACTCCAAAACTAAATGCCCACCAAACCCTTCCAGTGTTTTCTGTTGCTCATGAGAGTTCTATGTGCCAACTTTGGCCCAATTCCATCTTTAGTGGAATTTAGAGTGTTCTTTGATTGCAGGTGAACTATAAATCCCAGCAACTGCAACTCCCAAATGTCAAATTTGGACGTATTGGGTATTTGTCCCTCTACATAGCAAAGCTTCCTCCAAGGTAACATTGTCCTACACCTGAGGGCACTCACACAGTTTAGGGGTTTTACCCACACCTGGTGAATGGTCAGATGGCTCAGAAAGGACAGTTGAAGGACTGTCGCTTGCAGGACGTGTTTTCTTTTAATATTGCAAAAAGTGCAACATTTGTAATTTAGTCTAAAAAGGTACGTGTTACAGTTGCTGCTTGCTTTGAATTTCTTCTTTGAAAAGAAAAGTGTCGGAATACCACGGCAATGGGGTGGAAACCTTTTGGAGTGCATCTATACTGTAGAATGAATCTTTTTTAATTGCCCTGGCTCAATGGAATGAAATCATGTAGTTTTACAAGATCTTGAGTCTTCTCTGCCAAAGAATGCTGATGGCTCACCAAACTACAAATCCCAGGATTGCTAAGCTTTGAGCCATGACTATTAAGTTAGAGATGACGTCCCTCAAAGAGGGGCTCCAAATGCAGCATCCAGAACAGCTTCCCCTTTTGCTTTGGCTCAGACCTGAGATTACTGTATTATACAAATCTAATGTGCACCCTAATTTTGGCAAGGTAATAATAATAATAATAATAATAATAATAATAACAACAACAACAACACTTTATTTATATTTTGCCCTTCTCACCCCGAAGGGGACTCAGGGCGGATCACAGTACACATACATGGCAAACATTCAATGCCGCTTTGTATAGACAATACACAGACAGACAGAAGAGAAGGAGGTGCCATAGAACGTTGGGCTTGTTGTCCAGGGGGTTCTGTTGCTCTATCCTCTATGACAGTGTTTCTCAACCTGGGGGTCGGGACCCCTAGGGGGGTCACGAGGGGTTGCCAGAGGGGTCACCAAAGACCATTAGGAAACACAGTATTTTCTGCTGGTCATGGGGGTTCTGTGTGGGAAGTTTGGTACAATTCTATCATTGGTGGGGTCCAGAATGCTCTTTGATTGTAGGTGAACTATAAATCATAGCAACTACAGCTCTCAGATGTCAAGGTCTATTTTCCCTAAATTCCACCAGTGTGAACATTTGGGTATATTGAGTATTTGTGCTAGGTTTGGTCCAGAGCTATCATTGTTGGTCCATAGTGCTCTCTAGATGTAGATGAACTATAACTCCAAAACTCAATGTCAATGCCCATCAAACCCTTCCAGTATTTTCTGTTGGTCATGGGAGTTCTGTGTGCCAAGTTTGGTTCAATTCCATTGTTGGTGGAGTTAAGAATGCTTTTTGATTGTAGATGAACTATAAATCCTTGCAACTACAACTCTCAAATGACAAAATCAATCCCCGCCCCAACCCCACCAGTATTCAAATTTGGGTTTATTGGGTATTTGTGTCAAATTTCGTCCAGTGAATGAAAGTTCATCCTGCATATCAGATATTTACGTTATTATTCGTAAGAGTAGTAACATTACAATTATGAAGTAGCAACGAAAATAATTTTATGGTTGGGGGTCACTACAACATGAGGCACTGTATTAAGGGGTCGCGGCATTAGGAAGGTTGAGAACCACTGCTCTATGACAAAGAGCCGTCAGGACTTCCTCCTTCCTTTTGGTCGCACAGCATTTTCTGATCGTCTTTCTTTATGGTGTCGTAAAACACCTCCACCGCTTTTTTTAGTGGTACCTAATTTCTCTAATCACAGCTAAAGCTGTTTTCAAATTGCTTAGGTAAACAATGAGATAGGCTAACAGTTGACAGCTCACGCCAACTCAGGGCTTCGAACTTGCAACATTTTGGTTGATAGATCTTCTAATTGCTGATGATTTACCCGTTATGCTAAACCTCCGGCCTTTTATCCAAAAGAGGTACTTTATCCAAAAGAGGTTAGCATTAGATTTGAGCAAATATGGTGTAAAACAGATCTGTAACAGTGAAGATCTATCTTAAAGGATTTGGGGTAAGAAAGGAGGTAGTGAGGGAGTTGTAGTTTGGGGAGAGAGCTGTCCTCCCAAGGCTGGCAAAGAGTATGATGCACATTCCCTGCTTCACGTTGGCCTCTCCCTTCTTTCCTTCCCAGGCACCTTGCAATACATGGCCCCAGAGGTCATTGATCAGGGACCCCGAGGCTACGGCAAGCCGGCTGACATCTGGTCCTTGGGCTGCACCATTATTGAGATGGCTACAGGCAAGCCTCCTTTCTTTGAGCTCGGCAGCCCACAGGCTGCTATGTTCAAGGTGAGACTGAGGAAAGCACCTGGTTACCATCAGATCACTCATATTGTGGCAAACGTCTGGCAGAGTTCATCAACCAGTGCTCCTGTTTTCCTGATCATTCTGGTTTCTAACTTGGAAGAGCTGTCCTCACAAGGAACTTCTTAGTAGTAAGAGTAGTTTAGCAATGGAACCAATTTCCAAAGTGATGAGGTCTCCTTCCCTGGACATCTTCAAAAAGAAGCTGGACAGGTACTTGCTGGAGATGTTCAGGCTCAATGGTGTCAAACTTGTGACCCTCCAGGTGTTTTGGACTTCAGCTCCCAGAAATCCTGACCATCGGACAACTTGGCTGGAGCTTCTTGGAGTTGGAGTCCCACATACCATCAAAACTATATTTTCCCATAGATTCAATGCTGAGGCATTTCTATCTAACAATATATTGCAGGGTCCTCAAACTAAGGCCCGAGGGTCGGATACGGTCCCCCAAGGTCATTTACCCGGCCCTTGCTCAGGGTCAACCTAAGGCTGAAACGACTTGAAAGCACACAACAACAACAACAACAACAATCCTATCTCATCAGCCAAAAGTAGACCCACAATTCCCATTGAAATACTAATGAGTTTATATTTGTTAAAATTGTTCTTCATTTTAATTATTGTATTGTTTTAAAGTGGATTTTTTTGCACTACAAATAAGATATGTGCCATGTGCATATATCTTATTCATGCTTTTTTCAAATTATAATCCGGCCCTCCAAAGTTTGAGGGACTTTGACTTGACCCTCTGTTTAAAAAGGTTGAGGACCTCTGATATATTGATATATTGTCAAAGGTTTTCATGGCTGGAATCACTGGATTGTTGTAGATTTTTCGGGCTATATGGCCATATTCCAGAAGCATTCTCTCCTGACATTTCGCCTGCATCTATGGCAAGCATCCTCAGAGGCTGTGAGGTCTGTTGGAATTAGGAAAATTGGGTTTATGTATTTGTGGAATGTCCAGGGTGGGAGAAAGAACTCTTGTCTGTTGGAGTTAGGTGTGAATGTTTCAATTGGCCACCTAGATTAGCATTTGATGGCCTGGCAGTTTTTTGGTGAGGCTTCTTAGTGCCTAGGGTAGGGGTCCTCAAACTTAGGCCTGGGGGCCGGATACGGTCATCCAAGGTTATTTACTTGGCCCTCACTCAGGATCAACCTAAGTCTGAAACGACTTGAAAGCACACAACAACAATCCTATCTCATCAGCCAAAAGCAGGTCCACACTTCCCATTGAAATACTAATAAGTCTATATTTGTTAAATTTGTTCTTCATTTTAATTATTGTATTGTTTTAAAGTGGGGTTCTTTTTGCACTACAAATAAGATATGTGCAGTGTGCATAGGAATTCATGTATGTTTTTTTCAAATTATAATCCGGCCCTCCAATAGTTTGAGGGACTGTGACCTGGCCCTCTGTTTAAAATGTTTGAGGACTAGGGGAATCATTTGTTGAGAGGTGATTAGCTGATTGTTTCCTCTCTGGAGTTTCCCTGTGTTGTTTTGCTGTTAGGATTTTAGAGTCTTTTTAATACTGGTAGCCAGATTTTGTTCATTTTCATGGTTTCCTCCTTTCTGTTGAAATTGCCCACATGCTTATGGATTTCAATGGCTTCTCTGTGTAATCTGACGGAGTGATTTGTGTTTGGGTTTTCTTAGTGGGTCTGTAGATAGTTTTTATGTTGCGTTTCCTAAGAAAATCCAACAAACGCTACGTTCAGCAAAGGACAAGAGGGATCCTCTCACTTCTGCAGGAGTCTACTGTATACCATGCAGCTGTGGACAAGTCTACATAGGGACCACCAAACACAGCATTGCCCAGACACAAATCAAGGAACATGAAAGGCACTACAGACTCCTTCAACCAGAGAAGTCAGCCATAGCAGAACACCTGATGAACCAACCTGGACACAGCATATTATTTGAGAACACAGAAATGCTGGACCACTCTCACAACCACCTTACTTAGGCGATCCCTCGTTTTCCGAGGATGATTGTCTTCCAATATTCTTGTGGGTCCGTATGTGGCTGTGGAGCTCTATTCTTGCTCTGCATCTTCTTCCGCAGTGAGGGCATTGGTTTCCAGGTGAAAGGCGGTCTCGATTGGAGTTGGCTTGACGCGCCTTCCTCTTGGCACACTTCTCCCTTTCGCCCTCCATTCGTGCCTCCTCAAATTCTGCAGCACTGCTGGTCAAAGCTGACCTCCAGCTGGAGCGGTCAAGGGCCAGGGCTTCCCAGTTCTCAGTGTCTATGCCAGAGTTTTTAATGTTGGCTTTGAGCCCATCTTTAAATCTCTTTTCCTGTCCATCAACATTCCGTTTTCCATTCTTGAGTTCGGAGTAGAGCAACTGCTTTGGGAGACGGTGGTCGGGCATCCGGACAACATGGCCGGTCCAGCGTAGTTGGTGGCGGAGGACCATGGCTTCAATGCTGGTGGTCTTTGCTTCTTCCAGCACGCTGACGTTTGTCCGCTTGTCTTCCCAAGAGATTTGCAGGATTTTCCGGAGGCAGCGCTGATGGAATCGTTCCAGGAGTTGCATGTGATGTCTGTAGACAGTCCACATTTCTCAGGCGTATAGCAGGGTTGGGAGGACAAGAGGTCTATAGACAAGCACCTTGGTATCCCTACGGATGTCCCGGTCCTCAAACACTCCCTGATTCATTTGGAAAAATGCTGCGCTCGCAGAGCTCAGGCGGTGTTGTATTTCAGCGTCGATGTTGACTTTGGTGGAGAGGTGGCTGCCAAGCTAGCAGAAATGATCAACATTTTCTAATGTTACACCATTAAGCTGTATCACTGGCATTGGAGAGGGGTTGGCTGGTGTCTGCTGGAACAGAACCTTGGTTTTTTCACAGCCACCATGTCAGACTACACAGAGAAGCCATTGAAATCCATAAGCATGTGGAGAATTTCAACAGAAGGGAGGAAACCATGAAAATGAAAAAAAATCTGGCTACCAGTATTAAAAAAAACTCTGAAATCATAACAGCAAAACAACACTCGAACACAGGGAAAGTCCAGAGAGGAAACAATCAAGGACAGCTAATCACCTCTCAACAAAAGATTTCCCCAGGCACTAACAAGCCACACCAAAAAACTACCAGGCTATCAAATGCTAATCAAGGTGGCCAATTGAAACATTCACACCTAGCTCCAACAGACAAGAGTCCTTTGTCCCACCCTGGACATTCCACAGATATATAAACCCAATTTTCCTAGTTCCAACAGACCTCACAACCTCTGAGGATGCTTGCCATAGATGCAGGCAAAACGTCAGGAGAGAATACTTCTAGAACATGGCCATATAGGCCTGAAAAGTCTGCAACAGGGGTCCTCAAACTTTTTAAACAGAGGGCCTGGTCACAGTGCTCAAACTGTAGGAGGGCCGGATTATAATTTGAAAAAGGCATGAATAAATTCCTATGCACGCTACACATATCTTATTTGCAAAAACACTTAAAAACAATACAATAATTAAATTGAAGAACAATTTTAACAAATATAAACTTATTAGTATTTCAATGGGAAATGTGAGCCTGCTTTTGGCTGATGAGATAGGATTGTTGTTGTGTGCTTTCCAGTCGTTTCAGACTTAGGTTGACTCTGAGCGAGGGCCGGGGAAATGACCTTGGAGGGCCGTATTCGGCCCTCAGGCCATAGTTTGAGTACCCCTGGTCTACAACAACCCAATATACTGATATTGTGCTCACCCAGCCCAAGCTCTTAAAGAATGGAGCTAAAACTCAGGGAAAGGCAGGCTGGAAAGAGTCACAGAATATCCTTTTTCCTACTTATAAAATGTCCTGATTCTCTTAGCCAACAGACCCTGGCTCCACTGCCTCGAACATGACAAAACAAACCAGTAGTGGCCCCAGCATGGATGGGCTGCAAAGCTATTTTCTTGGTGGAGGTGGGACTGTGTATTACCGTCAGTGATGTCTCTTTACTCAGGTAGGCATGTTCAAGATCCACCCTGAGGTGCCCGGCTCCATGTCCGATGAAGCCAAAGCCTTTATTCTGAGTTGTTTTGAAGCTGATCCAGACAAGCGGGCAACTGCTGCCGCCTTGCTTCAGGAACCCTTTCTGAAGTCATCCAGTAGGAAGAAAGCTAGGAGCCCTGTGATGACAGGTGAGGTAGGGAACCAAGCCAGGCTGGGGTTCCTGGGGGTTTGGATTTGAGGTAGCTCTGCCTTTTCTTTGCTTCCAACCCCCTCTTTCTCTTCCCGGAACAGATGAATTTTCAACTTCAAATGCACCAGAAAGATCTTCAGCGGAGAGTGGTGGTGAGTCCAGGAGCCGTTCCTCATCTTTGCAGAACTTGAAGGTACAGGCGGAGAACATTTTCCTTGCCAGGAGCTGTAGTGAAGTGGCCCAAAGAACCAACTACCTCAGGTAATATAGATCTTCAGAGCATATTCTCTATTCTTGAGCTTTAGATTTCAGATTTCTTACAAGTGGTAGTAATTTAATAGGTTGATCGGCTTTTTGTTAAACAAAAAAATAGCAAATGAATCCTGTGGAGCCTTGAAGACCAATAGATTTATTGCAGCATTAGGTTTCGTGGGTAACAGCTCACTCCCTCACTTACATGGAACATTTAATGCAGTTTGAAGTTAGCGTCAAACTGTGGCAGCCAGTTAGCCCTTAATTAATTAATTAATTAATTAATTAATTATATTTATATCTCACCTTTCCCAACCCCAAGGGGGACCTTGGGAAAACAGACTTCGCCACGGTGGTCCATGCTCTCATTTCATCCAGGATAGACTACTGCAACACACTCTACGTGGGATTGCCCTTGAAGACAGTTCGGAAGCTTCAAATAGTTCAACGAGGGGCAGGCAGGTTAATAACTGGGGTGGCATACAGGGAGCACACAACTCCCATGTTACATCAGCTCCGCTGGCTGCCTGTTTGTTATCGGGCACAATTCACCTGTCTGAACACAACTCCCTTTACGAACCATTGCGGAAACTAAGATCTTCTGGGGAGGCCCTGCTCTCGATCCCGCCACCATCACAGGCGCGTTTGGCGGGGATGAGAGACAGGGCCTTCTCAGTGATTGCCCCCCCCCCCCCCCCCCCCCGGTTATGGAACTCCCTTTCTGGCAATATTAAATCAGCCCCCTCCCTCCTGTCCTTCAGAAGGATGGTGAAGTCCTGGCTGTGGGACCAAGCCTTTGGGGCAATGCAATGAGACAAAATGATGTCCTGGGGTGGTTTTAAAGCAACTTTTAATGTGAACATAAGTGATTTTAATGTTTGTATATATTTATGGTTTTATGTCCCGGCATTGAATGTTTGCCGTATATATGTCCCCTGCGGGGTGAGAAGGGCGGAATAGAAATATTTTAAATAAATAAATAATATATATTTTTGCGGCATCAATTTTTACCATTTCTTTTGCATTATAATGCAAAATAAATTGTGTGTGTGAGTGGAATGTCACAAAAGAAGTTACAAGAAAAAGAGGAGGGAGAAAGACCTAGAGAGAGAGAAAGAGAGAGAGAGTCCTGTTTTTGACTTACTTTTAATTCTGCTCTATTTTTTTTTTCAAGCTAAGTACAATGCGGAGGCTTGGGGGTCCAGGAAGGAGGAATTTGACCACCACCTGGTGGCATTTGTTGTCATTGCTACCTTAAACTTTGTTATGTACCAAGAGCGAGTGTGTGGCCTCTAGTTACCTGTCTGCACCATTTATTACTAATGAATGCTGTCTGTAACATGACTGATTATAGCCTTTGGGCTAAGCCATCACATTTCTATTCACCAAACAATACTAATAAATTTGATAAATTATAATTTATCAAAATATAAACTTACACTGGCAAAGAGTCCCTTCTCTGCCAATCACTGGGTTGTTGTAAGTTTTTTGGGCTGTCAGGCCATGTTCCAGAAGCATTCTCTCCTGACATTTCACCTGCATCTACAGCAGGCATCCTCAGAGATTGTGAGGTCTGTTGGGAACTAGGAAAATTGAGTTTATATATCTCTGGAATGTCCCAGGTGGGAGAAAGAACTCTTGTCTGTCTGAGGTAGGTGTGAATGTTTCAGTTGGCCACCTTAATTAGCATTTAATAGCCTAGCAGTTTTCAAGGTGTGGCTTCTTTCTCTTACTGCCTGGAGAAATCCTTTGTAGAGAGGTGATTAGCTGTCCCTAATTGTTTCTTGTCTGGAGTTCCCCTGTTTTTGAGTGGTGTTCTTTATTTACTGTTATGATTTTAGAGTTTTTAAATACTGGGAGCCAGATTTTGTTCGTTAAAAAAATTAAAAAAGAATTCAAACAAAAAAAGTATTGGGTGAGTTTTGATCCCCCTCCTATGTTTCTTAATATATGTTTGTATATACATAGCTTACGAATTACTTACGACTTATGATTTAAAAACGAATATGTGCACACCCCTAATATGTATAAGTTATATATGAAACATAAATGAATTATGTGTTTAGACTTGGAATGTGAAGGAGTGTTGAATTGAGGCCGAGGTTTCAGAATATGACCAGACCCAATTCCCAATGTGTCTACACAGGGCTCCTGAGGAAGTGGGCAATTTTGACCTCAGCCTTTCCTCCTCTTCGCATGAGGAGAGCGGGTGTCTGTTCTTGTTGAAGAAGGACAGTGAGCGGAGAGTCACCCTGTTCAAAGTCCTGACTGAGGAACTGCCCAGCATTGCAGCCGCCCTGCACAAGGCCCAGGACGAGGTACGTTCCGCTCTGGCTTTGGGAATCCAGGAAAGGGCCACAGGTTTCTCAGCTTCTCTTTTGCTCAGACCTCACAACCTCTGAGGATGCTTGCCATAGATGCAGGTGAAACGTCAGGAGAGAATGCTTCTAGAACATGGCCGTATAGCCCGAAAAACCTACAACAACCCCATAACAAATCTACTCCTCCCAAATTACTTTTTTCCCTTCTCTTCCTGTCTTCTCCCCCTTTTTCCATGTGAAGAGGGCCTTTCGGTGGCTGAATGTCACCCCACTGTTCGTTCCTTCTGAGTTCTCCCCTGAGATGCACATTACTCAGGATTTTATCAATTTTATCCTGTGCATTTGGCCCACCCACTCTGATTTTATTCTTCTACCATTTTATGTTGTGTTTGCTTATTGTATACTTGCTATTGTTTGCATTTTATTTTGATGTTATTACTTGTTTGTTGTATTTTACTTTGCTATATTGTAACTCTTGGGCATGGCCTTATGTTAGCTGCACCGAGTCCCCTTTGGGGAGATGATGGCAGGGTATAAATAAAGATTATTATTATTACTAGCTGTACCCGCCACACGTTGCTGTGGCCAACGTTCCCTCCCTCTTTCTCTCTTTTTTCCCCTCCTTCCCTCTTTCCTTCCGTCCCCTTTTTTCTTTTCCTTCCTTTTTTCTCTCCTTTCTTCTCTCCCTCTTTCCTTCCCTTTTTCTTTCCTTCTTTCCTTCCTTCCTTCCTTCCCTCTTTCCTTCCTCCCTCCTTTTTCTTTTCCTTCCTTTTTTCTCTCCTTTCTTCCTTCTCTATCTCTTTCCCTCCTTCGCTTTTTCCTTCCATCCCTCTTTCCTTCTTTCCTTCCCTCCCTCTTTCTCTCCTTCTTTCCCTCCTTCCCTCGCTCCCTCTTTCTTTCCCCTTTTTCTTTCCTTCTCTACTTCCTTCTTTCTCTACCACTTTCCTTCCTCTCCCTTTTTCTTTTCTTTCCCTTTCTCTCCTTTCTTCCTTGTATACCTCTTTCCTTCCTTCCTTAGCTCTTTGCTTTCATGCTTCTTTCTTTCTTTTTCTTTCTTTCTTTTTCCCTTTCCTTCCCTCCTTTTCTGTATCATCATTTAGCTTTTTGTCATTTAGCTTTTTGGGTTTTTTGAGCCCTTTCTGCTATTTTTTTTTTTTTTGGAAGGGGGTTTATGAGTGATGGTCACTTGTTGGTCTGTTAGGGGTATTGTGTCCAAATTTCGTGTCAATTCATCTAGTGGTTTTAGAGTTATTAATCCCACAAACTAACATTACATTTTTATTTATATAGATTACTAGCCATCCCCTGCCACGCGTTGCTGTGGCCCAGTCTGTTGATCTGTAAAATAAAGTAATGAGAAAGTGTTGGTTTCTAATATATGTAATTTCTTTCTGCTTGTGGGTAAACAGTATTTCTTGTTGTCTCTTTGCCAGTGTTGATGTGGAGATTGTCTGGTTTGCCTACTCGGGAACATGCAACATATAATTGTCCATCTTCAGGGGTCCCTTTCAAATCTATGATACTATATCTGTGTGTGTGTGTGAATCATATCTCTCTATATCTATGGCTGGATGGCTCTTTGTCAGGAGGGCTTTGATTACATTTTCTTGCCCTGGGGAAGGGAGTTGGACTGGATGGCCTTGAGTATTTTCTGTTAGTCATGGGGGTTCTGTCTGGGAAGTTTGGCCCAATTCTGTCATTGGTGGGGTTCAGAACACTCTTTGATTGTAGGTGAACTATAAATCCCAGTAACTACAACTCCCAAATGTCAAGGTCTATTTCCCCCAAACTCCATCTGTGTTCATATTTGGGCATATGGAATATTCGTGCCAAGTTTGGTCCAAATCCATCATTGTTTGAGTCCATGGTAGTCTCTGGATGTAGGTGAACTACAACTCCCAAACCCTTCCAGTATTTTCTGTTGTTCATGGGAGTCCTGTGTGCCAAGTTTGATTCAATTCCATCGTTGATGGAGTTCAGAATGCTCTTTGATTGTAGGTGAACCATAAATCCCAGCAACTACAACTCCCAAATGACAAAATCATAATTTTTTGAGTGATGGTCACTCCTTGTGTTATGAGACGTTTTGTTGCCAAATTTGGTGTGATTTCGTTCATTGGTTCTTTTGTTTTTAAGGTACTCATTATGCACAGAGCATTTATATACATATATATATATATATATATATATATATATATATATCTGTTAGGTTGGTTCAACCGGACAGCAAAACTCCACAACCCCCCAACGAAACTTAACCAAAATTCCCATGCCCATAACACAACCCACAAGGTACAAACATATCTACTCAAAATGAAAAACAACACAACAACACACTCACAAAACGGCAAAACAACAAAACTCAAAAAAACCCCAACGAAACTTAACCAAAATTCACATACCCAGAACACAACCCACAAGGTACAAACATATCTACCAAAAATGAAAAACAACACAACAACACACTCACAAAACGACAAAACAACTGAGCATGTGCATTGGTGCCCAGCCGCAAGTTCCCTGGCGCGCGCACACAGCCTTCCGGCCAACATTCCCTCTGCAGAAGCCATGCCCACTCCAAGACCCACCGCGCCGCTTCCCGCACACACACCCCCCCTGCCGCACACACACACGCAACCCCACGCTCCATCACTCCCCCGTCACCGCACACACACAACCCCACGCTCCATCACTCCCCCCGCCGCTGCACACACACACGCAACCCCACTCCCGCCGCCGCCGCACACACACACGCAACCCCACGCTCCATCATTCCCCCCGCCGCCGCACACACATACGCAACCCCACGCTCCATCACTCCCCCCGCCGCCGCACACACACACGCAACCCCAGGCTCCATCATTCCCCCCGCCGCCGCACACACACACGCAACCCCACACTACATCACTCCCCCGCCGCCGCACACACACACGCAACCCGACGCTCCATCACTCCCTCCGCCGCCACACACACGCAACCCCACTCCCCCCGCCGCTGCACACACACACGCAACTCCATGCTCCATCACTCCCCCCGCCGCCGCACACACACACGCAACCCCACGCTCCATCACTCCCTCGCCGCCGCACACACACATGCAACCCCACGCTCCATCACTCCCCCCGCCGCCGCACACACACACGCAACCCCAGGCTTCCATCATTCCCCCCGCCGCTGCACACACATAATAGTCCAGATATCTACCTCAACTTTGATAAGTTTTACTATAGGCCACAGCAACGCGTGGCAGGGCACAGCTAGTGTGTGTGTGTGTGTGTGTGTGTGTGTGTATATATATATATATATATATATATATATATATATATATATAATTATTATATTAGGGGAAGCCATTGCTTTTGGGTAGCTTTGGGGGCAAAACTAGTCGGAGCAGTAGGATCAGCTGTGGGCGCCCTTCCAAGTCTTGTGTTTGTTCTGGTTTTGTTCCTCCTTCATAATCTCCTTCTTCCTCTTCTCTGTAGAACCCGCTGTCCTTGGAGCACGTCTCCCAGCTGGTGTCCTGCCTCAAGGGCTACATCCGCTCTCCCAGCCGCAAGCAGCTGGCTCGAGACCTGCTCCAGCTCCAAGCTAAATTGCAGGCTGAAGGACGGAGCCTTTGCCAACTACAGGTTCCACTCTTCACTTTCCAAGACACTGTGAGTGTCCGTTAGAGATATCCCCATCATCTTTCATTTAGAAGCATTGCAGAAGGTTGCTGGAGCTTTGACTCTTTGTGGGCTGGAAAAGTACTTGCAAAGTGCATGGCGGACACTTGTGAGGCAGGTGTCTTAGGCAGCAAACGTTGGGAAGGATGGATTTGCACTAAGTCCTTGGAGGAAACAGCTGTAGGGTGACTGTCTCCCACATACTGCCCTTGCTTCCCACACTCATTGCTTGAAACATGGCAAGTCGAATCTCTTGTTTCATGCAGAATTTGGCATGAGTGGGGCCATCTTGTCCTTTGTTTCAGGCAGAATAATTGTTTTGGGGCATACTATGGTACTGCACAGACGAACTGGTGTGTGAGTGGGAAACTAAACCTTCCAGCCTTGAAGACTGCATGACACACAAACACACCATGTTATTTATTTCATAATTTTTAAACTTTTCCAGACTCCCCAAACTAATTTTGTTTGGCCAAAAAATGAATAAAATAGCTTTCCTGGAAGCATTAATATTTTAAAACCTGTTTTTTTCACAAAGATGTACTGACAGCTTATCATCATCATCATCATCTGCACATAACAACACAGCATTAGGTCCAAGTATCTGGGATTCAACTCTTCCCAAGGGCCTAGGATATTAGAGCTATTATTATTATTGTTGTTGTTGTTATTATTATTATTATTAGAGATATCTATTATTGTATTGTCGAAGGCTTTCATGGCCTTAAATCATACATACACACATAAACACAATATGCTGTTAAATTCACAGGATTTTACATTTCACTTTTCCTTTTAAGTGTTAACTCTTGAACACTTTTATTAGCCCTTTCTGACCTTCTATTCATTTAACCCTTTCAGTACTTGGCTCACATTTTTGTAATTAAAATACCTAGATAATTTTAAATATTTCTGACAGATGTTCTATCCAAATTAAGGTATTATTATTATTATTATGTTTATGTTTATGTTTATGTTTATTTATACCCTGCTTTGTCTGTCCCAAAAGAACCGCCTTCCAAAGTTTATTATTATTGTTGTTTTCCATATTTTGCAAGCAACCAGACTCCTAAACTCATTGCCTTGTTTATTTAAACTTTTTTTTATTGTCACTTTACAATTACATCAGTTGAATACTGAGAATTTCTGGTTCTGTGTGTTTAAAAATGCAACAACTACACCTCTCCACATTTCCATTTTAATCCCCCTATCTCCCAATTCTGCTAAGAAATGAAGACAGGAAATTAATGGGATTTTGATTGGAAGTTCTGAACCTGTCTTCTCCCACCTTCCCAGGTAAAGCAGGCCCTGCGGAAGCTCCAGATCAAGCCTCATTGGGTGTTCGCTCTGGATAACCTCATGGGGCAAGCAGTCCAGGCGGCATTTACCATCCTCTTGACAGGTAGGAGGAATGAGTGGAGAAGAAGGCAAATCAGTCTTGGGAAAATAAGATCTAAAGTAATCTTGGCATGAGAAGCAGAACGTGTAGGGAGAAGGAAATTGCTTATCTCCCAGGCTTACATGGTGTGTGTCTGCAAATGCTCTAGATCCCGTTCACTTCAAACAAAGAAGACGAAGAACCAACGAAATTCAGCAGTTGAAGAATCCAGTTCCATAAATTCCCATGAATTATTCAAAACCTGGGTGGTTTTATATAGATTACCATGATTTGGCTTGCACTTTTCCAAGGGTATATTCCCTGGGTTGTTGTAGGTTTTTTCGGGCTTTATGGCCATGTTCTAGAGGCATTCTGTCCTGACGTTTCACCTGCATCTATGGCAAGCATCCTCAGAGGTAGTGAGGTCTGTTGAATGACCAGGGTGGGACAAAGAACTCTTGTCTGCTGGAGCTAGATGTGAATGTTTCAACTGACCACCTTGATTAGCATTTGATGGCCTGGCAGTGCCTGGGGCAATGTATTGTTGAGAAGTGATTAGATGTCTCTGATTGTTTCCTCTCTGTTGTTGTGCTGTTGTAATTTTAGAGTTTTTTAATACTGGTAGCCAGATTTTGTTCATTTTCATGGTTTCCTCCTTTCCGTTGAAATTGTCCACATGCTTGTGTATTTCAATGGCTTCTCTGTGTAGTCTGACATGGTGGTTGTGAGAGTGGTCCAGCATTTCTGTGTTCTCAAATAATATGCTGTGTCCAGGTTGGTTCATCAGGTGCTCTGCTATGGCTGACTTCTCTGGTTGAAGGAGTCTGTAGTGCCTTTCATGTTCCTTGATTTGTGTTTGGGCAAAGTTGCGTTTGGTGGTCCCTATGTAGACTTGTCCACAGCTGCATGGTATACGGTAGACTCCTGCGGAAGTGAGAGGATCCCTCTTGTCCTTTGCTGAACGTAGCATTTGTTGGATTTTCTTGGTGGGTCTGTAGATCGTTTGTAGGTTGTGTTTCCTCATCAGCTTCCCTATGCGGTCAGTGGTTCCCTTGATGTATGGCAGGGACACTTTTCCTCTGGGTGGATCTTCATCTTGACTCTCGTGGGTTGTTCTTGGTCTTGCAGCTCTTCTGATGTCTGAGGTGGAGTATCCATTGGCCTGGAGAGCCCAGTTGAGGTGGTTCAGTTCATCTTGAAGGAAGTGGGGTTCGCAGATTCTTTTTGCACGGTCTGCCAAGGCTTTAATGCTGCTTCCTTTTTGACTTGGGTGATAGTTGAAGTTTTAATGTAGATATCTATCTGTGTTTTTGGGTTTTCTGTAAACGGTGTGACCCAATTGTTGATTTGGTTTATGGATGACTAGGACATCTAGAAAAGGCAGTCTTCCTTCATTTTCATCAGTTTGAGGACTCCTGGTCTAGGTCCAAGGAAGTCAAGCTACCCTTCTATTCTGCCTTGGTCAGATCACTTTACCTAGAATCACACTGTGTCCCATTCTGGGCACCACAATGGAAGGGAGATGTTGACTCTAAGCTGGATTGTGTCCAGAGGAAGGCGACTTAAATGATCGAGTTTAGGTCTGGAGAAGAAGCCCTATGAGGAGCAGCTGAAAGAGCTGGGCATATTTTGCCTGCAGAAGAGAAGGATGAGAGGAGTCATGATGAGGATTGAGCCCGTACCTTGGGAAGTCAGATCTGGCCACAGTGGTCCACGCTCTTGTTACATCCCGAATAGCTTACTGCAACGCACTCTACGTGGGGTTGCTTTTGAAGACTGTTCGGAAGCTTCAATTAGTCCAGCGGGTGGCAGCCAGATTACTCACCGGAGCATCATACGGGGAGCATACCACCCCTCTATTATGTCAGCTCCACTGGCTGCCGATCCAGTTCCGAGCACAATTCAAAGTGCTGGTTTTGACCTACAAAACCCTATACGGTTCCGGCCCAGCGTATCTGTCTGAACGCATCTCTTTCTACGTCCTGCCTCGGAGTTTTAAGATCTTCTAGGGAGGCCCTGCTCTCGGCCCCACCTCTATCACAAGTGAGATTGGTGGGGACGAGGAGCAGAGCCTTCTCGGTGGTGGCCCCTCGCCTGTGGAATTCACTTCCCGGGGAAATTAGATCATTGACATCCCTCCTCTCTTTTAGAAGGAAACTGAAAACATGGATATGGGATCAGGTCTTTGGGTAATCTGGCAGATAGATAAAGGACAATTGACGACTAGAATTGATAGGATTAGACAATGCGGAATGAATTTACGGACTCTGAGCTGGTGAACGTTGAGCATTAGACTGGTTTTATGGATTGTGATGCATAATTGATTGTTTTAATTGTTTATAATTGCTGTTGATATATGTTTTTATCTTATTGTTTGTGTTGGCATCGAATTGTGCCTTTTGTAAGCCGCCCTGAGTCCCCCCTGGGTTGAGAAGGGCGGGGTAGAAATGCATGAAATAAATAAATAAATGTATCAAAATTTGAGGGGAAGTCATAGGGAGGAGGGAGCAAGCTTGTTTTCTGCTGCCCTTGAGACTAGGATGTGGAACAAATTACAGGAATGGAGATTCCATCTGAACATGAGGAAGAACTTCCTAACGGTGAGAGCTGTTCAGCAGTGGAACTCTCTGCCCCAGACTGTGGTGGAGGCCTCTTCTTTGGAGGCTTTGAAGCAGAGGCTGGATGGCCATCTGTTGGGGGTGCTTTGAAGGCAATTTTCCTGCTTCTTGGCAGAATGGGGTTGGACTGGATGGCCCACGAGGTCTCTTCCAACTCTATGATTCTACGATCCTATGAGCTGTGAACTTTTGCCATTAATTTATCAGATGGCTGCCTTCTTCTCTTTTATTGTGTCTTCTCCGATCTTTCCAGAATTGAAGGTGAAGCCACGGGTCTCACAAGGACCAGGGCACCTCGAACCCTTGCATAGTGCAGAAGAAGATGCTGAGAACATTTTGAGCCAGGAGTCATCCCCTTTGCCAGCAGAGGACCACACTCTCAAGGGCAGCATGGACACACCCAGTTCTGGCATTGGCACCACCACTAACAGCTGGGTAGACTCCCAGCACTCGTTGCGGGGCCGTTTGCCCCTCATGGCACAGCTTAATCAGTTGCAGGCAGAGACCAGGAGGTAAGCCCTTTCTGGGATGGCAGAGTGCGACCTGGGACATGGTCTTGTGGGGCCAGGAATCTCAGGCTGTGGTTCACTTCTGGTCTGAGGGAAGGAAGAAATACCTAAAGCAGGCATGGGCAAACTTCAACCCTCCAGATATTTTGGACTTCAACTCCCACAATTCCTAACACCTGGTAAGCTGGCTGGGATTTCTGGGAGTTGAAGTCCAAAACACCTGGAGGACCAAAGGTTGGGAACCAGTGCTCTAGTGTGATGAGGTCCAGATTTTTGCTAAACTAAAAGGAAAATGACATGCCTAGGAAGTTTCATTGTCTTATTTTGGGGGGAGGGATCCCCTTCAAATTGAGGAAGGGCACAGTGGGAATAGCAAAGACAGCCTTTGCCCAGGAGGAAGTAGGAATTGTATCATTCCCAAACCCAGGTCTCAAATTATGGGCCTAGGAGGAGAGGTACTTCAGATGTTTTCAGGCTCCCATTCCATCATTGTATCGTAGAGTTGGAAGAGACCATGTGGGCCATCTAGTCCAACCCTCTGCCATTCAGAAAAAGCACAATCAAAGTATCCCTGACAGATGGCCATCCTGCCTCTGTTTAAAAGTTTGTAATGAAGGAGCTTCCACCAGACTCCAAGGCAGAGAGTTCCACTTACAATTATTATTATTATTATTATTATTATTATTATTATTGTATTGTCGAAGGCTTTCATGGCTGGAATCACTAGGTTCTTGTGGGTTTGTTCGGGCTATAGAGCCATGTTCTAGAGGCATTTCTCCTGACGTTTCGCCTGCATCTATGGCAAGCATCCTCAGAGGTAGAGGATCCTATAGCCCGAAAAAACCCACAAGAACCTATTATTATTATTATTATTATTATTATTATTATTATTATCTTTATTTATACCCCGCAAAATCTCCCGAAGGACTCGATGCGGCTTACAAAGGCCGAGGCCGCCGACAACAACAACATACTATACACAGTGAACTCATAAGCAAATAATAAAACATCAAGCAAAACAATAAAACAGTAAAACAATCAGGAAGTTCTTCCTAATTTTCGGGTGGAATCTCCTCTCCTGTCATTTGAACCCATTGCTCTGAGTCCTAGTTTCCAGGGCAGCCTGCTCCCTCTTCTTATGGCATCGTCTCACATATTTATACATGGCTGGCTATCATGTCTCCCCTCAACCTTCTCTTCTGCAGGCTAGACATGCCCAGTTCTTTAAGATGATTTTCATAGGGATTCATAGTCTTTAGACCTTTGATGCTTTTAGTTGCCTTCCTCTGGGCACCTTCCAGCTTGTCAATATCTGTTTTGAACTGTGGTGCCCAGAATTGGACACAGTCTTCCAGGGAAAGAGGTCTGACCAAAGCCAAATAGAAAGGCACCAAGACTTCCCTCGATCTGGACACTGGACTCCTATTGATGCAGACCAGAATCCCATTGGCTTTTTTAGCTGCTGCATCACACTGTTGGCTCATGTTCACCTTGTTGTCCACAAAGGCTGCAAGATCTTTCCCACATGGTCTGTTGTCCAGCCCCCATCCTGTATCTCTGCATTTCATTTGTCTTTGTTGAAATAATTTTGTTATCATCCCTATCTACTGACTGTATTGGCTGAGGTTGAATTCAGTATCGGAATTGCTTTTGTGTGTATTTTGTTATATGCATTTTAGCATGGTGTTGTGTTTTATCTGTCTGTTTGAACTATGTTGTACCCACCTCGAGCCACAAGAAGAGACGAGTAACAATACATGATGATGGTCATGATGATGGTTTCTTGCCTGTCCCTGCAGCTTGCGGTGGTGTATAATATAGTTTCAAGTTTTTTCAGTGCTTAGACCATAGGTCTTTCACATATAGGACAAATAAAATACAGGAAAACCGGATTATTAAATCTATATATAAAAAAATGCTCTGTGCATAATGAGTACCTTAAAAACAAAAGAACCAATGAACGAAATCACACCAAATTTGGCAACACAATGTCTCAAAACACAAGGAGTGACCATCACTCAAAAATTATGATTTTGCCATTTGGGAGTTGTAGTTGTTGGGATTTATAGTTCACCTACAATCAAAGAGCATTCTGAACTACATCAGCGATGGAATTGAACCAAACTTGGCACACAGAACTCCCATGACCAACAGAAAATACTGGAAGGGTTTGGTGGGCATTGGCCTTGAGTTTGGGAGTTGTGGTTCACCTACATCCAGAGAGCACTGTGGACTCAAACAATTATGGATCTGGACCAAACTTGGCACAAGCACTCAATACGCCCAAATATGAACACAGATGAAGCTTGGGGGAAATAGACCTTGACATTTGGGAGTTGTAGTCACTGAGATTCACAGTTCACCTACAATCAAAGAGCGTTCTGAACCCCACGAATGACAGAATCGGGGCAAACTTCCCACACTGAACTCCCATGGCCAACAGAAAATACTTAAGGGCATCCAATCCAACTCCCTTCATCAGGGCAAGAAAATGTAATCAAAGTCCTCCTGACAAAGAGCCATCCAGCCATAGATAGATATAGATAGATAGATAGATATGATTAACACACACGCAGATATAGTATCATAGATTTGAAAGGGACCCTTAAAGGGACCCTTAAAGAAGGACAATGATATGTTGCATGTTCCAGGGTGGGCAAACCAGACAATCTCCACATCAACACTGACAAAGAAACAGCAAGAAATACTGTTTACCCACAAGGATAAAGACATTACATATATTAGAAACCAACACTTTCTCATCACTTTATTTTCCAGATCAACAGACTGGGCAGCTAGTACAATATAAAATACACCTCCAATACATGAATTACAACCCAACCAAAAAGCCTCTGCTCAGACTGAACTTCTGGATATCGGTATAACATAGTTAAAACAGACAGATAAAACACAATGCTGTTAAAATACATATAACAAAATACACACAAGACCAAGACCGTTGTTGTTGTTGTTGTTGTTGTTGTTGTGACACCTGCAGGGTCATCAGACCTCAGTTCTGTTCCATCCTTGACCCCATCTTGTGTATGTCCTGCTAAATAATTTGGTTTGTGGCCTCTTCTCATCTGCCAGGCTGCAGTGGAAACTGATAGAGAAGGAGCGTGAATTCCAGAGACTTCTGCAAGAGGCCCTGCAAGCAGTGAAACAGGACAGCCACGCTCTCCAAAGTCCAACACCAATAGGTGAGCTACCCAGGAGATACCATTGGAATTTCCCACCTGTGAGCTTGCTACATGAGGATTACCTGGATGGCACATATTTATTTATTAATTTACAGCATTTATAGTCAGACCTTCTCGCCCCGAAGGGGACGCAGGGCAGATCACAGAACACATACACTGCAAACATTCAGTGCTGTTAAACAGACAGGACTGACAACAGATAGAGGTATTATGTCGACATTTTTCCCAGCTTTGGTGTCTTGGAGGTTATACTCATTTCCGGCCACAAGGGAGTGCTGTTGCTCCATCCTCTATGATGAAGAGCCTTGATCACAGACTTCCTCCTTCCTTTGATCACCGGCATTTTCTGGTATTTCTTTTATGGTGCCATAAAATATTTCCCCACTTAAGCAGTGCCTAATTGCTCTACTCACAGCTCATAGCTGTTTTCAAACTGCTTAGATGGACAGTAAGTTGCACTGAAGGTCGGGTGCTCACCCCGACCCAGGCTTCGAACTGCAAACCTTTTGATTGCACCTAGTGAAACCAAATCCTGCATGAAGTTGTTGTCTGTGGGCGAGAAGATGGCAACTACTGTATGGCATATATTCTGTATCAGAAACTAGAGTTGATGTGGTCTATCCAATGCAATTTTCTGAATCAGTACCCCAAATAACCCAACTGAATCTAAAGTTGACCAAAACTGATTCATAACCCTTTTAGAGAGTGGTCCCTGATCAAGTACTCCCGGGTCAAAGTGGTCCCCGGTCAAAGTGGTCCCTGGTCAAAGTGGTCCCTGGTCAAAGTGGTCCCTGGTCAAAGTGGTCCCTGGTCAAAGTGGTCCCAGGTCAAGTGGTCTCTGGTCAAAGTGATCCCTGGTCAAGTGGTCCCTGGTCAAAATGGTCCCTGGTCAAGTGATACCTGATGAAAATGGTCCCAGGTCAAAATTGTCTCTGGTCAAAGTTGTCCTGGGTCAAAAAAGGTTGGGAACCATTGGCCTAAAGACTATGGAAATATTAGGGGTGGATGTTAGCCACTTTGAGTCTCCTTTGAGAGAGATAAAGCGGGGAATAATAGTAATAGTAATAGTAATAATAATAATAATAATAATAATAATAATAATAATAATAATGGCGTGGGAGGATTTGGGTTGCCAATTTCCCTGCCTGGCCACCTCCCTGCTTCTCCCTCTGTGGAGAATCCACAGCTGTGAAACCATCTCTGTGATTTGAGAGCAGCCAGGATGGTTGAGGTTTTATGGACCAATAGGATCCAAACGTTATCTATTGTTTCTTCAGGCCACCTTTTCCCACCCAGTTTGGCTGTATCTCAGAACCACGTTAAGAAAGGAACCATGGGAAGGCCAATATGATCCTTTTTAGGAAGTAGAAAATGGTTACTTGCATAACTTTCAACATCTTCCTTTTCCCCTCCAGAGGTTTCTACATTTTCTTGGGAGAAAGAAGAGGAGGTGGCAGATCCCAGGCTCGCTGCCTGGTTAGAAAAACAGGGAGTGGACCAAGCTACAATTGCAAAGGTAGAGTTTTGTGTGAAGGGATGATATATAAGCAGCGGCTTCCTCTTCTAGCCTCAAGTGCACTTGGTTAAATGGGGTTGGGTGGAGAAGAGTCATGCACAGGCTGGTTAAGCTGCTTTAGGGCAGGCGCAGGGCGAGCGAGACCATGTTCTTCTTCAACCATAGCAACCTCCGCTACCTGGGGCTGGTGGGAGTGGCAGTCCCATGACATTTGAAATGAGACATGTTCTCCCAAGCCTTCTCTTTTGCACGCTCCATGTCCTACTCCCCCTCCTACTACTCTTGATCTTTTCCATTTCTGGAGCCAAGCCCTGAAAAAAGGGTAAGAGAGATTTATGCAGAGTGACCAAACACAGCATCTGCTTTCATTTGGGAGGAGGAAATTCAGATAAGGTGACGTGTGTTTTCCAAGCGCAGTCCCTGCTGTGCTTAGGACTTGCTTGTAAACGAACCCACGGAAATGCCTGGCCCGTGAACACATTTATTTCTGGAGGGCGTAAAGAGAGCTTTATATGGAAATTTTACTCTTCTGACACCAACTGTGCAGTCCATCATCCACTCCTGCCCCCCGTTGTGGATGTTGTTTTTACTAGAGAATCCGTTTTATTGTTTTGGGCATCTGTGTTATTGTTGTAAGTCCAGGTCTTTTTTTTTTCAGCCTGACATAAATTGCTGAACCGGCTGGGAAATTACAGATGTTGTTCACAAAAGCAACTTTTCCAAGCATTTCCCTCTGTACCTCTCTCAGTAGTTTCCTATAGATTACATTTATTGTATATATTTGAGTATAAGCCTAGTTTTTCAGTCCTTTTTTTAGGCTGAAAAGTCTCCCCGGCTTATACTCGAGTCAGTGTTATTTATTATTTTACTTTGTTGTTGTTGTTGTTGTTGTTATTACATTTATTATTTTATTATTGTTGTTAATATTACATTTATTAACATGTATCAGACTACACAGAGAAGCCATTGAAATCCACAAGCATGTGAACAATTTCAACAGAAAGGAAGAAACCATGAAAATGAACAAAATCTGGCTACCAGTATTTAAAAACTCAAAAATTACAACAGCAAAACAACAGAGGGGAAACAGACAGGCACATAAAATCACTCTCAACAAAAGATTCCCCCCAGGCACTTCCAAGCCATTGAATGCTAATCAAGGTGATCAGCTGAAACATTTACACCTAGCCCCAGCAGACAAAAGTCCTTTGTCCCACCTTGGTCATTCCACAGATATATAAACCCATTTTTCCTACTTCCAACAGACCTCACTACCTCTGAGGATGCTTGCCATAGATGCAGGCGAAACGTCAGGAGAAAAATTGCCTCCAGAACATGGCCATATAGCCCAGAAAAACCTACAACAACCCATTACATTTATTATTTTACTCTATTTATTATTGTTATTGTTATATTTATTATTTTACTCTATTATTATTATTTTACTCTATTTATTATTATTGGAGGACATGTAAGCATATTTACATTGAAGAAGGCTAGAATAATGGTTTAATCAGAATTGGACAGTCTTATCTTGAATGACAGTTTTATGTAAATATTCAAAAACATTTAACCTACTAATGCCTAAATTAATATAATTTTATTGGTATCTATTTTTATTTTGAAATTTGCTAGTAGCGGCTGCATTTCCCACCCTCGGCTTATACTCGAGTCAATACATTTTCCCAGTTTTTTGTGGTAAAATTAGGTGCCTCAGCTTATATTCGGGTTGGCTTATACACGAGTATATACGGTATATTTACTATATGGAGCCCTATTCTTGATCTGCATCGTCTCCCGCAGTGAGGGCATTGGTTTCCAGGTGGAAGGCGGTCTCGGTCGGGGTTGATTTGACACACCTTCCTCTTGGCATGTTTCTCTCTTTCACCCTCCATTGGGGCCTCTTCAAATTCTGCAGCACTGCTGGTCACAGCTGATCTCCAGCTGGAGTGCTCACAGGCCAGGGGTTCCCAGTTCTCAGTGTCTATGCCAGAGTTTTTAAGGTTGGCTTTGAGCCCATCTTTAAATCTCTTTTCCTGCCCGCACAATTTGGAGCACAATACTCTTGACCTCACGATCATGTTAAAAAACAAAGTATGGATTGTCGATGTTGCAATCCCAGGTGACAGCAGGATCGAAGAGAAACAACTGGAAAAGCTGACACGATATGAGGATTTAAAGCTCGAACTGTAAAGACTCTGGCACAAGCCAGTAAAGGTGGTCCAAGTGGTGATCGGCACACTGGGTGCAGTGACTGAAGACCTTGGCCTGCACTTAAACACAATCGGTGCCGACAAGATTACCATCTGCCAGCTGCAAAAGGCCACCTTACTGGGATCTGCACGCATTATTTACCGATACATCACAGTCTTAGACACTTGGGAAGTGTCCGACGTGTGATCCAATACAACAGCCATCAGAGTGATCTTGTTTGCTGTGGACTCATCTTGTGTTTCCAACAACAACAATAGTAGTAATAATAATAATAACAATCATAATCATAATCATAATAAATTACACAGTCCTAGACGCTTGGGAAGTGTTCGACTTGTGATTTTGTGATACTAAATCCAGCATATAGATCTCGTTTGCTGTAACATACTGTGTTTTTGTGTCAGTAAAATAATAATAATAATAATAATAATAATAATAATAATAATAATAATAATGGCTGTATTTGGTGACAAAGGATTGTAGGATCCTGACAACTGTTGAAGGCTTTCCAAGTGCATTTGTACACATGCATGTGCTTTTCCATTTTGGAGGTTCCTTTTCCCCTCTTCAGTCACACATCACTAAGATTCTTCCCTCTTCCCCTGCAGCTCTCCTGCCATGGCTTCACCTTGCCAATCCTGTTGGACTGTGCTACAATTGATGATCTCCGGTACACCTGCATCAGGTAGGGAGGGAAATGGTGGGAAACACTTCTCTTTGATTGTATTCAACCTCTTCCACACTTCAACTCCCTTCCCAAGCTTCATCATTGCATCTGGACAAAAAAAAATACTGGCTTATTCAGTTTGGGAGTTGGGCAACATGTGGCCCTCCAGATGTTGTTCAACTCTAACTCCTATCAATCCTAGCAGTCTGGTTCAAGAGTTGCAATGTAACCTTCTGGAAGTGCAGTAGCTGCCCATCTTTAGGAAGGACTTGCCTAGATAATACATTTAATGGAACTTTGTTATAGCAGGAAGAGTCCAAGCACCAGAGAGGAATGAGGCTTTCTTGCTCCAAAGGTAGACCACTGTTAGATATGTACAGATCCTTGGTTCATCTAGTGCAGGCATCCTCAAACTGCGGCCTTCCAGCTGTTTGGACTTCCAAATCCCAGAAGTCCCTAGCTAGCTTATTCAATGGTCAGGAATTCTGGGAGTTGCTGCCAAGGTGCTCACCAATGCTTCTTCTTCATCCTGGAAAGAAGGGACGAGTGGAGTGCCGTAAGCAGGGTTCCGTCCTGCGCCCGGCCCTGTTCAGGATCTTCATTAATGTATTGTCGAAAGCTTTCATGGCTGGAATCACTGGGTTGTTGTAGGTTTTTTCGGGCTGTATGGCCATGGTCTAGAGGCATTCTCTCCTGACGTTCCGCCTGCATCTATGGCAAACATCCTCAGAGGTAATGAGGAAGTCTTCATTAATGACTTAGATGGAGGGTTAGATGGCAGGATCATCAAGTTTGCAGATGGGACCAAATGGGGAGGAAGAGCCAATACTCCAGAAGTCAGGACCAGAATTCAAAACAATCTTCACAGATTAGAGAGATGATAGGCCAAAACGAACACAATGAAGTTCAATGGGGTCAAATGCAAGAGACTCCAAATGCAAGGAAATGCAGGATGCATGCAAAAGACCCTGGAGTCCTCAAGGGTGGGGGGGAGGGGAATATGAGCCAGGAATGTCATGCAGCAGCAAAAAAAGCCAATGGGATGTTGACCTGCATCAATCGGAGTATAGTGTCTAGATCCAGGGAAGTCATGCTCCCCCTCTATTCTGCCTTGGTCAGACCAGATCTGGAATCACACTGTGTCCAGCTCTGGGCACCACAATTGAAGGGAGAGGTTGACTCTAAAGTGGACTTAAACGATTAAGGGTCTGGAGAACAAGCCCTATGAAGAGTGGCTGAAAGAGTTGGGCATGTTTAGCCTGCAGAGGAGAAGGCTAAGAGGAGACATGATGAGGGCCATGGATCAAGAGGTATGGGGAAGTCCAAGGGAGGAGGGAGCAGGCTTGTTTTCTGCTGCCCTGGAGACTAGGTTGCAATGGAACAATGGCTTCAAACTACAGGAAGGGAGATTCTACCTGAACACGAGGAAGAACTTCCTGACTGTGAGAACTGTTCAGCAGTGGAACACTCTCTCTGCCCCCGAGTGTAGTGGAGGGTCCTTCTTTGGAGGCTTTTA
The DNA here is from genome assembly GCF_037176765.1 of Anolis sagrei. Lineage (NCBI taxonomy): Eukaryota > Metazoa > Chordata > Lepidosauria > Squamata > Anolidae > Anolis > Anolis sagrei. Next base: position 77,281,151 of record NC_090034.1, on the reverse strand, counting down.
AACAGAGGCTGGATGGCCATCTAAATAATGTGTCCAGAGGAGGGCGACTAAAACGATCAAGGGTCTGGAGAACAAGCCCTATGAGGAGCAGCTTAAAGAGCTGGGCATGTTTAGCCTGAAGAAGAGAAGGCTGAGAGGAAACATGATAGCCATGTATAAATATGTGAGAGGAAGTCATAGGGAGGAGGGAGCGAACTTGTTTTCTGCTTCCCTGGAGACTAGATACGGAACAATGGCTTCAAACTACAAGAAAGGGGATTCCATCTGAACATGAGGAAGAACTTCCTGACTGTGAGAGACATTCAGCAGTGGAACTCTCTGCCCCGGAGTGTGGAGGCTTCTTTGGAAGCTTTTAAACAGAGGCTGGATGGCTATCTGTCAGGGGTGCTTTGAATGCAATTTTCCTGCTTCTTGGCCGAATGGGGTTGTACTGGATGGCCCACCAGGTCTCTTCCAGGAGGAAGGAACCAAATGCCACCTGCTGAAATGCCATGGGAGTTTCCGAGACTTTTGTGGCAGGTTGTGCAAAGAACAGAATCTCCTAAATGACCATGTTGCTGATTTGGACTGAAACTTCAGAATCTGTGTGTTTGCATTTCTTTCTATCCCTTGTTTCCTATCACCATTCTTTATTGCTGCAGAATCATAGAATCATAGAATCAAAGAGTTGGAAGAGACCTCATGGGCCATCCAGTCCATCCCCCTGCCAAGAAGCAGGAATATTGCATTCAAATCACCCCTGACAGATGGCCATCCAGCCTCTTGTTTAAAAGCTTCCAAAGAAGAAGCCTCCACCACACTCCGGAGCAGAGAGTTCCACTGCTGAACGGCTCTCACAGTCAGGAAGTTTTTCCTCATGTTCAGATGGAATCTCCTCTCTTGTAGTTTGAAGCCATTGTTCTGTGTCCTAGTCTCCAAGGAAGCAGAAAACAAGCTTGCTCCCTCCTCCCTGTGACTTCCTCTCACATATTTATACATGGCTATCATATCTCCTCTCAGCCTTCTCTTCTTCAGGCTAAACATGCCCAGCTCCTTAAGCCGCTCCTCATAGGGCTTGTTCTCCAGACCCTTGATCATTTTAGTCGCCCTCCTCTGGACACATTCCAGCTTGTCAATATCTCTCTTGAATTGTGGTGCCCAGAATTGGACACAATATTCCAGGTGTGGTCTAACCAAGGCAGAATAGAATACAACTGTCACTTCTATTGTTATACTACACTATTTACAATACCATGATGATTTTCCATTTCAGCAAAATGTACATCCTTTTGTGTGAGTGCGAGTGTTTTCCTCTGCCTTGCATTGCTTTCTGTTGAGCTTAGGACATTTTTACCACCACATTTGAATGCCAAAAAAAATAGTCTAAGCAGCAAAAAAAAAAAAAAAGAAAAGAAAAGAAAAAGGGGGGGGGGGGTGGAATTGAAGGCCCAAACAGTTGGAGGGCTGCATTTTCAGAATGCCTGATGTAATTCATCCTTAGAGGCGATGAACCACTGATCTTTCCAATATTTTAAGTTATAGTTCCTATCAGCACTATCTATCATGGACAATGGTAAGAAATTAGGTCAGTGTTTCTCAACCTGGGGGTCGCAAGGGGGGTGTCAGAGGAGTCACCAAAGACCATCAGAAAACATAGTATTTTCTGTTGGTAATGGGGATTCTGTGTGGGAGGTTTGGCCCAATTCTCTCATTGGTGGGGTTCAGAGAGCTCTTTGATTGTAGGTGAACTATACATCCTAGCAACTACAACTTCCAAATGTCAAGGTCTATTTTCCCCAAACTGCACTATTGTTCACATATGGGTATAATGAGTATTTCTGCCAAATTTGGTTCGGATCCATCATTGTATGAGTCCACAGTGCTCTCTGGATGTAGGTGAACTATAACTCCAAAACTGAAGGTCAATACCCACCAAACCCTTCCAGTATTTTCTGTTGGTCAATGGAGTTCTGTGTGCCAAGTTTGGTTCAATTCCATTGTTGGTGGGGTTCAGAATACTCTTTGATTGTAGGTGAACTATAAATCTCAGCAACTAAATGACAAAATCAATCCCTCCCCCCCACCAACCCCACCAGTATTCAAATGTGGGCGTATCCGGTATTTGTGCCAAATTTGGCCCAGTGAATGAAAATACATCCTGCATCTCAGATATTTACATTACGTTTCTTAACAGTTATGAAGTAGCAACAAAAATAATTTTATGGTTGGGGGTCACCACAACATGAGGGACTGTATTAAGAGGTTGCGGCATTAGGAAAGTTGAGAACCACTGAATTAGAGGATTGGGGATTCCAAATGGCCTACATTACCCCCCATACACACTCAAGTCAATTATTTCCATCCACCACTTTTAGTTTAATCTCTTATGTCCATGATCACAATGTAGCCAAAACCTTTAACAATGTAAGAATTATAGGCAAAGGAACTACCATTTTTATTTTGTTTGTAGTACCGATCTGCAGTCGGCCTAGAAGGCCTGGAGGTAGGGAGAAATCAACAGCTACCGATTACAAATATCAGCATGGAAACTATTCAAGATGCCGCCATTTCCGGGTTAAGAGAATTCAGTGGATGAGAGAAGTAGTTCTTAACTTTTGGTCTTCCAGATGTTTTGGACTTCAGCTCCCACAATTCCTAACAGATGGTAAAATGGCTGGGATTTCCGGGAGTTGAAATCCAACGGTTGGGAACCACGGGATGAGAGTAACACTTCATTTAAGAGTCCAAAGCAGATAAATTGCTTCCAGTCTTGCTCTGAATGATCCCATTTCTGAGAGGTTGTCCAAGTGACTGAATGCATGCTTAATGCAACTTCTGAAGCCATAGTAGGCCAGTTGTCTAATATAATGTGATCCAAACCCAACTCAATTCTTGCTCTTTTTTGACAGAGGGGGAATGGTATGCCGCATCTGGAGAGCTCTCTTAAACCATCGACAAGCCCTTGGCCAGCAGTTGCAACATGAAGCTGACTGAGACCCAAATAAGCCACAGACTATTCACAAGATGCACTTACTTGCTCAGCAATAAGAAGAAAGGATGTCACCGACATTTATGTTTTGCCCATCCAGAAAATGAGTCCTCGTTTTCTGACTTTACAACCAGGGAGGGAATGGAAGGCAGGACGGGGAAATGTCCCCTCTCCCCTCCAGCAAAATAATGTTTTGAGGAAACATCACCGTTTCTGTGGAAGTCCCTCTGGCAAAAGTTGCCATGCACACATACAGCCGGTTGGGTTTAGAGAAAGACCAGAAAAACTGCAAACATCTCCTGTGGCCTGAACCTCAGAAGAAGAGAAACAAAGCCATTCTGACTGACCCTACAAATACAGGTTCAGTAAAGCTGGACAGTGCCTTCCTGCAGAACTGCAGACTGGGAACACAACAGGGCTAAGCGTCTCTAAAGGAGGAGGCGTTGGTGATGGAAACCACCATTCCTGCTGAACAGAAAGCAGAAATTATTTAAACAATGAGCTCCTTGGGCTTCCCTGTGCACCAGACAAGGTGGGAGATATCAGTAAATTAATTAAAACCAAAACAAAAAATGCAAGGAGGTATTTTTGTCAGTGTTCATAGTGTGCACACCGAAGTGGGAAGGTGAAGATAGCCATAGATGGTGAATAATCGATACTCTAAACAGGTAGCTGAACAAAATGGCGCCCTCCCTAGCTGAGTTGTCTTTCCCCCTCGCGTTGTGAGAGCAAGGAGTTCAGGTAAAGGAGACAGCCGCACTGTGTCAATCTTTTCAACGGAGCGTGACGTCCAGCACCAAGTTTGTTGTCCCCAGCCATGGTCGGCCTCCAGAAATTACATCTATCAGGTTCCTTCTGTGGAAGTAGATCCACTCTTTGCCATTAGCCCACGAAGCCCAAACACCCTGCTCTCAAACGGAGAATGCAGGGTGGGATTAAGTCCGAGGGGTCAAGTTGGTCCTCAAGGGAAGTTTGCCTTCGACCCACTGTCGCGGCTGCTTGAACACCATCTCCCAAACATGGCGCTCCTCCTCTGTCGAATCCATCCAAGGGACAGGGAGGCCATAGCTGTTGCCTGCATGAAAACAAGAGTCCCCAGTCAGTTGCCAAAAGTAACTGTCAAAAAGCTAAGTGCTTTGTAGGCTTGGCATTGGTGTAGGAGGGCGTTCTTAGGCAGCCATCATGGCTCCCGTGCCCTTGGCTCCTATCCTTATAGTACCAGTCCACATTAAGGAACTGAGTCTAAGAATCAGCATTTCAATTTCCCCTTGGAATGCAAAACTCATTAACTTATTTAGGGTGTTTAGGTTGAGACACTCCATTAAAAAAGTCAAATGTTGCAAGGTAATGGTTATTATTGGCAGGAATAATAATAATAATATAATAATAATAATAATAATAATACACTTTCTTTATATTCTCCCCTAGGGGACTCAGAGCCGATTACAATATATACAGTAGACATAGGCAAACATTCAGTGCCTTACAATCGCATACAATGAGACACACAAACAAAGGCAAAGGCTTCTCCTTTCATTTCCGGCTTCTGAAGGCTGTGCTCATCTCTGGCTCTGAGAGGTGGGAGGTGCTTTTCTCAGAGCAGATTACAATATATACAGTAGACATAGGCAAACATTCAATGCCTTACAATCGCATACAATGAGACACACAAACAAAGGCAAAGGCTTCTCCTTTCATTTCTGACTCCTGGAGGCGGTGCTCATCTGCTTTTTTTGGGGGGGGGTGCTTTTCTCCATTTCCAAGCCGAGGAGCCTGTGTTGTCACCTCCTGGTCGTGTGGCCAGCAAGACTGCTTGGAGCGTCTTTTTGCCTTTTCCTGCTGAAGGCGGTACCTATTGATCTACTCACGTGTGCATGTTTTTGAACTGCTTGGTTGACAGGAACTAGGGCTAACAGTGGGACTACAGGCCTTTCATGATCCCTACATAGACCCCAAACTAGCAAATAGCAGAGTGGCTGTTAATTTACACAAGGTGAGCCAGGTTTGGGTGTTAAGACTATGACAGTAGACCAGGGTCCGAATCTCAGCTGCACTATGGAAACTGACAGGGTGACCTTAGGCAGGTAATTCTCAAAAGACAACCACCCTTTGAACAAATCTTGTGACAACTTTGCCGTAGGGCAGGGCTCCTCAAATCTTTTAAACAAAGGGCCAGTTCACAGTCCCTCAAGCTGTTGGGCCAGCCTACAGTTTGAAAAAAACATGAACCAATTTCTATGCACATTTCCTACCCTTACCTTAGACCCCTTCTACACTGCCATATAATCCAAATTATCAAAGCAGATAATCCACATTATCTCCTTTGAACTGGATTATTTGTGTCAACACTACACTACACTGGAGCCCCTGGTGATGCAGAGGGTTAAACCACTGAGCTGCTAAACTTGCTAATCAAAAGGTTGACAGTTCGAATCTGGGGAGTGGGGTGAGCTTCCGCTGTTAGCCCCAACTTCTGCCAACCTAGCAGTTTGAAAACATGCAAATGTGAGTAGATCGACTGGTACCGCTTCTGTGGAAAGGTAATGGCGCTCCATGAAGTCATGCTGGCCACGTGACTTAGGAGGCGTCTACAGGCAACGCTGGCTCTTTGGCTTAGAAATGGAGATGAGCACCATCCAACAGTCGGACACGACTAGACATAATGTCAAGGGGAAACCTTTACCTTTACACTGTCATATAATCCACTTTAAGGAATTCAATCTGGGTTTTATATGACAATGTAGAAGGGGGCTTACATTATGCTAGCTGTGTGTATGAGGCCTCTTACTGTAAGGGAAAAAAGTGGCCAGTTCTATCATTTGAGCCCGAGATTAGAAATTCCAACACTTCTGAAACTGAGATTAGAGAAAACTGTAACACTCTTAGAATTATAGAATCATAGAATTGGAAGAGACCACATGGGCATCTAGTCCAACCCCCTTCTTCCATGCAGGAAAAGCACAAAAGGTGCTATCACCCCATGTTCCTGCTTTCAGTACTGCCTCTACCTAATAATAATAATAATAATAATACTTTCTTTATACCCCACCACCATTTCCCATAGGGACTCGGGGTGGCTCACAAAATAGCAAACAAGATGCCATACACAAAATACATAATGCATAAAATGAAATACAACAACATGAAAACAATAATAGCATTATATAAGCCAAGTATATAGATCGGGTAAAACAACTTCTATTAAAATAGAATCAGTTTAAAGGTTCATGTAATCAATATGCACATAGAACAGTGGTTCTCAACCTGTGGGTCCCCATATGTTTTGGCCTTCAACTCCCAGAAATCCTAACAGCTGGTAAACTGGCTGGGATTTCTGGGAATTGTAGGCCAAAACACCTGGGGACCCACAGGTTGAGAACCACTGCCATAGAATGTGTATGTGTATGTAGACACCCCTCTCCAATCATCGCCATGTTTACTAAAGTACAGTGACTGGTTTGGAGAACAAGCCCTATGAGGAGCGGCTCAAAGAGCTGGGCATGTTTAGCCTGAAGAAGAGAAGGCTGAGAGGAGACCTGATAGCATGTATAAATATGTGAGAGGAAGCCACAGGGAGGAGGGAGCAAGCTTGATTTCCGCTGCCCTGGAGACTAGGACGCGGAGCAATGGCTTCAGTGGCACCGGGATTGTGGCGCAGCTGGCTGAGTGTCAGCTACATTAAGATCACTCTGACCAAAAGGTCATGAGTTCAAAGCCAGTCCGGATTGGAGTGGGTTTCCAACCAATTGTGTGTAGCCTGTTGTCAACCTTTGCAACCCGAAAGACAGTTGCATCTGTCAAGTAGGAAAATAAGGTACCACCTTAAAGTGTGGGAAGGCTAAATTAACTGATTTATGAGGCCATAAAGAAGACTCCAGCAAAGCATTCCAGCGGGGAAGCATGCAGGGAATGCGGAAGTGCTTCATCAGCATCGCAGATGGACGATGAAAGCGACAGCTTCCCTGGCGGCCAGAAAAAAAGTTAAATAGCCTCTGTGTATGTCTGTTTATGTTTGTATGTCAAAAATTGGCACCGAATGGTTGCCATATATGTGTACACTGTAATCCGCCCTGAGTCCCCTGCGGGGTGAGAAGGGCGGAATAGAAAAGCTGTAAATAAATAAATTATAAATAAATTCAAACTACAAGAAAGGAGATTCCATCTGAACATTAGGAAAAACTTCCTGACTGTGAGAGCCGTTCATCAGCCCCGGAGTGTGGTGGAGGCTCCTTCTTTGGAAGCTTTTAAACAGAAGCTGAATGGCCATCTGTCGGGGGTGCTTTGAATGCAATTTTCCTGCTTCTTGGCAGGGGGTTGGACGGGATTGTCCATGAGGTCTCTTCCAACTCTATGATTCTGTGATTCTACTCCATCTAACGATGCTTAGGATCTGTTGTATTTTATTTGATGCATTATGTATTTTATGTATAGCATCGTTTGTGCTATTTTGTGAACCACCCCAAGTTACAACAGAATATCCATCTTGTTCACAATACTGCAAAGTTGATACAGCTCTCTGGTCAGTACCACCAAAGCTGCCCTCCCTCAGAGACCCTCTTCTTGCAATCCCATCCACCTTGCTTCGATGAAGACCTCCTTGTCTCACCTGTGCCAAGACTCAGGCGGATGCCACCCAGCTGCTGCTTGGAGAATTTCTCACGATCCCATACAGTGAACTCCGCGCATGCCTCCACCAAGTCCTTGGCCTGGAAGCCATCATAAACCATGGTGTGGTTAAAAATGGGGCTGAGGCTCTTCTTAACAATGCGAGTCTTCTGCCGGCCGGCCTTGCTGTCATCAGGGAGGATGTAGCTGGAAGGGAAAGAAAGGTGGCAATTTCCTAAACCTGTTCTAAACTGAAATGGGATGGTTAGTTGGATGTGAAGCCTGGAGAACTTGCGAAGGTCCACTGCCAATGAAGCCTCCAGTGCCAAACATTTAGTAAAGCCTCCCAGTTTCCTGGTGCATCTCAAGTTTAGGAAGTCAAAACAATGTGGATTAGATGTCAACCAAGTCACATTTAGAACCACTCGAATCAAGAGACGCTATAATAATCATAGCTAACATGTTTGGCTGAGAGGAGACCTGATATCATGTATAGAACAGAAGCTCTCCGAAGCTCTAGGTCAGTGTTTCTCAGCCTTGCTAATGCCACGACCCCTTAATACAGTTCCTCATGTTGTGGTGACCCCCAACCATAACATTATTTTGCTCCTGTTATGAAACATAATTTGGGAGTTGTGGTTGTTGTGATTTATGGTTCACCTACAATCAAAGAGTATTATGAACTCCACCAACGATGAAATTGAACCAAACTCGGCACACAGAATGCCCACAACCAACAGAAAACACTGGAAGGGTTTGGTGGCATTGACGTTGAGTTTGGGACTTGTAGTTCACCTACAGAGAGCACTATGCACTCAAACAATGATGGATCTGGACCAAACTTGGCACGAATACTCAGTATGCTAAATGTAAACACTGATGGAGTTTGGGGAAAATAGACCGTGACATTTGGGAATTGTAGTTGCTGGGATTTATAGTTCACTTACAATCAAAAGCATTCTGAACCCCACCAATGATAGAATTGGGCCAAGCTTCCACACAGAACCCCCATGACCAACAGAAAATACTGTGTTTTCTGATGATCTTTGGTGACCCCTCTGGAACCCCCTGGTGACCCCTCCAGGGGTCCCGACCCCCAGGTTGAGAAACATTGCTCTAGGTGCTCTTACTGCTTTTTACAGGGAAAACCAGCTGATCCCCAACCCATCTAAAACACAGACATGTGCTTTTCATCTCAAGAACAGAGAAGCATCCCGAGCTCTCAGGATCACCTGGGAAGGAATCCCACTGGAATATTGCAGTGCATCCAAATACCTGGGAATCACTCTGGACCGTGCTCTTACCTACAAGAAGCACTGCCTGAACATCAAGCAAAAAGTGGGTGCTAGAAACAATATCGTACAAAAGCTGACTGGCACAACCTGGGGATCACAACCAGACACAGTGAAGACATCTGCCCTTGCGCTATGCTACTCTGCTGCTGAGTACGCATGCCCAGTGTGGAACACATCTCACCACACTAAAACAGTGGATGTGGCTCTTAATGAGACATGCCGCATTATCACGGGGTGTCTGCACCCTACACCACTGGAAAAATTACACTGCTTAGCCGGTATGGCACCACCTGACATCCGCTGGGAAGTAGCAGCCAATAGTGAAAGGACCAAGGCAGTGACATCTCCAGCTCATCCCTTGTTTGGGTATCAGCTCGCATGTCAATGACTTAAATCTAGAAATAGTTTTCTAAGATCTACAGAGACACTCGCTGGAACACCTCAGCAAGTAAGAGTCCAAAAGTGGCAGGCTCAAACCCAGAACCTCAACCAATGGCTGATACCAAATGAGAGTCTCCCCCCCCCCCCATCCTGGGCACACAGAAGACTGGGTGACTTGGCGCTGAACAGACTGCGCTCTGGCACCACGAGATACAGAGCCAACCTTAAGAAATAAGGCCACAAAGTGGAATCCACGACATGCAAGTGTGGAGAAGAGCAAACCACTGACCACCTGCTGCAATGCACCCTGAGCCCTGCCACATGCACAATGGAGGACCTCCTTGCAGCAACACCGGAAGCACTCCAAGTGGCCAAATACTGGTCAAAGGACATTTAATCAACTACCAAACGCACTAATTTTGTATTTTGTCTGTTTGTTTGTTTTGTTCTGTTAGAAATATAATATAATTGACTGGTTGCCCTGACACGACAAATAAATAAAGCTAACATGTTATTAATTTCAATAGGTCTGCTCTGTGATTAATCTCCCATTAATTTCAGTGGGTGTATTCTAAATATGGCTGATGTCTCAGTCCAAACTACTAAGTACTTTGCAAAGATGCAAATCAGTCATATTATTTTTCATCCCGTTTATATTTAATTCTGTTTTAATGTTTGCATATTTTTACATTTTAAATTGCATGCTAATGCTTTTATATTAAGCTGCTTTGAGTCTCCTGCGGGAGAGAAAAAGCGGGGAATAATAATAATAATAATAATAATAACAACAACAACCACCACCACCACCACCATTCATAATTCATTACATCCTCGCAGTAATGTTGACCGACTCTATCTGCCTAGAAAGTCTGGTGGCAGAGGACTTTTACAAGCAGTCGAAGAAGAAAAACACACCCTGGCAGAATATGTAAAGGAAAGCCAAGAACCTGCTTTAATTGAAGTCAATAATCAGAAACTTCTCAATGCACAGCAGACAAAGAGTCAGTACAAGAAAACTGCACTCCAAACCAGAGCTGACAGCTGGTACAACAAAGCCTTGCATGGGCAGTTCCTTGAGAAGAATGAAGGAAAAGTTGATAAGGAGAAGACCTGGTTATGGCTCATGAATGGAACCCTGAAGAAGGAGACAGAAGGCCTGATTCTTGGAGCCCAGGAGCAAGCCATCAGAACCAATACAATTAAGGCCAGGATTGAAAAAACCAACGAATGACCCAAAATGCAAGGAAACTCATGAAACCATGCACCATATCCTCAGCTGTTGCAAGAAAATTGCACAGACGGACTACAAACAAAGACACAACTCTGTGGCCCAAATGATTCACTGGAACTTATGTCATAAGTACCACCTGCCAGCAATAAAGAATTGGTGGGACCATAAACCCGCAAAGGTCATGGAAAATGAACATGCAAAAATACTGTGAGATTTTCGAATCCAGACTGACAAGAGTTTTGAAACACAATACACCAAACATCACGATTGTGGAAAAGAAAAAAGTGTGGATTATTGATGTCGCCATTCCAGGTGACAGTCGCATTGAGGAAAAACAACAGGAAAAACTCAGCCGCTATCAAGACCTCAAAATCGAACTGCAAAGGCTCTGGCATAAACCAGTACAGGTGGTCCCAGTGGTCATGGGCACACTGGATGCCCTGCCAAAAGATCTCAGCCGGCATTTGGAAACAATGAACATTGACAAAATCATGATCTGTCAACTACAAAAGGCCACCTGACTTGAATCTGCGCGCATCATTCGAAAATACATCACACAGTCCTAGACGCTTGGGAAGTGTTCGACTTGTGATTTTGTGATACGAATTCCAGCATATAGATCTCGTTTGCTGTGACATTCTGTGCTTGTGTCAGTAAAATAATAACAATAATAACAGAGAAATTGAGAGCCAAATTGACAAAGAAAAATCATGTCTGTGGCTCACAAATGGAACTTTGACAAAGGAGACGGAGGGCCTGATTCTGGTAGCCCAAGAACAAGCCATTAGAACCAATGCCATCAAAGCCAGAATTGAAAAGTCGACAACAAATCCCTAATGTAGACTCCAAGGAAGCAGATGAAACAATAGATCACATCCTCAGCTGCTACAAGAAGATCGCGCAGACAGACTATAAGCAGAGGCATAACACCGTTGCTCAGATGATTAATTGGAACTTATACCACAAACACCATCTGCCTGTGACAAAGAACTGGTGGGATCACAAGCTGGAAAAAGTTACAGAGAATGAACATGTCAAGCTACTCTGGGACTTCTGAATTCAGACTGACTGAGTTTTGGAGCACAATACTCCTGACCTCACAATCGTGTTTAAAAAAAAAGTATGGATTGTCGATGTTGCAATCCCAGGTGACATCAGGACTGAAGAGAAACAACTGGAAAAGCTGACACGATATGAGGATTTAAAGATTGAACTGCAAAGACTCTGGCACAAGCCAGTCAAGGTGGTCCCAGTGGTGCAGTGCCTAAAGACTTTGGCCTGCACTTAAACACAATCGGCGCTGACAAAATTACCATCTGCCAGCTGCAAAAGGCCACCTTACTGGGATCTGCACGCATTATTCGCCGATACATCACACAGTCCTAGACACTTGAGAAGTGTCCGACGTGTGATCCAGTACAACAGCCAGCAGAGTGTCTGCTGTGGTCTCATCTTGTGGTGATAATAATAATAATAATAATAATAATAATAATAATAATAATAATAATACACTATTTATATTCTGCCCTTCTTCCTTAGGGGACTCAGAGTGGATTATAGCATTTACATACATAGGCATTCACTGCCTTTACAATCAGATACAATAAGACACACAAACAAAGGCAGAGGCTTCTCCTTTTCATTTCTGGCTTCTGCAGGCGGTGCTCATCTCTGGCTCTGAGAGGTGCTTTCCTTCATTTTCAAGCTGAGGAACCTGCGTTGTCACCTCCTGGTTGTGTGGCTGGCAAGACTACTTGGAAAATTACAGTTGTGAAGCAGCAACAAAAATACTGCTATGATTGGGGGTAACCACAATATGAGGAACTGTATTAAGGGGTCGTGTCATTAGGAAGGTTGAGAACCACTGCCCTAAGTGGTCATAACTTTGTCCTAAATTGTAAAATTTTCCATGTGAAAATGGCACTGGGAGGGAATGATCACTTCTTCAGCATCACAGTCCTCGTCTGGATGGGGCAAAGGAGGAGTATGTTTGCTCTTAATCAACGGAAAAAACACCAGGAATTACCTGGAACTTGAATGATTATAGTTAGGCAATCCTTCATTATCTCTCATGGGACTCACATTCTTTTTAAAAAAAACACAAGTCTGTGCAAACACATGCAGAGAATAAAATTGAGAAATCCTAAAGCAGCAGAATGGAAAATCACACTTGAGAGGACAGATGGAAGACTGCGGGAATGCATGCTCCTCCTCGTAAACAAACAGACACCCCAGAGATAGGAAATGAGCATGCAGTCCCAACAGAATCAAGCACTGCTCTTTGCGCACTGTGCTGACTTCCTGCTGACAAGAAGGCGTTGTTTTATACTGTTTTAAACACAGGCTGTCATTCGGAAAATTGTCTCGCCAGTAACAATCCAAAAGGATGAGTGTGCCGTTGTACATGCAACAAGCTGTACACTTATGTTCTGCCTAGGATTTAGTTTGCCCTAAAGCAGGCATGGACCAACTTCGGCCCTCCATGTGTTTTGGACTTCAAGTCCCACAATTCCTAACAGCCTACTGTCTGTTATTAATTGTAGGAGTTAAAGTCCAAAACATCTGGAGAGCCATAGTTAGCCCATGCCTGCCCTAAAGCGCAGCCTGTAGCCATAAAAGCACTGACACTTACCACTGAACGAAGGTGTCTGCTGTGTTGCCCCTCCGTGGAGTGATGTTCTGCACTTCCTTCACCCAGATATGGAGCTCCCCAGTGGGAGGAAGCCCTGGCTCTGAAATAAAGCCATGTAGAGGAAGGTTATTTGCCTGAATAATAACAACAACAACAACAACAACTGGAAAAGCTGACACAATATGAGGATTTAAGGATCGAACTGCAAAGACTCTGGCACAAACCAGTAAAGGTGCTCCCAGTGGTGATTGGCACACTGGGTGCAGTGCCTAAAGACCTTGGCCTGCACTTAAACACAATCGACGCTGACAAGATTACCATCTGCCTGCCTTACTGGGATCTGCACACATTCACCGATACATCACACAGTCCTAGACACATGGGAAGTGTCCGACATGTGATCCAGTACAACAGCCAGCAGAGTGTCTGCTGTGGACTCATCTTTTTGTGTTTCAAATAATAATAATACCCACTTTATCTCCCCTGAAGGGGACTAAAAGCATCAGTAAACAATTTAAAATATGTGAACATTAAAACAGTATTAAATATAAACAGGATTCTAAAAACAATTAAAATAAATTCAAAGTTAAAAACCGCAGCACCCCCTGACTAATCTCAATGCTGAAGAAAATGGGATTGAGAGCAGGGCCTCCCCAACGATCTTAACTTCTGAGATGGTTCATAGAGGGAGATACATTCAAACAGGTAAGATGGGCTGGAACCATTTAGGGCTTTACAAGCTAAAGCCAGTACTTTGAATTGTGCTTGGAAGCAGACTGGCAGCCAGTGGAGCTGGCGTAACAGGGGGGTTGTATGTGCCCTGTACTCTGCTCCAGTAAGGAATCTGGCTGCCGCCCATTGAACCACTTGGAGCTTCCAACAGTTTTCAAAGGCAACCCCATGTAGAGCACATTGCAGTAGTCTAATCAAGATGTAACAAGAGTGTGAACTACTGTGGCCAAATCTGACTTTCCAAGGTACGGGCACAATTGGCGCACAAGTTTTACTTGTGCAAAAGCTCCCCTGACCACCATTGAGACCTGGTGTTCCAGGCGCAGTGATGAATATAGGATCACTCCCAAGCTGCAAACCTGTGTCTTCAGCACAGGCTGTAACCTGATACCCTGTTCAGCCTTGTGACTGACCAGGAGGACCTCCGTCTTATCTGGATTCAATTTCAGTTCGTTCTCCCTCATCCAAACCATCACAGCCACTAAGCACTGATTCGGGACCTGAACAGCCTCCTTAGCAACAATGGAAAGAAGTGATAGAATTGTATGTCATCTACATATAGATTTTATCGAACTCCAAAACTCCAGATGATTTCTCCCAGCGGTTTCTTGTGCAACATGGGGAACAATACTGAACCCTTACAGAAATTCATTTTGGGCAGAACTCTCCAATCTGTCGAGGTCATTTTGAATTCTGATCTTGTCCTCTGGGGTATTAGCTCTCACATGTTCCATCAAGATCCATCAGATTGATCTGGAAACCTGAGGATTTGCCACCATCAGCCTGCATCTGGCCATGAAAATATAGCCAGACACCATCATTCTCATCTGATCCCATCTGGGAGGACTTTAGGCTTGTTACAAACAAGATAGTGAGATTTTTCTACAAGAGAGATGTCCTCACCACCTTCCATCTTACCTTTTAGGCACCAGGTTTTTACCTCTCTGTATCAAGTGGGGCAATTATTCTGCAAGTTTATGAAAAGATTTATTGTCGAAGGCTTTCATGGCCGGAATGACTGGGTTGTTGTAGGTTTTTTCTGTCAGACCTCACAACCTCTGAGGATGCTTGCCATAGATGCAGGCGAAAAGTCAGAAGAGAATGCTTTTAGAATATGGCCATATAGCCCGAAAAAAATCCTACAACAACCCAAAAGATTTATTTCTTAAAATCCCAATCATCCAGTCTTGGCATTGTGGATCGTGTGTGTCACAAAAATTTAATAAGCAGATTTGATCAATGTGGATTTGATATAAGGATGTGTGGGAATGAATGGAAGGATGTATGGAGCTAATAATTTTGGAAACACCAGTAAAAGACCCAGGCCTGAAATGACTAAACCTGCTTGCTGGACTGTAATTAAAAGTTGCTAATAAGAACTGAAAAGTAAACTCTGATAAGAACTGTGACAATGGTTCTTTCAAGTTAAGGAAATGTTTGCAGCATTCCTTATGTTAAGAAGGAAGTCAACACAAGCCTTGTGTTTGTCAACACCAATCAAGAAGAGTCAACATCTGGCCAGGAAACGGAAATGGAGCCAGGATAGAAGACGTCTATCATTAATTTACAACTTTGGGACTACATCAGCAGAATATTCCTATAAAAGACTCAGTCTAATAAGGCTCAAAATGTGGCAGACCTGAGGAGTCTGTTCCACCCACCATGCTTACTCCACGGAAGGAAAGAGATGGTTTATTCGGAAAGTTTCAGGTATGCTATGGAAAAGCATGATTCTGGACACTCTGTGGGGCTTCTTTTTCAAGGGAAGAGGAAGAAGTGCACCTTTGGAGTCTTGTATTTTGTGCAGGGAGTCAGGTTCTGCTGTATGGAAAACGGAGATCTGGTTCTTGGCATTGTGCTTAGGGAAAGAAATTTTGGCATTTCAGCGTTTTGAAATTATGGCGTTTGGAAGTTATGGAACTATGTGTTGGCAGGCTACAAGAAAGCAAGCTTCTCCAAGGAGGGAGAAAATTATATGGTAATATTTGAATGCCTGAGGATAAATACGTGTAAATTTGGTGTGAATGTTGAATGAAAATATAATTCCCCTTTGTTAGCCATGTAATTATAAATCCATTGTAGTTGCATAGAAGCTCTCTGAAGCTCTAGGTGCTCTTATTGCCCATTACAGGGGAAACCAGCTGATTCCTAAACCATCTAAAACACAGACATTTACTTTTCATCTTAAGAACAGACAAGCGTCCTGAGCTCTGAGGATCACCTGAGAAGGAATCCCACTGGAGCATTGCAGCGCACCCAAATACTTGGGAGTTACCCTGAACCGAGCTCTGACCTACAAGAAGCACTGCCTGAATATCAAGCAAAAAGTGGGCGCTAGAAATAATATTGTACGAAGCTGACAGGCACAACCTGGGGATCACAACCAGACACAGTGAAGACATCTGTCCCTGCTCTTTGCTACTCTGCTGCTGAGTATGCATGCCCACGCTAAAATAGTGGATGTGGCTCTTAATGAGACATGCTGGATTATCATGGGGTGTCTGCGCCCTACACCACTGGAGAAATTACACTGTTTAGCCTTTATTGCACCACCTGACATCCACCGGGAAGTAGGAACCAATAGTGAAAGGACCAAGGCAGTGACATCTCCAGCTCATCCCATGTTTGGATATCAGCCAGCACACCAATGACTTAAATCAAGAAAAAGTTTTCTAAGATCTACAGAGACACTCGCTGGAACACCTCAGCAAGCGAGAGTCCAAAAGTGGCAGGCTCAAACCCAGAACCTCAATCAATGGCTGGTACCAAATGAGAGACTCCTTCCTGAGCACACAGAAAACTGGGCGACTTGGAAGGCACTGAACACACTGCGTTCTGGCACCACAAGATGCAGAGCCAACCTTAAGAAATGGGGCTACAAAGTGGAATCCACAACATGCGAGTGTGGAGAAGAGCAAACCACAGACCACCTGCTGCAATGCAACCTGAGCCCTGCTACATGCACAATGGAGGACCTTCTTGCAGCAACACTAGAGGCACTCCAAGTGGCCAGATACCGGTCAAAGGACATTTAATAGAATACCAAGTCCACAAACTTTGTGTTTTGTTTGTTTGTTTTTTTAATGCAATTCAACTGTTTTGGTTTGCTCCTGACACGATAAATAAATAAATTTGCATAGAATCTGTATGTCTGTATGTCTAATGTCATTCTTTGTCTAAATGTTTTTCTGTAATCTGATTTCTCTCACAGTGGAAATTGCAATAAAAAGATCCTATGCTTCAAAGTTATTGAAATGTCATATGTGACACGTGGACATCACTCGAATGGAACCAGAGCATTGAGCCTCACCTTCTGATCCAGCTGGGATGAATTTTATGGCGAGACTGATCTTTCCACAGTTAGATGGGGCATCAGGGCTGAGCAGAGTCTAAAAGAAAGGGAAAAGCAGTCACAGTCAGAGAAAGAATGCAGCAAAAACTGAACCATAATTTGCTCCAAAATGATAACAAAAATCAGATTTTAATGAATAAAAGCAGCCTCTTGTTTCTTCATTATTAACACAACATCCTGCAGTTTCATTGTTATCAACACCTAGAAGACTGAGTGAGAGTTCCCAAGCAAAAGCAACCCTGGCTGAGAGAAACAGCTGCAAGCCCAAGCATGTTTGTTGGTTAAATAAGCCCCACATGGTTGCCTGGGGCAGAAAAAGCAAGCCAAGCCTCTCTTGGTCCATGTTCCTTGTCACGCAGGCTGCTCACGTTCATATAGTATAGTTGTGTGTTGGACATCACATCTGCTTGGGTGTGTGGAGCCGCACTCTGCACATCCGTGAACTTATGGTCTGAGATCCTGTTGGGAGTTTAATATGTTCACCTTGATGCCTATACTTATGCCATTTTCCATACAGGAGACATGGAAGAAGAAAAAAATGTGGCAGTGTTGGCCTGTGACCCCAACACCATCACTTTTTTTCTTTCTACTTCTCTTTTGCATGGTGAAAAAGCCAGTGGAGGTTTGACAGCTTTCAGGAATATTTATTTATTATTTACAGCATTTTTACCCCTCAACCTCCGAGGGGGAACTCACGAGCGGCTAACAAAGGCGGCAATTGGATGCCACAATCAATAACACAGTAATAACACAGTATAAAACCATAAATACACTCAGAGTTAAAACAATAGCAGTTAATTATAACCAAATTATCATGTCATTAAAACAATACTCAGTCCACAAACCCACTGATAGAACCATAAAACCATATCCTCATACATATCATCTTGCCAATCCATTTCCAGTCAAAGTGCTGCTTTATGTTTATTGTCCGAAAACCTGGTCCCAAAACTAAGATTTTAATTTCTTCCTAAACGCCAGGAGGGATGGGGTCGATCGTATTTCATTTGGAAGCGCGTTCCACAGGCGGGGGGCTACAGCCGAGAAGGCCCTGTCTCTCATCCCCATAAGCCGCATTTGCGATCTTGGTGGGAGAGAGAGCAGGGCCTCCCTGGATTATCTTAAGTTACGAGGTGGGACGTAGAGGCAGATGCGTTCGGACAAGTAAGCTGGGCCAGAACCATTTTTTTCCTATATTTTTACCCCGCCCTTCTCACCCCAGAGGGGAGACTCAGGGCAGCCTCACAAAAGCACCATAAGATGCCGACATCATAAAAATAATCAACTATACAATAAAATAAACAGTGATTAAACAATTAATTAAAACTGTTAGAATCAGAATCCAAAATCCAGAATCTAAATTTTCTTTTACTTGCTGTTATTACTGGTCAAGCACTTGGTCATATAGCCAGGTCTTAAGTTTCCTTCTGAAAGACAGGAAGGAGGTGGCCAATCTAATGCCCTGGGAGGGAGTTCCACAGACCGGCGGGGGCACTGCAGAGAAGGCCCTGCCCCTCGTCCCAACCAGTCGCATTTGCGATGGCGGTGGGATCGAGAGCAGGGCCTCTCCAGATGATCTTAAATTTCATGATGGTTCATAACAGGAGATACATTTGGACAGGTAGTCTGGACCAGAACTGTTTAGGACTTTAAAGGTTAACACCAGCACTTTGAATTGTGATTGGAAGCTGATCGGCAGTCAGTGGAGCTGGTGTAACAGAGGAGTTGTGTGCTCCCTGTATGCCGCTACAGTGAGCAACCTGGCTGCCGACCGTTGGACTGGTTGAATCTTCCAGGTAGTCTTCAAAGGCAGCCCCACATAGAGTGCGTTGCAGTAGTCTATTCGGGATGTAACAAGAGTGTGGACTACTGTGGCCAAGTCAGACTTCCCAAGATACGGCGCAGCTGGCGCACAAGTTTTATTTGTGCAAAAGCTCTCCCGGCTACCGCCGAGAATATTGACATATTCTACTACCCCAACTTCCAATCTCTTAGGCTTCTCTGTTAATCAAGGACCCAATTTGCTCGGCTGAAAAAGTGCACAGCAGATTCATAAACTGACCACTTAAAAACATAAGGACCACTTAAAAACAAGATGAGTGCAATTCTAGATGCATATGAACCACGGTAAGAACACTGTAAATACTGTATATACAAGGCAAGAATCAACTTGAGTCTAAAACAGGAAGTTGTTTTATCCTGGCTACCTCAGAAAGAAACTTGGCAACAGCCAAGGTCACATAGGGAAAACTGTCACATAATAAAACCTTTATTTGGAATTGGGCAGATCTACCGGGTAGGTTGCTCAGTAGTGGGTTAATAATATGTAGTCGAGCCTGTTTGTAAAAACTACAGGACAGTAAGATGTGATACATATATTCAACATCCTGGTTATTACACGGGCAAAGTCTTGCATTATTTGGGACTCCCGCAAACCTGCCTGTTATGTATGAGCTTAGTGACAACTCACACAGTAGATAGATAGATATGTGGATTTACACTAACACAATATAATGGAAAGTATTTTGTGGGGAGTTTCCTCTTTAAATTAGCCATTTAGAATTATTAGCTTCACAAAAGATCTGCCCAGAGGATAGTGAAAGGAGAAGAACGAGGTGTTTATATGGATCTACACAGACATCTGCATTTTAACTCTCCATGGGGAATGGAAGTGGCTTTGAGGACTGAAATGATGCACAGCTGCACTACCAAATGCATCCTGACATTGTTGGCTTGCAAGCAGCAACCAAAGTCTTAATAGAGATATGTAGCCAAGAGAAGTATGTACTAGGCTTGTTTGATAAAACAAATGGTTCAAAACTCAATTCGGATGTAGGGGGCACAGAGGTTTGGATCTAAAGTCAATTCCAATTTTCACAAAAAAAACGTTCAAAACTTTGCGAAACTTCCGAGACTTCCGAATCCTTTGTTAATGTTTTCGAAGTGTTATTTCCTATTTCACTGGATGGTCTTTATTTGTAAATAGTTGTTTTACTCCAGAAGCGGGGGGGGGGGGGGGGGGGGGAAGGAGCAAAGGGAAGAAATCCATCCACTCTGGGTAAAACCACTTCTCTTGCTTAAGACTGAAGCGGGAGGAAAAGGAAAGGAAGGGAATCCATCCACACTGGTTTAAACTGATGTGGATCCATCCACACTGGTTAAAAACGCTTCTCTTACTTAAGACTGATGCAGGAAGGAAAGGAATCCATCCACATTGGTTTAAACTTATGCGGGAGGGAAAGGAAAGGAAGGGAATCCATCCAGACTGTTTTAAACTGATGCAGATCCATTCACACTGGTTAAAACCGCTTCTCTCGCTTAAGACTGAAGCGGGAGGAAAAGGAAGGGAAGGAAATCCATCCACACTGGTTTAAACTAACGTGGATCCATCCACACTGGTTAAAAACGCTTCTCTTACTTAAGACTGATGCAGGAGGGAAAGGAAAGGAATCTATCCACATTGGTTTAAACTGATGTGGGAGGGAAAGGAAAGGAAGGGAATCCATCCACACTGGTTTAAACTGACGCAAATCCATTCACACTGGTTAAAAACGCTTCTCTTACTTAAGACTGATGCAGGAAGGAAAGGAATCCATCCACATTGGTTTAAACTTATGCGGGAGGGAAAGGAAAGGAAGGGAATCCATCCAGACTGGTTTAAACTGACACAGATCCATTCACACTGGTTAAAACCACTTCTCTCGCTTAAGACTGAAGCGGGAGGAAAAGGAAGGGAAGGAAATCCATCCACACTGGTTTAAACTAACGTGGATCCATCCACACTGGTTAAAAACGCTTCTCTTACTTAAGACTGATGCAGGAAGGAAAGGAATCCATCCACATTGGTTTAAACTTATGCGGGAGGGAAAGGAAAGGAAGGGAATCCATCCAGACTGGTTTAAACTGACGCAGATCCATTCACACTGGTTAAAACCGCTTCTCTCGCTTAAGACTGAAGCGGGAGGAAAAGGAAGGGAAGGAAATCCATCCACACTGGTTTAAACTAACGTGGATCCATCCACACTGGTTAAAAACGCTTCTCTTACTTAAGACTGACGCAGGAGGGAAAGGAAAGGAATCTATCCACATTGGTTTAAACTGATGTGGGAGGGAAAGGAAAGGAAGGGAATCCATCCACACTGGTTTAAACTGACGAGGATCCATCCACACTGCTTCTCTCGCTTAAGACTGATGTGGGAGGGAAAGGAAAAGAAGGGAATCCCTCCACACTGGTTTAGAATGCTTCTCTGGCTTGAACTGAGGCCAAGGAACAGAAGCGAGGGGAAAGCTGAATCATTTCTTACTCACTTTCTGATTCATAAGAAAAATTGGGGGGGGGGGGAAGCTTCGGAAGAGCAAAGGGACTTCCGGTTTCCGTAAAAACTTCGAAATCACTTCAAAAAGGAAATCTTTCCGAATTTATTCCGAATTACGAAGATTCCAACCGAACCTAACCATGTCTAGTATGTATCCATCCTTAGTTTCTGAACCTGCTGTCTGGAATATAACTGCACGTTACATAAAAGTAGCAGAGTAGAAAAACAAATAAACATATTGATAAACAAGAGACACTCACCCTGGGCTGGAGGTTAAACCACTGTGGACCTGTGTTGGTCCAATCCCAGGCATTCAACGCAAGCTCAACCTCTCCCATAAAGAGGTTTCGGCCCAAGGCATCATTATGCCAGACAGACACATTCAGGATCCGGCTCTGCAATTCAGCCTTCTCAATCTTGTACTGCAGACAGAGGAGGACAGCAAAGAAGAGCAGAGGAAGGAGAAAGGGAATAAAAAATAAGACATACTCAAAGTTCAGGATGCAGATAGACAGATCCCAAGGCTTGGAGAAGGGTCAGAGTACATCCTTCTGATTTCAAACAGACCTTCCCATGAGAGATACACCAGGCTGCCTCTCTCCTAATCTTTGGACCAGCCTTCCCCATCCTGGTGCCCTCCAGATGAGTGCAACTACCATTATATGTAATCTGCCTAAGGGTAAAAGGGCCTAGGTGAACAGGAGGGGGCTATTTTGATCAGTTGAGATGTCGTGAACTATCCTTGTTTTTTGTGTGCACTGCTGCATTGTTTATAATAATAATAATAATAATAATAATAATAATAATAACAACAACAAGTACTACTACTACTACTACTACTACTACTCTGGACCATGCTCAGACATATAATAAGCACTGCTTGAATATCAAGCAATATCGTACGAAAGCTGTCTGGCATACAACCTGGGGATCACAACCAGACACAGTGAAGACATCTGCTCTTGCGCTTTGACATTCTGCTGCTCAATATGCATACCTAGTGTGGAACACATCTCACCATGTTAAAACAGTGGATGTGGCTCTTAATGAGACATGCCGCATTATCACAGGATGTCTACGCTCCACACCACTGGAGAAATTATACTGTTTCGCTGGTATTGCACCACCTGACATCCGCCGGGAAGTAGTAGCCAGCAATGAAAGAACCAAAGCATTGACATCTCCGGCCTACCCCCTGTTTGGGTATCAGCCAGCAAGCCTAAGATCTACAGAGATACTCGCAGGAATATCTCAGCAAGCGAGAGTCCAAAAGTGGCAGGCTAAAACCCAGCACCTCAATCAATGGCCGAGACTGGATGAGAAACTCCCTCCTGGGTACACAGAAGAGTGAACGACCTGGAAGGTGTTGAACAAGCTGCACTCTGGCACCTCGAGATGCAGAGCTAACCTTAAGAAATGGGGCTACTTGCACAATGAAGGACCTTATCGCAGTGACACCAAAGACACTCCAAGTAGCCAGCTTCTGGTCAAAGGACATTGAGCATAAAGTTTTTTTAAAACTTTGTTTGTGATTTTAAATGCATTTTAACCATACCCCAACTCGCATCTGACACAATAAATAAATAATAACACTTCATTTATATTTTGCTTTATCTCCCAGAGGGGACTCAGAGCAGATGACAACATACACAGATAGGCAAACATTTAATTCCTTAAATACAGTGAAATAATGTCAGGTTTTACAATGTATTGTAATGTAATATAGCTGAGTCATGCACTGCTAATAGGCTTCTATTGGAAATGCCGAGTCATGCATTAACTGTATATAGAACTTCATTTGGGGAATGTGTTCTGGGCTAGTCCAGGTGATTGTGAATGATGCAATCCTGGGTTTGGGTTGAGTCAATGAGTTGGGAACCAATCAGAGATTGCTATGTGTAATTGTATAGAATTGTATATAAGGAAGTCATGTACAGTGTATATCTCTCCTTGTGCTGTGATGTTGTTCGTCAATATGTAATTAAAAGAACCTGTCTGCTAAGACAAGATATAACTGTATGCTGTGATAAGTTTGTAATATCATCTAGACTCGGGGAAAGGCAACGGTAAAACTGACAATGGCCGGGCATGTGCTCAAGTGTATGTAAAAGGGTCCAGAGTGACTGCAGGCTATGGGAGCAGTTGACTGAAAATACTGTGCAGGAAGAAACCACTGGAAAGTGCTGAAGTTGTGCAACTGATCTGCTGCTGAATTGTGAAGTTAATCTCAACAAATAACAATGACATACACATACACAGAACAAAGGCAAAGACTTCCCCTTCCATCTCCAGCTTCTGGAGGTGTTGCTCACTCTGGTCATGGAGAGGTGCTCTTTTTCCATTTCCAAGTCGAGGAGTTTGTTGTCCATAGACACCTCTATGGCCGTGTTGCTGGCATGGCTGCATGGGTGCCGTTATTACCTTCCTGCCAAAGCAGCACCTATTGATCAACTCACATTTGCATGTTTCTGAACTGCTAGGTTGGTAGGAGCTAGTGCTAACAGTGGGAGCTCACCCTGACCCGCGGCTTCGAACTGCCAACTTTCAGGTCAACAGATTCAGCAGCACAAGGGTTTAACCCACTGTGCCAACCTCAATGGGTTAAACATCCATGCATCATAATATTTTTTAAAAATCAGCCTCTGGGCTGAGAGGGGCGGTATATAAATATAGTAAATAAATAAATAAAATAAAATGCGCTTCTGACTGCATCTCAGTCTCACAGATCCTTGAAACTGGTTGACTTGGGACCTGAATGGATCAGGATCCTGGAAATGTTGCAAACTCCAATTTTCATCCGTTTGTGCCAGCTTTGACTCTAGGACATGTGCTGGTCATCTCTGGTGTATCCTTCTGAAAACATGAACGCTTTCACGCCAGCTTTAGCACAGCAGGTTAATCACCAGCTCCAGCTGCAATAAAACTTGCCAACCGAAAGGTTGACAGCTGGAAGCCTGATCAGGGTGAGTTCCTGACCTTCAACCCAGCTCCATGCCCACTTCGCGTACTGAAAACAGAAATGTGGGTAGATGAATAGGAGCCACATTAAACGGGCTGGTATTTTAGGCACTGTGTTCAGAGTAAAGTTTACGAACAAAGAAAGCTCTTCAGCAAGGAGATGCAGCAACAGCACCCCCATGTGGCCAGAACCAAGCACAGCCTCCAAATATGCCAAATGATGAGAAAAAGCCTTTATATTCCTCTATCTGTTGTCTGTCTTGTCATTGTATAATCGGCACTGAATGTTTGCCATATATGTGTTCTGTGATCTGCCCCAAGTCCCCTTCAGAGTGAGAAAGGTGGAATATAAATACTGTAAATAAAATAAATAATAACTAAATGAACATGAACTGTGGCCAAAGATGCATCTCTCTTCTCACCTTAAGGGTCTCATTGAAGATGGGGTCAAGAGTTCTCTTTTTGACCGCTGTTTTCCTCTTGCTGTGGTTGGATTTGTCAGGAAGGAGGTAGGTTTTGACATAGCTAGGAGCAAAAGGGAGATGACAGTTCACAACGAAAAAGACAAAGAGCACAATCATTGTGTTGTTCAGAAATTCAGCTGAGGATCAGAATCTGTCTGTCCCTAAAGTTATCTGTCACTTTTTGATGAGCTGTCATGATCTCCTTTCCTGGTGTTGTGGGGAACCATGAAAGTAAGCCATGCCTTGGCCTGTAGCTCACTTGAAGCAAGTGAGAGGGTTTCCATGGAAACAGGGCTGTGAAGGGAAGGGCCATAGCGAGGGATATGAGGTGAGAGGGAAAACAACTGTCAGATGGAACTTTGCTTGTAACCGTACTGTATGCTTTGAGAAATAAAGCCCTTCCAGTCTGTCTGTGAGGTAATTTCTTCTCTAGAAAACTGCAGATCGGGAAATGGGCAAAGAAGAAAAGACCACAAAGAATGGAAAGAGTGAGACAAAAAGACCAAAAGGTAAGAGAATAAAATTACAAAAGATCAAAAAAGGTTACATTACAGAGGATGCACCTGGAAAGTGAAGAACAAGTACCATGTTGGATCATCATCAAAATGGAAGGGTCTCATATATAGATCAAAATGGAAGGGTCTCATATATAGAATAAAGGGGAAAGATAAATATACGGTGTTGAACAAAACTATTCTCATGATTGAACAATTGTAATAAACACAGCTAAAGTACTTATTTGTTCCCGGGGGGGGGGGGGGGGGGGATTGTGGTGGTGGCGGGATTGGGGAAAAAACTGGTATTTTGAATGTTACTTTCAAAGATGGTATGTTTCTATGTATTATACAATAATAATAATTAAAAAAAATTTATTAAAAAAACCCATGTTGGATCATGTATTTCATAGAATCATAGAATCAAAGAGTTGGAAGAGACCTCATGGGCCATCCAGTCCAACCCCCTGCCAAGAAGCAGGAATACTGCATTCAAATCATCCCTGACAGATGGCCATCCAGCCTCTGTTTAAAAGCTTCCAAAGAAGGAACCTCCACCACACTCCGGGGCAGAGAGTTCCACTGCTGAACTGCTCTCACAGTCAGGAAGTTCTTCCTCATGTTCAGATGGAATCTCTTTTCTTGTAGTTTGAAGCCATTGTTTCACGTCCTAGTCTCCAAGGAAGCAGAAAACAAGCTTGCTCCCTCCTCCCTGTGGCTTCCTCTCACATATTTATTTCATGTGCCTTATCATCTGTCTCCAAAATCCAGCCATTCCTCTAAATCTCTGTGCTTGTAGCTTTTCAGCATTGAGATCCTAAGCCTCATACTTATAATTTCTTCTTATATTGTTATATTGTCTTTCCTTTCCAATCCTTATTTCTGTTTTTCTCAGGCCCCTTCTACATTGCCATATAAAATCCCGATTATCTGCTTTGAACTGGATTACATGGCAGTGTAGACTCATATAATCCACTTCAGGAAAAAAATAATGTGGTTGATTTGCTCTGAAGTGGATTATATGAGTCTACAATGCCATGTAATCTAATGTAAACTGCAATGTAATGTAATGTAAAGTGCAAGTTGCTTCTGGTGTGAGAGAATTGGCCATCTGCAATGCCTGGCTCGAGAGTAGTACACGTGAAAGATCTTGGAGTCCTCATGGACAACAAGTTAAACATGAGCCAACAATGTGATGTGGCAGAAAAAAAGCCAATGGGATTTTGGCCTGGATCAATAGGAGTATAGTGTCTAGATCTAAGGAAGTAATGCTACCCTTCTATTCCGCCTTGGTTACACCACACCTGGAATATTGTGTCCAATCCTGGGCACCACAATTGAAGAGAGATATTGACAAGCTGAAATGTGTCTAGAGGAGGGCGACTAAAATGATCAAGGGTCTGGAGAACAAGCCCTATGAGGAGTGGCTTAAGGAGCTGGGCATGTTTAGCCCGAAGAAGAGAAGGCTGAGAGGAGATATGATAGCCATGTATAAATATGTGAGAGGAAGCCACAGGGAGGAGGGAGCAAGCTTGTTTTCTGCTTCCCTGGAGACTAGGACGCGGAACAATGGCTTTAAACTACAAGAGAGGAGATTCCATCTGAACATGAGGAAGAACTTCCTGACTGTGAGAGCCGTTCAGCAGTGGAACTCTCTGCCCCGGAGTGTGGTGGAGGCTCCTTCTTTGGAAGCTTTTAAACAGAGGCTGGATGGCCATCTGTCACGGGTGATTTGAATGCAATATTCCTGCTTCTTGGCAGGGGGTTGGACTGGATGGCCCATGAGGTCTCTTCCAACTCTTTGATTCTATGATTCTATGACGTTGCCCAGGGGATGCCCAGATGTTTGATGTTTTACCATCCTTGTGGGAGGCTTCTCTCATGTCCCCACATGGGGAGCTGGAGCTGACAGAGGGAGCTCATCCACGCTCTCCCCAGATTCGAACCTCTGACCTGTGGGTCTTCAGTTCTGCCGCCACCACGAGCTCCAACCCAAAACTAAAACCACTACATTATATAGATCTATGAGAGTGACAGTGAACCTAAGATGATGGTGGTGAGCAGCAAGCCCCAACTCCAGACTTACGGATCTGACCGCTGCTTCTTGGCCTCAGCAAGATCTCGACACTGGATCACTTGAACATGTAGTTCCCTCTTTAGGGAGTCATACTGCAGAGAGAACTGGATGCAGCCTCGGACTTCCACATTCCCAATATCATTGTCACTGAAAACACTCATTGTGCTGCCACTCATCTGACATAAAGGAGAGAAAATGTTCAAAATACTACACACAGTATCCAAATACAGAAGGGAACAATGCAAGTAAAAGCCCCACAAGGAAAAGCGGGGAGGGAGAGGATGTGGTGAAGCCAACCTCTATAACAACTCTTTCAAAACAAACAAAGGGAGGAGTGGACAGGTATGTGGCATACTTTTCCCGAATGCACAAATAATTTTCTCTTTCATTTCTTTTTCTTTTGTTGCTGTATTTGTTTTCTAAAATGTGGGTCTTTGCAGCGAAGACAGTAGTGTATGTCAAAATGCAATCCTGACTGCAGCAGCCAGAGAGCAGCAGCTCATCTAAGTCTCATGGGCCATGATGCAGAGTGGAGATGCCAGTAGAATTCCAAAACATTCCATAATCCAAAATTATCCATAAGGGAGGCTGAAATAGTGAAACCTTTCCTTTCTGATGCTCAATGTACACAAACTTGGTTTCACGAGCACAATGATTAAAAACTGTTGCCAATAAAATTACCTCCAGGCTATGTTTACAATGTGGAAATGAAACATAAATGAAATTAGTGTTACAACCTCCGTCTAGATCTCTTATTATGCATATCCAGCTTGGGAGTGATCCTGGTCTCAGCGGTGGCCGGGAAAGCTTTTGCGCAATTAAAACTTGTGCACCAGTTGCGCCCGTACCTCGGGAAGTCTGATCTGGCCACAGTGGTCCACACTCTTGTCACATCCTGAATAGACTACTGCAACACGCTCTACGTGGGGTTGCCCTTGAAGACTGTTCGGAAACTTCAACTAGTCCAGCGAGCGGCAGCCAGACTGCTCACCGGAGCGACATACAGGGAGCATACCACCCCCCTGCTGTGCCAGCTCCACTGGCTGCCGATTCAGTTCCGAGCACAATTCAAGGTGCTGGTTTTGACCTACAAAACCCTGTACGGTTCCGGTCCAGTGTATCTGTCCGAACGTATCTCCCTCTACGTCCCACCCTGAACTCTGAGATCATCTGGGGAGGCCCTGCTCTCGACCCCACCACTCTCACAAGTGAGGTTGGTGGGGACGAGGAGCAGGGCTTTCTCAGTGGTGGCTCCACACCTGTGGAACTCAACTCCCGGGGGAAATCAGGGCAGCACCATCCCTCCTCGCTTTCAGGAGGAGGGTGAAGACATGGTTATGGGACCAGGCCTTTGGGCACTCCAGCAATTAAATCAGACCATCAGGCGAGTAACAGCAGGATTGATGAAGTGGAACGTAAAACTAGATCTATGAGTTAGTGAATGCTGACCAGGTAAAAGGAGAAATTGGGTTTGTATTGGTTTTTATTGATTTTATTGATTTTATGTTAATAATGTATGAATTTTTTGTTAACTGAGTTCTGATGTAATTTTGTGTATTTTGTGTATGATTGTTTTATGATGCAGGCATCGAATTGTGCCTTTGCTTTTGTAAGCCGCCCTGAGTCCCCCTCCGGTGTGAGAAGGGCGGGGTATAAGAACCCCAAATAAATATACAGTAGAGTCTCGCTTATCCAACCTTCACTTATCCAACATTCCGTCTTATTATCCAACACTCTTATTCAATGCCCCCCCCCTTTCCTAAAGCATTTCCCCTTCAATTAAAGAGGAAATGCTGCGGCACAGCTGGCTGGGAGTCAGCTGCATTAAGATCACTACTGACCGAAAGGTCGTGAGTTCGAAGCCAGGCCAGGTCGGAGCGAGCTCTCGACCAAAATTGTGTATTTATTTATTTACAGCATTTATATTCCGCCCTCTCACCCCGCAGGGGACTCAGGGCGGATTACAATTCAAGAGAGATATTGAATGTGTCCAGAGGAGGGCGACTAAAATGATCAAGGGTCTGGAGTACAAGCCCTATGAGGAGCGGCTTAAGGAGCTGGGCATGTTTAGCCTGAAGAAGAGAAGGCTGAGAGGAGATATAATGGCCATGTATAAATATGTGAGAGAAAGCCACCGGAAGGAGGGAGCAAGCTTGTTTTCTGCTTTCATGGAGACTAGGACGCGGAACAATGGCTTCAAACTACAAGAGAGGAGATTCCATCTGAATACGAGGAAGAACTTCCTGACTGTGAGAGCCGTTCAGCAGTGGACCTCTCTGCCCCGGAGTGTGGTGGAGGCTCCTTCTTTGGAAGCTTTTAAACAGAGGCTGGATGGGCATCTGTCAGGGGTGATTTGAATGCAATTTTCCTGCTTCTTGGCAGGGGGTTGGACTGGATGGCCCATGAGGTCTTTTCCAACTCTTTGATTCTATGATTCTATGATTCCACAGTGTACACATATATGGCAAACATTCAATGCCAATTTTAACATACAACATATACAGACATACACAGAGGCTATTTAACTTTTTCTGGCCGCCAGGGGAGCTGTCACTTTCATCGTCCATCTGCGACACTAATGAAGTACTTCCGCATTCCCCGCATGCTTTTTTGCTGGAGTGCTTTGTTGGAGTCTTTTTTTATTGCCTCATAAATTAGTTAATTTAGCTTGTTGTCGACCTTTGCAGCCCGAAAGACAGTTGCATCTGTCAAGTAAGAAATTTAGGTACTACTTACACGGGGAGGCTAATTTAACTGATTTACGAGGCCATCAAAATCTCCAGGAAGTATGCAAAGAATGAGGAAAGTACTTCATCAGTGTTACAAACAGTGAAGCAACAGCTCCCCTGGTAGCCAGAAGATGGAATGTTAAATAGCCTCTGAGTATCTGTCTATATATGTTGTATGTCTATGGCATTGAATGTTTGCCATGTATATGTACATTGTAATCCGCCCTGAGTCCCCTGCGGAGTGAGAAGGGCGGAATATAAATGCTGTAAGTAAATAAATAAATACTCCCCAACTCTTTCTCCATTCCCATTAAGTGAAAAGCCCATCTCGTCCTGGGGATTTGAACCGCCGATATTCCATTTAGCAAGTTCGGCAGCTTAGCAGTTTAACCCGCTGCGCCACCACGGCCCATCCCACATCACTCTATGACCTACTGTTGCTGATGGGATGCATACAGATTTTCCTATCACACACAAAGAGCGCTTCAGGAACGGAAGAATCTGGCGTATTTCAAAAAACACAATTAGAATTCCATCTGCAAATAATCCATTTCTGCGAAGCTTTGCAGACGGATTCTGACAGAATACTGACAGGATGGGGCAAGCGTCCTGTGATGTGACCCGTTCAACATCATTCTCAAACAGTCTCAGAAACTGAGAATTTCCTAAAGTGATAAAGTCCTTACTTCTCAATTTTGAGAAATATTAAGTCCAGAACAATGAGCTACACATTGAGAAAAAGAGCAAGTAAGAAGAAAAAGAGATATCAAGGAATGGTCATCCTCCCCTTAATGCAGTGGTAACTATTAATAATAATAATAATAATAATAATTATTATTATTATTATTATTATTATTATTATTATTTTACTGACACAAAAGCACAATATGTCACAGCAAATGAGATCTATATGCTGGATTTCGTATCACAAAATCACAAGTCAAATGCTTCCCAAGCGTCTAGGACTGTACGATGTATTTACTATCAATTTTAATTTTACATTTCCCACAGTTTTAATTGTGTGTTGTCTTATTGTTAATGTTGCATATCTTATTGTCTATGTTT
Organism: Anolis sagrei; assembly: GCF_037176765.1. Lineage (NCBI taxonomy): Eukaryota > Metazoa > Chordata > Lepidosauria > Squamata > Anolidae > Anolis > Anolis sagrei. The sequence goes on along the minus strand of NC_090034.1, from coordinate 77,249,852 downwards.
TAATTTTAATTGCTTGTATTGTTGTTATTATTGCTTGTATTGTTGTATTTGGGCTCGGCCTCATATAAGCTGCACCGAGTCCCTTGGGGAGATGGTAGCGGGGTACAAATAAAGTGTTATTATTATTTATTATTATTATGATGCGCGCAGATCCAAGTAAGGTGGCCTTTTGTAGTTCAAAGATCATGATTTTGTCAATGTTTATTGTTTCCAAATGCCGGCTGAGATCTTCTGGCACGGCACCCAGTGTGCCAATGACCACTGGGACCACCTGTAGTGATTTATGCCAGAGCCTTTGCAGTTTAATTTTGAGGTCCTGATAGCGGTTGAGTTTTTCCTGTTGTTTTTCCTCAATGCGACTATCACCTGGAATGGTGACATCAATAATCCAGACTTTTTTCTTTTCCACAATTGTGATGTCTGGCGTAATGTGTTCCAAAACTTTGTCAGTCCGGATTCGAAAGTCCCACAGTATTTTTGCGTGTTCATTTTCTACTACCTTTGCAGGTTTATGATCCCACCAGTTCTTTACTACCGGTAGGTGGTACTTGTGACGCAAGTTCCAATTAATCATTTGGGTCACAGAGTTGTGCCTCTGTTTGTAGTCCATTCGTGCAATTTTTTCAAAATTATTATTATTAAATTTATTTATATTTATTTATTTATTTTATTTCGAGGTTTTATATACCGACCCTCTCACCTTCAAAGAAGGATTCGGACCGGTTCACAACATGTGTTAACATACAAAGAATATACAATAACAACACAATTTATACTCCACTTTATATCCCCCAAAGCAAACTCAAAGTGGCTTAACATAAAACATGCTGGTCACTTAGTTTTCTAAGATCTACAGAGACACTCGCTGGAACACCTCAGCAAGCGAGAGTCCAAAAGTGGCAGGCTCAAACCCAGCACCTCAACCAATGGCTGATACAAAATGAGAGACTCCCTCCTGGGCACACAGAAGACTGGGCGACTTGGAAGGCATTGAACAGACTGCGCTCTGGCACCACGAGATGCAGAGCCAACCTTCAGAAATGGGGCTACAAAGTAGAATCCTCGACATGCGAGTGTGGAGAAGAGCAAACCACTGACCACCTGCTGCAATGCAACCTGAGCCCTGCCACATGCACAATGGAGGACCTTCTTGCAGCAACACCGGAAGCACTCCAAGTGGCCAGATACTGGTCAAAGGACATTTAACCAGCTACCAAACTCACAAGTTGTGTATTTTTCTGTTTGTTTGCCTTGTTTTGTTAGAAATGTAATATAATGGACTGGTTGCTCTGACACGACAAATAAATAACATAAAACATGGACTTCAACTTCCAGAAATCCCAGCCAGCTTACCAGGTGTTAGGAATTGTGAGAGCCAGAAGTCCAAAACACCTGGAGGACCAAAGGTTGAGAACCACTGCCTTAATACATCACTCTAGCAATGATTTCAAACTTGATACCATTATAGTGTCTTGAACTATAAATCCCAAGATTCCAGGCAATTGGTCTTTCTGGCTGTGACACTATGGTCGCTGAAGCCTGAAACATCTAAAGGGCATTATGTTGAGGAGAGCTGTATGAAAGGCTGCCCTGGACACTGAGAGGCAGCATTGTGCTCCCATGCCCACCCCATCATCACATACCGTAGATGAGCTCAAGCTAGAAAAGGAGGAGCTGGTGCTCTGTAATTTATTCTGTCGGGTTGCAGCCCGGTTCTTGGGAGATGATGAATTCAGCACGATGTCCTGGCCATTTCCAAGACTTCCATTACTCTGCGGATTTTTAACAAATGGGAAGAGAGGGCTTTATTTTAGTAATTTTTGCACAGAATAGAAAAGAAAAACTTTACTGTCATTGTACATTGTATACATTGTACAGGGTTAGTCAAAATGCATAGGCCAATAAGCCATTCAATTGAATGGCTTATTGGCCTATGCATTTTGACTAACCCTGTATATGTATGTATATATGCATACATTGCAAAACAACAACCGAATCCCTCCACACTCCCACCACCACTGCACAGCCCCCAATGCCACATCAATGCGAAACAATGCAGTTCAATATAGTTACAGCTCTAGGATAAAAGCTATATCTTAGTCTATTTGTACTTGTCTTTGTCACCCTGTACCATTTGCCAGATGGTAATCTATATAAATAAAAATGTAATGTTTGTTTGTGGGATTAACATTACTCAAAAACCACTGGACAAATTGACACCAAATTTGGACAGCATACACCTAACAACCCAATGTATGTCTTTCACTTTAAAAAATTGATTTTGTCATTTGGGAGTTGTAGTTGCTGGGATTTACAGTTCATCTACAATCAAAAAGCATTCTGAACCCCATCAACGATGGAATTGAACCAAACTTGGCACACAGGACTCCCAGAACCAGTAGTAAATACTGGAAGGGTTTGGTGGGAATTGACCTTGAATTTTGGAGATGTAGTTCACCTACATCCAGAGATCACTGTGGACTCAAACAATGATGGATCTGGACCAAACTCTACACGAATACTCAATATGCCCAAATGTGAACACTGATGGAGTTTGGGGAAAATAGAATCTTGACATTTGGGAGTTGTAGTTACTGGGATTTATAGTTCACCTACAATTAAAGAGCACTCTGAACCCTACGAACGACAGAATTGGACCAAACAACAAGAAATACTGTTTACCCACAAGCATAAAAAATTACATATATTAGAAACCAAAACTTTCTCATTATTTTATTTTCCAGATCACCAGACTGGGCCACAGCAATGCGTGGCAGGGGATGGATAGTATAAAATAAAATAAAATAAGATACAAAAAATATTACAAATTAAACGCATCAGTCTATATAAATCACAATATTGTAACATAGAATTAATAACCTAGTGGGCAGGGCCGATTGCAAGGATTAAACGTTCAAAACACTGGGTGAGAAGGCAATATCGTGTATCTGGACAGGTGGGTCTGAGGGACGAAGTAGGGTTTGATTGCAGTAACAGATAAAATAAACTGCTTCCGACAACATTTATGCAGGGATTGGTCAGGACAGGGGATTATTGTTCATTCATTCATTAAAGGCACACTGGAACAGCCAAGTTTTCAGGCTCTTCCTGAAAACTGCCAGGGTGGGGGCTTGCCTAATATCTCTGGGGAGAGAATTCCAGACCCAAGGGGCCACCACAGAGAAGGCCCCACAAGTCGCACTTGCGAAGGGGGCGGGAGCGAGAGAAGGGCCTCTCCGGAAGATCAAAGGGATCATGTAGGTTTGTACAAGAGAGTGGCTGATCTTAAGAAGCCTAGCTCTGCTCTCCACCTTCATACCTGTGCTGTGACTATGATGGCTGGTATGTTCTCCATTGGTGGTTTCTCCTCCTCCGAACTCAGGCTACTAAACGAATCACTTTCTTCTGGAGGGAAAAATAAAAATGGACCAGGCTATTAAATGGTAATCAAGGTGATCAATTGCAACATTCACACGTACCTCAAGCGGACATGAGTTCTTTCCCCCACCCTGGACATCCCACAGATTTCTAAAGCCCATTTTCCTAGTTTCCAACAAACCTCACAATCTTTGAGGATGCCTGCCATAGATACAGGCGAAACGTCAGGAGAGAATGCTTCTCAAACATGGCCATACAGCCCTAAAAACTCACAGCAACCCAGTGGTTCTGGCCATGAGAACCTTTGACAACACAGTCTGGATAATATAATAATAATAATAATAAATAATAAAGCTTGGTTGTTGTAGGTTTTTTTGGGCTATATGGCCATGTTCTAGAGGCATTTCTCCTGACGTTTCGCCTGCATCTATGGCAAGCATCCTCAGAGGTAGTGAGGTCTGTTGGAACTAGGAAAAAGGGTTTATATATCTGTGGAATGACCAGGGTGAGACAAAGGACTCTTGTCTGCTGGAGCTAGGTGTGAATGTTTCAACTGACCACCTTGATTAGCATTTGATTGCCTGGCAGTGCCTGGAGCAATCTTTTGTTGAGAGGTGATTAGATGTCCTTGTTTGTTTCCTCTCTGTTGTTGTGCTGTTCTAATTTTAGAGTTTTTTTAATACTGGTAGCCAGATCTTGTTCAGACTACACAGAAAAGCCATTGAAATCCACAAGCATGTGGACAATTTCAACAGAAAGGAGGAAACCATGAAAATGAACAAAATCTGGCTACCAGTATTAAAAAAACTCTAAAATTAAAACAGCAAAACAGCAGAGGGAAAACAATCAGGGACATCTAATCACCTCTCAACAAAATATTGCTCCAGGCACTTCCAGGCCATCAAATGCTAATCAAGGTGGTCAGTTGAAACATTCACACCTAGCTCCAGCAGACAAGAGTCCTTTGTCTCACCCTGGTCATTCCACAGATATATAAACCCTTTTTCCTAGTTCCAACAGACCTCACTACCTCTGAGGATGCTTGCCATAGATGCAGGCAAAACGTCAGGAGAGAATGCCTCTAGAACATGGCCATATAGCCCGAAAAAACCTACAACCCAGTGATTCCGGCCATGAAAGCCTTTGACAATACAATAATAAAGTTTTATTTATACCCTGCTCCATCTCCCCCAGGGGGACGCGGTGCGACTTACATGAGGCCATGCCCATCAATACAATACAAGCTATAACACAAACACAATAAAACAAGCAAAATTCATAAAATGCAAAAACGAAATAATATACAACACAACAATATAAAATCAAGCATTAAAAGCACAGGAAATTTCACTAGATGCATGGATAAAATTATAGAAAATATTAAAAACACTGGGAGATAGCACAGAGTAACTTATAAGGAGGAGGCTCCAGGAATGAGGAAAGATTTCATTGCACAACCCATAAAGTAAAGTGCGTCTAAGGATATTTTGTGCAAAGTGTGCACAAAATGTCCTTAGACACACTTTCCAAAACCATCCACATGGGTGGCTGAGATAATGACTTTCTGATGTTCAGTGTACACCAGCTTAGTTTCATGTTCAAAATTATTAAAAAACAGTGTGCATAAGGTTGATATGACGCATCAATGAATGCCATGTTTAGATTTGGGTTCCATCCCCAATATATCTAATTGTGCACCTATATATGCAAATACATATATGCAAATACATATATGCAAATGGAAGATGGGTCTTCTACTCCTTCTTTAGCAAATAATTAAATGCACTCACAGTACTGTTTCTGCTATTCAGAAGATGTCATTCCAGTTTATCTTCATGCACTATCTGTCAATATCCTAGCACGCCTTTCCATGGAAATATGTGTAAGAGCCAGGCACCTTGAGTTACTGCAAGCTCAATTACTGTTGTAAAAGGTGGTACCATCCTTAAGCAAATACCAAGAGTTACTTCTTCTTAAGTGGAGAAGGCAGCCTGCCTAGTGCTATGGCCTTAAGTGCAAAGAGGCCCATGCTGAAAAGGTACACATCGGGCGTGTGAGATATGATCCATAACCAGTGCAGGAAGAATACAAACAATCCACTTTCCCTGTGGCGTTTCTGAGCTAAACATGCACATTACGAAAAACTTCCTGACCATGAGAGTTGTTCAACAGTGGAACTCTCTGCCTCAGAGTCCAGTGGAAGCTCCTTCCTTGGAGGCTTTTAAGCAGAAGCTGGATGGCTATCTATCAAGGGTGCTTTGATTGTGCTATTCCTACATGGCAGAAGGGGTTGGGACAGGATGAGCCACGAGGTCTCTTCCAACTCTATTATTCTATGATTCCATCTATATAAATAAAAATGTAATGTTCATTTGAGGGATTAACAGAAGTCAAAACCCACTGGACGAATTGACACCAAACTTGGACACAAGACACCTAACAACCCAATGTATGTCCTTCACTCAAAAAAAATGATTTTGTCATTTGGGAGTTGTAGTTTCGGGGATTTATAGTTCACCTACAATAAAAGAGCATTCTGAACCCCAACAACGATGGAACTGAACCAAACTTGGCACACTGAACTCCCATGAGCAACAGAAAACACTAAAAGGGTTTGGTGGGCATTGACCTTGAGTTTGGGAGTTGTAGTTCACCTACATCCAGAGACCACTGTGGACTCAAACAATGATGGATCTGGACCAAACTTGGCATGAATATTCCATATGGACACAGGTGGAGTTTGGGGGGAAATAGACATTGACATTTGGGAGTTGTAGTTACTGGGATTTATAGTTCTCCTACAATCAAAGAGAATTCGGAACCCCACCAACGACAGAAATTTCTCACAAAGGACCCCCATGACCAACAGAAAATACTTAAGGCCATCCAGTCAAACTCTCTTCACCAGGGCAAGAAAACATAATCAAAGCCCTCCTGACAGAGAGCCATCCAGCCATAGATATAGATAAATATATATGATTCAAACACACACACACAGAAATAATATCAGAGATTTGAAAGGGACCCCTGAAGAAGGACAATTATATGTTGCATGTTCCAGAGTAGGCAAACCTGACACTCTCCACATCAACACTGACAAAGAAACAACAAGAAGTACTGTTTACCCACAACCAGAAAGAAATTACATAGATTAGAAACCATTACTTTATTTTCCAGATCACGAGACTGGGCCACAGCAACGCGTGGCAGGGGATGGCTAGTGATAATATAAACAAAATATAGACTTCCACAAATTGGTGCTCTCTAGGGGTTATATTAGTTGGGGATGACTGGAAATGAAGTCCAAACCAGGAATGTACAAGATGGGGAAGGCTACCAGCATAAATTACATGCTTATGCTTTTATGTTAAGCCGCTTTGAGTCTCCTGCAGAAGATATAGAGCGGGGTATAAATAAATATAATAATAATAGTAATAATAATAATAATAATAATAATTTAAGTATAACTTGTTACAGTGAGGGAGTAGGAATGAAGAAATTGCTGAGGACCATGGAACCCCCCGATGGCGCAGCAGGTTAAACCTCTGAGCTGCTGAATTTGCTGACCAAATGTTTACAATTCAAATCTGTAGCGTGATGTGAGCTTCCACTGTAAGCCCCAGCTTCTGCCAACCTAGCAGTTTGAAAACATGCAAATGTGTGTAGATCAATTGGTATTGCTCTGGTGGGAAGGTAGTGGTGCTCCATGCAGTTATGCCCGTCACATGACCTTGGAGGTGTCTACGAACAACGCTGGCTCTTCGGCATAGAAATTGAGATAAGCACCACCCCCTTGATGTCAAGGGGAACCTTTACTTTTACTATGACTTTTGAGGAGATAGTTTAACCTTTTCTTTTGTTAACTGTTAATTTTTGGCAGAAAGGAGAAGAGCTAAACAGGGATAAGGAATCTCTGACCCATTCCAGAAGTTGCTGGAATGAATTTCTCATTTGCTGTGGACAGCAGGGCCAATGCTGAGGAATAATGTGTATTACAGTTCAATTATATACTGAGTACGATGAGTGATCTCTCTGGGTTAAATCATCTTTCTCTACTCAGTGTAGTCCTGCCTCCAACCCCACAGCTATTTAGTGGCACATTCAATGTCATGTCTAGCTTATACTCCCCATCCTAGACCCCCCTCCCCAACTTCCTTTGTTTGTTTGTTTGTTTACCTGGCTTGGTCTCAACCACTTCCTCCCGAGACTGGATTGCATCCTGCAGAGTCTTAAAAAAAGAAAGGAGAGACAAAGCAATATCCTGAGTTGATTGACTATAGTCACATCTAGACTAGACTACTGCAATGCACTCTACGTGGGGCTGCCCCAGAAGAACGCTTGAAAACTGCAACCGGTACAAAGGTCAGCAGCTAGACTGCTTACAGGAGCGGGCCGGGCTTTAGCACAGGAGGTTAAATTACCAAGCTGCAGTAAATCTTGTCATTCGAAAGGCCCAGCTTCCACCTACCTAGTGGTTTGAAAGCAAAATGTGAGTAGATAAATTAGGTACCACTTTAAAAGCGGGGGGGGGGGGGGTATTCTGAGGCATCCATAAGGAATGCAGACAATTCGATTTTAAAAGGAGGAAGTTACGAACAAACTCTTCGGCAGGGAGATGGAGCGACAGCACCCACCATGGCCAGAACCGAGCACAAAAACATCCACGATGCCGAAGTTGGGAAAAACCTATATCTACATATATAAAATGCTCTGTGCATAATGAGTACCTTAAAAACGAAGGAACCAATGAACGAAATCACACCAAATTTGGCAACAAAACGTATCACAACACAAGGAGTGACCATCATTCAAAAATTATAATTTTGTCATTTGGGAGTTGTGGTTGCTGGGATTTATAGTTCACCTACAAATCAAAGAGCATTCTGAACTCCATCAACGATGGAATTGAACCAAACTTGTAATTCAGAACTCCCATGACCAACAGAAAATACTGGAAGGGTTTAGTGGACATTGACCTTGAGTTTAGGAGTTATAGTTCACCTACATCCAGAGATCACTGTGGACTCAAACAATGATGGATCTGCACCAAACTTGGCACAAGTACTCAAGTACTCAATACGCCCAAATATGAACACAGATGGAGTTTGGGGGAAATAGACCTTGACATTTGGAAGTTGTAGTCACTGGGATTCACAGTTCACCTACAATCAGAGCATTCTGAACCCCACCAAGGAGAGAATCAAGACAAACTTCCCACACAGAACCCCCATGACCAACAGAAAATCCAACTCCCTTCATCAGGGCAAGAAAACGTAATCAAAGCCCTCCTGACAAAGAGCCATCCAGCCATAGATATAGATATATATGATTCACACACACACACACACACAGAGATATAGTATGATATATTTGAAAGGGACTCCTAAAGAAGGACAATGATATGTTTCATGTTCCAGAGTAGGCATGACCTCACTACCTCTGAGGATGCTTGCCATAGATGCAGGCGAAACGTCAGGAGAAATGCCTCTAGAACATGGCCCTATAGCCCGAAAAAACCCACAAGAACCTAGTGATTCCAGCCATGAAAGCCTTCCACTTACTTCAGTCTCTTCTGGCCAAGGGGGTTGGGGAGCAGCAGTCTCATTGCGGAGCCTAGAAAGAAACACAGAGTCCATCACTCTTCTATGGCAAGCTTTCCAATCCATAAGAACAAGCGTAGCTTTCGGCATCTCCTCGGACCTGGCAGGCTGTGGTTAAGAGCTCTTTCAAACATTGCACAAAGACAATGTAGTACTGGTTCCGATTTATTTTGTGTCAATCAGATTTTATATGGTGTGACATCATTTTTCAGGTAGGATTGTCAGTTGAGCCTGCACCAGAGATAAAGCATAGCATCGAGTCTACAGAACAGTAAAAACTGTTGGCCCTTAAAGATTCTGCACACCAACAGAATCAGGCCAGAACATGGGAGCACCCTAGGTGATGGGACCACATATGAGCTTATATATATATATATGTATTAGAGTTGGATAGGTTCGCTTCGTTAAAACCTTAACAAAGTGAACCTAAGTGTGCCCTCCCAGAATAAGGAAACTCCAAGCAATATGTCCCAAATGCACTTTACTAGAGATCTAGAATTGCCTGGGATATCCCTAAAATATCTATCCTATTTCACCTGATCATGCCCAACATTTTTAAAGACTTTAAGTACTACATTTGGCCCTGCCACAGGTTTTAATGTGTCGCGGTGTTATTGTTTATGTTTTTGCTTTGTTTATGAGGTTTTTATTATTATTGTTGTTGTACTGTTGTTGTTGTGTTTTACTGATGTTTTTGGGCTCGGCCTCTTGTAAGCCGCACCGAGTCCTTCGGGAGATGGTAGCGGGGTATAAATAAAGGTTTATTATTATTATTATTATTATTATTATTATTAAATTCATTAAGACCTATTGAATTTGGTCTTTTGAATCATTTTTTTTTCATAAATATTTCATAATGTTCGGAACTCTTCCAAGGTTATTTTAATTTTCACAAGCATTAAGTAACTTTTGTAAAGTTTTGCTTCCCCTCCCGGGCGATGCAAAGGAGGAATGAGGTGGGCATGCCTAAGCACAGCCATTGCTGTAGTTTGTGAAGGGAAGGCCCCCAATGGTAGAGATTGCAAAAGGCCCTGTTGTTAAACTACATTTCCCACCCTGCCTTGTTGCGCATTTGCCAAAATGGCCGAGCAGCAGGCTCCTCCTCCTCCTCCTTTTCTGCATTACCAGCTGGAGCTCCTGAGAAAAATGTATAATATCACAAAGGACTACCACCTCACCCACCTCATAGGAAACCTGCTACAAAACAGGAGCTTTTTTGTTGAGTTCCAGGGCCAGGGAAGCAGATGGAGGAAACAGAAAAACGGCCTGCCTCAGGGGAGCGTGCTTGCTCCATCCATGTTCAACATCTACACAAATGACCAGCCACTGCCAGAAGGGACAGAGAGCTTCATCTATGCTGATGATCGTGCCATTACCGCTCAAGCAGGGAGCTTTGAGATGGTTGAACAGAAGCTCTCCGAAGCTCTAGGTGCTCTTACTGCCTATTACAGGGAAAACCAGCTGATCCCCAACCCATCTATAACACAGACATGTGCCTTTCACCTTAAGAACAGACAAGCATCCCGGGCTCTGAGGATTACCTGGGAAGGAATCCCACTGGAGCATTGCAGCGCACCCAAATACCCGGGAGTCACTCTGGACTGTGCTCTTACCTACAAGAAGCACTGCCTGAACATCAAGCAAAAAGTGGGTGCTAGAAACAATATCAAACGAAAGCTGACTGGCACAACCTGGGGATTACAGCCAGACACAGTGAAGACATCTACCCTTGCGCTGTGCTACTCTGCTGCTGAGTACGCATGCCCAGTGTGGAACACATCTCACCACACTAAAACAGTGGATGGGGCTCTTAATGAGACATGCCGCATTATCACGGGGTGTCTGCGCCCTACACCATTGGAGAAATTACACTGCTTACCTGGTATTGCACCACCTGACATGCGCCGGGAAGTAGCAGCCAATAGTGAAAGGACCAAGGCAGAGACATCTCCAGCTCATCCCCTGTTTGGGTATCAGCCAGCACGTCAACGACTTAAATCTAGAAATAGTTTTCTAAGATCTACAGAGACACTCGCTGCAACACCTCAGCAAGCGAGAGTCCAAAAGTGGCAGGCTCAAACCCAGAACCTCAATCAATGACTGATACCAAATGAGAGACTCCCCCCCCCTGGGCACACAGAAAACTGGGCAACTTGGAAGGCGCTGAACAGACTGCGCTCTGGCACCACGAGATGCAGAGCCAACCTTCAGAAATGGGGCTACAAAGTGGAATCCTCGACATGCGAGTGCGGAGAGGAGGAAACCACTGACCACCTGCTGCAATGCAACCTGAGCCCTGCCACATGCACAATGAAGGACCTTCTTGCGGCAACACCAGAAGCATTCCAAGTGGCCAGATACGGGTCAAAGGACATTTAATCAACTACCAAACTCACCAATTTTTGTATTTTGTCTGATTGTTTCCTTTGTTTCTGTTAGAAATGTAATATAATTGACTGGTTGCCCTGACACGACAAATAAATAAATAAATAGCTGGAGCTCCGGAGTTTGCATTCAAACTGAGTTTTCCTCACTCCCCCCCCCCCCACCTCAATCTCAATCTCCTTCCTTCCTTCTTTCCTTCCTTTCTTCCTCCCTCCCTCCCTCCTTTCTTCCTTCATTCCCTCTCCTGCTTCCCTCCCTCCAGTTGGATCAGGCAGATCCTATCGAGGAACCACTTCCAACTGCTTTGCCTCAATGCTACGCAATCCTGGGAGCTGTAGTTTTGCATGGTTTTTTAGCCTCCTTTGCCAAGGAGTGCCATACTACAAACCCCAGGATCCCATAACATTGAACTGTGGCATGGCTGCATCTAATCCAGGCCTGGGCAAACTTTGGCCCCTCCAGGTGTTTTGGATTTCCACTCCCATTATTCCTAACAGCCTGAACCCCGGCAGCGGGAGCCAATTGGCACCTGAGGGGGCATCGCTGCCTCCTCCTCCTCCAAGGCATTGACAGCCAAGTCAGGCCTGGAGTGGAAGAGCCCCTCAGTCAGGAGTGGCCTGAGTAGAAGACCCCTGAAGTTTCCCCAGTGCCAGTGCTGTTATTTCCTACTTCACATGTGTATCTGCCATTAACGAAGCTGTTTCGGAAAGTTTCGGGGGGGAAATTATTTTTAAAGGAAGTGACTTTAGAATCGAACCACCAGCGCCCCCTACAGCTGAAACGAGTTTCGAACCATTTTTTATCAAAAGCCTAATATGTATATTAACAATGTTTTGCAATGCTTCTCTATCAATTTGCTTGCGAAAAGGGGGGAATGAAGGGACTTGAGAACTGCTTTTAATGATTAGTTGTATTTAGAAATTCCCAGATAAATGGTAAAGAGGAGACTCAAAAGGGCTTCAAAATAATGCTGAAATTAAAAGGTCCAAAAACTCACCGGAGCATCATACAGGGAGCATACCACCCTTCTGTTATGTCAGCTCCACTGGCTGCCGATCCAGTTCCGAGCACAAATCAAAGTGCTGGTTTTGACCTACAAAACCCTTTACGGTTCCGGCCCAGCGTATCTGTCTGAACGCATCTCCTTCTACGTCCCGCCTCGGAGTTTAAGATCTTTTGGGGAGGCCCTGCTCTCGACCCCACCTCTATCACAAGTGAGGTTGGTGGGAACGAGGAGCAGGGCATTCTCGGTGGTGGCCCCTCACCTGTGGAATTCACTCCCCGGGGAAATTAGGTCATCGACATCCCTTCTCTCTTTTAGAAGGAAATTAAAAACATGGATTTGGGACCAGGCTTTTGGGTAATCTGGCAGATAGACAAAGGACAAGCGACGACTAGAATTGATGGATTTGACAATGTGGAATTGAATTTACGGACTCTGAGCTGGCAAACGTTGAGCACTAGATTGGTTTTTATGGATTATGATGTATAATTGATTGTTTTAATTACTGCTTATATATGTTTTATTTTTATCCTATTGTTGTGTTGGCATCGAACTGTGCCTTTTGTAAGCCGCCCTGAGTCCCCCCTCAGGGGTTGAGAAGGGTGGGGTAGAAGTGCGAGAAATAAATAAATAATAAAAATTCTACCGACTTCTGACTAAGGCTGATCATCAAACAGTTTCCTATTTCTAACAAGCAGTCTCTCTGAAGGACACAGTTTTTGGCTGATAAGACACCTGGAACAGAAAGGAGTAGAACTCCACTCCCTTTTGGTAATAATTGATCCTTCCAATAATAATAGAGAAAGTAAAATAATAAATGTAATAATAATAATAATAATAATAATAATAATAATAATCGAGTAAAATAATAAATGTAATAACAATAGAGTAAAATAACAAATGCAATAATAATAATAACAGAGATAATAATAATAACAGTAACAACAACAACAACAACCAGTGATGATCGGCTCACTGGGTGCAGTGCCTCAAGACCTTGGCCTGCACTTAAAAACAATCAGTGCTGACAAAATTACCATCTGTCAGATGCAAAAGACCATCCTACTCAGATCTGCATGCATTATTCACTGATACATCACATAGTACTAGACACTTGGTGTCTGATGTGTGATCCAACAGAAAAGCCAGTGATCTTTTTTGCTGTATACTAATCTTGTTATGTATCAAATAATAACTGAGAAGATAATAAATAACTTTGACTTGAATATAAGCCGAGGGGGGCTTTTTCAGCCTAAAAAGGGGCTGAAAAACTAGGCTTATACTTGAGTATATACAGTAATTTCACTAACTTCTGGGTATTTGACATCCCGGAGGATCTGGCTTGTTCAGATACTCAAAAAATCCAGTTTGGAAACCAAAATCCAATGCTTCTTACCCATCCCTAACATCTGGCATGTCCTCCTCCTCCTCGGGTACGGGTTCACTGATCACTTCCAAATCTCCCAGGCTGGCCCGTTGTTTTGCTTCCCATTCATCTGCTTTATTATGGGGGAAATGGCATCACATGATTATTTTTAAACATTCCACAACTACTACATAAGACATCAATATAACTGAATACATTTCAGTTAAACACATTGATAAACTTTTGCATACATAGTTGGAAGAAAGTTAAGGTACAGATATATTCTGTATTGCATACTGACGAGAACTTCAAGAGGTTACCTTTGGGCTTCTTTTTCCGACGGATTGAAGCCCGGACAATATCTGCACCGAAGAATTTGTGATGATGCCGCTTGGCGCGAAGATCACAAAACCAATCTCCAGATAAGATCTTCAGCCAGCTGGGATCTGAGACAGACTCACGCAGTTTGCTTGAGAGAGTAGGGACAGAGGGAAAATGAAGTTATAGGGTGCTACCTACAAGCAAGGGGCCGCAGTGGAGCAGCGGGATAAACTGCTAAGCTGCAGAACTTCCTGACTGGAAGGTCAGTGATTCAAATCTGTGGGACGGGGTGAGCTCCTGTTGTTAGCCCCAGCTTCTGCCAACCTAGTAGTTCAAAAAGATGCAAACGTGAGATCAATAGGTAGGGAAGGTAACAGCACTCCATGCAGTCATGCTGGCCACATGACCTTGGAGGCATCTACGGACGCTTCCCTTCGGCTTAGAAATGGAGGTGAGCACCGCCCCCCAGAGTTGGACATGACTAGACTTAATGTCAAGAGAAAACTTTTACCTTTATCTGCAAGTAGAATGTTAGGCAACAATTTTAGGCCTAACTGAACTCAGTAGGGTCTCTGTCTGAGTAGAAGTATGCAAGATTGCTCAGCCAGTCTCCTAATTCATAGACACCAAGCATGGGAAGCGCATGCTTCTCCAGATGGTGTTGGGTCCCCAATTCCAATGACCTCAGACAGCATAGCTAATGGTAGAAGCATAGAATCATAAAATCGTAGAGTTCGAAGAGACCTGGTGGGCCATCATCCAGTCCAACCCCACTCTGCCAAGAAGCAGGGAAATCGCCTTTAAAGCACCCCCGACAGATGGCCACCCAGCCTGTTAAAGGCCTCCAAAGAAGGCGCCTCCACCACACTCCCAGGCAGAGAGAGAGGTCCACTGAACAGCTCTCACAGTTAGGAACCACAGTTAGATATTGTTCCACGTTGTAGTCTCCACAGCAGCAGAAAACAAGCTTGCACCCTTCTCCTTATGACTTCCCCTCACATTTTGATCCATGGCCTGCACCATGTCTCCTCTCCACCTTCATCTGCAGGCTAAACATGCCCAGCTCTTTCAGCCACTCCTCATAGGGCTTGTTCTCCTGACCCTTGATCCTTTGAGTTACCCTCCTCTGGATGCCTTCCAGCTTAAGAGTCAACATCTCCCTTCAATTGTGGTGTCCAGAATTGGACAATGTGATTCCAGGTGTGGTCTGACCAAGGTAGAATAAAGCATGGGTAGCATGACTTTCCTGAATCTAGGCACTAGACTCCTATTTATGCAGGCCAACATACCACTGGCTTTTTAAAGCGCCGCATGACACTGTTGGCTCATATTTAACCTGTTGTCCACAAGGACTCCAAGATCTTTTACATTATTACCCAATATCTGGAGTGCTATATGTACACCACCTCTTGCTGGGACTCAGCCACATCCTGCACAAGCTTATAGTCCTCATCAAGGACTGAGATAGGCAGATGAGTCTGATGACAGGTAAAAGACTTTCGCCTATGGGCCTCTCTGTTTGCATGCCACTCTGATCTCCCCTTCTATCCCTTGCTGGTTAGACTGATACTTCTCAGGAACGTGCCTTTTTCAGAGCACGTGGCAACCCCCCCCCCCCCCGAGTCCTCGATTTGGTTCTTCTTTTAGTCTTCTCCTGTGAGCATGGAGAGACAAGGTGTCTGCTGTGAGTTAGTTAGCTAGTTAGTTAGATGGATAGGTCCTATCTAGATATGTATGAGGGTTATCCAGAAAGAAAGGTTACAAGGCATATAGCTCTCGCAGGGAATTTTCTCATGGGATGTTGGTATCACTGCCATGTAGCAGGAAGCCAGCGGAAGTGAACGAGCAGTGCCAATCGTCAGTAGCTCATCCACTGATGTTGTGGTGAAGGTTAGAGATTAGCGTCTTCATTCCCTTTCCCTCCAAGCGCAAAGTTCGTGCTGTAATACACTACTGAAATGCTAAGGCATGAACACCGCTGCGATTCATCGCAAAATTGTTTCATTTTATGGAGAGGGTATAATGCAAGACAGCATGTGGCAAAATGAGTACAGAATATTTTGTGACACCATGAAGAAACTTTGCAAAGCCATCCAAAACAAACGTCATGAGATGTTGAAGGTGGGAGTGCCTCCTACAGGTCAATGCGCATCCGCACACCACTCATGCAACACAAGAGTTGTGGACTTCATTTGGATGGGATGTTTTAAACCACCCTTCTTACAGCCCCGATCTTGCACCTAGTGACTATCATCTGTTTACTACATTGAAAAAACAACTGAATGGAAAACACTTTTCCGATGATGACGAATGTGAAAATCAAAGTGACGAACTTGCTGAAAAAGGTTGAGGGAAATTTCTATGACACAGGCATCAAAAACTCGTCCTACAGATGACAAAATGTATTGAACTGAATGGTGATTATGTGGAAAAGTAATGTAATACCTATGCTACAATCCATGTAAGTTTGATTAAAATATAGTCATTCTTCATATATTTTTTAAAAAAAACTTACTTTCTGGATAACCCTCATAGTTCTTTGAATACAAAGTCTTTTACAACTGTTAAGGTTGAATCTGCTCTGGAATTGCTCAAGCTTAACCACTCTACTGCTGGCACCAGAAGTTTCTGATCTGTCAAATTCCTGCTGCTGCTTTTGTTTATTTACATAGAATCAAAGAGTTGGAAGAGACCTCATGGGCCATCCAGTCCAACCCCCTGCCAAGAAGCAGGAATATTGCATTCAAATCACCCCTGACAGATGACCATCCAGCCTCTGTTTAAAAGCTTCCAAAGAAGGAGCCTCCACCACACTCCGGGGCAGAGAGTTCCACTGCTGAACGGCTCTCACAGTCAGGAAGTTCTTCCTCATGTTCAGATGGAATCTCCTCTCTTGTAGTTTGAAGCCATTGTTCCGCGTCCTAGTCTCCAAGGAAGCAGAAAACAAGCTTGCTCCCTCCTCCCTGTGGCTTCCTCTCACATATTTATACATGGCTATCATATCTCCTCTCAGCCTTCTCTTCTTCAGGCTAAACATGCCCAGCTCCTTAAGCCGCTCCTCATAGGACTTGTTCTCCTGACTCTTGATCATTTTAGTCTCCCTCCTCTGGACACATTCCAGCTTGTCAATATCTCTCTTGAATTGTGGTGCCCAGAATTGGACACAATATTCCAGGTGTGGTCTAACCAAAGCGGAATAGAGGGGTAGCATTACTTCCCTAGATCTAGACACTATGCTCCTATTGATGCAGGCCAAAATCCCATTGGTTTTTTTTGCCGCCACATCACATTGTTGGCTCGTGTTTAACTTGTTGTCCACGAGGACTCCAAGATCTTTTTCACACATACTAATAATAATAATAATAACAACAGCAATAATAATAATAAATACATCATAAAAAGAAGAGCTAAAACACTATTAAAAGACATACAATAAGATACACAACGTTTTTAAATGCAAGTTAAAATTCACTGGTAAATGCAGATTAAAATTGACAACTGACTGCCCAACACCTCCCTCAGTCCCCATTTGTTGGGACTCTCACCCCTGGGCTGGCTTTCATACCTGATTCGTCCCTCCTCCAGCATCCGAAGCTGTGAATCCCTCCTCAGAACGTCTGCAATGGCATTCTGCTCCTCCTCTGTCAGGAAGCTGAGGTCCAGCAAGGCATCTATGTTGACGTCTTGATCCATGGCAAGTGATTTGGCAGGAGTCAGTCTCCCACGTCTTCTTTAAACGCTTCTCAGGTGTGGTCAGTTAGCACATTGTCCCTCTACACTGAATGGCACGGTTCAGCCAACAGAGAAGGATCACTACCTTCTTTGTTGCCATGGGTAAGAGATGCATTCAGGAAGAAGAATTCAGAGTCTAGGCTCTGCAGATGGTTATTTCCCAATCAGTTCAATTCTTGTGAAGCGAGGAAGCAACATACTGAAAGAAACAAAGAAAGAAATAATGTTCATACCAAATTAAACCTGTCAAATGCAACATATTTTTAAAATGCTCATTGAAGTGTCTTCCAGAGAAACTTGGAAACTGTCAACTGGTGGAAGGGCACCAAGAATTCCATCCAAAATCTCTTCCTTATGGAGAAGGCTTGGGGAGTGGGATGAGAAGTCAACAGAAACTCTAGGGAAGGAGCATGATGCAGTGAAACTGCCATACAATGCAGTTTCAGAATAATAATTTTATTTTTTTTGTTGTGTCAGGAGCAACCGCTCCTGTTGTGAGAGAATTGGCCGTCTGCAAGGACGTTGCCCAGGGGACGCCCGGATGATTTCTGATGTTTTGTCATCCTTGTGGGAGGCTTCTCTCTTGTCCCCGCATGAGGAGCTGGAGCCGATAGAGGGAGCTCATCCGCCTCTCCCAGGATTCGAACCTGCGACCTGTCGGTCTTCAGTCCTGCCAGCACAGGGCTTTAACCCACTGCGCCACCAATCTGCATTTCAGAATGCAAATTAACTGCATTGAATAACAACAACAACAACAATAACAACAGCAAAATGAAATCAAATTACTCTGGGACTTCCAAATTCAGACTAACATAGTTCTAGAGCACAATACTCCTGACCTCACGGTCATGTTATGGATTGTTGATGTTGCCATCCCAGGTGACAGCAGTATAGAAGAGAAACAACTGGAAAAGCTGACACGATATGAGGATTTAAAGATCGAACTGCAAAGACTCTGGCACAAACCAGTAAAGGTGGTCCCAGTGGTGATCGGCACACTGGGTACAGTGCCTAAAGACCTTGGCCTGCACTTAAACACAATCGGCGCTGACAAGATTACCATCTGCCAGCTGCAGAAGGCCACCTTACTGGGATCTGCATGCATTATTTGCCGATACATCACACAGTCTTAGACACTTGGGAAGTGTCCAACGTGTGATCCAATACAACAGCCAGCAGAGTGATCTTGTCTGCTGTGGACTCATCTTGTTTTGTTTCAAATAATAATGATAATAATAATAATAATAATAATAATAATAATTTTGTACCTCACTTCCATCTTTTCCTGCAGCAATGAAGAGGTGAGAGAAATGTGTTTTAAAGCCTCAAAAACGTAAGAGCAAGTTATTGTTTTTTTTTAAAAAAAACAGGATGTGGTTTTGCACTCCTTTTGTCTTTAGTTCTTACCCTACAAACTTGTTATTGTGCAGTATGGCTCTACTAACCAGTTTCTTGGTGAACTTCCTGCATCTGATGAAACAGCCTTTGAGCGGCAAGTAATTCATGTCACAATAAACCAATGGAAGCATTTTCAAAAGAAACCAGCAGAGAGGTTTAGCACACCCTCTTTTCCACAATTAAATGTATATACATGTAAAGAAATAAGTTCTACTCAGGTTAGTGGGGCTCACTCTCAGAAAAGCTGAATCAGGAATACAGCTTCAACATTATGAAGGTGAAACAGAAGAACGGCCTGCCTCAGGGGAGCGTGCTTGCTCCATCCATGTTCAACATCTACACAAATGACCAGCCACTGCCAGAAGGGACAGAGAGTTTCATCTATGCTGATGATCGTGCCATTACCGCTCAAGTAGGGAGCTTTGAGATGGTAGAACAGAAGCTTTCCGAAGCTCTAGGTGCTCTTACTGCCTACTACAGGGGAAACCAGCTGCTCCCCAACCCATCTAAAACACAGACATGTGCCTTTCATCTCAAGAACAGACAAGCATCCCGAGCTCTGAAGATCACCTGGGAAGGAATCCCACTGGAGCATTGCAGCGCACCCAAATACCTGGGAGTCACTCTGGACCATGCTCTGACCTACAAGAAGCACTGCCTGAACATCAAGCAAAAAGTGGGTGCTAGAAACAATATCATACGAAAGCTGGCTGGCACAACCTGGGGATCACAACCAGATACAGTGCCCTTGCGCTATGCTACTCTGCTGCTGAGTATGCATGCCCAGTGTGGAACACATCTCACCACACTAAAGCAGTAGATGTGGCTCTTAATGAGACATGCCGCATTATCACGGGGTGCCTGCGCCCTATACCACTGGAAAAATTACACTGTCTAGCCGGTATTGCACCACCTGACATCCACCGGGAAGTAGCAGCCAATAGTGAAAGGACCAAGGCAGAGACATCTCCAGCTCATCCCCTGTTTGGGTATCAGTCAGCACGTCAACGACTTAAATCTAGAAATAGTTTTCTAAGAGCTACAGAGACACTCGCTGGAACACCTCAGCAAGCGAGAGTCCAAAAGTGGCAGGCTCAAACCCAGCACCTCAACCAATGGCTGATACCAAACAAGAGACTCCCTCCTGGGCACACAGAGGACTGGGCGACCTGGAAGGCACTGAACAGACTGCGCTCTGGCACCACGAGATGCAGAGCCAACCTTCAGAAATGGGGCTACAAAGTGGAATCCTCAACATGCGAGTGTGGAGAAGAGCAAACCACTGACCACCTGCTGCAATGCACCCTGAGCCCTGCCACATGCACAAGGGAGGACCTTCTTGCAGCAACACCAGAAGCACTCCAAATGGCCAGATACTGGTCAAAGGACATTTAATCAACTCTCATACTCACAAATTTTGTAATCTGCTTGTTTGCTTTGTTCTGTTAGAAATGTAATATAATTTGACTGGTTGTTCTGACACAACAAATAAATAAATAAATTATGAAGGTCAAGCTGAATCGGGGATGCAGTCTCCCATTTGTGGTCATGATTTCCACAAATGTGTCAAATATGACCAAGTATAAGCCATACCTGCAGCCCCACCATATAGCATCAGATAATAATAAAATATTACAGCATATACAGTAGAGTCTTGCTTGTCCGACATCAACGGACCGGCAGAACACTGGATAAATGAAAATGTCAGATAATACGGAGTCTCCTACTGTTACCTGTCAGACGTGGTGCTAGACACCTAGAATACTAACAGGAGGGACTCTGAGGGTTAAGGCAAGGCAACACCTTGGAGCTAGAGAGGTCCAGCAGGAAGTGCCCGGATGCAGAAGAGGAGCATGGAAATCACAGAGGGAAGGAGGGAGGACACTTCCGCTCCCGGTCTTGCCTCTTTTCCCCCTTTCCTCCTTCCTTCTCCTCCTTGTCTTGCCTTTTTTCCTTATTGGGAATGGAGAGAGAGTTGGGAAGCGCTCCTTTAATTGAAGGGGAAATGCTGGAGGAAAAGTGGGTGTTGGATAAGAGGAATGTCGGATAAGCGAAGGTTGGATAAGTGAGATTCTACTGTACATTTAGATAAGATGTATTACGTATAGATCCTATGTGAATGATAGATCAGTATAATACATATTTACTTGTATATTACTAATCTACTGACCAAAGAAATTAACTTTAAGATATTGCTATACTTGGCTGCCATCAAGAGTAGAAAAAAATAGAGTTTGCATTAGTTAATGGATAAAATAAGGAGAAGGAATACTAGGCAGAGTTGGAGGAGAAGAGAAGAGAAGAGAAGAGAAGAGAAGAGGGGACAATATAAGAAGATAAAAGAAATCAATGCAGGTTCGGAAGGATAACTTGTTACTCTTATTAGAAAAGATGTCAGAGTTGGAACTTTTTTTCTTTTACTTCACTTCCTCCCTATACTAAAGAATGTGCATAACGAGACTCCTTCTCCCTCTATGTCAGTGGTTCTCAACCTCCCTAATGCCACGACCCCTTAATACAGTTCCTCATGTTGTGGTGACCCCCAATCAGCAAATTATTTTCATGACAACTACACAACTATAATCTGGCTACTGTTATGAAGCATAATGTACATATCTGATATGCAGGATGTATTTTCATTCACTGGACCAAATTTGGCACAAATACCCGATAGGCCCAAATTTGATCACTGGTGGTGTTGGGTGGGGGAATCGATTATGTCATTTGGGAGTTGTTGTTGCTGGGATTTATAGTTCACTTACAATCAAAGAGCATTCTGAACTCCACCAATGATGGAATTGAACCAAACTTGGCACACAGAACTCCCATGACCAAGAGAAAATACTAGAAGGGTTTGCTGGGCAGTGACCTTGAGTTTTGGAGTTGTAGTTCACCTACATCCAGAGAGCACTGTGGACTCAAACAATAATGGATCTGGATCAAAAGTGGCATGACAATCAATATGCCCAAATGTGAACTCTGCTGGAGTTTGGGGAAAATAGACCTTGACATTGGGAGTTGTAGTTACTGGGATTTATAGTTCACCTACAATCACAGAACATTCTGAACCCCCCCCCCCCCCCCCGCCCACACACACGATAGAACTGGGCCAAACTTCCCACACAGAACCCCCATGACCAACAGAAAATATTGCGTCTTTGGCGACCCCCCCTGACACCCCCTCGCGACCCCTCCAGGGGTCCTGACCCCCAGGTTGAGAAACACTACTCTATGTCTTTGATGATACAATAGATCAAGCATAGGCAACCTTTCTAACTTGCTAGCACTCCCTGCTAAGAGGACTGGCTGCCTTGTGATGGAAGGAAGGGAAGGAGGAAAGAAAGAAAGAGAGAAGGGAGGAAGGACAAAAGGGGGGACGGAAAGGATGGAAGGAGAAAGAATGAGAGAGGGAAGGAGGAAAAGGGAAGGGAAGGAAAGGAAAGGAAGAAAGGAGAAAGAGGGAGGGGAGGGGAGGGGAGGGGAGGAGAAAGGAAAGAGGGAAGGAAAGAAAGAAAGACAAAAAGGGAAAGAAGGGAGGGAGGGAGGGAGGGAGGGAGGGAGGGAGAGGGAGGTAAGGAGGAAGGAAAGAGAGAAAGAAGACAAAAGGGAAGGAAGGAAGGAAAGAAGGAAGGAAGGAAGGAAGAGAGGAAGGAAGGAAGGAAGGAAGGAAGGAAGGAAGGAAGAAAATGGGAGGGAAGGGAGGGAAGGAGGAAGGAAAGAGAGAAAGAAGAAAAGACAAAAGAGAGATTTCATCTGAACATGAGGAAGAACTTCCTGACTGTGAGAGCCGTTCAGCAGTGGAACTCTCTGCCCCGGAGTGTGGTGGAGGCTCCTTCTTTGGAAGCTTTTAAACAGAGGCTGGATGGCCATCTGTCAGGGGTGATTTGAATGCAATATTCCTGCTTCTTGGCAGGGGGTTGGACTGGATGGCCCATGAGGTCTCTTCCAACTCTTTGATTCTATGATTCTATGAGAAGGAAGGAGGGAAGGATGAAAGGGAAAGAAGGGAGGGAGGCATTCATGTGAGAGAGCTGTTGGGATTTTAGATAATATAAAATAATAATAAAACTTTATTTATATACCGCTTTATCTCCCCGAGGGGACTCGGAGCGGTTCCCAGGTAACATCACAAAACATACAAGGTAAATAAACAACATAAAAATAAGATTTGAAAAATAAAATATAAACATAAAAATTGTCGCCATAACACACATATTAAAAGAATCCTGCCTGTTCAAGGCAATTTAAAAAATTTAAAAAGGCTGGGGCAAGATTTGTGCAAGCCCAAAAATTCTAGGGGGCCCGGGAATTAAAAGTGCAATGCTATGGCAGGCAACAATAATATTAGGTACGGGTCTGTGGCTGTTCATTCCAGGGCCAATTAGAGGAAATGATCTGGGTAATTGGTAGGAAGAATCGGGCCGTATTCAACAATGTGTAGGGCTGAGTTAGAACTGGTCATTTTCAAAGGCTTGTTGAAACCACCAGGTCTTCAAGCTCTGACAAAAGGAGGGGAGGGATGGGGCCTGTCTTATTTCCCTTGGAAGGGCGTTCCAGAGGATGGGGGGCCACCACTGAGAAGGCCCTCTCTCTCGTCCCCACCAACTGTGCTTGAGACGGTAGTGGGACCGAGAGGAGGGCCTCCCCGGAAGATCTTAGAGCTCGCGCCGCTTCATAAGAGATGCGATCGCAGAGATAGGCGGGACCTGAACCGTTTAGGACTTTATAGGTCATGACCTGCACCTTATCGGCAGCCAATGAAGCTGTTTTAATAGGGGTGTTGTATGCTCCCTATAGACCAAGCAACAGTCACTACTAGAGTGAGGAACTCCTTTGTCATTCCTAGCTCATGCCTTAGGTCAAGACTCAAGATTCATGCTCCTGTTTGGCTTCTTGTTTTATGGATTTACCTTTGGGTTCATGCATATGTTTTGTTCCTTGTTTCCTAGACTTATTTTGGAATTCATGTTCCTGTTTTAACTATTGCTTCTGGATTTACCTGTTGCCTTTGGGACTTGCTTTCTTCAGTAACTCTTTGTTTTTCCCCCTTCCATTTGTTTAAAGTGCATTTGCCCCTTTTTATATGTGTGCTTTTATATCAATAAACTGTTCATTACCACGTTTAGTTTCTTGGTGAGTGCTTTGAGCAAGGTGAACTCCTGCTGAAGTGCAACAGCAGGCTTGTTTTCTGCTGCCCTGGATACCCTGGATATCTGCTGCCTTGGATACTACAACTCGATGGAGGAATGGGTTCAAATGAAGAAAAGGAGATTCCACCTAAACATTAGAAAGAGCTTTCTGAGCATGAGAGCTGTTCAGTAGTGAAACTTGCTGCCTCAGAGTCTGGTGAGGGCTCCTTCTTTGGAGGCTTTTCAACAGAGGGCAGATGGCCATCTGTAGGGGGTGCTTTGTGCTTTTCCTGCATGTCGGGGGGCTGGACTAGATGGTCCATGTGGTCTCTTCCAACTCTATGATTCTAAGTGGGAAAACAGCAATTGGCTTGAGGGAGTTACTTTTTGGACTACAGAACCCAGCATTCCTCAGCCACTAAGGATGAGAGTAAAAACAGGAACACACAGCCAGGGAACTCCCCTCTCAACAGCCAAATGAGGACCGAGTCCAGATCAACCCTTGCGAGGAACCAGAAGTATCTGAAAGAGTGTTCCAGGGAAGGGGAGTGAAATGGAGTGAAACAGAGTGAAACAGAGTCTCAGGATCCCTGAAGAGAAGCACTCCACACTTCCACATTTTGTTGCCCACTCCCATCCAAAGTAGGTCTGTCTTTCCTGTGTGAGGCAATGTTACTCAACAGAGCCTACTTTCCTGTATGTACTCAGACAACTTCTGTTTCCAGCCTCTGTTCACAGTACTATCCAGTGTTCCCTTTTAGTTAGCATTATAATCAGAGGCGGCCCTAGGTAATTTTCAATGGTAAGCAAACAGTATTTTGGCGCCCCCCGCCCCAACCAATCTCTGATATATATTTTCTGTTCGTCGTGGGAGTTCTGTGTGCCATATTTGGTTCAATTCCATCATTGGTGGAGTTCAGAATGCTCTTTGATTGCAGGTGAACTATACATCCCAGTAACTACAACTCGCATATGTCAAGGTCTATTTTCCCCCAAGAGCACCTCAAGAGCGCCCCTGGGCAAAATCAACTATACCGCAAAGGCTTACTTTGCGTAATGGTTGAGCCGCCCCTGATTATAATTCAACAAGAGCAGCTTGCCAAGGTGGATGCCACGATTCCCAGAATTCCCCTGGCATCTCTCGGTATATAAAGCAAGAATCACAGGAGAGGGTGTGCTTCTTTATCACTTCACAACAGATGAGTGTTGAAAAACAGCCCGGGTTTTAAGTCAAACGAATTATTAGATATTGTTCATTATTTAAACTGCACTTGGGTATAAAGCAAAAGTTTGGCCAATGTTTTAACTATTTCCAGACAGAGAACTAAGTGCAACAGCAACTAAAAGCAGCCTCATACAATTCCGTATTTCCCTTGAAAAGTTTATTTTAGGGATGCCTAAAAACAAAACTAACAAAAGTGGTAGGGCTATACAAGTGGGTGACAAATGGAAAATATTACTTTGGGGACCCCTAGTAAAACATTTTCAGTGGAAGGAGCCCCCAGTGGCGCAGTAGGTTAAACCTCTGTGCTGGCAGGACTGAAGACCGACAGGTCGCAGGTTCGAATCTGGGGAGAGGCGGATTTTTTTTTTGGTCGTGTCAGGAGCGACTTGAGAAACTGCAAGTCGCTTCTGGTGTGAGAGAATTTGCCGTCTGCAAGGACGTTGTGGGAGGCTTCTCTCATGTCCCCGCATGAGGAGCTGGAGCTGATAGAGGGAGCTCATCCACCTCTCCCCGGATTCGAACTTGCGACCTGTCAGTCTTCAGTCCTGCCGGCACAGGGCTTTAACCTACTGCGCCAGCGGGGAGAGGCGGATGACCTCCCTCTATCAGCTCCAGCTCCTCATATGGGGACATGAGTGAAGCCTGCAACAAGGATGATAAAAACATCAAATCATCCGGGCGCCCCCTGGGCAACGTCCTTGCAGACGACCAATTCTCTCACACCAGAAGCGACTTGCAGTTTCTCAAGTCGCTCTTGATACAACAACAACAAAAAAAGTGGAAGGTGAGTGTGTAATAAAAGATCTGACAAGCAAGCAGATATGGTAAGTTGTAGTTTGTGTTGTTGATCTATACCCCATCTTTTGACCAAGTGTGGAATTCAAAGACGTTTACACAACAAAAGGAAGTACAAGAAAGTTACATATAGATAGAACAAACAAAACATTACTCCAAATGTTTAGACCATCTACATTAGGGGTCCTCAAACTAAGGCCCGGGGGCCGGATACAGCCCTCCAAGGTCATTTGTCTTGCCCTTGCTCAGGGTCAACCTAAGTCTGGGACGAAAACACACAACAACAACAACAATCCTATATCATCAGTCAAAAGCAGGCCCACACTTCCCATTGAAATACTAATACATTTATATCTGTTAAAAATGTTCTTCATTTTAATTATTCTATTGTTTTAAGTGTTTTTTGCACTACAAATAAGATATGTGCATAGGAATTCACACAGCCCCTCAAACTGTTGGAGGGCTGGATTATAATTTGGGGGGGGGGGGGACATGAATGAATGCACAATTATGCAAAATTATGGATGTTGATATGACCCATGGAAAACTCATATTCTGGGCACCAAATTTCAACTAAAAATTCAAGGGTTGTTGTAGGTTTTTTCGGGCTATATGGCCATGGTCTAGAGGCATTTTCTCCTGACGTTTCGCCTGCATCTATGGCAAGCATCCTCAGAGGTAGTGAGGGTGCTTGCCATAGATGCAGGCGAAACGTCAGGAGAGAATGCCTCTAGACCATGGCCATATAGCCCCAAAAAACCCTATAACAACCCAGTGATTCCAGCCATGAAAGCCTTCGACAATACATTAAAAATTCAAGACTAATAATGTAGTATATACAGTAAATCAATGTTGCCTTAGAAGTGTCCCTTGTGGATTGACACTGCTGGACTAACAAATAATGTTATCTTTGTAATAAATTAACAAAACCGTATTTTATCTGAAGGTTACTTCTAATTTATCTTTCCTCCTAATCTGTCCTTTCCCTCTACAGCAGTGGTTCTCAACCTGTGGGTCCTCAGATATTTTGGTCTACAACTCCCAGATATTCCAGCCAGTTTACCAGCTGTTAGGATTTCTGGGAATCGAAAGCCAAAACATCTGGGTACCCACAGGTTGAGAACCACTGCTCTACAGCAAGACAGTCCAGTTTCCTGTAGCACCTTCTATTGGGAAAGACTCATACTTGGGTCCAGAAGAGTTACTCAAGAAGGAACCACAAGTATCATTGCCAACGGCTTGAGGCAGGCGGTTTCCTTGACACCAAAGAAGATACTAGGGAGCTAGACTTGCTTATGTAATCCATGGTCCCGAACTTCTACAAAAACAGTCTCATAGGATAAGTAGTGGCTTAGGAAACACTGGTCCTCTAGATGTTTTTCCTTCAACTCCCAGAAAACCCTCAGCTGGAATGGTCAACAATAACGTTTTGGGGGTTATAGTCCTAGAGCAGTGTTTCTCAACCTGGAGGTCGGGACCCCTGGGTGGGTCGCGAGGGGGTGTCAGAGGGGTCACCAAAGACCATCAGAAAACACTATTTTCTGTTGGTCATGGTAAGTTTGGCACAATTCTATCATTGTTGGGGTTCAGAATGCTCTTTGATTGTAGGTGAACTATAAATCCCAGCAACTACAACTCCCAAATGACAAGGTCTGTTTTCCCCAAACTCCACCAGTGTTCACATTTGGGCATACTGAGTATTCGTGCCAAGTTTTGTCCAGATCCATCATTCTTTGAAACCACAGTGCTCTCTGGATGTAGGTGAACTACAACTCCAAAACTCAAGGTCAATGCCCACCAAAACCTTCCAGGGTTTTCTTTTGGTCATGGGAGTTCTGTGTGCCAAGTTGGGTCAATTCTATCATTGGTGGAGTTCAGAATGCTCTTTGATTGTAGGCTAACTGTACATTCCAGCAACTACAATTCCCAAATGACAGATTCAATCCCCCCCCCCAACCCCACTAGTATTCAAATGTGGGCGTATTGGGTATTTGGGCCGAATTCAGTCCAGTGAATGAAAATCTATCATGCATATCAGGTATTTACATGACAATTCACAACAGTAGCAAAATTCCAGTTATGAAGTAGCAACAGAAACAATTTTATGGTTGGGGGTCACCACAACATGGAGAACTGTATTAAGGGGTCACGGCAGAAGGAAGGTTGAGAAACACTGTCCTAGAGTGTTCCATTCCTGTAATAGTAGAGTAGACAAGAGAGAAGCCCAGTATCATATCGCCAAGTGCACAGGTGGAAATTCTGGAGACCTCCCAATCTTCTTGGACTACAGCTCCTCAGCTGAAATTGCTGGTAGTTGTAGTTCTACACCATCTGGAGGAACATATGATTTCTATTCTGATCTAGTGAAAGATGGGATAAACACAGGGGTGGAGACTTCAGGAATGGGATATTGTTTAATTTGATCTATTACAGTGTTTCTCCAATTGCTCTTTCAGATGTTTTCGACTTCAACTCCCAGAAATTCCAGCCAGTTTACCTGCTGTTAAGAAGGTAAAACATCTAGAGGGGAACAGCTTGAGAAACTCTGGTCTATTCTATTTTAATCTCTCTTTCGGATAACTCTAAGGCTGTCCTGAACTGCAGTTTTCTAGAGAAGAAATTACCCTAGAAAATGCTTTATTTCTCAAAGCATACAGTACGGTTACAAGCAAAGTTCCATCTGACAGTTGCTTTCCCACTCACCTCATGTACCTCAGTTTGGCCCTCCTCTTCACAGCCCTGTTTCATGGAACCCCTCTCCCTTGCTTCAAGTGAGTTACAGGCCAAGACACGGCCTACTTTTATGGTTCCCCACAACTCCAAGAAATGAGGTCATGACAAAGGCAACATTTTAAATTCCCACCCCCCTTTCTTTCATCATTTTATTTTCATCACAGTCCTCAGAGGTTGCTTACACTGAATAGTAATTGTCACAGGACCATTCAATCACTGATACTCATGGCCAGTGGGAGTTGAATTTGGGTTTCCCCTAGTACTAGCCTGATAATCTAACCTCAAAATACACCATACAAGTTTTTGAAGCTCCATCAGACAAAATATGACTTTTGACATCTTATGTCCAATGAAGAACCAGTTGAGCTTTGAAAGTCATCACAATGTATTTTGTACCTTTTGGTTGGCCCATAAAGGTATTACTCTTTTGTGGATTTATTTTTGTTTCATTTTGCTGCACGGCAGACATGGCTAACAATGAATAATGAAGAAATACCAGCAATGTCCCACTGGAGTTGGCCAGGAGGTAACAGGTGCATCTCCTCTGCAGAATGAATGCAGTTTGACATGACATTAATTGCCATGTCTCAGTGTTATAGGATATGGAGAGTTGTAGTTTTACAAGGTATTTAGACTTCTCCGCCAAAGAGTGCTGGTGTCTCACCAAACTACAACTCCCATGATTCCACAGCATTAACACTGCAGTTGAAAGTTCATCCATTCTACAGTGGATCAATAACTCTTATTACTTCCTCTTGGCAATTTTAGACTGGGAGAAAAGTCCTATTACAGACAGTCCACAAGTTACAAATAAGATAGATCCTTTAGGTGTGTTCTTCAGTTGAATTCATTTGTAAGTTTGTAATATGGTTCTGGCCCAGCTTGTCTGAACGTATCTCCCCCTACGTCCTACCTCGAAACTTACAATCTTCCGGGGAGGCTCTGCTCTCAATCCCACCTTCGTCGCAAAT
The DNA here is from genome assembly GCF_037176765.1 of Anolis sagrei. Classification (NCBI taxonomy): domain Eukaryota; kingdom Metazoa; phylum Chordata; class Lepidosauria; order Squamata; family Anolidae; genus Anolis; species Anolis sagrei. Next base: position 77,219,816 of record NC_090034.1, on the reverse strand, counting down.
GCACTTGGTGGGGATGAAGGACAGGGCCTTCTCAGCAGTGGCCCCCTCGCCTGTGGAACTTGCTCCCCAGCGAAATTAGGACAACAGCTTCCCTCCTTTCCTTCAGGAAAAAATTGAAGACGTGGCTATGGGACTAGGCATTCGGATAGCAGGCTGACAGTAGAAATGACGATAATGCTATGGAAAAAGGACTATGGACAGGCTTCTGATTAAGTTGTGGATCATAGAACATGGACTTAACATGCCAACTAATTCAATTTGTACTATCTTAAATGGTTTTTAATCTAATTTTAATGTTTTAACTTATTATGTAACTGTTGTTTATTTGTTGTAGATGTGGGGCATTGAACTGTTGCCAGCTGTAAGCCGACCTAAGTCCCCCTTCCGAGGTAGAGAATGGCGGGGTACAAGTGTTTGAAATTATATATATACTGGCATGACAGCATGGAGCGCCATTACCTTCCTGCAGTAGCGGTACTTATTGACCTACTCACATTTGCATGTTTTCAAACTGCGAGGTTAGCAGAAGCTGGGGCTAACAGCAGGAGCTCATCCCATTTCCCGTATTCAAACTGCCAACCTTTTGGTCAGCAAGTTCAGCAGCTCAGTGGTTTAACTCACTGTGACACCAAGGGCTCCTCTGTGTGTGTCTGTATGATAGCATACAGAAGGGTTAACACCCCTGTGGTGTTTCTTTTACTGTCTGTGCCTCTGATCAGAAGATTTCACCTCACCTTCTGTCCTTGTGATAATCGGATTTTGGAGCCCCTGGTGGTGCAGTGGGTCAAACCCTTTGTGCCAGGAGATCTGACCGACAGGTCACCGTTTCAAATCTGGGGAGAGTGCGTATGAGCTCCCTCTGTCAGCTCCAGCTTCCCATGCGGAGACATGAGAGAAACCTCCCACAAGGATGGTAAAACGTCAAAACATCCTCTGAGCAACGTCTTTGCTTGATGGCCAATTCTCTTACACCAGAAGCGACTTGCAGTTTCTCAAGTTGCTCTTGATACGAAAAAATTAATAAATTGGATTTTGAAAAATTTGTCTTATTATGGAAACAAGGATTGGTGAGAAAGCTTTAGTTGAGACTCAAGATAACTCTTCTAGGAGTGAATTTCCCTTCTTGTTGTCTCATGCCATTCTCATTTCTAAGTCGGATGTTTGTAACTCGGAGACTGTCTGTATTCTAACACTTGTATGTGTCTATGCAGGTAGGATCTTCCATTGCCAGGACCCCATAATCTACACGGGGTCCTTGAGGCTGACCAAGCAGTTGACCACAGGTTGCTGGTGCCTCTCAACTCTGGATGTTGCTGACTTTACAGTATAAGGTACATCACCCCTCTGAAATCACCTAACTAAAAAGTCTCTGTCGGAATGAAGGAATGTGTTTTGCAGCTGAATTGTAGCACTGAAAGCAGCTGCAGACTTCCTACCTGCCTCTCCAAACGGCAATGTGCCTCTCCAATATTTTACTCCAGGAACATTAGGATGATTTTTCCAAGCCTAATTGCTGAGGGTGGAGGTTGCACATGCAAGTAGTTGCGCATAACTGTATGTAACCAAACGGGTATTTCATATCTGTGACCACAGTTTTGCAAAGGAGGTATTCTTCTGATATTCCAGCTGGCCCTTCAGGCTGTGAAAAAGGTCTCAGCTCTGTCCTATGGCATCCTTATCAGTGAAAGATAGGTCAACCAGTGCCAATAGCTAGACAGACAGATAAATAGATCTGTTTATTGATTAGTCCTCTGACCATATCAACAACAAAAGACAAAAACAAAAATACACAGGCAAATAGACACAATGTTAAAACTCCTGTAATAGTTATCTATAGATATAATTAAAGTGAATGTTTGTATGTATGTATGTATGCGGCAGCTTTCTGATAGGCTCCCACTTCCACAGACCACTGCGACCCACACGAACGACGGACCTGGACCAAACTTGGCACACATAACCCCCATGACCCACTTTACATGCTGGTGCAATTTGGGGGAAGAAGGACCATGGATGATGGGATTTGCAGTACGGTACTTTCCAGCGCTTTGACTCCAAAAGACCATGGCGACCCCCACTATTAACGGATCAGGGCCCGGTGGCGCAGTGGGTTAAACCCCTGTGCCAGCAGGACTGAAGACCGACAGGTCACAGGTTCAAATCCAGGGAGAGGCAGATGAGCTCCCTCTATCAGCTCCAGCTCCTCAAGTGGGGACATGGGAGAAGCCTCCCACAAGGATGATAAAACATCAAATCACCAGGGCGTCCCCTGGGCAACGTCCTTGCAGACGGCCAATTCTCTCACACCAGAAGTGACTTGCAGTTTCTCAGGTCACTCCTGACACGCAAAAAAAAAAAAGGACCAAACTTGGCACACAAAGCCGCCATGACCCACATCCTGGTGAGGTTTGGGGGAAGATGCACCTCGAATGATAGGACTTGCACTACCTTCACTCACTTCCAGAGACCACTGTGACCCACACCAATGACTGATCAAAGACCAAACTTGGCACTCAGACCCTCCGTGACCAATTCTACATCCCAGTGCGGTTTGAAGGAGGATGGATCATGGATGATGGGACTTGCAGTACCTTCACTCACTTCCTGAGACTACTGAGACCCACATCAATGACTGATCAAGCGCAAACTTGGCACACAGAGCCTCCATGACCCATTCTATGTCCTGGTGCGGTTTCTGGGCCTATGGACCATGGACGATGGGACTTGCAGTACCTTCACTCACTTCCTCAGGCCACTGTGGCACATACCAATGACTAATCAAGACCAAACTTGGCATCCAGAGCCCCCATGACCCATTCTATGTCCTGGTGTAGTTTGGAGGAGTATGGACTATGGACAATGGGACTTCCATATGGAAGCTGTAGTTCACCTGCACTCACTGAACCCAGCCAACATTGGACCTAGACTACACTTGGAGCACAGGCAAACAATGCCTTTCTCAAATAACCCGGGGACCACCGTGTCCCCAAGCTAGTATAAAATAAATTAAAGCACAATAAGTATTAAATAATAAGTTTGGTAAAATGGGTTTAAATTACAAGATGAAGCATGGGGAGTAGTGTGACGAGTATAAAAGAGTCAGTATATAACATCAAAAGCTTATGCTGTGTCTGGTTCCAATGCAAATTTAGCTACCCCGCTTTTGGCCCTGCCTTGTGTGTGCAAACACCCATCCCTACTGATAATTAATTCCACCTTTTGCATTTCCACCCACTGGTCCATCATTTTCCTTCCTCTCCCCAGAAAATTCCAATTTTTCAACACTTCCTTGTAAGTCAGAGTTTCTCAACCTGGGGGTTGTGACCCCTGGGGGGGATCGCCAATTCTATCATTGGTGGGGTTCAGAATGCTCTTTGATTGTAGGCAAACTATAAATCCCAGAATTACAACTCCCAAATTTCAAGGTCTATTTTCCCCAAACTCCACCAGTGTTCACATTTGGGAATAATTGAGTATTTGTAGCAAGTTTGGTCCAGATCCATCATTGTTTGAGTCTACAGTGCTCTCTGAAGATAGGTGAACTAGAATTCCAAAACTCAAGGTCAATGACCACCAAACCTTTCCAGTATTTTCTGTTGGTCATGGGAGTCCTATGTGGCAAGTTTGATTCAATTCCATCGTTGGCGTAGTTCGGAATGCTGTTTGATTTTAGGTTTACTATAAATCTATATATATATAAATGCTCTGTTCATAATGAGTATCTTAAAAACAAAAGAACTAATGAACAAAATCACACCAAATTCGGCAACAAAATGTCTCACAACACAAGGAGTGACCATCACTCAAAAATTATGATTTTGTTATTTGGGAGTTGTAGTTGCTTGGATTTATAGTTCACCTACAATCAAAAAGCATTCTGAACTCCATCAACGATGGAATTGAACCAAACGTGGCACACATAACTCCCATGACCAACAGAATATACTGGAAGGGTTTGGTGGGCACTGACCTTGAGTTTTGGAGTTGTAGTTCACCTACACCCAGAGAGCACTGTGGACTCAAACAATGATGGATCTGGCACAAACTTGGCACAAGCACTCAATACACCCAAATATGAACACAGATGGCATTTGGGGGAAATAGACCTTGACATTTGGGAGTTGTAGTCACTGGGATTCACAGTTCACATACAATCAAAGAGCATTCTGAACCCCATGAAGGACAGAATCGGGGCAAACTTCCCACATAGAACCCCCATGACCAACAGAAAATACTTAAGGCCATCCAATCCAACTCCATCAGGGCAAGAAAACGTAATCAAAGCCCTCCTGACAAAGAGCCATCCAACCATCAATACAGATAGATAGATAGATAGATAGATAGATAGATAGATAGATAGATATGATTCACACACACAGAGAGAGAGAGAGAGAGAGATAGTATCATAGATTTGAAAGGGACCCTTAAAGGAGGACAATGATATGTTGCCTGTTCCAGGGTGGCCAAACCAGACACTCTCCACATCAACACTGATAAAGAAACAGCAAGAAATACTGTTTACCCACAAGCATCAAGACATTACATATATTAGAAACCAGCACTTTCTCATTACTTTATTTTCCAGATCAACAGACTGGGCCACAGCAACGCGTGGCAGGGGACAGCTAGTATAACTATAAATATAAATCCCAGCAACTACAACTCACAAATGTCAATCTCAATTCCCCAACCCGCACCCCACCAGTGTTCAGATTTGGGCGTATCAGGCATTTGTGCCCAATTTGGTCCAGTGAATGAAAGTACATCCTGCGTATCAGATATTTACATTACGATTCATAACAGTAGCAAAATTACAGTTGTGAAGTAGTAACGAAAATAATTTTACCGTTGGGGTTCACCACAACATGAGGAACTGTATTAAGGAGCAGGGGCATTGGGAAGATTGAGAAACACTTGTGTAGATTAAAAGGAGGCACAAAAATGATGCAATTACAAGGGGGGAAAGTAGCCAGTGATGTCTCATTGGGGTTGCAATAAATGCCTTGGATTGCAGGAAAAAACTTCCACAAACCTGTTGGGATAGTGTCAGGTTTCCATTTCAGAGGATTATCACCAAGGGAAAAAGCAATTGCAATCAGCAGAATGAAGTCAACAAAAGTTCATAGGAAGAGCAAGAACAGGTCTTTGCTCCAGCCCAGAAGTCCAGTCCAGATTACACACAACCCTCTTCTTGAAAAGCAGCATTTCAGTAGAGAACCTGTGCCAGCCCAGACAAGCCAAACAAATCCTCCCTCCTTCCCTCCCTGGGACATTTATTCACCTGGGACAAACAGAGAAAAGGAATTCCCCACCTGCAGACTCCATCTCCAGCCACCTACAAAATGCTTGATCGCCTTCAGAGGAAAGTATGTTGACGATGAAACTGAATAATGACATGACATGAATACGCTTACGATAATTTATTTATTTATCGTGTCAGGAGCAACCAGACAGTTGTATTACATTTTTAAAACTTGTGCACCAGCTGCGCCCGTACCTTGGGAAGTCTGACTTGGCCACGATAGTCCACGCTCTGGTTACATCCTGTATAGACTAATGCAATGCACTGTATGTGGGGCTGCCTTTGAAGACTGTCCGGAAGCTTCAAATGGTCCAACGAACTGCAGCTAGATTGCTAACAGGAGCGGCACTCAGAGAGCATACAACTCCTCTGTTGTGCCAGTTCCACTGGCTGCCTGTTTGCTACCGGGCACAATTCAAAGTGCTGGCTTTAGCCTATAAAGCCCTAAACAGTTCTGGCCCAACTTACATGTTTGAACGCATCTCCCCTTATGAACCATCTAGGACAGTGGTTCTCAACCTGGGGTCCCCAGATGTTTTTGACCTCCAACTCCCAGAAGTCCAAACAGCTGGTAAACTGGCTGGGATTTCTGGGAGTTGTAGGTCGAAACACCTGGGGACCCACAGGTTGAGAACCACTGATCTAGGACGTTAAGATAGTCTGGGGAGGCCCTGCTCTCGTTACCACCTTGGTCACATGGAGGAGATGAGAGACAGGGCCTTCTCAGTGGTGCCCCTGGGCTGTGAAACGCCCTCCCTATAGATATTAGATCGGCCACCTCCCTTTTAATATTCCTGAAAAAAGTCAAGTTGTGGCTTTTCAAGCAAGTGTTTGCAGAGTAACTGATATAGGAAAATGGGACGACTAGACAATGAGTCCGGACAACGTTTTTAACAAGGAGACACTACGAATTTATATTTTATTGATTTGGTTAGTTTTTATTATATGTTATGTTTTTAATTGTATTTGTGACATTGTAATCATTGAATTTTGCCCTGTTAACTGCCTTGAGTCACTTATGGGCTGAGAAAGGCGGTATACAAATATAGTAAATATAGATAGATAGATATTTTCATTCACTGGACCAAATTTGGCCCAAATACCTGATACGTCCACATCTGAATACTGGTGGGGTCAAGGAGGGATTGATTTTATCATTTGGGAGTTGTAGTTGCTCGGATATATAGATATATAGTTGCTCGGAATAGTCTTATACACGGGAGTAGTCTTATATGCGGTAATAGTCTTATACAAGGGAGTTGTCTTATAGAGCGGGTACTGAAAATTCCAATCGGATTGGAGACTCTGTGGTTGCTGCATATGGTGGGGGAAGCTCAAAAATGGTAGTGGCCGTGTCCCTGCAGTATGCAGCGACTGTATGAAAGCATTAAGGGCGACACTGTACAAGTACGGTAGAAGAAAATCCATTCATCAGGATTCGTGGACTTAATGCGGTCCCGATAGTGAGGTGAAGGGGCGCCTCACCGGGAAGGTGTAACTGAAGGGCTGAGCAAGCTGCAGGCTTCTTGGGCGCCTGCAGTATGGAAAAAAGAGATAGAGTGGCTCTGGGTCCAGACAAACACAACTCTTTTACCTATCTCGCCCACCCTTGTATCCTATTACCGTACCTCCTCCTCTGCCTCTCAGATCTCACTCCTGAAGACTGCAGTGAACTGGTGCAGGTGCGCATGTGCGAGATCTGAGAGGCAGAGAAGGAGGTACAGTAATAGGAAAATTACCGTATTGAAATCAAATCTGATGCTTTTTAAATTTTTATTTGGTGTGCGTTGTTGTATACGGCGAATATATCCCAAACTCTATATTTTAACTGGAAAAGTTGGGGGTCGTCTTATACACCCAGTCGTCTTATATGCCGGAATATACGGTACATAGCTTTTTGTCACTTTCTGCTCTGAAGTAAATGCAGCAAACTCAAGAGCCAGACTCCTACTGACACCCACGCCCTGTTTATACATAAGCATAATCTCTTCAGGCACAGAAAGAGACACAAACAAACATCACTCATGATCAAAGTAGGAATTGAACTAACAACCAAGGTCTCACCACAGTCCTAGCAACGCTCAGGTTGTGGTTGTACTTCTTGTCCCCAATGGAAACACCAAGCCGTGTCCTGGCCACAACCAAGGGCAAGATGGGAAGCGAGGGTGGAGGAAGGTGGTCTGGTACACAGAGGACTTAAGATCACAGCAGAAAACAAAATAACCATATAGAAATGGAGAAAAGGCATTTGCAAATGCCACCATGACACATGGAAAGTGTCTCTCTAAACATTTACAGGCTCCACCTGTTGGACACGCAGGCACACCCTCCCTAGGCAAACAGAGCACCCTCCGCCACAGTGGTGTATGCGCATGCACCATGCTACCAGACTCGGGTTATTAAATACAGGGCTGACAGCTTGCATGAGTTTAATCAGCAGATTAATCAGCTTGAATCAGCTTTAATTGGTGGGTAGATGCAATTACAATCAGACAGACTGTGTTAAAGTATGTTTTTGTTTCTTTTTTTTCCCTCCAAGACTTTATTGGTCTTGAGGTTAATATAAACAGGGAATAAAAAGGGAAATATTAAAGCAGTGGTTTTCAACCTGGGGATCGGGACCCCTGGACCAGGGAGTTCACATTTGGGCATATTGAGTATTTGTGCCAGGTTTGGTCCACATCCATCATTGTTTGAGTCCATAGTGCTGTCTGGATATAGGTGAACTACAACTCCCAAACTCAAGGTCAATGCCCACCAAACTCTTCCAGTGTTTTCTGTTGGCCATGGGAGTTTTGTGTGCCAGGTTTGGTTCAATTTCACCATTGGTGGAATTCAGATTGTAGGTGAACTATAAATTCCAACAACTCGAACTCCCAAATAACAAAATCAATCAATCACCCTTCCTCCCAATCCCACCATTATTCAAATTTGGGCATATCGGGTATTTGTGCCAAATCTGATCCAGTGATAATACATCCTGCTTATCAGATAATTGCAGTACCATTCAGAACAGGAGCAAAATTACAGTTATGAAGTAGCAAAATAATGTTATGGTTGGGGGTCACCACAACATGAGGAACTGTATTAAAGGGTCACAGCATTAGGAAGGTTGAGAAACACTGATCTACAATGTGGAACTAATGCTGTTTTGATACCATTTTAACTGGCATGGCTCAATGTGATTATGGGTCGTGAAGTTTGGTGAAGCACCAGCACTATTTGGCAGAGAAGGCTCAAGACCGTGTAAAACATCAACTCGCAGAAGCCCATAGCACTGAACCACTGCAAGTTAAAGTGGTGTCAAACGGTATTAATTACACCTTATATTAGTATTTCTCAACCTTCCTAATGCCATGACCCCTTAATACAGTTCTTCATATTGTGATGACCCCGAACCATAACATTATTTTCACTGCTACTTCATAACTGTAATTTTGCTACTGTTATGAATCATAATGTAAACATCTGATATGCAGGATGTATTTTCATTCACTGGACTGGTGGGGTTGGGGGGATTGATTTTGGGAGTTGTAGTTGCTAGCATTTATAGTTCACCTACAATCAAAGTGCACTCTGGACTCCACCAATGATAGAATCGAACCAATTTTGGCACACAGAACTCCCATGACCAACAGAAAATACTGGAAGGCTTTGCTGGGCATTGACCTTGAGTTTTAGAGTTATAGTTCACCTACATCCAGAGAGCATTGTGGACTCAAACAATGATAGATCTGTTATGATTATATGATTTGGACTTTTTAAAAGATTTAAATGCTGATAAATTGTCCACTTTTTTTGCGACAGCTTTTTTTGCTAAGTTTTGGGAAATGGTCCCTCTAAGACCCAATGGTTGGACAAAATAATGGAAATCAAGGACATGGATAAATTGACATTTTTATTAAAATCAAGTAATGGAAAGGGAATAAAAATGATGGACTGGACAGCTTTTGAAGGCTACTTTAGTAAGGAGGGTAAATAAGAAATTTTTTGACAAAGACTGAGGAAAAATATATTACTTTTGGGACTATAGAAAGATTTTTTTCTTTATTATTGGGGTGAAAGGAGGAAGGACGGAAGTCAACCCCCCTTTTCTCTCTCTCTTAACTTTTTTTCTCTCTCTTCTTTTTGTTCCTGTTTAGTATGTGTATTGTGTCATATTGTGGTTTTATGTTATTCTTGTAAAATGAATAAAAATTACATTAAAAAAAGATCTGGACCAACCTTGGCATGAATACTCAATATGTCCACATGTGAAAACTGGTGGAGTTTGGGATAAATAGACCTTGACGTTTGGAAGTTGCCGTTTCTGGGATTTATAGTTTACCTAAGAGCAATGTAGTTTACCTACTTTGAGACAGCACTGTGTACTCAAACAATGATGGATCTGGACCAAAGTTGGCATTAATACTCAGCATGCCCAAATGTGAATACTGGTGGAGTTTGGGGAGTTGTAGTTGCTGGGATTTATAGTTCACCTGCAATCACATAGCGTTCTGAACTCCACCAACGATGGAATTGAACCAAACTTGGCACAAAAACTCCCACGGGCAACAGAAAATAGTGGAAGGCTTTGGTGGGCATTGACTTTGAGTTTTGGAGCTGTCGTTCTTCTGTGGACTCAAGCAATGATGGATCTGGACCAAACTTGGCACGGATACACAATATGCCCAAATATGAACACTGGTGGAGTTTGGGGAAAATAGACCTTGACATTTGGGAGTTGTAGTTGCTGGGATTTATAGTTCACATACAATAAAAGAGCATTCTGAACCCCACCAATGATAGAATTGGACCAAACTTCCTACACAGAATCCCCATGACCAACAGAAAATACTGTGTTTTCTGATGGTCTTTGGCGACCCCTCTCACACCCCCAGCCACCCACTCAGGGGTCCCAACCACCAGGTTGAGAACCACTGTTGTAGATGCTCCCTGAGACTCCTAGACCCTTTGCCATTGGCTGTTCCCACACTTCATTTACTGAGCTGCACCTTTGCCAAAGTTGATATAAAAAGCACAGCTGCTGATAAGACAGTTCCTTGGCAGTGCATAAATTAGCCAGTGGAAGCATGGGAAAAGACTGTTGTGCTTTTAATAATTTGGGGCAGAATGGAAACTTTTTAAAACCACGGAACAGTTTATCTACAAACAACAGTTCTTAGATCTGACATAGGATGGAGTTATTTTTGAAAAGAAACCCAATTGCAAGACACAACTTGAGTACTTTACATCCAGCATAAACACAAAGAACCACAGGAGAAATGCTTGCAAAGCGGGTTGAGTAAAAGTATGAATGTTGATCTGTTGTCATGTTGCTTTGACAAAAAGCCACAGCCACAAAACCCACCCATTTCCATACTAGTGCTACACCTTTACATCTCGAGAGCCATTCTTGAAAGTGTCTTGTTTCTGTGTTTTTGATCGCTGTGTACTGCATTTCTGGAACAAAAGCAGAGTGACAGGCAGTACTCATGCAGTATGTTTTCTATGGAAGGACACCTGGTAAAAGCCCAGGAATCCTGCAAGAAAACAAGAAAGATTATTGCAGATTCACTGCATCAAATGCTAATCAAGGTGGTCAGTTAAAACATTCACACCTAGCTCCAACAGATAAGAGTTCTTTGTCCCACCCTAGCCATTCCACAGATACTGTATATACTCGAGGTTTTTTTTTGTCGTGTCAGAGCAGCCAGTCCATTATATTACATTTCTAACAGAACAAAGCAAACAAACAGAAAAATACACAACTTGTGAGTTTGGTAGCTGGTTAAATGTCCTTTGACCAGTATCTGGCCACTTGGAGTGCTTCCAGTGTTGCTGCAAGAAGGTCCTCCATTGTGCATGTGCCAGGGCTCAGGTTGCATTGCAGCAGGTGGTCAGTGGTTTGCTCTTCTATATACTCTAATAATAACAGAGGAAAATAATAATAAATAACCTTGACTCGAGTATAAGCCGAGGGGGACATTTTCAACCTAAAAAAAGGACTGAAAAACTAGGCTTATACTCGAGTATATACAGAAGCGACCAGCATATACTCGAGTATAAGCCTAGTTTTTCAGTCCTTTTTTTAGGTTGAAAAAGTCCCCCTCGGCTTATACTCGAGTCAAGGTCATTTATTATTTTCCTCTGTTATTATTTTTATTACATTTATAATTTTACTCTAGTATTATTACATTTATTATTTTACTCTATTTATTATTATTATTATTACATTTATTATTTTACAATAATATTACTGGTATTATTACATTTCCATTATTTTATTCTATTATTATTATTACATTTATTATTTTACTCGATTATTATTGGAAGGATACGTAAGCACATTTACATTGAAGAAGGCTAGAATAATGGTTTAATCACAGTTGGGCAGTCTTGTCTTAAATTACAGTTTTATGTAAATATTTAATCTACTGATCATAGAATCATAGAATCATAGAATCATAGAATCAAAGAGTTGGAAGAGACCTCATGGGCCATCCAGTCCAACCCCCTGCCAAGAAGCAGGAATATTGCATTCAAATCACCCCTGACAGATGGCCATCCAGCCTCTGTTTAAAAGCTTCCAAAGAAGGAGCCTCCACCACACTCCGGGGCAGAGAGTTCCACTGCTGAACGGCTCTCACAGTCAGGAAGTTCTTCCTCATGTTCAGATGGAATCTCCTCTCTTGGAGTTTGAAGCCATTGTTCCGCGTCCTAGTCTCCAGGGAAGCAGAAAACAAGCTTGCTCCCTCCTCCCTGTGGCTTCCTCTCACATATTTATACATGGCTATCATATCCCCTCTCGGCCTTCTCTTCTTCAGGCTAAACATGCCCAGCTCCTTAAGCCACTCCTCATAGGGCTTGTTCTCCAGACCTCATAGGGCTTGTTCTCCATTGATGCCTCAATTAATGTAATTTTATTGGTATCTATTTTTATTTTGAAATTTACCAGTAGATGTTGCATTTCCCATCCTCGGCTTATGCTCAAGTCAATACGTTTTCCCAGTTTTTTGTGATAAAATTAGGTGCCTCGGCTTATATTCGGGTCGGCTTATACTTGAGTATATACGGTATATAAACCCATTTTCCTAGTTCCAACAGACCTCACTACCTCTGAGGATGCTTGCCATAGATGCAGGCGAAACGTCAGGAGAGAATGCCTCTAGAACATGGCCATATAGCCCGAAAAAACCTACAACAGTGATTCCGGCCATGAAAGCCTTCGACAATTCATTGCATTTGTCAGTTTTATTTCGAGCATGACAACGTCAGGCCTGGGCTTGCTTTGGGCCCCTTGCTCAATAAAGGTTTGGGATGTGCAAACTAAGAACTTGCTCAAGTCCGTTCTGCCATTTCCTTTGTCTTGCAAAAAAGGAAAGGGGAGAGAAGGGGAAAGGCTGCCTAGCTGGTTACCAAGCTGGAATGTAATAACAACAACAACAACAACAACAACAACAACAACAACTGGGCCATCACCGTCATCAGATACACCGCTGAATTTGTGAACTGCATGCAAGCAGATCTGGAGGATCTGGACAGAAAAACAAGAAAACTGATGATTATCCACTACTCATTATACCCGCCTAGTGAAGTCGATAGGCTTGACCTGCCCAAAAAATCAGGAGGCAGAAAGAGGGCTTCTGAAAGGGAAAACAATGGCAGATGAAGAGAAACATGCACTAGCAGATTATGGAAAATACAGTCAAGAACCAACATTGATGGAAGTCAATAGTAGAAAACTGCTTAAAGTGCAAAAGACAAAGAGTGAATACCATAAAAATACAATGTGGAGCGGAAGAGAAAACTGGCGAAAGAAGGCTCTCCATGGAGAGTTCCTGGGAAAAACTGAGAGCAAAATTGACAAGGAAAAAACATGGATGCCGCTCACAAAGGGAACTTTGAAAAAGGAAGTGGAGGGCCTGAATCTTGCAGCCCAAGAAAAAGCTATTAGAACAAATGCCATCCAAGCCAGAATTGAAATGTCGACGAGAGATTCCAAGTGTAGCCTCTGCAAGGAAGCAGACGAAACCATGGATCGCATCATCAGCTGCTGCAAGAAGATCGCAAGACAGACTACAAGCAGAGACATAATACCATTGCTCAGATTTATTTTATTTTATTTGTCATGTCAGGAGCAACTTGAGAAACTGCAAGTCGCTTCTGGTGTGAGAGAATTGGCCGTCTGCAAGGACGTTGCCCAGGGGACACGCGGATGATTTTTTGATGTTTTATCATCCTTGTGGGAGGCTTCTCTCATGTCCCCGCACGAGGAGCTGGAGCTGATAGAGGAAGCTCATCTGTCTCTCCCCGGATTCGAACCTGCGACCTGTTGGTCTTCAGTCCTGCCGGGACAGGGGTTTAACCCACTGCGGCACTGGGGGCTCCATTGCTCAGATGATCCATTGGAACTTGTGCCACAAATACTATCTGCCTGTGACAAAGAACTGATGGGATCACAAGCCTGAAAAAGTTACGGAATATGAACATGTCAAACTACTCTGGGATTTCTGAATCCAGACTGACAGAGTTTTGGAGCACAAGACTCCTGACCTGACCTCACAATCGTGGTAAAAAAGTAACATGGATTGTTGATGTTGCAATCCCAGGTGACAGCAGAATTGATGAGTAGCTTACACAATGGAAATGCTTACACAATAAAAAGATTTAAAGATCAAACTGCAAAGACTGATCCCAGTGGTGATTGGCACACTGGGTGCAGTGCCTAAAGACCTCGGCCCACACTTAAAAACAATCGACGCTGAAAAACTTCCCACCTGTCAGCTGTAAAAGTCCACCCTACTTAGATCTGCATGCATTATTCACCGATACATCGCACAGTCCTTGACATTCAGGAAGTGTCCAACATGAGATCAAATACAAAAGCCAGCACAGTTATCTTGTTTACTGTGTATTAATCTTGCTATGTATATAATAATAATAATAATAATAATAATAATAATAATAATAATAAATTTCTAGACCACTCTTTCTCCCAAAGGAACTCAGGGCGGTTTCCAACACATATGGCAAACATTCAAGTAAAAAGACATAGTAACAAATTGCATCAAAGACAACAACAAAAAATAGAACATATCTAGAAGAAGTCAAGGCACGCATAATGGTCAAGGCTCTGGAAGTCAAGCCCTATGAGGAACGGCTTAGGGAGCGGGATATGTTTAGCTTGGTGAAAGGGCAACATGATAGCCACGTCTAAATATTTGAAAGGTTGTCACATTGAATTTTGAGCCAGCAGGTTTCCTGCTGCTCTAGAGACTGGGACATGGAGCAATGGATTCAAACTGAAGGAAAAGGAATTCCACGGAAAGTTAAGAGAAAATTTCCTGACTGTAAGAGCTGTTAAGACAGTGAACTACATGGCTGCAGAGTGCAGTGAAGCCTCTTTCTCTGGAGGTTTGAAACAGAGGCTCAGTGGCCATCTGTCAGGTGTGATTTGTGTAATCTTGCATGACAGGTGGTTGGATTGAATGGCCTCATGGGGTCTCTTCCACTTCTGTGATTCTGTGATTTCTACCTCTGGAATCACAGTCACTATCAGAAATTGGTGACAGATATCTCATCTGTCCAAGGACCAGCCAACTACGTTTCTCACCCCTTTAATTCACAGAACAGAAGGTCCAAAGGCTGAATCCCTCTGATACCTTTATTGTTAATTTTTAGAGATGGGATTCTCTCCATACCTTCTATGCCACTTTTTCTCAACCTTCCTAATGCCGCGACTCCTTAAGACAGTTCTTCATGTTGTGGTGACCCCCAACCATAACATTAGTTTTGTTGCTACTTCATAACTGTAATTTTGCTACTGTTATCGTCATGTAAATATCTGATGTGCAGGATGGATTTTCATTCACTGGACCAAATTTGGCACAAGTACCCAATACGCCCAAATTTGAATACTGCTGGAGTTGCGAGGGGGATTGATTTTGTCATTTCGGAATTGTAGTGGCTGGGATTTATATCTGCAATCGAAGAGCATTTTGAACTTCACCAATGATGGAATTGAACCAACCTTGGTACAAAGATCTCCCGTGACCGACAGAAAATATTGGAAGGGTTTAGTGGGCACTGATCTTGAGTTTTGGAGTTGTAGTTCACCTATATCCAGACAGCACTATGGACTCAGACAATGATGGATCTGGACCAAACTTGGTCCGAATCCTCATTATGCTCAAATGTGAACACTGGCGGAGTCTGAGGAAAACAGACATTTGGGAGTTGTGGTTGCTGGGATTTATAGTTCACCAACAATCAGAGAGCATTCTGAACCCCACCAATGATAAATTGGGCCAAACTTCCCACAGGAGAACCCCCATGACCAACAAAAATACTATGTTTTCCGATGGTCTTTGGCAACTCCTCTGACATCCCCTCAAGACCCTCATGACCCCCAAGTTGAGAAACGCTGTTCTACAACCAAGAGAATATCACATACGAATATCACATACATATGGCAGATCTCAGGCTGGCTCTACACTGATATATCAAATAAAGATTAACTGCTTTGAACTGAATTATATGAGTCTATACTGCCATATAATCTGGTTCAAAGCAGATAATCTGGATTTTTTATGCCAGTGTAGATAGGCCTTAGGCCCCTCAATACTATGGCAGTATGGACTCCGATAACCCAGATCATAGCAGATCTTGTGGATTATCTGCCCTAATATTCTGGTGGAGTCTTGCTTACCCAACATAAACAGGCTGGCAGAACGTTGAATAAGCGAAAATGTTGGCCAATGAGGAGGGAGTAAGGAAAACCCTATTAAACATCAAATTACATTATGATTTTACAAACTGAGCACCAAAACATCATGTTTTACAACAAATCGACAGAAAAAGCAGTTCAATACATGGTAACGTAATGTAGCAATTGCTGTATTTACGAATTTAGCACCCAAACATCACAATGTATTGAAACAGCTGTGGATCCGGACCGGAGGCAGACTACATTGGATAATATAAAACGTTGGATGAGCAAAGGTTGGAAAAGTGAAACTCTAGTGTATATCGCTGTGTGGTAGGGCCCTGGGTTTCCTAAGCTCAGATTTTCCCTTCCAGGTAAAAGAAGGAACAGGCCAAACCACTTTTGAGTATTCCTACACAACCCGTGGAATTTCCAAAGGCAGATTTTGAAGGTACAGACGCAAAACAAAAGATCGGATCTTGATCCATTTTGCTGCTATGGGGGCACTTCCACACAGCCATATAACTCAGAATATCAAGGCAGAGAATCCACAATGCCTGCTTTGAACTGGGCTATCTGAGTCTGTATTGCCATATAATCCAGTTCAATGTGGATTGTATACAGCTGTGTGAAAGGGGCTTACAGCCTCCAGGGCTCCTTCCACATAGCTGTATCAAATCCACATTGAACTGGATTATATGGCAGTGTGGACTCAGATAACCCAGATCAAAGCAGATACTGGGGGATTTCTAGCCTTGATACTCTGGGTTATATGGCTGTGTGGAAGGGCCCTCAGTCCACACTGCTATTTAGTCCAGTTCAAAGCAGATATTGTGGGATTCCCTGCCTTGATATTCTGGGTTATATGGCTGTGTGGAAGGGCCCTCAGTCTACACTGTCATTTAATCCAGTTCAAAGCGGATATTGGGGGATTTCCTGCCTTGATATTCTGGGTTATATGGCTGTGTGGAAGAGCCCTCAGTCTACACTGCCATTTAATCCAGTTCAAAGCAGATATTGGAGGATTTCCTGCCATGATATTCTGGATTATATGGCTGTGTGGAAGGACCCTCAGTCCACTTACTTAGGCGATCTCTCGTAGTCCGTGTATGATGATCCACCAAGGTCGGTGTTCTGGCGGTGGGTCCGTAGGTGACTGTGGAGCCCTATTCTTGATCTACATCTTCTCCCACAGTGAGGGCATTGGTTTCCAGGTGGAAGGCGGTCCCAGTTGGGGTTGGCTTGAAGCATCTTCCTCTTGGCACATTTCTCTCTTTCGCCCTCCATTCGTGCCTCTTCAAATTCTACAGCACTGCTGATCACAGCTGAGCTCTAGCTGGAGCGCTCAAGGGCCAGGGCTTCCCAGTTCTCAGTGTCTATGCCAGAGTTTTAAGGTTGGCTTTGAGCCTGTCTTTAAATCTCTTTTCCTGTCCACCAACATTTTGTTTCCGTTCTTGAGTTCGGAGTAGAGCAACTGCTTTGGGAGACAGTGGTAGGGCATCCGGGCCAGTCCAGCGGAGTTGATGGCAGAGGACCTTCGCTTCGATGTTGGTGGTCTTTGCTTCTTCCAGCACGCTGACATTTGTCTGCTTGTCTTCCCAAGAGATTTGCAGGATTTTTCGGAGGCTCATGGAATTGTTCCAGGAGTTGCATGTGACGTCTGTAAACAGTCCACGTCTTGCAAGCGTATAGCAGGGTTGGGAGGACAATAGCTTTATAAACAAGCACCTTGGTATCCCTACGGATGTCCCGGTCCTCAAACACTCTCTGCTTCATTCGGAAAAAAGCTGCACTCGCAGAGCTCAGGCGGTGTTGAATTTCAGTTCACACTGCCATTTAGTCCAGTCCAAAGCAGATATTGTGGGATTTCCTGCCTTGATATTCTGGGTTATATGGCTGTGTGGAAGGACCCTCAGTCCACACTGCCATTTAGTCAAGTCCAAAGCAAATATTGGGGAATTTCCTGCCTTGATATTCTGGGTGATATGGCTGTGTGGAAGAGCCCTCAGTTCACACTGCCATTTAGTCCAGTTCAAAGCAAATATTGTGGGATTTCCTGCCTTGATATTCTGGGTGATATGGAAGGGCCCCAGGAAAGGCGCAGTATTTAAAAAAAAACTCTAAAATCATAACAGTAAATAAAGAACAATACTCAAAAACAGGGGAATTCCAGACAAGAAACAATCAGGGCCAGCTAATCACCTCCCAACAAAGGATCCCCTCTGGCAGTAAGAAGCCAGCCCTTGAAACTGCTAGGCCGTTAAATGCTAATCAAAGTGGCCAATTGAGTTGTTGTAGGTTTTTTCGGGCTATATGGCCATGTTCTAGAGGCATTCTCTCCTGACGTTTTGCCTGCATCTATGGCAAGCATCCTCAGAGGTAGTGAGGTCTGTTGGAACTAGGAAAAAGGGTTTATATCTGTGGAATGACCAGGGTGAGACAAAGGACTCTTGTCTGCTGGAGCTAGGTGTGAATGTTTCAACTGTGGCCCGTTGCTACATTCACACCTACCTCAAACAGACAAGAGTTCTTTCTCCCACCCTGGACATTATTCCACATTATTCCATTTTCCTCGTTTCCAATAGACCTCTGAATCTCCGAGGGTGCCTGCCGTAGATGGAGGCGAAACGTCAGGAGAGAATGCTTCTGGAACATGGCCAGACAACTCAAAGGTGCCTTTGTTTGGAATCTCCAAGGAAGTTAGAAAACTTCGAATTCTGCCATGGGAATGAATCCCAGGCTGTGTGGGCTCTCCTCCAAGAGTGGCCATTCCCTGGACTGGGAAAATGCAAAGTGCTGGTCTACCTGTGCGTCCAGGTGAGGCTCCCTTTGCTCTGGGGAAAGGTGTTCCCGGTCCAAAGCGGCAGGAAGTCTGAGGCTCTTTGACTCTCTCTCGGTCTGGAGGAAGAGAACTTGTCTCTTCCTCTTCTTCTTCCTCCTCCTCCTCCTCCTCTTCTTCTCAACACGCCCCAGGCAACTTGGGCAGGAGACCTGAGGCTGAGCCAAAGAGGAGGAGGAGGAGACGCCTCCCGAACGCAGAGAGTGAGTAGCAAAGCCGGGACTGGAACCTCTGAAAAGGAAGGTGCAGCTCGGCCAGGACGGTACTGCGCCTTTAAGAATCAGGCAGGTCCCAGCACACTTCTATTTCTGTTTCATTGACTACTAGCTGTCCCCTGCCACGCGTTGCTGTGGCCCAGTCTGTTGATCTGGAAAAGAAAGTGATGAGAAAGTGCTAGTTTCTAATATATGTATTGTCTTTATGCTTGTGAGTAAACAATATTTCTTACTGTTTCTTTGTCAGTGTTGATGTGGAGAGTGTCTGGTTTGCCTACTCTGGAATATGCAACCAGAGGCGGCCCTAGGTAATTTTCAAGGGTAAGCAAACAGTATTTTGGTGCCCCCCTCCCCCCAACCAATAATTGATATATATTTTCTGTTCGTCGTGGGACTTCTGTGTGCCATATTTGGTTCAATTCCATCATTGGTGGAGTTCAGAATGCTCTTTGATTATAGGTGAACTATACATCCCAGTAACTACACTTGCCGCACTTGCTCCCTTGCCTGGCCCGCTTTGGGTCCGGAGGCGTGCCTGAAGACCCTGGTGTGTGCACCAAAAGTCACCTCTTCTCCTGACATTCTCCTCAGCCATTGGAACCGAGAGAGAGAGAGAGACAGACAGACAGACAGACAGAGGTGGAGATGCCCACCTTTCCTGAAGGTAGGCGCAAAAATAAAGGAGGGAGCGGAGGTGGGAGATACCTCCAGCCGGAGGGTCTCTCTCTCTCTCTCTCTCTCGGTCCCAATGGCTGAAGAGAAAGTCAGGAGAAGAGGCGACTTTTGGTGCGCACACTGGGGTCTTCAGACACACCTCTGGACCCAAAGCGGACCAGGCGTAGCGGCTCCGCCCCTTGGCACACCCACGGATTGGGGAGAGGAGAGGAGGCGAATGGAGTTCCAGGGGATCAGGAAAGGGAGCTGGTCATGGGGAAGGGATCGAACGCGGAGAACGATTGAGCGCCGGCTCTGCTCGCACACACGGTGGCCGGTTGGAGCAGGAACGAGAGGGGCTAGGCGAGACTCAAGGGTCCGGCCCCTTTGGGAAGAGGATCGCCCGGCAGCGAGGCAAGAAAGCCGAGGCTCCCCCCAGACTGCTAGGGCTGTTGTGAGCTGAGGGGGCGCTCCTCAAGTGGCGATCGAGGGGCATTTACAGAGGCGCCTCTGCACCCCTGGCAAAAAAGTGTTCTGCGACCGCTTACTTCGCGTAATGGACGAGCCGCCCCTGAATATATGTAATGTCTTTATGCTTGTGAGTAAACAGTATTTCTTACTGTTTCTTTGTCAGTGTTGATGTGGAGAGCGTCTGGTTTGCCTACTCTGGAATATTTATTTATTTAAAATTTTGTATACCGGCCTTCTCACCTCTCTTGAGGGACTCAGACCGGTTTCCAGCCATAACATCACATACAGTCAATATAAACATAATAATTCATTTTACACTAAAACATTAAAACAGCAATTACATTCAGTAACTACAATGGTCAGTCATCACACTAACTCGTTGTTCATCATCCTCCATCCATATCTGGCTCACTCGTCGAATGCCTGTCTCCATAACCAAGTCTTCATCTGTTTCCTAAATGTCAGGATAGACGGGGCGGTTCTGATCTCCAGTGGAAGAGACTTCCGGAGACGAGGGGCCACCACCGAGAAGGCCCTGTCCCTCGTCCCCACCAGACGTGCTTGCAAGGCTGGTGGGACCGAGAGCAGGGCCTCTCCAGACAATCTTAATAATCTTGATGGTTCATAGGGGAGAATACGTTCGGAGAGGTAAACAGGGCCGGAGTCGTTTAGGGCTTTATAGGTTAACACCAGCACTTTGAATTGTGTTCGGAAGCTAACTGGCAGCCAGTGGAGCTGGTGTAACAGCGGAGTGGTGTGCTCCCTGTACCCAGCACCCGTTAGTAGTCTGGCTGCCGAGCGTTGGACTAGCTGCAGCTTCCGGGCAGTCTTCAGAGGCAACCCCACGTAGAGAGCGTTGCAGTAGTCTAAACGGGATGTAACCAAAGCGTGGACCACCGTGGTCAAGTCAGACTCAAGGTACGGGCGCAGCTGGCACACAAGTTTTAATTGTGTAAAAGCTCCCCTGCGACATATCATTGTCCTTCTTTAAGGGTCTCTTTCAAATCTATGATACTATATCTCTGTGTGTGTGTGAGAATCTATATTTATGACTGGATGGCTCTTTGTCAGGAGGGCTCTGATTACATTTTCTTGCCCTGGTGAAGAAAGTTGGACTAGATGGCCTTAAATATTTTCTGTTGGTCATGGGGGTTCTGTGTGGAAAGTTTGCCCCATTTCTGTCATTTGTGGGTTTCAGAATGCTCTTAAATTGTAGTGAACTATAAATCCCAGTAACTACAAATCCCAAATGTCAAGGTCTATTTCCTCCAAACTCTATCTGTGTTCATATTTAGGCATATGGAATTTTTGTGTCAAGTTTGGTCCAGATCCATCATTGTTTGAGTCCATAGTGCTCTCTGGATGTAGGTGAACTACAAGTCCAAAACTCAAGGTCACTGCCCATCAAACCCTTCTAGTGTGTTCTGTTGGTCATGGAAGTCCTGTATGCCAAGTTTGGTTCAATTCCATCCTTGGTGGAGTTCAGAATGCTCTTTGATTGTAGGTGAACTATGAATCCCAGCAACTACAACTCCCAAAATGTCAAGGTCTATTTCCCTTAAACTCCATCTGTGTTCATATTTGGGCATATAGAATATTTGTGCCAAGTTTGGTCCAGATCCGTCATTGTTTGAGTCCACAGTGCTCTCTGGATGTGGGTGAACTACAATTCCCAACCTCAAGGTCAATGCCCACCAAACCCTTCCAGTTTTTTCTGTTGCTCATGGGAGCCCTGTGTGCTAAGTTTGCCCCAATTCCATCATTGGTGGAGTTCAGAATGCTCTTTGATTGTAGGTAAACTATAAATCCCAGCAACGACAATTCCCAAAAGACAAAATAAATTTTTTTGAGTGGAGGACATAAATTGGACTTTTAGGTGTCTTGTGTCCAAATTTGGTGTCAATTCCCCCGGTGGTTTTTGAGTTCTGATGGTATCACAAACGAACATTACATTTTTATTTATATAGACTAGCTGTCCCCTGCCAGGCGTTGCTGTGGCCCAGTCTGTTGATCTGGAAAATAAAGTAATGAGAAAGTGTTGGTTTCTAATATATGTAATGTCTTTATGCTTGTGGGTAAACAGTATTGCTTGTTGTTTCTTTGCCAGTGTTGATGTGGAGAGTGTCTGGTTTGCCCACCCTGGAACATCCAACATATCATTGTCCTTCTTTAAGGGTCCCTTTCAAATCTAGGATACTATAGCTGTGTCAGGCTGTAGCCAGAAAAAAAAATTTGGGGAGGGTTGAAACTTTGTTTAGCAAATCATGAAGAGTAGTTCGATAACACAACAACAACATTTTTAATAGAGTCCAAAGACCCTTATTGCTCCATAAAAGGTATAAGATACAAGGTATGCAAGGTTAGTAAGGCCAAAAATAGCCAAAACTGATTAAAACACACTATGTGGGTAGAATAAAGCAGATAAAACAAGGATTAAAACTTATAACCAGCATTTAAGATAGCAATGACCTAGGTTTTTTATTTATTTGTCGTGTCAGGAGCAACCAGACAGTTGTATTACATTTTTAACAAAACAAACAAGCAAACAAACAAAACACAAAGTTTGCAAGCTTGGCAGTTGATTCAATGTCCTTTGACCAGTATCTGGCCACTTGGAGTGCCTCTGGTGTTGCCGCAAGGAGGTCCTCCATTGTGCATGTGGCAGGGCTCAGGTTGCATTGCAGCAGGTTGTCAGTGGTTTGCTCTTCTCCACACTCACATGTCGTGGATTCCACTTTGTAGCCCCATTTCTTAAGGCTGGCTCTGCATCTCGTGGTGCCAGAGCGCAGTCTGTCCAGCGCCTTCCAAGTCGCCCAGTTTTCTGTGTGCCCAGGGGGGAGTCTCTCATTTGGTATCAGCCATTGATTGAGGTTCTGAGTTTGAGCCTGCCACTTTTGGACTCTCACTTGCTGGGGTGTTCCAGCGAGTGTCTCTGTAGGTCTTAGAAAACTATTTCTTGATTTAAGTCGTTGACATGCTGGCTAATACCCAAACAAGGGATGAGCTGGAGATGTCACTGCCTTGGTCCTTTCACTATTGGCTGCTACTTCCCGGCAGATGTCAGGTGGTGCAATACCGGCTAGACAGTCTAATTTCTCCAGTGGTGTAGGGCGCAGACACCCCGTGATGATGCGGCATGCCTCATTAAGATCCACATCCACTGTTTTAATGTGGTGAGCTGTTTTCTACACTGAGCATGCATACTCAGCAGCAGAGTAGCACAGCGCAAGGGCAGATGTCTTCACTGTGTCTGGTTGTGATCCCCAGGTTGTACCAGTCAGCTTTCATATGATATTGTTTCCAGCGCCCCCTTTTCACTTGATAGTCAAGCAGTTCTTCTTGTAAGTCAGAGCACAGTCCAGAGTGACTCCCAGATATTTGGATGTGCTGCAGTGCTCCAGTGGGATTCCTTCCCAGGTAACCCTCAGACCTCAAGATGCTTGTCTGTTCTTAAGGCAAAAAGCACATATCTGCATTTTAGATGGATTAGGAATCAGCTGGTTTCCCCTGTAATGGGCATTAAGACGACCTAAAGCTTCAAAGAGCTTCTGTTCAACCATTTCAAAGCGCCCTGCTTGAGCAGTGATGACACGATCGTCAGCATAGATGAAACTCTCTGTCCCTTCTGCAAGTGGTTAGTCATTTGTGGAAATGTTAAACATTATTTATTTTTGAAGGCTTTCATGGCTGGAATCACTGGGTTGTTGTAGGTGTTTTTGGGCTATATGGCCATGTTCTAGAGAGGCATTGCCTCTAGAACATGGCCATATAGCCCGAAAAAACCTAAAACAACCCATTATTTATTTATTTATTTATTTATTTAGAACTTTTATATCCCGTTCTTCTCTACCTCCTCAGAGGGGCTCAGACGGCTAACAACAGTAAAAATTAAATGCTACACAATAAATAACACTTTAAAAGCAACATACATAATACATAAGTTATAAAATACATATAAAAGGCAGTACACCGAGTTAAAAATTTCATCCAACTCAAGCCAAACATTGTGGTCCAATAACTCTTAGTCTTTACCGGTTCAATCCATCAATCTGCAAATGCCTGATTCCAAAACCAGGATTTCAGTTGCTTCCTGAAGGTCAGGAGGGAGGGAGCAGACCTAACCTTGTTGGGGAGAGAGTTCCATAGCTGGGGGGCCACCACAGAGAAGGCCCTGTCTCTTGTCCCCACCAAGCGCGACTGCAAAGGTGGTGGGACCGAGAGCAGGGCCTCTCCAGAGGACCTTAAATTCCTTGATGGTTTATAGAGGAAGATATGTTCGGATAGGTAAACTGGGCTGGAATCGTGAAGTAAGCAATCCCTTGCTGGCAGTTATTGATTAAACTGTTTCGCCGATAAATCATAATATAACAAAAGGGAAATTTTAATTAACATCCATTAGTTGCACATATTCCACAAGATTTTCATTCCTCGTGAAATCACATTCATGTTAAAAAATAATTATCTTGTTAAGCAGTACAAGTCTGAAAACATTTTTCAGGTTTTCATACTGTTTACGTTTAGTTAACACTTCTTGTCTGCAGTTTATCGTATCCTTCAACTTGGCAGCATCAATTTAAGCTAATGATGCAAGTCTCTCCTTTGGGTCAGCAGCATCTGCCCACATTTCCAATGGCCTGTCTTCTTTCCTTCTAATTGGCAGCATCAGCTTGATGTCATAATGGGCGGTTTCTCTTCTTCAATTAGGCAAGATCAATCTGAGATCCCAATGGCCTGACTATATCCTTCAGGAACTCAGCATCAGTGAGATGTCTTAATGGTCTCTCCCTCCCTCTCTCTCTCCCTCTCCCTCTCCCTCTCTCTCTCTCTCGCTCTCGTGTTCGGCAGCATTGCTGCTGCCTGTCTTCTATCTTTAGATTGAAAATCTCTTCCAGAATTCATAATGGCCTGCCTCTATCCTTCACATAGGAACCATCCGTAGTGCTTATATATCCTCCAATTCTTAATGATATCAACAATTTCACAGAGCTCAGTGATTCTTCGAGATGGAAAAATATGCAGAATTATATGTAAAATACATTCCATATTCAAAATCAAATTTAGAATTATTAATTTAAATAATAGAGGACAGGGTTAGTATATTAATTGGAAATAACATCTTACTTCTTATTTAACTTAGTGTTATAGGTATAGTGTTTAGTATGTCACTGTATTCTCTTTCAATCTTTCATCTTCTGTTAGTTGTGCAAACATGTGTACTGTACAGTCTGATTGTTGATGATGTCTAAAATTTATATGTTAAATAATAATAATAATAATAATAATAATAATAATAATAATAATCACGCATTATTCACTGATACATCACACAGTCCTAGACCAGTGGTTCTCAACCTGGGGTCCCCAGATGTTTTTGGCCTACAACTCCCAGAAATCCTAACAGCTGGTAAACTGGCTGGGATTTCTGGGAGTTGTAGGCCAAAAACATCTGGGGACCCCAGGTTGAGAACCACTGTCCTAGA
Organism: Anolis sagrei; assembly: GCF_037176765.1. Lineage (NCBI taxonomy): Eukaryota > Metazoa > Chordata > Lepidosauria > Squamata > Anolidae > Anolis > Anolis sagrei. The sequence goes on along the minus strand of NC_090034.1, from coordinate 77,194,168 downwards.
CACTTGGGAAGTGTCCAACATGTGATCCAATACAACAGCCAGCACAGTGATCTTGTTTGCTGTGTACTCATCTTGTTGCATTTCAAATAATAATAATAATAATAATAATAATAATAATACAACTGAAAGGGGTTATTTATTTATTTATCATGTCAGGAGCAACCAGACATTTGTATTACTTTTTAAACAAAACAAACAAACAAACAAACCACAAAGTTTGCAAGCTTGGTAGTTGATTAAATGTCCTTTGACCAGTATCTGGCCACTTGGAGTGCCTCTGGTGTTGCCGCAAGGAGGTCCTCCATTGTGCATGTGGCAGGGCTCAGGTTGCATTGCAGCAGGTGGTCTATAGTTTACTCTTCTCCACACTCGCATGTCGAGGATTCCACTTTGTAGCCCCATTTCTTAAGGTTGGCTCTGCATCTCGTGGTGCCAGAGCACAGTCTGTTCAGCGCCTTCCAAGTCGCCCAGTTTTCTGTGTGCACAAGGGGGAGCCTCTCATTTGGTATCAGTCATTGATTGAGGTTCTGGGTTTGAGCCTGCCACTTTTGGACTCTCGCTTGCTGGAGTGTTCCAGCGAGTGTCTCTGTACATCTTAGAAAAGTATTTCTTGATTTAAGTCGTTGACGTGCTGGCTGATACCCAAACAAGGGATGAGCTGGAGATGTCACTGCCTTGGTCCTTTCACTATTGGCTGCTACTTCCCGGCAGATGTCAGGTGGTGCAATACCGGCTAGACAATGTAGTTTCTCCAGTGGTGTAGGGCGCAGACACCCCGTGATGATGCGGTATGTCTCATTAAGAGCTACATCCACTGTTTTAGCCTGGTGAGATGTGTTCCACACTGGGCATGCATACTCAGCAGCAGAGTAGCATAGCGCAAGGGCAGATGTCTTCACTGTGTCTGGTTGTGATCCCCAGGTTGTGCCAGTCAGCTTTCATATGATATTGTTTCTAGCACCCACTTTTTGCTTGATATTCAGGCAATGCTTCTTGTAGGTATGAGAACGGTCCAGAGTGACTCCCAGGTATTTGGGTGCGCTGCAATGCTCCAGTGGGATTTCTTCCCAGGTGATCCTCAGAGCTCAGGATGCTTGTCTGTTCTTAAGGTGAAAGCACATATCTGTGTTTTAGATGGATTAGGGATCAGCTGGTTTTCCCTGTAATAGGCAGTAAGAGCAGCTAGAGCTTCGGAGAGCTTCTGTTCAACCATCTCAAAGCTCCTTGCTTGAGCGGTAATGGCACGATCATCAGCATAGATGAAACTCTCTGTCCCTTCTGGCAGTGGCTGGTCATTTGTGTAGATGTTGAACATGGATGGAGCAAGCACGCTCCCCTGAGGCGGGCCGTTCTTCTGTTTCCGCCATCTGCTTCTCTGGCCCTGGAACTCAACAAAAAAGCTCCTGTTTTGTAGCAGGTTTCCTATGAGGCAGGTTAGATGGTAAGGGTAAAGGGTTAAAAAACTAGATGAAAAAGGTAAACAGCTATTTGCAACTTTCAACTAATAGTCTTCTTCAGGAGTCAGTGAAAAGTTCTTGTATATTTCCTTTTTTTTCAACACTAAATTTGATGTGTTTTTTTTAATTCATCATCTCTCTTTGTTGTATTTCATCCCTGGACTGCACAAGTCTCTTGTGTCATCAAGTCTCCAGTTCTCAATGAGTAGCTAGACTAGAGTAAGGAATTCATCCCTCTCCCATCCATTCCTATGCAAGTGTAACGGATTAGCCTACCTTACAGGGTTGGTGTAAAAGCAGTAAACAGGCCTGGCTTGAAAAAGCTAAGGAGAGAAGGGGGTGGAGCCATCAGGTAGCTTCATAGCTGGAAGTGTAGTCTGATTGGCTGATGAAACTGGAGGGAGGTGCTTAGCAACTGGAGATGAGCATAGCCAGGGTAAGAGAAAGGAGTTAATGCAGCCAGAGTCTTGTCAGTTGGGAGCTTGGTGTTTGAAGAGTTAGGTTAGGGGAAGGAAGGAAGAGTTTTGGGAACTGTTGTTAAAAGATACCTCTTTGAGGAAAATAGCTAAAACCTTCAGTGAGAAGAAGAAATATAGTAGGCCTCTATAGTGTTAGAGGGCTGGTGTGGAAGGAAGATTCAAAAGGTTCAAAATAACCTGTTTGTATTCCTGTGTGTGGAGCATTGCTTTTAAGTAACTCAGGTTATAGAACCTTTCTCTGTTCAAGTAAAGCCTGTCAGTTTATTGAAACCATTACGTATCTTTGCTGTTCAAGAACATGTACTTGATTCAGATAAAGATTCAGAAAAAGCCAGAATACTTTCTTCTAGGGATAACGAATGAAGACATCGAACTCGACCAGAACAAGGACATCTTATTTACATACCTGGTAATGGCGGCCAGAATGGTCTACGCAAAAAAGTGGAAATTGAAGGAGATACCATCCAAAAAAGAATGGGTAAATAAAGTCAGTAAAATAAGACATATGGATACTCTGACTTTCTACCTCAGAGACACTAAAGGAAAACCTATTAAAAACAGATTGGAAAAAATATGACGGATATCTGATTAAACACCAGAAGATTACTTCATGAAAGAATGATGTTAACTAAAAGAAAGGAGATATCCAGGTATGTAGCCGGGGGGGGGGGGGGCTTGGGGGGCTTCAGCCCCCCCCCCCCCCCCAAATTCTGATGGTGGTCCGCGAGAAGGCCTTACTGGTACATTATTTAAACTGTTATGTTTATTCATATCATGATCTGATAACCATGCTCAATATATCCCATATGCATTGGGGTAACGATACAAAAGGTTTGCTAGGGTAGACCCTCTTTCACTCAGACTCAGCCCCCCCCCCCCCCCCCCCGAAACAAAATCCTGGCTACGGGCCTGGAGATATCAGCTAGAAATAGGAAATAGAGTAAGAGAAAAAAATGGAGAGAAGCCAAAAATAAAGAAAGAAATTTAGTTCTCAATTGATCCGGCCTTGTTTGGCCGTTCGGGAACACACAGCGAAGTAGAATGGGTTAGGGGAAGTCCACTACCCACCCATCACCCCCACACCTTATCCGCCCCACCTTAACCTAATGTGATTTTCCCAGCACAGGCAATCGCCTACCCACTTCCTACAGCCATGTCTACCCTACCTTCCCCCCTTCTGAATATCCCCTTCCTTTGTCTTTTTTCCTTATGTAAAAGTACCTAATAAAAATGTGTATGTATATATATATATATAGAGAGAGAGAGAGAGAGAGAGAGAGAGAGAAAACATATACTTGTTTTATTTCACCTGAAGAATTTGTGTGACTTCTTAAACATTCTGGCAAGGAGGTGGCCTATGAATCAATACAGGTGGCAGCAAAAAACCTTAATAAATATTTGGTGGCAGCAAACAAATATTTAATATACAATGGTGGCATCCCACTGTTCTGTCTTGAGTATGCATCCCTGTGTCCTTCATGGCCATATCTGACATCCAGTCTTTATTGCAGCATGCTTATTCCAGAAGGCTTGTTTTTACTCCTCTTGCTTGCCACTATCTCCTCCCCCTTTGAAGATGCAGCAATGGAATCTCTGCGAGGTATGAGGTAACTTCCTCTTTAAAGGTATTTTTATTGCCCTGGGTTTGGCCATGTGGCCACCCTCCATGGTTACTCTCTCTGCGTTTTCTTCCTTCTGATGTCGAGCTGCTTTTGTGGAGGGTCTTCCCAGAGGACCGCGCCAAAAGGGTCCTTAAAAACCTTGGTGAAGCCAGGCGAAGCCAATTTCAGCGATTAAAAATATTAAAAATAATAATACTTCACCAAAGTGGAAGAAGTTCCAAGCAATTGAGGTGTTTTATTAGCGATTCAGCTGAGATCGGATGCATTGCAGGGATCATTCCACCACAAGCATACTGCTAGGCATTTTACAAACATATTTATAGACAAAATACAAAGGCAACATTTCAAATGTCCCGCCCGCCCTCTGCCTCTGGAGGACCAATCAGCAGGCTTTCCTTGCTTCTGAGGATGGACAAATCAGAAGCAGGCCAGGCAGGACAACCGCAGGCAATGGGGAAATGATGGGATTACAGATTGCCAGCCAGAATAGAATGCGAGGCTTTGTCTTGGCCGGCAAGGTGTGACTGCTGTAAACAAAGGTTTTCCTGTTGGAAATGGTTTTGGGGGAAGAAACAACAGGGTCGGATTGCGGACCTCGAAAGGGATCAACGCTATCCTTTGAAATTTCAATCATTTTTCTCTCCAAAATCTCATAACTTCCTCATCTCGCCAGTCAAGCTCAGAAAACGAGATAAGGGAATCAATGGCTATTTTTCATGCAGATGAGTTGATCAACAAAAGAGTCCTGGGTCACTTTTTGTAAGGGAAAGGTCAAGAGGGAAAAGGGGAAGGCAGGGAAGCGGATGGCATCTCATGCATACAAAGTTCATATAAAAATTCCCTTTCCCACCCCACATCTTTATTATTTTTATTGCAATATTGATTTATTAAAAGAACTGGAAATCCCATGCTCCTGGGGAAGGTTTGTGGAAGCGGAGGTGGTTTGCAGTCCAAGTCAGGCAGCAAAGAGTCATTTCTCCCTGCAGAAGTCAGCAGATGGGCGCTGAGTTGATCAATAACAGAATCCATCGCTCAGCCTTTGGGGAACTACAACTCTCACAAAAGGGCAGAAGTCCCAAGAACCAGCCATTTCCCAAAAAGCCTCGTGGGGTCCTTGTTGTTGTCCGTGCCTTGGCAATGTGACCAAGACTTAACCCTTGTTGTGTAGTCTGGTGCCCTTGCCCTTTTCAGGGCCCTTCCACACAGTACCAATAATTTGGAATAGAACGGGTTAAAAAGAGGGGTGGCCAGATGAGGTTTGTGCTAAATGTGTGCTCAATCGCAGCAATGGAAGGAATTCCCAATTCAAACAGGTCCTCCTTTATCCCTGTTCTGGGTGAAAACAGATTCTCCCCCCCCCCCCCCCTCATTATGTAGCCCTGCAGTCATGTAAAGTTTGGGATTTCCCTTTTTACCCTTATGGAGACCGCTTCCCACCCATGCTGGTTTTTAAAAGCCCAAAACAGGTGATCAGAGCTCTTACGGAGACACAGCTGATTTCCATCTGGTTTCAAGACAGGAGAAGCAGAGAGAGTCTCTGAAAGTGTTTGTTTTAAACTTTAGCTAGAAAGAACATACCATGCCCCTGCTGAGGCAGCTCCACTGGCTTCCGATAAGTTTCCGGGCTCAATTCAAGGTGCAAGTTATTACCTATAAATTCCTGTACGCTTTGGGTCCAACCTATCTTTGTGACTGCATCTCCTTCTATGAACCGGTGCGGGCTCTGAGATCGACAGGGGAGACCCTTCTCTCGGTCCCACCGCCGTCTCAAGTACAGTTGGTGGGGACGAGAGAGAAAGGTTCTTCGCTGTGGTGGCCCCCAGGCTTTGGAATACTCTCGCAAAAGACTGGAGCCCCCTCTCTTCAGTCATTCTGTTCCAACCTGAAAACATGGATATTCAGACAGGCCTTTGACCTTGAATAGGCTGAATGTGCCCATTTGAAGCTGATACTTGGCACCTTGTGAATTGGCAGCGGTTTGTTTTATCTACTGTTGTTTTAAAATTGTATTGTTTTGATTTTACGCTACATGTGTTGACTGGGTTGTTGTTATAATTTTATGTGACTTGTTTTATACTTTTGTACTATTTTAACCTATTGTATGTTATATGTGCACACTGGAGTGCCTTGTAAGCCCCTCCGAATCCCTTCAGAGAGATGATGGTGAGATATAAATAAAGTTTATATTATTATTATTATTATTATTATTATTATTATTATTATTGACACAAAAGTACAGTATGTCACAGCAAACGAGATCTATATGCTGGATTTCATATCACAAAATCACAACTCGAACACTTCCCAAGTGTCTAGGACTGTGTGATGTATTTTTGAAAGATGCGCACAGATCCAAGTAAGGTGACCTTTTGCAGTTGACAGATTGTGATTTTGTCGATGTTTATTGTTTCCAAATGCCGGCTAAGATCTTTTGGCACAGCGCCCAGCGCGCCAATGACCACTGGGACCACCTGTACTGATTTATGCCAGAGCCTTTGCAGTTCGATTTTGAGGTCTTGATAGCGGCTGAGTTTTTCCAGTTGTTTTTCCTCAATGCAACTGTCACCCGGTATGGCGACATCAATAATCCAGACTATTTTCTTTTCCACAATCGTGAAGTCTGGTGTATTGTGTTCCAAAACTTTGTCAGTCTGGATTTGAAAGTCCCGCAGTATTTTTGCATGTTCATTTTCCACGACCTTTGTGGGTTTATGATCCCACCAATTCTTTACTGCTGGCAGGTGGTAATTGTGACATAAGTTATTATTATACACTAGCAATCCCCTGCCACGTGTTGCTGTGGCCCAGTCTGGTGATATGAAAAATGAAGTAATTAAAAGTAATATATGTAATGTCTTTATGCTTGTGGGTAAACAGTATTTCTTGCAGTTTCTTTGTCAGTGTTGATGTGGAGATTGTCTAGTTTGCCTACTCTGGAACATGCAACATATCTTTGTCCTCCTTTAGGGGTCACTTTCAAATCTACATCTGTGTGTGTGTGAATCATATATATCTATCTATATCTATGGCTGGATGGCTCTTTGTCAGGAGGGCTTTGATTACGTTTTCTTGCCCTGGTGAAGGGAGCTAGACTGGATGGCCTCAAGTATTTTCTTTTGGTCATGGGGGTTCTGCGTGGGAAGTTTGCCCCAATTCTGTCGTTAGTGGGGTTCAGAAAGCTCTTTGATTGTAGGTGAACTATAACTCCCAGTAATTATAACTTCCAAATGTCAAAGTCTATTTTCCCCAAACTCTATCTGTGTTCATATTTGGGCATATAGAATATTCGTGCCAAGTTTGGTCCAGATCCATCACTGTTTGTGTCCACAGTGCTCTCAGGATGTAGGTGAACTACAACTCCCAAACTCAAGGTCAATGCTCCCAAACTCTTCCAGTGTTTTCTGTTGGTCATGGGTGTCCTGTATGCCATGTTTGGTTCAATTCCATCCTTGGTGGAGTTCAGAATACTTTTTGATTGTAGATGAACTATAAATCCAAGCAATTTCGACTCCAAATGACAAAATCAATTTTTTTAGTGACGGTCACTCCTTGGGTTAGTAGATGTCTTGTGTCCAAATTTGGTGTCAATCCGTCCAGTGGTTTTTGAGTTATGTTAATCCCACAAACGAACATTACATTTTGATTTATATAGATTATTATTATTATTATTATTATTATTATTTTAAATAAGCAATTGGGGTAAGAGGGAAATCCGGCAGCATTTTTTTTAAAAAATCCCACCGTTAAGCACTGATGCGTATATGCACACATAGGAATCTCTCCATATTTGTATTAGGATATTTGCATGTGTGCATCCATACATAATTAAGTGATTTTTAAAAAATCTGGTGAATGGCCTTTGTCCACCCTCCATTTTATCCCGAAACACAGAAGAACTGTGAGGACGCCAGGGGGAAAAAGCCCAGGACCTCAGAGCAGGTCCCCACACAGACCTGCCGATCCTGGGCTTTTGCGGGTTTGTTGCGGGTTTGTTAATCCCGCATATTAATCTCGCATTTTGGTGCTGTCTAGAAGTACCGTCAGAGAGCCCTCTTCTTTTCCTACTCCTTGTCTTCCAGGCTACTGACGGGCAAGAAAGATCGGAACAAGAACTCACCCAAGGAGTCCTTGTCTCTTCTCCTCCTCCCTGCAGTCCAGCCCCCCAAGTAAACCAAGGCCAACCCAATCCCTCAAGGACATTTGAAGCCCCCCTTGGAATAGGACAATGTTCTGGGACTCACACACACTGCTTCAGGGCAACTGCCTAGAGTTTGCAGAGGACGGACTGCTGCTGAGGTTAAGGCAGGATGGATCTACACCTGAAACATCTTTATTATTATTATTATTATTATTAAACTTTATTTGTACCCCGCTAGCATCTCCTGAAGGACTCGATGCGGCTTACAAAGGCCAAGGCCTCAACAATAACAACAAACAATAACAATACAATGCAAGCAAATTAAAAACATAAGCAATAACAACAACAAAACATAACACTAATATGCAATAAAACCAGGGCCGGGCCAATGAAGGGTACAGGTTATTATCCTATTCAGGAAAGGCACATCGGAATAGCCAGGTCTTCAAGTTCTTCCTAAAGACTGCCAATGTAGGTGCTAGTCTAATGTCTTTGGGGAGGGTGTTCCAAAGTCGGGGGGCAACCACAGAGAAGGCCCTGTCCCTCGTCCCCACCAAACGTGCCTGCGACGCAGGTGGAATCGTGAGCAGGGCCTCTCCGGATGAACGGTGGGTACGCGTGGGTTCATATACGGAGATGCGGTCACGCAGGTAGGCAGGTCCCAAACCGTTTAGGGCTTTGTAGGTAAGCACCTGCACCTTGAATTGGGCTCGGTAGGTAAACGGCAGCCAATGGAGCTCCTTAAACAGGAGGGTTGACCTCTCTCTGTAAGGGGCGCCAGTTAACATCTTGGCCGCCGCCCGTTGAACCAGTTGGAATTTCCGAGCCGTTTTCAAGGGCAGCCCCACGTAGAGCGCATTACAGTAATCCAACCTAGAGGTGACTAAGGCATGGACCACCCCGGCCAGATCAGCCTTTGTGAGGTACAGTCGCAGCTGGCGCACAAGTCTTAGTTGTGCAAAAGCCCTCCCAGAAACCGCCGACGCCTGAGCCTCAAGCGTAAGTGATGAATCCAAGAGGACTCCCAAGCTGCGGACCTGTGACTTCAGGGGGAGTGTAACCCCATCCAGCACAGGTTGCCACCCTATACCCCGATCCATTTTACGATTGACCAGGAGGACCTCTGTCTTGTCAGGATTGATCTTCAGCTTGTTCTCCCTCATCCAGATAGCCACAGCGGCCAGGCACTCGTCCAGCACTCGAGGGGCCTCCTTGGAATTAGGTGGAAATGAGTAGTAGAGTTGTGTGTCATCTGCGTAGAGATGGCACCCAACTCCAAAACTCTGGATGACCTCTCCCAGCGGTTTCATGTAGATGTTAAAAAGCATGGGAGACAGAATAGAGCCTTGCAGGACCCCACAGGTCAAAGGCCAGGGGTCCGAGCAGGCGTCTCCCAGCTTCACCATCTGGGATCGACCCTGCAGGAAGGACCGAAGCCACGACAGAACCGTGCCCCAGAGACCCATCCCAGAGAGCCGTCCCAGAAGGATACCATGATAGATGGTATCGAAAGCCGCTGAGATGTCCAAGAGAACCAACAGAGTCACACTCCCCCCGTCCAGCTCTCTACGGAGGTCATCCACCAAGGCTGTCATCCACCCATCCGGTCATCCCCCCGTCCATCCCCCCGTCCAGCTCTCTACGGAGGTCATCCACCAAGGCGACCAACATCTCTCCCTGATCACAGCCCATTGCTCTATTTAACATTTGCATCTTAAGATGGGAGTTCTGTTTGGAAATAGGTTGACTCAGGAATAAACCAGAAAAAAATTCACCCTTCATAGCTCTCTTCCTCACCATGTTGTCAAGGAGGATCCAAACAATTACCATCCAGTTAGCCAGACCTCAATACCAGGAAAGATTCTGGAGCAGATCATGAAGGAGGCAGTCTGCACTCACTTAGAAAGAAATGTTGTGATCACTAAAAGTCAAAACAGATTTCTCAAAAACAAGTCATGCCAGACTGATCCTATCTCTTTGTTTGATAGAGTTACAAGATTAGTAGATGCAAGGAATGCTGTGGGTGTATCATATCTTGATGTGACTAAGGGCTTCAACAAGGTCCACCAGAAGGATTACTTCTCCCAGCCTCCAAATTGGGCTTTAGAAGAGGTCATTACTTCGGAACAGAAACAACAGCAACCCCCAGTGGACAATGACAGTCTTACCACTCCTCTGGGCTCATGTCAAGAGCAGGATCAGGACCTTGAGTTGGGAGACCAGGGATGAAGTATTCTGGAGAAGCTACAATTAAGGACAGATGAGGTTCAACTGTGGAGTTCTAATCGTTCAACTGAGAAGAAGGACAGCAGGTGGGAGCACGTGCGAGACCTGCATAAATAGCTGAAGTCTAGAATACTTAGCTGTGGGTAGCAGTGTTGGTTTTGAGATACAGCCTTGAGCATTGTGTTTTGAACCCTTCAAGGTCGGGCTGTACCTTGGATGCTTGGATTGTGCCGTATCCCTGGAAACTGTGTTGGTGAGATAACTTGGCTTTGGAATATTGAAACGGACATACGGCTTACCCTCTAGTCTCTTCCTTGCTTGGCTAATTGATTAACATGTATTGTCGAAGGCTTTCATGGCCGGAATCACTGGGTTGTTGTAGGTTTTTTCGGGCTATATGGCCATGGTCTAGAGGCATTCTCTCTTGACATTTCGCCTGCATCTATGGCAAGCATCCTCAGAGGTAATGAGGTCTGTTGGAACTAGGAAAATGGGTTTATATATCTGTGGAATGACCAGGGTGGGACAAAGAACTCTTGTCTGCTGGAGCTAGGTGTGAATGTTTCAACTGACCACCTTGATTAGCATTGCCTGGGTCAATCTTTTGTTGAGAGGTGATTAGATGTCCCTGATTGTTTTCCCTCTGTTGTTTTGCTGTTGTAATTTTAGAGTTTTTTAATACTGGTTGCCAGATTTTGTTCATTTTCATGGTTTCCTCCTTTCTGTTGAAATTGTCCACATGCTTTCATGGGTTCCCCTCTCCCCCAGTGGCAGCCAGTTCCAGGGGTCAAATGCAAATTCCCTTTGCGTCTCACAATCCACTTCTAACATTGAATTTGCATAGACATACATCCCTCCCTCTTCCCCCTCCAACAACCAATCGCCACTCACAATCCGCTCCCTCCCCCATGCAATCTGCATATATGCTCCTCCCTCCGCTGGACTGGCCACATTGTCCAAATGCCTGATCACCGTCTTCCAAAACAGTTACTGTACTATGAACTCAGAAAGGAAATGTAATGTTGGTGGACGGGAAAAGAGATTTTAAGATGGGCTTAAAGCCAACCTTAAAAACTATGGAATAGATACCAAGAACTGGGAAGCCCTGGCCCTTGAGCGCTCCAACTGGAGGTCAGCTGTGACCAGCAGTGCTGTGGAATTCGAAGGGGCATGAATGGAAGGCGAAAAGGAGAAACGTGCCAAGAGGAAGGCATGTCAAGCCAACCCTGACCAGGACCGCTTTTTACCTGGAAACCAATGTTCTCATTGCCGGAGAACATGCAGATCAAGAATAGGGCTCTGCAGCCACCTACGGACCCAACACCAAGACACTGCACTTGGAGGACCATCATCCTTGGGCTACAAGGGATCGCATAAGTAAAGTAAATAAGTATATGCCCCTCCCACCCAAGGCCCCACCTCTTCCCCCTCCAACTAATCACCACCCATATGCAGATTCCTCCTGCACCTCACCATCCCTATGTCGTTGAAGGCATCCCAGACCCCTGCTTTCAAGCTGATCTGACCAGCTGAATGCCAAGTTGGGCCAAAACTGATGAAATGTGCCCCAGCAGCAGCCTCAACCAGGGACTCTTTGCAGCCGTATGCTCTCTCCTTTCACTCCTTTTCCCAGCCCAAACTATGTAACAAATCCCTCAATAAAAGTTAAATGAATTGTAACCCTAACCTCTCCAGGCTGTTACTTTGTGTCTCTTTCCTGCCTGAAACTATCTAAACGCATGAAATAACCTTTTCTGGGCCACGGGAGACCGCCGGCCTGCCTGGGATGCCTTCCCGGCGTCCCAGGGAGGCCGAATCTGCGGTCCTTCAAACCGCAGATACGGAAACCCCTCGGGCCCCCGTATCCACGAGTTGACAGATTGACTCAATTTTAGTGCCATATTTTTCCTAGCTAAATTCTAGCACTATCGGCTATCTCGCTTTTTGCATTTCAGGTCTCTATGCTCGGGGAATAACCTTTTGAATTTTAAGAATATTTTAAAAAGGAAAAGCAGCTTATTGTCAAAATCCAAGCCTCACTGCTGCTGCGCTGCTCTCGCTGCTTCTGCATCCTTTTGAAGCCTCTGGCCCTGGAGACTTGGTGCGGTTACCCATGAGGCTTTCAGGGAACAGACTAGTAATCAGGCTTCAGCCCTTGGAAGGAGCTATAGTTTTCCTAGGACCAAGGACCAGCTTCTACCACAGCGCTGCATGATGCCATCTTTTGGCTCAGTGGAAGTCACTGGACCCCTTTTTGTGACTTTTGGACTTTCTGCCACATACTTTTGAACTTCAATTTTCTTTAAGAACTTATGCTGTGATTTGAACTTTTATCAATTGCTCTGGTGGGGGAAGGGATGCTTGGATATGATCTTTTCCATCATGATTCCTATATTTCTGTATTTCCCCTCATGTGTTTGACCTTGCCCCTGACCCTTTTACCCCCTTCCCCTCTTCTTGGGGGAAATCTACAAGGAAGCTGCCCTGCCTCTGAAAAAGCAATCAGCGATCATGAAAAACCCCTTATCTTAGGACATTCCTTGCGTGGAAAATAACAAAGGAAATCTTTTTGACTTCGGAGTTGGGCCACCAGAAGGATTTCCATTTGGCAAACATTTTAATCATATAACAATGGGGGGAAATGACCTTCAAAAAGTCCTCTTTTCCCCCAACCCGTTTCTTCTTTCAAATCTCTCCAATAAGGACATTCACCAAAGTCTTCCCTTTTGTGCCCTATCTGATCGTAAGAGAAAAAACCGGATTAAGTAATCAATTTTTTCTGACTTGTGATCCCACTAGTTCTTTGTCACAGGTAGATGGTGTTTGTGGCACAGGTTCCAATTAATCATCTGAGCAACGGTATTATGCCTTGGCTTGTAGTCTGTCAGCGCAATCTTCTTACGGCAGCTGAGGATGTGATCTATTGTTTCATCTGCTTCCTTGCAGAGTCTATATTTGGGATCTTACGTTTCAATTCTGGCTTGTTCTCAGGCCCTCAGTCTCCTTTTTCAGAGTTTCATTTGTGAGCCACAGCCATGTTTTTTCTTTGTCAATTTGGCTCTCGATTTTTCCCATGAACTGTCCATGGAGAGCCTTCTTTCGCCAGTTTTCTCTTCAGGAGACATGAGCAGAATTCAAAACGATCGTAACAGATTAGAGAGATGGGCCAAAACTAACAAAATGAAGTTCATCAGACTCAAATGCAAGATACTTCACCTGGGCAGAAAAAATGAAATGCAAAGATACAGAATGGGGGACACATGGGTCGAGAGCAGTACGTGTGAAAAAGATCTCGGAGTCTTTGTGGACAACAAGTTAAACATGTGATGTGGTGGCAAAAAAAGCCAATGAGATTTTGGCCTGCATCACTAGGAGTATAGTGTCTAGATCCAGGGAAGTCATGCTCCCCCTCTATTCTGGTCAGACCACACGTGGAATATTGTGTCCAATTCTGGGCACCACAATTGAAAAGAGATATTGACAAGCTGGGATGTGTCCAGAGGGGGGCAACTAAAATGATCAAGAGTCTGTAGAACAAGCCCTATGAGGAGAGACTTAAAGAGCTGGGCATGTTTAGCCTGAAGAAGAGAAGTCTGAGAGGAGACATGATAGTCATGTATAAATACGTGAGAGGAAGTCATAGGGAGGAGGGTGCAAGCTTGTTTTCTACTGCCCTGGAGATAGGACGCAGAACAATGGCTTCAAACTACAAGAAAGGAGATTCCATCTGAACATTAGGACAAACTTCCTGACTGTGAGAGTTGTTCAGCAGTGGGACTCTCTGCCCCAGAGTGCTCCTTCTTTGGAAGTTTTTAAACAGAGGCTGGATTGCCATCTGTCGGGGGTGCTTTGAATGCAATATTCCTGCTTCTTGGCAGGGGGTTGGACTGGATGGCCCATGAGGTCTCTTTCAACTCTAGGATTCTATGGTTCTAAGAAGTTCTTGGGCTTTCTCTCGGTTGCCAATCATCAACATCTTGTTTGCTACCTTGGAGTGATGGAGAGAGATGACACTGCTATGGTGCAATGCTATGAAAGAATGGGAGTTGTAGTTTTGCAAGGCATTATGGGTTCTCTACTAAAGAGGACGGGTGCCTTGGCAAATTACTACCCCCAGGATTCCATAGCTTTGGGTCATGGCAGTTAAAGTGGTGCCAAACTAAAATTCTACCGTGCAAAGTCAGCCTCAGTTTACCAAGATGACTGATTAAACTATGTGGATACAAGATACCCCTCTTAATGTTCTCTCTCCCTCTCCCAGCATGTGGCCCAGTCATTAGTAAACTATGCATTACAGACAGGAAATGCCACCTTTCAGGTAACCACGATCAGTGCTTCTGGGATGTCTTTCTTAAACAGATCCTTATCTGACACATTACTACTTATGTGTATTGGACATGTCTTTCAGGAAACCTGTTCAGAAACCCTTTATTTGCAAGAGGTCAGGGCTGTAGCCAGAAAAAAAATTCGGGAGGGGTTGAAATTTTCGAGGGGGGGGGTTGAAAATTTCACGGCGGGGGTTGAAACCTGCCCCCTAGCTCACGCTGAAGCAAAGAGCACAGCAGGGGGCAGAGCAGCCTTCAATAGTCTGCAGCTCCGCCTCTGTCAACCACCTCCACCAAGTCTGGCCTCCTTAATGAGAACATTCAACACACACGCCCCACAATGACAGTAATAATAATAATAATAATAATAATAATAATAATAATAATCCTTTATTTGTACCCCGCTATCATCTCCCGGAGGACTCGGTGCGGCTTACAAGAGGCCGAGCCCAAATACAACAGTAAAAACAACAACAATACAGCAAAATAACTCAAAAACAAGGCAATAACATTAACAACACACCATGACGCAATTAAAATCTGTGGCAGGGCCAAATGTAAGAATTAAAATTAAAAAGTGCTGGGCATGACCCGGTGAAAAGGGTAGGTGTTTGGAGGGGGATGGGCATGCAGTTAGCCTGGCTGGGGCTTGCCTGATGTCCTTAGGGAGAGAGTTCCAGAGTCAAGGGGCCACCACCGAGAAAGCCCTATTCCTCGTCCCCACCAATTGCACTTGCGATGCAGGTGGGATCGTGAGTAGGGCCTCTCCAGATGTATGAAGAGATTGTGTGAGTTCGTACACAGAGATGCAGTCACCCAGGTAGGCGGGTCCCAAACAGTGTGAAGAAATTGTCAATATTTGCCTGAGATAGTGCTTGCAGTTCTGGAGGGACTCTTAATTTTTTTGTATCTCATAGACTTAGCATGGGGATTTGGTTAACCAGTTAAAATTCATGAGTAAACCAGGTTTTTAAAAAAATCTGAAACATTTCGGGGGGGGGGGGGTTGAACCCCTATACCCCCCCCCCTCGCTACAGGCCTGCAAGAGGTTACTTTGCTTTCAATAATAACAATAATAGACTTTATCTGCCCAAAAAATCAGGAATCAAGTGAAACAAACGGAAGAGAAACATGCACTGGCAGATTATGTAAAAGGCAGTCAAGAGCCAACATTGAGGGAAGTCAACAGTTAAAAAACTGCTCAAGGGTCATATTAATTCTAGAAACAAATAAAGATCCTAAAGATCCTGGTTCATATAGACCTATTGCCCTTATAAATCAAGATGCGAAAATATTGACGGCAATAATGGCAAAGAGATTAAATAGCTTTATATATAATTATATTAATAAAGATCAATGTGGATTTATTCCTGGTAGGCAAATGTCAAATCCAGTGGGAAGAGTAATAAATGTGACTCATACAATAAAGAAAAAGAATATTAAAGCAGGGATATTGGCCCTAGACATATTTAAAGCATTTGATTGTGTCTCATGGCTGGCATTAAAAAAAATATTAGAAAAATTTGGTTTAGGAGAGAGATTTAGAGGACTGATTGAGAGACTATATTCAACCAACTATGCAACTATACAAGTAAATGATGGCCTTACTGGGAAAATAAGATTGACTCGAGGAACAAGACAAGGATGCCCCCTCTCTCCTACCCTATTCGCAATAGTCATAGAAATGCTAGCAAATATGATTCGAGATGATAAACATATAAAGGGGATAGGGAAGGAGGGAAGATACAAGATATGTTTATTTGCAGATGATACACTATTAACCTTCAGAAAGCCATTAGAACAGATAAAAAGAATAGAAGCACATTTCATAGAATCATAGAATCAAAGAGTTGGAAGAGACCTCATGGGCCATCCAGTCCAACCCCCTGCCAAGAAGCAGGAATATTGCATTCAAATCACCCCTGACAAATGGCCATCCAGCCTCTGCTTAAAAGCTTCCAAAGAAGGAGCCTCCACCACACTCTGGGGCAGAGAGTTCCACTGCTGAACGGCTCTCACAGTCAGGAAGTTCTTCCTCATGTTCAGATGGAATCTCCTCTCTTGTAGTTTGAAGCCATTGTTCCGCGTCCTAGTCTCCAAGGAAGCAGAAAACAAGCTTGCTCCCTCCTCCCTGTGGCTTCCTCTCACATATTTATACATGGCTATCATATCTCCTCTCAGCCTTCTCTTCTTCAGGCTAAACATGCCCAGTTCCCTAAGCCGCTCCTCATAGGGCTTGTTCTCCAGACCCTTGATCATTTTAGTTGCCCTCCTCTGGACACATTCCAGCTTGTCAATATCTCTCTTGAATTGTGGTGCCCAGAATTGGACACAATATTCCAGATGTGGTCTAACCAAAGCAGAATAGAGGGGTAGCATTACTTCCTTAGATCTAGACACAATGCTCCTTATTGATGCAGGCCAAAATCCCATTGGCTTTTTTTTGCCGCCACATCACATTGTTGGCTCATGTTTAACTTGTTGTCCACGAGGACTCCAAGATCTTTTTCACACGTACTGCTCTCGAGCCAGGCGTCCCCCATTCTGTATCTTTGCATTTCGTTTTTTCTGCCAAAGTGGAGTATCTTACATTTGTCCCTGTTGAACTTCATTTTGTTAGTTTTGGCCCATCTCTCTAATCTGTCAAGATTGTTTTGAATTCTGCTCCTGTCCTCTGGACTATTGGCTATCCCTCCCAATTTGGTGTCGTCTGCAAACTTGATGATCCTGCCTTCTAGCCCTTCATCTAAGTCATTAATAAAGATGTTGAACAGGACCGGGCCCAGGACGGAACCCTGCGGCACTCCACTCGTCACTTCTTTCCAAGATGAAGAGGAAGCATTAGTGAGCACTCTCTGTATTCGTCCACTTAACCAATTACAGATCCACCTCACCGTAGTTTTGCCTATCCCACATTGGACTAGTTTCCTCGCCAGAAGGTCATGGGGGACCTTGTCGAAGGCCTTACTGAAATCCAGGTACGCTACATCCACGGCATTCCCCGCATCTACCCAGCTTGTAACTCTATCGAAAAAAGAGATCAGATTAGTCTGGCATGACTTGTTTTTGATAAATCCATGTTGACTATTAGCGATGACTGCATTTGTTTGGAGTTTGGAGAAATTACAGGCCTTAAAGTTAATTGGGATAAATCGGAAATCTTATTATTTAACCACACTAAAGAAGAGGAAGAAAAACTAAGGGAAGGGAGATTGGGCAGATTAAAAATAAAGAACTCAATAAAGTATCTAGGAATTAATATTTCTAAAGAAATTGATAAATTAGAAGAGGGGAATCTAATTAAATTAAGGAAAAATGTGAAGGATACTCTGGCTAAATTTGCCAAGCTCAAATTGTCACGGTTTGGTAGAATAGCTCTAATAAAGATGAAATTTTTACCTAAAATAAACTTTTTGTTTAGGATGCTACCTATTAAAATCTCAGCTGGAGAAATTACAAAGTGGCAGAATATGATAAACACCTTCTGCAATGAGAACAAAAGAGTTAGAATTAACAAAGCAAAATGGTATAAACTACAAAAGAAGGGAGGTCTGGGAATACCAAGCTTAAAACTATACTGTATAGCAAACCAGTTAAGGTAAATTGTTGAAGGGATTATGGGTCAAAAGGATTTTGAATGGTTAGAAGAAGAGAGTGAAGACATAGATATGAAACTAGAATGTATTTTCTTTATAGGGAAAACTAGGAATCTAGACAAGAAATGGTATAACAAAATAGAGAACCCTTTTCCAAAAAACATATTGGGAATATGGTCTAAATATGAAGAAAAATTAATACCATTGATATCCCCATTAACACCGGTGTTGATTACAAATAATTTCCCTATAAATCTCAAAAAGGAGTTGGATGTTGGGGTTCAGCCTGAGTTTGAACTTGAACCTGATTCTCTGTTTGTTCCTCCTGATGCTAATGAAAGTATATTTACTGATGCTAGTGGAAATGTACCTTTTGATGCCAATGCTCCTGAAATTAGTGAGGAAGAAACTGCTGTAGGTTTGGAAAATGCCAATGTTCCTGAAATTAGTGAGGAAGGAACTTCTGTAGATTTGGAAAATGAAAGCACCAGTGTTCATGAGAATGTTTCAGAGGGAGACCTTGAACTTTCCCTCCCTTCTGCACCTGTTAACTGTAATGACAACAGAAGGGGCCAAATTTGGGGAGACAGAAGTAAAACACTCAGTTTGCGTCGATCCTCCCGAATTCAAGAATTAAAAACATTGGCTTCAAAACAGAAGGGCGGTTCACGGAACCGATTCTTGAGTTTTAATTGCAATACGCCAGGCTGATTGCCTCAGTTCAGGCATCGTTTCAGAATTGATGAAGACCTTGGCAGTTCTCCCGGTTCCCTGGCCATAGTTTGGGAAGATTTCTAGGATATCAAGTACGGTTAGTGGATTGCTAACAGATTCAAGTATTTCCCAGAGAGGCTTTTGGGTTTGCTTTGTCCATTTAAATTCATGTTTGCTGATTTTGCTGTGGCTTTTGACTTGCATTTTTCCTTTATTTTGTAACCATTTTTCTTCAATAAAAAAGGATTGTTTTTCACAGCCAAGTGTGGTGGATAGTTATCTTAGGCCTCGTTCTCTGCTCTGGATTGCAACATTGGAAAGTGAATTTAAGGAAAAAGGAATAACGAAATTAAAAGATTGGGAATCAAAGATGAAAAATATAGATGAGATAAAGGTCCAGTTATCAGGAGGGAACATTGGATGGTATAAAGTTCTACAACTTGAAAGATGGTTAAGGGAAATAAGAAAGAAATATAAAGGGGAGAGAGAATTTACCAAATTTGAAGACATTATTAGCCAAAGGGGGATTAAGGAAGGAAAAGAAAGAACAAAAGGTATAACGAGTGATATCTACAAAATGCTGCTGGAAGGAGTCCAGGAGGAGGACCACCTTAAAAGAATGTGGGAGTTAGATTGTAATAAAGTAATACACCCACAAAACTGGAAAGGAATGTGGAATATGCGTATATTAAAAAATATGTCAATAAGAATAAAAGAGAATTATTACAAAGTGGTGTGGAAATGGTACCTCACACCAATCAGATTAAATCAAATTGACAAGAAACATTCTAAGCAGTGCTGGAGGGGCTGTCAAGAAACTGGCACATATATACACATGTGGTGGTCTTGCAAATATGTTCAAAAATTTTGGGAAAATGTATTTCAAGAAATAAGAATCACCCAAATAGAGATAACAGAAACACCGGAGATAGCACTGCTGTCATTTATTGACAATGTTAAAATACCAAAAGAACGAAAAGAATTAATTGCCAATCTGGTAACAGTAGCAAGATTATTAATAGCTTAAAAATGGAAAGAAGGAGGGGAGTGCCAATTGGAAGAGTGGTATAGGGAGATTTGGGACATCGCAATAAACGATAAACTAACAGGAAACATTAAGGTTAAAAGAGGATTATCAAAAAAAAAGATGATTTTGGGAAGATTTGGGGGAAATTGATAGAATATGTATATATAGAAGGCAGGGCCGTAGCCAGAAAAAAATTTCGGGAGGGGTTGAAATTTGGGGGGGGGGGGTTGAAACCTGCCTCCTAGCTCACGCTGAAGCAAAGAGCTCAGCAGGGGGCAGAGCAGCCTTCAATAGCCTGCAGCTCTGCTCTTGTCAACCACCTCCACCAAGTCTGGCCTCCTTAATGAGAGCATTCATTCAACATCCCCCCCCCCCCAACTTGGTTGCTTCACTACTGTTTTGTTGCGCGCTGGGCCTGTAAATAATTGTCTTTAGAACAGGACGTGTAACCTTTGCCCAGCGGGAAGCCAGGGGGCCTAAAGAGAAGTTCTCAGAGGTTTCCACCACAAACAGTCTTTAGAAGGCTTGAGAAGTACAACAAAGTCTTTTATTAATGAACAATCAAACAGAAACTTCTGTGGCAGCAAAAAAAGCCAATGGGATTTTGGCCTGCATCAATAGGAGCATAGTGTCTAGATCTAAGGAAGTAATGCTACCCCTCTATTCTGCTTTGGTTAGACCACATCTGGAATACTGTGTCCAATTCTGGGCACCACAATTCAAGAGAGATATTGACAAGCTGGAATGTGTCCAGAGGAGGGCGACTAAAATGATCAAGGGTCTGGAGAACAAGCCCTATGAGGAGCGGCTTAGGGAGCTGGGCATGTTTAGCCTGAAGAAGAGAAGGCTGAGAGGAGATATGATAGCCATGTATAAATATGTGAGAGGAAGCCACAGGGAGGAGGGAGCAAGCTTGTTTTCTGCTTCCTTGGAGACTAGGACACGGAACAATGGCTTCAAACTACAAGAGAGGAGATTCCATCTGAACATTAGGAAGAACTTCCTGACTGTGAGAGCTGTTCAGCAGTGGAACTCTCTGCCCCGGAGTGTGGTGGAGGCTCCTTCTTTGGAAGCTTTTAAACAGAGGCTGGATGGCCATCTGTCGGGGGTGATTAGAATGAAATATTCCTGCTTCTTGACAGGGGGTTGGACTGGATGGCCCATGAGGTCTCTTCCAACTCTTTGATTCTATGATTCTATGACGTTGCCCAGGGGACGCCCAGATGTTTGATGTTTTACCATCCTTGTGGGAAGCTTCTCTCATGTCCCCACATGGGGAGCTGGAACTGACAGAGGGTAGATGCGGGGAATGCCGTGGATGTAGCGTACCTGGATTTCAGTAAGGCCTTCGACAAGGTCCCCCATGACCTTCTGGCAAGGAAACTAGTCCAATGTGGGCTAGGCAAAACTACGGTGAGATGGATCTGGAATTGGTTAAGTGGACGAACACAGAGAGTGCTCACTAATGCTTCCTCTTCATCTTGGAAAGAAGTGACAAGTGGAGTGCCGCAGGGTTCTGTCCTGGGCCCGGTCCTGTTCAATATCTTTATTAATGACTTAGATGAAGGGCTAGAAGGCATGATCATCAAGTTTGCAGACGACACCAAATTGGGAGGGATAGCTCCAGAGGACAGGAGCAGAATTCAAAACGATCTTGACAGATTAGAGAGATGGGCCAAAACTAACAAAATGAAGTTCAACAGTGACAAATGTAAGATACTCCACTTTGGCAGAAAAAACGAAATGCAAAGATACGGAATGGGTGACGCCTAATATTTGCTTGAGATAGTGCGCGCAGTTCTGGAGGGACTCTTGATTTTTTGCATTTCATAGACTTAGCATGGGGATTCGGTTAACCAGTTAAAATTCATGAGTAAGCCAGGTTTTTTTAAAAAAAATCTGAAACATTTCGGGGGGGTTTGAACCCCTAAACCCCCCCCCCCCCCTCATCGCTACGGTCCTGATAGAAGGTAAGGGGACCAAACCTGTAATAGAAACAACTGATTTTTGGGAATAAGTATTGTAATTGGCTGGTCGGGGGTGAAGGGTTAGCACTGGGTGATTGGATGTAATGAAGCAGGAGAATGAAATATTATAGGTATCAAGACATACATGTTCTGTACAATTGTTAATGGGAAGTGATAAGTATAAGAATGTTTAAATACTGAATATGTTAAAGCTACAATAAATAAAATTTTTAAAAAACTGCTTCAAGTGCAAAAGACAAAGTGAATACCGCAAAAACACAATCCCTCCCAATGTGGTGTCATCTGCACACTCGAAGATTATGCCTTCTAACCCTTCATCTAAGTCATTAATAAAGACGTTGAACAGGACCGGGCCCAGGACAGAACCCTGCGGCACTCCGCTCATCACTTCTTTCCAGGATGAAGAGGAAGCATTGGTGAGCCTCCTTTGGGTTCGTCCATTTAACCAATTACAGATCCACCTAACCGTAGTTTTGCTTAGCCCACATTTGACTAGTTTGTTTGCCAGAAGGCCATGGGGGACCTTGTCAAAGGATTTCCTGAAGTCCAGATATGCTACATCCACAGCATTCGCCGCATCTTAACTGTGAGAGTTGTTCAGCAGTGGAACTCTCTGTACCAGAGTGTGGTGGAGGCTCCTCCTTTGGAGGCTTTTAAACAGAGGCTGGATGGCTATCTCTTGGGGGAGCTTTGAATGCAATTTTCCTACTTCTTGGCAAAGGGTTGCAATGGATGGCCCACGAGGTCTCTCCCAACGCTAGGGTTCCATGATTCTATTTTATGGTTGTTTATTTGTTTGGCCAAATGTTGAAGTGACCACATTATTATCATCGTCTTTAGCACAAGCCTTTTCCATATTTGTTGTTGATTTCTTAACTCCATAACATTTTCTCATGGGAAGCCTTCTATATAGTAAAATCCTCATCCATTTCATTCATGAGCTTGATATATACACAGGAGCATTTTATAAAGAGGAGACATTTTGCCTGTCTCTACTTTTTAATTCTTTTGTATCTTGCTAGCACTACAGTGCTATTCCCCCACCCGAGTGAGACAAATCTATTCTGTTTTCGATAGGGCTGTGCATTCAGGGTAAACCTTAACCGTTTTGTGTCCCAGCTTTCAGTGAGGGCCCTGATCCATTTTTTGGAACTCTGGGGTGCCAAAAGATCTGTTTTCTATTGGCTCATTATGCCAGGCATGTGCACTTTCTGGACCCGCATGCCACACATGCATTATCTTTCCAAGGCAAAGAGGCAACAAGTTTTGTTTCTTACTCCAAAGGAGGCACTTGGCTGCAGGCACTGGCAGGCATGTGCGCTTTCTGGGCCAGCATGCCACACAGATACTCTCTTTCCAAGGCAAGGAGGCCACAAGTTCTGTTTCTTACTCTAGAGTATGGGGCGCTCGGCTGCAGGCACTGGCAGGCTATGCACTTTCTGGGCCTGCACGCCACACACATACTGTCTTTCCAAGGTAAGGAGGCAACAAGTTTTGTTTCTTACTCTAGAGGAGGCACTTGGCTGCAGGCACTGGCAGGCGTGTGCGCTTTCTGGGCCAGCATCCCACACAGATACTCTCTTTCCAATGCAAGGAGGCCACAAGTTCTGTTTCTTACTCTAGAGTACGGGGCGCTCGGCTGCAGGCACTGGCAGGCTATGCACTTTCTGGGCCTGCACGCCACACACATACTGTCCTTCCGAGGTAAGGAGGCAACAAGTTCTGTTTCTTACTCTAGAGGAGGCACTTGGCTGCAGGCACTGGCAGGTGTGCGCGCTTTCTGGGCCAGCATGCCACACAGATACTCTCTATCCAAGGCAAGGAGGCAACAAGTTCTGTTTCTTACTCTGGAGTACAGGGCACTCAGCTGCAGGCACTGGTATGCTAAGCACTTTCTGGGCTTGCACACCACACACATACTGTCCTTCCAAGGTAAGGAGGCAACAAGTTTTGTCTTTACTCTAGAGGAGGCACTCAGCTGCAGGCACTGGCAAGTGTGTGCGCTTTCTGGGCCAGCATGCCACACAGATACTCTCTATCCAAGGCAAGGAGGCAACAAGTTCTGTTTCTTACTCTAGAGTATGGGGCGCTTGGCTGCAGGCACTGGCAGGCTATGCACTTTCTGTTTCTTACTCTAGAGTAAGGGACGCTTGGCTGCAGGCACACACGCTTTCTGGGCCTGCACGCCACTCTCTCTCTCTCTTTCCAAGGAAAGGAGGCAAGTTCTGGTAGGTGCTCAGCTGCAGGCGTGTGCACTTTCTCTCCTGGGCTACACCACACCAATCAGCCATACACTCTCAAAGACATTTTAAGGAGGCTTCTCACTTCCAGGTAAGGAAGAGCGATGACTTCCTGGAAGTCACTTCCAGGGAGTGAGGGTTTGCTTTTTGTTTGCTGGGGGACTATTAAAACTGTGATGCCGAAAAGCAGAGGAAGAGCCAGGACCCGCTCCCGCTTGCGCTCATGTCGAGCTTATTTTCATACTAGGAGGGATCTTCCCGTTCTGTGCTCCCGAAGTACTGAAAAAAACAAAGAAAATGGGAGAATCAAATTCAGCGCACAACTATAGTTTTTGACAACATTTCAGCCATCCCTAAGCATTTCATCCAGTCTTCTCATCAATTTATGGATATTATAGAAATGTGCCCATGTTTTATGAGTGTCCACTTTTTGCTGTTATCTCCCCCAGAAATCTACACATTTTTGTATGCATCGTTCCAAAATGTGTGTATTTTTCCACCAGAGAAGCTCAGTGCCAATGCTGGAGATGTGTGAAAATTAAAGGATACACTAATTGGGTTCTTGTTGACATACTGGTTTCAAAAGTGAGAATGACTTCCGTTTACAGCATATAAAAATGCCAACCAAATTAATTTACTCCTCATTTCTAAATGATACATATTCTCTCATTCAAATGTAAGCTAAGGTCAGTGTTTCTCAACCTTCCTAATACCATGAGCCCTTAATACAGCTCCTGATGTTGTGGTGACCCCAAACCACAAAATTATTTTGGTTGCTACTAACTTTGCTACTGTTATTGTCATGTAAATATCTGATGTGCAGGATGCATTTTCATTCACTGGACCAAATTTGGCACAAATGCTCAATACGCCCAAATCTGAATACTGCTGGGGTTGCGAGGGGGATTGATTTTGTCATTTGGGAGTTGTAGTTGCTGGGATTTATAGTTCATCTACAATCAAAGAGCATTCTGAACTTCACCAATGATGGAATTGAACCAACCTTGGCACAAAGAACTCCCATGACCAACAGAAAATACTGGAAGGGTTTGGTGGGCATTGAGCTTGAGTTTTGGAGTTGTAGTTCACCTACATCCAGAGAGCACTGTGGTTTCAAACAATGATGGATCTGGACCAAACTTAGCACGAATACTCAGTATGCCCAAATATAAATACTGGTGGAGTTTGGGAAAAATAGACCTTGACATTTGGGAGTGGTAGTTGCTGGGATTGATAGTTCACCTACAATCAAAGAGCATTCTGAACCCCACCAACAATAGAATTCGGCCTACATCCAGAGAGCACTGTGGTTTCAAACAATGATGGATCTGGACCAAACTTAGCACGAATACTCAGTATGCCCAAATATAAATACTGGTGGAGTTTGGGAAAAATAGACCTTGACATTTGGGAGTGGTAGTTGCTGGGATTGATAGTTCACCTACAATCAAAGAGCATTCTGAACCCCACCAACAATAGAATTCGGCCGAACTTCCCACACAGAACCCCCACGACAAACAGAAAATACCGTTTTCTGATGGTCTTTGGCGACCCCTCTGTCACTTCCTCGCAACCCCCTCCCAAAGGTCCTGACCCCCAGGTTGAGAAACGCTGATGTAGAAGGATATGTGAACCCAATTGCAGGTTGAGGTTCCAGACCTCTCCGTTTGCTCAATATTGAGCCCTAATGAACTCAATAGGATTTTTGAATAGATACATATGAAAAAGAGGGGCGTATTTTAACATAGTCTCTAATCTCTCTGGCATTGGAAGAAAGAGTTTGGTCGTGTCTGTATCACGGGCCTTTGATCTCTAGCCCTGAAAGCCCCTTAAAGACAATAAAGTACTTAAACCCAACTGTGGGGGGATCTGTGTTACAGTATAGCAAGTGTTTCCCACAGTCTTTGCCTCCTTTGAGAAGGGCTGTCCTGGGATCAAATCAAAGCTACGAATGAATTATGCATCACAACTATTGACAGCAGGCGGGATTAAATGGCTCTAGCTGGATTATCTGCCCTGATATTGGTGCCGAATGGAATCAGTGACATGACTGAGAAGCAAAGAGGTCATTCTACCAGAGGCTTATCATACAGATGGCCAATTGGCGGCCTTTAAGAACTACTATCTACTTTTTAAGAGTTAAACAGGTGATGGGTTGTTGTGAGTTTTCTGGGCTGTACGTCCATGTTCCAGCAGCATTCTCTCCTCTGATGTTTCACCTGCATCTGTGGCTAATAGCATCTTCAGAGGTCTGTTGGAAGTGAGGCAAGTGGAGTGTATATATCTCTGTGGAATAATGTTTGGGGTGGGAGAAAGAACTTTTGTCTATTTAAAGCAAGTGTGAATGTTGCAGTTAGCAAGCTTGAATCGAATTGAGTAGCCAATGCCATGAAGCTGCAAAGTTGATCAGTGAGGGTATCTTCATAGAGGTAGCCTGGCCGTTGTTCCCTGGAGGCACCTTCTGTTTGGGAGGTCATTGGTTGACTTTGCAAACTCCATGACAATTCAGTGCTATTCAAGCTTGTTAATTGCAACATTCGCACTTGCTTCAAACAGACAAGGATTCTTTCTGCCACCACAGGACACTCCACAGGTATGTGTTTGTGTGTGTATGTATATGCACACACACATACATTCCACTTGCTTCACTGCCAACAGTGAACATGCCATTAGCTACAGATGCAGGCAAAATGTCAGGAGCGAATCCATACAGCCGGAATAACTCACTGTAACCCAGTGATTCCAGCCATGAAAGCCTTCGCCAACACATTAAGCAGGTGATGTAGGCTATGTTTCAGTGAAAGGAACTAGCAAAACCATCTATGTATTCCTTATCTAAGAAATTATTGGGGTTGCCATAAATTAGGGGTCCTCAAACTAAGGCCCTCGGGCCAGATACGGCCCTCCAAGATCATTTATCCGGCCCTCACTCAGGGTCAGCCTAAGTCTGAAATGACTTGAGAGCACACAACAACAATCTTATCTCATCAGCCAAAAGCAGGCCCACACTTCCCATTGAAATACTAATAAGTTTATATTTGTTAAAATTGTTCTTTATTTTAATTATTGTATTGCTTTAAAGTGTTTTTGCACTACAAATAAGATATGTGCAGTGTGCATAGAAATTCATTCATGTTTCTTTTCAAATTATAATCCGGCCCTCCAACAGTTTGAGGGGCTGTGACCTGGCCCTCTGTTTAAAAACGTTTGAGGACCCCTGCCATAAATCAATAGACAGCATGAAATCATGTACACTCCCTATACATACTGGGGCTATATATGCTGCCATCTCATATATGCTTACCAAGACCGTTAGGTGCATCTACATGGTAGAAATAATGCTGTTTGGCTCCACTTAAACAGCCATGGCTCAATGCTTTATGGAATGCTGGGATTGGCAGAGAAGGGCAAAGACCTTGTAAAACTACAACTCCCGGTGATTCCATAACATTGGGCCATGGCAGTTAAAGTTGGGTCAAACTGTGTTAATTCTGTAGTGCAGAATGATACACTCAAAGCCTCACTCAACTCAGTGGGTTTTAGTTCTCAGTAGATGATGTCACGCCAAGGATTGAAACCTGAATAAATCCAGAGGTTTGCATAACTGAACAAAGGTGGATGATCACAAGGCAGTGTCATCATAACAGCCTATCTCCAAAATTTCCCTGCATATTAAAAAAGAACCCTAGCATGTTTACGTTGGAATTCAACCCCCGCACTGCTCAAATCTCCAGTCCTCATTTTTAAAATGTTTTTATTGATTTTTTTAAAAAGTAAAATTAAGCTCCAATAAACTGGAGTGTGAAGAGAAAAAGTTGTAAAGAGAAAAAAATTACAATGAAAGTGTGGGAACATATTGTATAAGGACAGTAGGAAAATAGGATAAGGTTGAAGAAAGGGAAAATAGGGATATAGAAGATAAAAAAAATGAAGTAAAATAAGAAGGAAGATAAGATGGTTTCCAGGTTTTACCTGGTTGTGTTTTCCATTCTTTTCCTTAATTTTTCTAGTTCTTTGCCTTCTAGTTTCTTTATATTTTGGTTTTTGAGGTTTCTTATGCATGGATGTGGACAAGATATTTGGAGGAATGAGACCAACCACATGCATCCTAGACCCATGCCCATCCTGGCTTTTGAAGGAAGCCAGAGCGGGATTGGCCGAGTGGGTAAAGATGGTGGTTAATGCCTCCCTTTGGGAAGGCAGCATTCCAGCGAGCTTAAAACAAGCTATAATAAAACCGCTGTTGAAAAAACCATCACTGGACCCCACTCAATTCGTCAACTATCGGCCAGTTTCCAATCTCCCCTTTTTGGACAAAGTCCTGGAACGTGTGGTGGCTTCACAACTCCAGGTATTCTTGGAAGACACGTATTATCTGGATTCAGCACAGTCTGGCTTTAGGCTGGGACATGGAACTGAAACACTCTTGGTCGCCTTAGTGGATGATCTACGCCGGGAGGTAGACAGGGGGAGTGTGTCCCTGTTAGTTCTGCTGGACCTCTCAGCGGCCTTTGATACCGTCGACCACGGTATCCTTCTGGGACGCCTCACGGTAATGGGTCTTGGAGGCACTGTTCTGCAGTGGCTCCAGTCCTTCCTAGAGGGTCGATCTCAGAAGGTGTTGCTGGGGGACAACTGTTCTGCCCCACAACCATTGTCTTGTGGGGTTCCACAGGGATCAATATTGTCTCCCATGTTGTTTAACATCTACATGAAGCCGCTGGGGGAGATCATCCGGAGTTTCGGGGTGCGGTGTCATCTGTATGCGGATGATGTCTAACTCTGTCACTCCTTTCCACCTGCTACTAAGGAGGCTGTTCAGGTCCTGAACCGGTGCCTGGCCGCCGTAACGGTCTGGATGAGGGCGAACAAATTGAAATTGAATCCAGACAAGACAGAGGTACTCCTGGTCAGTCACAAGGCCAAATAGGGCATAGGGTTACAGCCTGTGTTGGATGGGGTCACACTCCCCCTGAAGACGCAGGTTCGCAGCTTGGTTGTGATCTTGGACTCGTCGCTGAGCCTGGAACCCCAGGTTTCAGCGGTGACCAGGGGAGCATTCGCACAGTTAAAACTTGTGCGCCAGCTGCGCCCGTACCTTGGGAAGTCTGACTTGGCCACGGTAGCCCACGCTCTGGTTACATCCCACATAGACTACTGCAACGCTCTCTACGTGGGGTTGCCTTTGAAGACTGCTCGGAAGCTTCAAATGGTCCAGCGCTCGGCAGCCAGGTTGCTAACAGGAGCGGCACTCAGGGAGCATACTACTCCTCTGTTGTGCCAGCTCCACTGGCTACCAGTTTGCTACCGGGAACAATTCAAAGTTCTGGCTTTAGCCTATAAAGTCTTAAACGGTTCTGGCCCAACTTACCTCCCCGAACGCATCTCCTCCTATGAACCGACTAGGACACTAAGATCATCTGGGGAGGCCCTGCTCTCGATCCCGCCTTTATCACAGGCGCACTTGGCGGGGACAAGAGACAGGGCCTTCTCAGTGGTGGCCCCTCGGCTGTGGAACGCCCTGCCTGCAGATATCAGATTGGCCCCCTCCCTGCTGGTGTATCGGAGGAAAGTGAAGACCTGGCTGTTCGAACAAGCATTTGTTCGAACAGTGTAATTGAACATAGCAATACGGAATAATGGATGACGAGACTGGATTCTGATTTTACTGTTGAGGCGCTAATGATTGTTATACTGATGTTAATGATTTATGTTACAATTGTTTTTAATTGCCCTATACTTGTTTTGTGATATTTTGTACTGATGTTGTTCACCGCTTTGAGTCGCCTGAGGGCTGAGAAAAGCGGTATAGAAATAAAGTAAATAAATAAATAAATAATCTTGCAAATATATTTCTGGGTTCTCATTTCTAATAAATTCCGTGATTTTTTTTCCAATTTGTTTTTTGTCTCATTGTACTATTGTCTGTTAGTCTTTGTGTAAGTAGATTCATTATATCCCAAACCTTCGATAGCCAGTTTTCTATTGTTGGCATTGTGTTTGTTTTCCATAATTGTGCTAGTTTAATCCTGGCTGCTGTTATAAGGTAGATAAAGATTCTATTTGTGTTTATTTCCATTTCAAAATTGGTTATACCTAGTAGGAAATACTCCGGCTTGAGATCAAATTTTATTTGCAGAATTAATTCCATCTTTTTATGAATTGACCGCCAGAAGGATTTGATTTTTTTGCACTTCCACCATAAATGGATGAAGGTGCCAACATCTTTCCCACATTTCCAACATTTATTGCTTGTTCTATCTTTATTGATTTTTGCTAACTTTTCTGGTGTTAGATACCACCTGTGGAACATCTTGTACCATTTTTCTTTAAATTCCGTAGAGTACGTTAGTTTTAGTTCCTTCGTCCATATCTCTTCCCATTCTGATATACTAATTGTTCTTCCTATGTCTCTTGCCCATTTAATCATTACCTCTTTCACCTGTTCCTCTTCTGTTTCCCATCTCGGCAGTTTTTTAAGTTAATTTTGTTTCCGTTTTTAATATTTTATTTATTTATTTATTCAAACTTATATGCCGCCACTTCCCTGAGGCTCGGAGCGGCTTACAAGAACAGGCTAAAATCTAACACAATTTTAAAACAATTTAAAAACAACAATATCAAAGATCAAAGGCCTGTCGAAACAGATATGTCTTACATGCCCTGTGGAAAGCTGATAGATCCCGCAAGGCACAGACTTCAGGTGGCAGAATATTTCAGAGTGATGGTGCCACTGCTGTAAAGGCTCTGCGTCTGGTTGCTGTTAAACGCAAGGTCTTGACACTGGGAATTTCCAATAAATCTTGGTCCTCAGAATGGAAGGATCTCTGGGGTTGGTAGGGGGTGAGGCGGTCCCTCAGGTACATCAGCCCCAGACCATGCAAGGCCTTAAAGGTGAGTACCATCACTTTGAAAGTGATCCGGTGCTCAATTGGTAACCAATGCAGCTGCAGTAAGATTGGTGTTATGTGGCATCTCATCGGAATTCCCGCAAGAAGCCGAGCAGCTTCATTTTGTACCAGCTTGAGCTTCCGGATCACCGCCAGAGGAAGGCCAATGTAGAGGGCGTTAC
Source organism: Anolis sagrei (assembly GCF_037176765.1). Classification (NCBI taxonomy): domain Eukaryota; kingdom Metazoa; phylum Chordata; class Lepidosauria; order Squamata; family Anolidae; genus Anolis; species Anolis sagrei. The sequence goes on along the minus strand of NC_090034.1, from coordinate 77,163,284 downwards.
AGTAGTCCAGTCTTGAGATGACCGTAGCCTGGATCACCGTAGCTAGGTCGTCCCTGGACAGAGAGGGGGCCAGCCGTCTAGCCTGCCAAAGATGAAAAAAGGCGGTCTTGCTAACGGCGGAGACCTGGGCCTCCATCGTCAGCAGAGGGTCCAAAAGGACTCCCAGAGTCTTTACCAATGATGACAGGCATAGAGCCTCGCCATCCAGGGTAGGCAGCTGGATATCCCCACTGCCCGGTTGACCCAGCCATAGGATCTCCGTCTTTGCTGGATTCACCCTCAACCTGCTGGTACGCAGCCATCCAGTAACGGCCTCGAGGCACTGATGGAAATAATCGGGTACAGAGTCCGGTCTGCCCTCCATCCTCAGCACCAGCTGAGTGTCATCAGCATACTGGTAACACTCCAGCCCAAAACCTCGAACCAGCTGAGCAAGTGGTTGCATATAAATGTTAAACAACAGAGGGGAGAGAATGGCCCCCTGAGGAACCCCACAAGATAGAGGGGACCTCTCAGAGACCAGGCCTCCCCTCTCCACTCGCTGTCCACGGTTGTGAAGAAAGGAGGTGTTATCCCAAAACACCTCTTTTGTTTCGAAACCTATTTTTCTATCAATCAAGAAATTTTCTTTTATCTGCCGGTACTGAAACCAGGAAAGAGACTGATCAAATGTTTTTAGATCTTCTTGTGATTTCAGGGATGCTACTTGCCTATCTACTTTAAGCATCTGTTTATATGACAGCCATTTTTCTCCTGGTAATTCTCGCATATGAATTGCTTCATTTGGAGAGAACCACAATGAATTGTCGAAGGCTTTCATGGCTGGAATCACTAGGTTCTTGTGGGTTTTTTCAGGCTATAGAGCCATGTTCTAGAGGCATTTCTCCTGATGTTTCACCTGCATCTATGGCAAGCATCCTCAGAGGTAGTGAGGTCTGTTGGAATTAGGACAATGGGTTTATATATCTGTGGAATGGCTGGGATGGGGCAAGGAGCTCTTTCCTGCTGCAGTTAGGTGTGAATGTTTCAGCTGATCACCTTCATTAGCATTTGAAGGCCTGCCTGAGCCTGGGAAAATCTCTTGCTGGGAGGTGTTAATCTGTGCCTGGTTGTTTCCTCTCTTATAAAAGATATGCACTAATTTCCAACAGACCTACAACAGCAAAACAACAGAGAGGAAACAACCAGGCACAGATTAACACCTCCCAGCAAGAGATTTTCCCAGGCTCAGGCAGGCCTTCAAATGCTAATGAAGGTGATCAGCTGAAACATTCACACCTAACTGCAGCAGGAAAGAGCTCCTTGCCCCATCCCAGCCATTCCACAGATATATAAACCCATTGTCCTAATTCCAACAGACCTCACTACCTCTGAGGATGCTTGCCATAGATGCAGGCGAAACATCAGGAGAAATGCCTCTAGAACATGGCTCTATAGCCCGAAAAAACCCACAAGAACCTAACCACAATGAAGTTTTGGTGTAAAACCTTTCTTTATATTTGTTCCAAGTTTGTATGAGGGCTGCTCTTACAAAGTGGCTCTTAAAATTTCTTTCCGTTTTTGATTTCCCTCTCCATACATAACTATGCCACCCCTGTATTAAATCGTAGCCCTCCAGTGCAAGTAATTTTCTTTTATTGTCTATAAGGCACCAATCCCTTATCCAGCTGAGCGCTGAGGCATCATAATATATCTGGAAATTTGGTAATGCTAGTCCGCCCGTTTTTATAGTCCATTTTTATCTCCAGTCCTCATTGAGTAGCAGTTAGGCTGAGGGAATTCCCTTCCAACATGTCTCCTGTATGACAGTTGGAATGTATCTAATTTCTTCTCTGTTTTAGTTCTCATTCTGACTGTAATTTTTTTGAATCTGACTTCTACCTCCTTACACTTTAGTATGAAAAGTATGTGCTGTGTGCTTTGAGATCTCTCTCCGCTTGTGTGTCAAAGAGATGTAGTGAGAGGTGATTTCCCCCTCGCCTCGCTTAAAACCATAGAAGAGATGGGTGTTAGAGTAGCTCAGTCCCAGTTCTTGATTATTAAGAAATGCAGTTATTTCTTATTATTGTAAATACACCTTTTGTGATTTTTAAGATTGGACTCTGCATGTTTTCCTTCTAAGCTCAAAATTCATTACAGCCACATCACACACGGCAATTCACGCTCTACTCATTAATGTACTGATGCTCAAGTTACGCATCCTGTTTGTTTTTGGATGCTCTGCTTAATTTTAGGGTAGTTTTCCCTAACAGTTTAGTTAAGTGGTTCCTAACCTTCCTAATAATGCGACCCCTTAATACAGTTCCTCATGTTGTGGTGATCCCCAACCATAGTATTATTTTCCTTGCTACTTCATAATTGTAATTTTGCTACTGTTATGAATCGTAATGTAAATACCTGATATGCAGGATGTATTTTCATTCACTGGACCAAATTGGCACAAATACCCGATAGGCCCAAATTTGAATACTGATGGTGGGTGGGGGGGGGGGGGGTTGATTTTGTAATTAGGGAGTTGTAGTTGCTGTCAGAGTTTTATATTGTTTAGGTCATTTCTTAAGTGAAAAATGGGTAAGTGATTGTAAGAATCATGTCCAATCATTGTATGGCCAGCAACAATCAAGCCACCTGTGGGAGTTGAAGTACTGCTAATAGAGACTAAGTACATTGTATTACTTGAGGCTGGAAATAGGTTTGAGAAATGTTGAAGATTGGAGAGTGAGTTTGAAGCTCAAGGCTGAAGCTGGAATTGCTGGAGGTGTATTATCATTACAAGGTCTGAAGAGCAAGACTGTGGCATCTTATCTGGAGATAAGGACTTTGTGTTTACAAGCCATTGTGTGGAAGCAGCTGGATATTCTAAGGACACTGCTTTATTTGTAAATACCTTCATATATATACTTCTTTGCTAAAAGACAGTTTGTTTTCTTTTGGGTTTTTTTCCTCCTTGGACAAAGGGCGCAACTTCCACAGAAAGGGTTGAATGTTTGGAACCCCAGTTTGATAGCTGCGACAGTTGCTGGGATTTATAGTTCACCTACAATTACGGAGCGTTCTGAACTTCACCAATGATGGAATTGAACTAAACTTGGCACAAAAACTCCCACGACCAACAGAAAATATTGGAAGGCTTTGGTGGGCATTGACCTTGTAGTTTTGGGAGTTGTAATTCATCCACATCCAGAGAGTACTGTGGACTCAAGCAATGATGGATCTGGACCAAACTTGGCATGGATACACAACATCCCCAAATATGAACATTTTGGGGAGTTTGGGGAAAACAGACCTTGACATTTGGGAGTTGTAGTTGCTGGGGTTTATAGTTAACCTACAATCAAAGAGCATTCTGAACTCTACCAACTATGGAACTGAACCAAACTTCCCACACAGAACCCCCATGACCAACAGAAATACTGTGTTTTCTGATGGTCTTTGGCGACCCCTCTGACACCCTCTCACGACCCTTCCAGGGGTCCTGACCCCCAGGTTGAGAAACAGTGGTTTAGATGTATTCTGTTGTAAAATTCTTCCCTAACTTGCTTGTTTTCTACATGTAGGGAATCTCTGGCATTTCCTAACACTATTCATCATCCTGCATTATCTCAGAATGAGTAGATCAGCTATGAACAAGGAGTAAGTTGTTGAAGAAGATTTATTGTTTGTTAGTTAAACTGAAATCCTTTATTTCCTCCATTTCACTGAAGGCAGTGTACATAGCTCCAGTCACCCCAATTTATCCTCACAATAACCCTGTGGGGTAGGCCAGGTTGAGAGAATGCGATTGCACCCCAGTCCAGTGGATTGCATGGCTCAGCGGAGAGTAGAAGCTGGATCGTCCAAGTCCTCGTTCAACACACAACTGGTACACCATTTGGCTGAAATTGCTCTTATAAAGTAGATAAAGAAGATGGGCAAAAACTCTACAATGATTCCTTCTGTCATTTTGTCCACTTATATCCGTGTTTCGCAACCTTCCTAATGCTGCGACCCCTTAATACAGTTCCTCATCTTGTGGTGACCCCCAACCATAAAATTATATTTGTTGCTACTTCACAATTGTAATTTTGTTACTGTTAAGAATCATCATGTAAATATCTGATATGCAGGATGTATTTTCATTCACTGGACCAAATTTAGCACAAATATCCGATATGCCCAAATTTGAATACTGGTGGGGTTGGAGGAGGATTGATTTTGTCATTTGGGAGTTGTAGTTGCTGGGATGTATAGTTTACCAACAATCAAAGAGCATTCCAAACTCCACCAACCATGAAATTGAACTAAACATGGCACACAGAACTCCCATGACCAACAGAAAATACTGGAAGGGTTTGGTGGGTATTGACCTTGAGTTTTGGACTTGTAGTTCATCTACATCCAAAGAGCACTGTAGACTCAAACATGGTGGATCAGATCCAGACCAAACTTGGCACGAATACTCAACATGCCCAAATGTGAACACTGGTGGAGTTTGGGGGGAAATAGATCTTGTCGTTTGGGAGTTGTAGTTGCTGGGATTTATAGTTCACCTATAATCAAAGAGCATTCTGAACCCCACCAATGAATTGAGCCAAACTTCCCACACAAAACCATGATGAGCAACAGAAAATATTGGAGGGATTTCGGCGGAATTGACCTCACTACCTCTGAGGATGCTTGCCATAGATGCAGGCGAAACGTCAGGAAAAAATGCCTCTAGACTAGTGGTTCTCAACCTGGGGGTCAGGACCCCTGAGGGGGTCGCCGGGAGTGTGAGAGGGGTCGCCAAAGACCATCAGAAAACACAGTATTTTCTGTTTGTCATGGGGGTTCTGTGTAGGAAGTTTGGTTCAATTCCATCATTAGTGGAGTTCAGAATGCTCTTTGATTGTAGGTGAACTATAAATCCCAGCAACTACAACTCCCAAATGTCAAGGTCTATTTTCCTCAAACTCCACCAGTGTTCACATTTGGGCATATTGAGTATTTGTGCCAAGTTTGGCCCAGATCCATCATTGTTTGAGTCCACAGTGCTGTCTGGATATAGGTGAACTACAACTCCCAAACTCAAGGTCAATGCCCACCAAACTCTTCCAGTGTTTTCTGTTGGCCATGGGAGTTTTGTGTGCCAGGTTTGGTTCAATTTCATCATTGGTGGAGTTCAGATTGTAGGTGAACTATAAATCCCAACAACTCGAACTCCCAAATAACAAAATCAATTAATCCCCCTTCCTCCCAATCCCACCACTATTCAAATTTGGGCATATCGGGTATTTGTGCCAAATCTGATCCAGTGAAAATACATCCTGCTTATCAGATAATTGCAGTACCATTCATAACAGGAGCAAAATTACAGTTATGAAGTAGCAAAATAATGTTATGGTTGGGGGTCACCACAACATGAGGAACTGTATTAAGGGGTCGCAGCATTAGGAAGGTTGAGTAACACTGCTCTAGACCATGGCCATATAGCCCAAAAAAACCTACAACAACCCGGAATTGGCAGTGATTTAGGGGAGAGCATACCTGCTCTCCCCTCCCTTCTTGGAGTCTCAGAAACAGCTCCCCCCTTAGCTAAGAGGTCAGCCAATCACAGTAGAAGAGGGCTTTTGGTGGGAGGGTTTGCCCTGTTTCCAAAAAGGAAGAGGATAGGCAGAGAGACCTTCAACCTTCTCTGCCAAAGGAGTTGCTAAGATGATCAGAAATATGTTTTCTGATGGTTTTTGGTGACCACTCTGAAACCCCCCTCATGACTCCCTCCAGGGATCCCAACCTCCAGGTTGAGAAACATTGGTCCAAGTCCTCATTCAATACACAACTGTTACACCATTTGCATGAAATTGTTCTTATAAGGTAGATAAAGAAGGTGGGCAAAAACTTCCAGAACAACCGTTACCTGTCTAAAATGATTCCTTCAGTCATTTTGTCCACTTATATCAAATAAGGCCATATAGCCACACATGACACAACATTCTGGGGACCAGTTCCTTAATGAACAAAACAGATAAACAGTTCTGTTGGAATGAAACACAATTAAAACACAATGCCTAGACCGGAAAAAAGCCTCCAGACACATGGGCTTTCGGAAGTCTTGATATCTGGTGATGCCACTTCAGAAATTTGACTTTCCTCACCAATTTTTTTTTGGCAGAACTTACAGTGGGGATGGAACAATTTCCCAGCAAGTTTACATTTGAATTAGTCAAGTTCTGTAGAATGTTTACAGGATCATACATATAAGAGTCTAATCCAGAGTTTTTCTGCCTTTCAAGCTTTAGGTTTTTTTCCCAGTCACACAGAGTTTCTCAGCAAGAGACTGTCCCAAACAAAGTTTGGTGTCCCAATCATGAACAGAAGCAACAACAGTACAAATCTTTACAGGACTCCAACCCACCCCCACCCCCTCCAAACAGCATCATATGTCCAGTGCAGAGACTTGAGTGATACGGTGATCTGTGTCAATTTCATAATGATAGCGGTACTCATCCATTAAGTTCTGGCAGGTATCCCTTACAGTATTCATCCATGTCTTGATGCCTTTCCGATTCAGATAAAGCACAAAGAGGAAGATGACTCCGATGACACCTAGAACAATGCCTAGGGCAGCATATGAGGTGTGAAGAGTGTTTTCCCCATGCTGTCCGAAGTGGCAGTCGAGACTCGCCCCGACCAACTCCACCAGGGTTGTGTTCTTCAGAGATTGAGGGAAGGCACAGGTGAGTTTTTCCACATCTACGACCTGCTGGCTTCGGTTCAGCCAGCTCAGCAGGTCCTCAATGTTACAATCACAGACAAAAGGGTTGTCCTTCAGGAAAAGGTGGAGATGACGTTGTCTACTAAGGGCAGACAAGGCTTCGCTTCTCAAGGTCTTGAAGGCATTCATGGTCAAATCAAGATATTTTAGGTCAAGGGCTGAAAAAGTGAAGTTCCTGATGTCCACCAAGGAGTTGTTCCTCAAGTCTAAATGTTCCAATTTGGAGAGGCCGGACAACATGTGGAACGGCAAATAGACAATCTCATTGCTGGTGAGCTCTAGCCTGGTGAGGTTCTGGAAGCCACCTTGGGCAAGGGCGGTTGCCACAGGGCGAATGATAGAGGAGTTGTACAGGGAATAGCTAAGGTTCAGTTCCTGGATGGAGTTGTTTCTAGCACTGAAAGCATCCGGGTGGATGGAAGTTAAGTCATTATGACTCAAATCCAAGTATCTCAGGTGATGGAGAGCTGAGAAGGCCTGCGATTCCACCAGGTTGATTCTGAAAAGAGAAAACAGAGGAGAAAAAAACATTGAAAAAGAACCCCAGATGAAACACAATGTGAAAAAATAGCTTTATCCATCAAAGCACTAAATATGGGAGAGAGCTTTGTTTGGTGCCTCATTTTTAACCAAGCTGATCTCATTCCTATTTCCTGGAGCAACATGCAGACTGGACAGGATTTATTTATCATACTGTTTCCTCTAATGTGGTTCACATCTCCAATATTGTACACAAAAACGCACATGTTAGGACAAGACATCAAGAAATATGTACATCAGATAAATGCTTTTTGGATCCAACATGCCCACGGTTTGAGGTACTCAGCCCTACAAGTCATGGGCATATTGCATGAAGACTAATAAGAGGGCCTTTTTGGTGGCTGCTCTGAAACGAGGAACTCCCTCCAGAGGAAGGTCAGATTACCCCCTCTCTGCTCTCCATCCTCCAATGTCAAAGCACATTTAGTATCATGCCATGTTTTTAACTTTGTTTGTGTTTTTAAATAAATTACAACTGTACCCTCAATTCATTTCTGACATCTATCTATGTATATAATAAAAGTCAGTGTCTGTATATATGTATGTGGGTATATGGGTATGTATGTGGCAGCTTTCTGATTGGCTGCCACTTCCACAGACCACTGAAATGTCCACAAATGACAGACCTGGACCAAACTTGGCACACATAACCCCCATGACACACTTTATGTCCTGGTGTGGTTGGGGGAGGATGGACCACGGTTGATGGGATTTGCAGTACTTTCCATTGCTTTGGCTTCCAAAGATCACAGCAACCCCTGCCAATGATAGATCAGGACCAAACTTGGCACACAGCCCTATGACCCACTCTACATCCTGGTGCAATTTGGAGGATGATGGACCACAGAGAATAGGACTTGCTATACCTTCACTCACTTCATGTGTCCACTGGATCCAGCATGAATGATGGACCTGGACCAAAGTTGACATACATAACCCCCATGACCCAGCTTACGCCCCAGTGAAGACTGAGAGAACATGGACCACGGACTATGGGATTTGCAGTACCATCACTCAATTTGCTTCCCACAGAATACTGTGGCCCCCACAAATCACAGACCTGGACCAAACTTGACATGCAGACCCCCCCCCCCCCCCATGACCCACACTACATCCTGGTGCAGTTTGGGGGAGGATGGACAATGGATGCTGGAAGATGCAGTAACTTCACTCACTTCAAGAGACCACTGCGACCCCCAATAATGATGAATCAAGACCAAACTTGGCACACACAGTCCCCATGACCCACTCTACATCCTGGTGCGGTTTGGAGGCAGATGGAGCATGGATGATGGGACTTGCAGTACCTTCACTCACTTCCTGAGACCACTGCAACCCTCACCAATGACTGATCAAGACCATGCTTCGGTTTTACTAGCAAACTGGAGGTTAAACCAACCCTTCATAAGAGATATGGACACATACAAAAAGTGTAACAATGAAAAATATGGGGATACAACATATCTCATGAAAACCTTTCATTTATATTGTTTAAAAATACATGATTTGCAAGATAATGGCATATATTTCCAAGACTTTTGTTATCTCTTGTTACATTTGTGAAACATGCTTACATACTGCAGCCAGCACACTAATGTGCGACACACTTAAGCAATGCATTCAGCACACTAACGTGTGACAAACTTACACACTGCAGCCAGCACACTAATGTGCGACACACTTACGCAATGCATCTGGCACACTAATGTGTGACACACTTACATACTGCAGCCAGCATACTAACGTGTGACACACTTACATACTGCAGCCAGCACACTAATGTGCAACACACTTACACAATGTATCCGGCACACTAATGTGTGACACACTTACATGCTAAGCTGGCAAACTAACGTGCGAAAAACTTACGCAATGCAGCCAGCACACTAATGTGTGACACACTTACACACTGCAACTGCCAAACGAATATGCAAAAAGCTAATATGCAAAAAATATGCCAAACTAATATGCAAAAATATGCAAAACACTGATGGTCTTTGGCGACCCCTCTGACAACGCAGCCGGCACACTAATGTGTGACACACTTACACACTGCAGCCAGCACACTAATGTGCAGCACACTTACACACTGCAGCCAGCACACTAATGTGCAGCACACTTACACACTGCAGCCAGCACACTAATGTGTGACACACGTGCACATTGCAGCAAGCACACTAATGTATAACATGTTCACACACTGCAGCCAGCACACTAATGTGCAACACACACACTGCAGCAAGCAGGACTTGATTTTGTATGGCATGATTTAAGTAACTGTTTTTAAATTGTGTTGATTATTGGTGGATTTCAATATAAATATTATTGTATTATCGATTTTTAAAAATTTTTATGCTTTATGTCTAACTGTTCTTCTATGTTTACGTTTCAATTTGGTTAGGTTAATCTATAGTTACATGTTATTATTGCTATTATTTTTTGGTTTTCACATGTATGTAAAGCATTGAATTTTGCCTTTATAATGTTGGAAACCGCTTTGAGTTCCCTCGGGGGCAGAAAAGCGGCATATAAATATAGTAAATACATAAATACATGAAATAGCACACTAATGTGTGACACACTTACACACTGTTAGAATTGCAATACATTTGAGTGGTTGCCCTGACACGACAAATAAATAGCTGCTTTTTCTTCCATTTCTGCCATGGAGCCCCCGGTGGCGCAGTGGGTTAAACCCCTGTGCCGGCAGGACTGAAGACCGACAGGTCGCAGGTTTGAATCTGGGGAGAGGTGGATGAGCTCCCTCTATCAGCTCCAGCTTCTCATGCGGGGACATGAGAGAAGCCTCCCACAAGGATGATAAAACATCAATTCATCCGGGCGTCCTGTGGGCAACGTCCTTGCAGACGGCCAATTCTCTCACACCAGAAGCGACTTGCAGTTTCTCAAGTCGCTCCTGACACGACAAAAAACAACAACTTACACACTGCAGCCAGCACAAGAATGTGTCACGACACACAGTTTGGAAAGCTCTGTTTTACTTGAATAGAAAAGTGCCAAGAGGAGGCCCCACTGCCAGTTTGAAAGTGCATTATATGGTCAGTGTAGTAGACTCATATAATGCAGTTAATCGAGCCAACTGGCTGTGTAGGGTTCCTTCCTGACAGCTGCTTTTTCTAGATTTAAGTCGTTGACGTGCTGGCCGATACCCAAACGGGATGAGCTGGAGATGTCTCTGCCTTGGTCCTTTCACTATTGGCTGCTATTGGTGGTGCAATACCAGCTAAGCAGTGCATCTAGAAATAGTTTTCTAAGATCTACAGAGACACTCGCTGGAACACCTCAGCAAGCGAGAGTCCAAAAGTGGCAGGCTCAAAACCAGAACCTCAACCAATGGCTGATACCAAATGAGAGACTCCCCCCTGGGCACACAGAAGACTGGGCGACTTGGAAGGCGCTGAACAGACTGCGCTCTGGCACCACGAGATGCAGAGCCAACCTTCAGAAATGGGGCTACAAAGTGGAATCCATGACATGCGAGTGTGGAGAAGAGCAAATTACAGACCACCTGCTGCAATGCAACCTGAGCCCCGCCACATGCACAATGGAGGACCTTCTTGCAGCAACACCAGAGGCACTCCAAGTGGCCAGATACTGGTCAAAGGACATTTAATCAACTACCAAGCTTGCAAATTCTGTATTTTGTCTGTTTGTTTGTTTGTTTTGTTCTGTTAGAATTGTAATACAATTGAGTGGTTGCCCTGACACGACAAATAAATAGCTGCTTTTTCTTCCATTTCTGCTATGGAGGAACTGGACACACCACACCACATGGACAGGAGGGCTCATCTCCGCTCTCTGGCTAAGGGGGACTCTCCTACTGCGAATCTTACATATAGTTACCCCCTAAAGTCCTGTGATCGGTTGGAACAGCATTGGGAGCTCCGTATCTCTGGTTTCAGGAATCCAACATGCAGTATGGATTCCTCCGGTGCCTCTCACCACCACCAGATATGAGAGAGGGCACCAGCACATCTCCTGGCATTTTGCCCGCAGCCTCCAACAAGCCTGTTGCCATGGTAATGCCTATATTTCTCACTCCAAACTTGGCAGGTTACACAAACACAAACTGGGGAGCACAGTGAGTGGCACGGAATAGAGTGCCCCGTGCCTCTAGCCAGCGGAGGTAGAATTATCTGTCCAGTTTACAAAGATACATTGTGGTTTAGGACTCCATCGGATGCAAATTCCCCCACCCTCGTTTCTACAGACTTAATTATTATTATTGACACAAAAGCACAGTATGTCACAGCAAACAAGATCTATATGCTGGATTTCGTATCAAAAAACCACAAGTCAAGCGTCTAGGACTGTGTGATGTATTTTCGAATGATGCGCGCAGATCCAAGTAAGGTGGCTTTTTGCAGTTGACAGATCGTGATTTTGTCAATATTTACTGTTTCCAAATGCTGGCTGAGATCATCATCATTATTACTATTATTTCGGACATTTGTATCCCCTCCTATCTCGACCACCGCAGAGGGACTCAGGGCGGATAACAACTGACACACCATGGTGCCCACAACCAAAACCAAAAATATACAATTTAAATAAAAACAATATAAAAACAGTATAAAACATTCAAACAGTCACCGATTTATGTTTTCCACAAATGCCCCAGCACTTTTTTTCGCCCATGTTCCAGCATTATTCTCAATTTTAATTCTACATTTGGCCTTCCCTTAGTTTTAATTGTGTGTTGTCTTATTGTTATGTTTCGTTATTTTATTGTACATGTTTTATTTTAATTGCTTGTATTGTTATTATTGCTTGTATTGTTGTTTTTGGGCTCGGCCTCATGTAAGCCGCACCCAGGCCCGTAGCCAGGATTTTGTTTCGGGGGGGGGGGGGGGGGCTGAATTTTTTTCAGGGGGGGTTTTGGGGGGGGGCTGAGTTTCGGGGGGGCTGAGTCTGAGTGAAAGAGGGTCTACCCTAGCAAACCTTTTGTATCATTACCCCAATACCCCCATGCATATGGGATATATTGAGTATGGTGATCAGATCATGATATGAATAAACATAACAGTTTAAATAATGCCCCAATAAGGCCTTTTCACGAACCACCATGAAAATTTCGGGGGGGGGGGGGTGAAGCCCCCCGAGGCCCCCCCCCCCCCCCTGGCTACATGCCTGGCCGCACCGAGTCCCTTGGGGAGATGGTAGCGGGGTACAAATAAAGCCTTATTATTATTATTATTATTATTATTATTATTATTATTATTATATTAAGCAATCATCATAAAAGCAGTTTGTCAAGTCCATTAAAGCCATCGCTTTGACAGCATGTCAGCCTAGTCTGCAAAGGCCTGATCCCATAGCCAGGATTTCACTTGTTTCCGAAAGGTCAGGAGGAATGGAGCTCATCTAATTTTATTTGGGTCCACAACAGAAAAGGCCCTGTCCCTTGTCCCCACCAAACGCGATTGCGATGATGGGGGGACAACGAGAAAGGTCTCCCCGGATGACCTCAGGGTCCTAGGTGGATTGTAGCAGGAGATACGTTCGGACAAGTGAACTGGGCCAGAACTGTTCAGGGCTTTAAAGGCCAAAGCCAGCACTTTGAATTGTGCTTGGAAGCTAATAGGCAGCCAGTGGAGCTGGCGTAACAAGGGCTTTGCGCACTACCTGTACCCCACTCCGGTGAGCAACCTGGCTGCCGAGTGTTGGACTAGTTGGAGCTTCCAGGCAGTCTTCAGAGGCAACCTCACATAGAGTGCATTGCAATAGTCTATTCAGGATGTAACCAGAGCATTGACCACCGTGGCTAAGTCAGACTTCCCAAGGTATGGGCGCAGCTGGTGCACAAGTTTTAACTGTGCAAATGCTCCCTTGGTCACCACCGAAAACTGCAGTTCCAGGCTCAAGGATGAGTCCAGGATCACTCACAAGCTGCGAACCTGCGCCTTCAGGGGGAATGTAACCCCATCAAGCACACGCTGTAACACTATGCCCTGTTCGGCCTTGCGACTGACCAGGAGGACCTCTGTCTTGTCTGGATTTCGTTTCAATTTGTTCGCTCTCATCCAGTCCATTACAGCTGCCAAGCACTGGCAGGTAAAAACCTGGAACCTCAATACATGGCTGAGACTGGATGAGAGACTCCCCCCTGGCCACACAGAAGGCTGGACGACTTGGAAGGTGCTGAACACATTGCGCTCTGGCACCACGAGATGCAGAGCGAACTTTAAGAAACGGGGCCACAAAGAGAAGTCCATGGCATGTGGTTGTGGAGAAGAGCAAACCACAGACCACCTATTACAATGCAGTTTGAGCACTGTCACATGCACAACAGAGGACCTTCTCACAGCAACACCAGAGGCACTCCAAGTGGCCAGCTTCTGGTCAAAGGACATTTAGTACAATGCTATGTTTTTAACTTTGTCATTTTTGTATACATTATAACTGTATTTTCAGTTCGCTTCTGACACAATAAAAATGGGACGAAAGCTTGTGAAATATTTGAATTGCTTTACCTATAACTGCATTGCCTGGCTATGTACTTCTCAGACCAAACAACGTTATTTTCATGGTGAGCAATTCTGTTATTCTAACTAACGTTTCTACGCTTTGAGAACATTGCTTCCTGAACCGGAGATTGTCAATGCCGTAAGATGGTGGGAGTTGCAGCTCAGCAACATCTGAAAGGCTTGAATGACCGCGATTTGCCCATTTCATAGTCATGTTCAAACTTTAGCAGTAGTGGAGCACTGAATGAAGTCCTACTTTCCCAAGTTTGGTCACAATATGTTTAACGGAACACCGGGGGGGGGGGGGGCACTCATGGACTTTCAACGCAGCATGGGGGTAAAACACCTAATCCCACCTGCTTTTACCAATTACACGGTCACTGTAAAGACTGAAGAGGATCCTGAACTAATATCTCACTAATAGATCCCCTCAGACACACACACACCCACACACGTTCCTTCAGCTGTTATACATCACACAGCTGACCACCACTCCGAAAGATCAGGGTACAGGATTTTACTTATTTAGGTTCTGTCTGAACACTAACACAATCCTGTGTTATGGAAACTTGAGTGTGTAATGGTAAGGTTGCTGCCACCACTCAAACTTTGGTTTGAGAAATTGTCTTGATGTTGTTAAACTTGAGGTAAATCTCCTTATACACCAGCTCCTTCTTTTTCTCCCTTCAAGTGACTGAATTGTAAAGATGTTGAAAATTACTAGAACTTATCTTATATAATGAATCAAGGCTGAGGCAGTTTAAACAGTGAACTGTAGAATAAGTTTATTAAGATCTCTGAAACATACAACTGACTTATATGAGGTACACAAGCGTATTTTGTTACTGAAGCACAATCTTCTCATGAAATGGTTTCTTTTAGGGCTGGGTAACCATGGAAAAATTTGTTTCTAAACTCGATTCGTTTTTAGGGGGGTTTTGCGTTTCGTTTTTTAAAAGAATTCCGAAATTTTTCTTTAAAAAAGTTCGAAATATACGAAAGTTCATAAATTACGAAACAATTACGAAGTAATTACGAATCAATTCGTTAATGGCGGACGCGATTGCGCAATATGCTAAAAAACCCTCCAAATGGGACAGGGGGAACTTCTGAAGCTTCCCTCTCCCTCTGTTGTTGACTGTTGGTGTGATAATTTATTTTTTTATCACTGATAAAACAAACAACAACTATAAAACTTGTACCAGACATACGGAAATAATAACGAAACAATTTCGAAACGATTTTGAAACAATTTCGAAACGATTTCGAACCAATTTCGAAACGATTTCGAACCAATTATGAAACAATTACGAAATAAATTGAAAAATTAGTTTCGATTTTTAGTTGCTCCTGCATGGCTCAATATTGGATCGTAAGCTAATTTAAATACGAATCAATAACGAATTACGAAATTAACGAACGAAACCTCCCAGCCCTAGTTTCTTTCAACTGAGTTTCCTTTCTTTAACATGAGCTACTTCCCTCACTCTACTCTATACCTTGTAGCAGTGAGTCCCTTCGACAAGCCTCTCTTGGCTGTCTCCCAGATTATCTAAGTTTCCCTAGACTACTCTGTCCCTAAGAGAATATAACAACTTGTGTCCTAACTTAACACAAGAACACAGGTCTTCACTTTGACTCACCTAGTCAATCTCTGTGGAAGCACCTGCCTTAAACTATTCTCTAACAGGCAAACTCTTAGCTCACTAAGAAAATCTACCCTCTTCTCCCTGTCAGAAATCCTTCTTCTCCTCTATCAGAAACCCTTCTCCTTTCTTGTCAAAACTCTTTCTCTCCCTGTGTCAAAACTCTTCTCCTTTCCTGTCAAAACTGACAGCCTTTTTACACTCTCTCCCTCCAACTCCTCCCATTGGTCTTAACCAAAGGCGGCCCTAGGTAATTTTCAATGGTAAGCAAACAGTATTTTGGCACGCCCCCCCCCCCTAACCAATCATTGATATATATTTTCGATCGCCCGGCAGCGAGGCAAGAAAGCCGAGGCTCCCCCCGGACTGCTAGGGCTGTTGTGAGCTGAGGGGGCGCTCCTCAAGTGGCGGTCGAGGGGCATTTATAGAGGCGCCTCTGCGCCCCTGGCAAAAAAAAGTGGTCTGCGACCGCTTACTTCGCATAATGGACGAGCCGCCCCTGGTCTTAACCAATCAGGAGATAGCTGAGCTCCTCCACTCTGCTTAGCTGCCTCTCCTAAGATGTCTGCTACACTGAGCTGCCTTACGAACATGGAGGCCAACTCACTGACTTCTAGGCTGCGGCCTACCAAAGGTATGAATCGCTACAGTATGCTATTCCTCTGCTCCAGTCATCTGAAAAAGCATTATCCCCAGGATCCAGCCGAGCATTACCTGTTGTTGGCCAGTGAGAGAGTAACCAGGTTGGGCAGCCCATGGAAGTCCTGGCTGCCGATGCGTCCGATCTGGTTGCCTGTGATGAAGAGGTTGCGGGTGTACCTGGGGAGGCCAGCGGGAATGGAGGTCAGCTCCTTCTGGACGCACTTGACCGTGCGGGCCGGTTCGGAGCACTCGCAGGGGACGGGGCACAAATGGCAGGAGAGCGGAGCAAGGAACAGGAACAGGAGAACCCAGGAGCCCACAATGGCACTGGGAGCATCCCACAGGGTCATTTCCGACACGCCTCTGTCGACAAGGGACACTGGCTGCTGAGGAAAAGAGGCCATTAGAACCCATGACAGCATTTACAAGGAAGATATACCTCACTGGAGAACTTTCTTCTAAGACAGGGAGGGGGCTGTGGTAGCACAATGGGTTAAACCACCAGCTGCAGAAAATCTTGCTGACCAGAAGGTTGGCAGTTCTAACCGTGGGTCAGGGTGAGCTCCCACCATCAGCCCAAGCTTCTGCTTACCTAGCAGTTCAAAAACAGTAATGTGAATAGATCAATAGGTACCACTTTGGCGAGGAGGTAAAAAGGCGCCCATGAAGACATTCCGACAATTTGATCAGCATGGAAAATAGAACAACAGCACCTCCCCATAGTCGGAAGCTGAGCACAGCCTCCAGATGTCAGAGATGAAAAAGAGGGAAGTCTTTGCCTCTGTCTATGGACTGTCTGTCTTTGTTGCTAATTGTATAATGACACTGATTTTTTACTTTAGAAAAAAAATGAAATCGTGGTTTTGGAACCAGGCTTTTGGCTAGTAGAAACAGCGGCACTTTGGACATTGAATTGGACCATGATTGTTATGATAATGGAAACGTCTACGTGTCTGTATAATTAATGTTTTCTTTTTAATCTTTTGCATATTTATGGTTTTATATTGTTGTTATATTGGTATTGCGGCATCAAATTGTTGCCAATGTTCTGTGTTCTCAAATTATATGCTGTGTCCAGGTTGGTTCATCAGGTGCTCTGCTATGGCTGACAGAGAGAAAACAATCACGGACAGCTAATCACCTTTCAACAAAAGATTCCCCCAGGCACTAACAAGCTACACCAAACAACTGCCAGGCCATCAAATGCTAATCAAGGTGGCCAGTTGAAACATTCACACCCAGCTCCAGCAGACAAGAGTTCTTTGTCCCACCCTGGTCATTCCACAGATATATAAACCCTTTTTCCTAGTTCCAACAGACCTCACTACCTCTGAGGATGCTTGCCATAGATGCAGGCGCAACGTCAGGAGAGAATGCCTCTAGTACATGGCCATATAGCCCCAAAAAACCTACAACAACCCACTCTTTATTGATTTATTTATTTACAGCATTTTTGCTCCGCCCTTCTGAACCACCAAGGGGGGACTCAGCGCAACCCCCGAGGGGGGACTCCTCTCTGTTGTTGTTCTGTTCTAATTTTAGAGTTTTTTTAATACAGGCAGCCAGATTTTGTTCATTTTCATGGTTTCCTCCTTTCTGTTGAAATTGTCCACATGCTTGTGGATTTCCGTGGCTTCTCTGTGTAGTCTGACAAGGTGATTATTCGAGTGGTCCAGCATTTCTGTGTTCTCAAATAATATGCTGTGTCCAGGTTGGTTCATCAGGTGCTCTGCTATGGCTGACAGAGAGGAAACAATCAGGGACAGCTAATCACCTCTCAACAAAAGATTCCTCCAGGCACTAACAAGCCACACCAAAAAACTGCCAGGCCATCAAATGCTAATCAAGGTGGTCAGTTGAAACATTCACACCTAGCTCTAACAGACAAGAGTTCTTTGTCCCACCCTGGTTATTCCACAGATATAGCACCGGGATTGTAGCGCAGCTGGCTGAGTGTCAGCTGCATTAAGATCACTCTGACCAAAAGGTCATGAGTTCGAAGCCAGCCCGGGTTGGAGTGGGTTTCCAGCTAATTGTGTGTAGCCTGTTGTCGGCCTTTGCAACCTGAAAGACAGTTGAATCTGTCAAATAGAAAAATTAGGTACCACCTTAAAAAGTGTGGGGAGGCTAAATTAACTGATTTATGAGGCCATAAAGAAGACTCCAGCAAAGCATTCCAGCGCGGAAGCATGCGGGGAATGCAGAAGTGCTTCATCAGCATCGCAGATGAATAAATAAATATACAAATACATAAATAAATGTAAATAAACTTCGCAGGCCAGATTTTGACCCACAGATCTTGCAATTGGCACCTTTGCCTTAGAAAGACACCTTTATCAAGAAAGAATCCAATCTTTCTTGAGGCAGTTGCCTCCTGTGCCCTCCCCTTGGCCCACCTGCTGAGTGTAAAGGAAAGCCTTGGGAAGGGAGCGGAAGGGTTTCTCTGCCTCTTTCCCCGCTGTAGCCACTGACCCAAGACTCCCCTTCTGTCCAGATGCCTGCCCTGCAGGTCAAGGAAGTAAAATTATCCTTTTGATCTCTCAGCAACAATTGCACCACTGTCAATAGGACAGGCTGGTAAAAGGAGAGCTGGCTAATCTGTATTAAACCATTTCCTTCAGGCTAAGAAACCAAGGAGCACTCTCCCATTCACGGATTTAGGATTTCGGGCTTCCAAGGCCTTCCTTTTTTCTCTCTCGATCTCACTCTCTCTCTGAAAGCGTCTCCCTTTGCTAACCAGCATTTAGCCTGCACTATGTGCTACCTGTGGTGTTGGAGGAAAGTTCTGAGAGTGCCTTGGACCGCGAAATGATCCAACCAGTCCATACTTCAGGAAATAAAGCCCGACTGCTCATTGGAGGGAAGGATATTAGAGGCCAAGATGAAGTACTTTGGCCACATCATAAGAAGGGAAAGCTTAGAGAAGACAATTATGCTGGGGAAAATGGAAGGAAAAAGGAAGAGGGGCCGACGAAGGGCAAGATGGATGGATGGCATCTTTGAAATGACTGGATTGACCTTAAAGGAGCTGGGAGTGGTGACGGCCGACAGGGAGCTCTGGCGTGGGCTAGTCCATGAGGTCACGAAGAGTTGGAAACGACTGAATGAATGAACAACAACAACAACATCATGTCTCCTCTCAGCCTTCTCTTCTCCAGGCTAAACATGCCCAGCTCTTTAAGCCGCTCCTCATAGGGCTTGGTCTCCAGATCCTTGATCATTTTAGTATCCCTCCTCTGGACACATTCCAGCTTGTCAACATCTCTCTTCAATTGTGGTGCCCAATTGTGGTACTTTGGCCACATCATGAGAAGACAGGAAAGCTTAGAGAAGGCAATTATGCTCGGGAAAATGGAAGGAAAAAGGAAGAGGGGACGACCAACAAGGGCAAGATGGGTGGATGGCATCCTTGAAGTGACTAGCTTGACCTTGAAGGAGCTGGGGGTGGTGACGGCCGACAGGGTGCTCTGGCGTGGTATGGTCCATGAGGTCACGAAGAGTCGGAAGCGACTGAACGAATGAACAACAACAACAATGGAGTGGCAAGCTTACGGAGAGCAAAACTCATAGTGCAATAAGATAATAAGGAACTGTGGATGAAGCAATGGAACAACTGTTGTTGTTCATTCATTCAGTCGTCTCCGACTCTTTGTGACCTCATGGATCAGCCCATGCCAGAGCTCCCTGTCAGCCGTCACCACTCCCAGCTCCTTCAAGGTCAGTCCTTGTTCCATAGTTGTTCCGTAGTTGTTCCATTCTTTCCATTCCAGCCGAAAGGAGGAATGGAACAACTACGGACTTGATTTTGGATTGCATGATTTTAATAACTGTTTTTAAATTGAGTTGTTTGTCGGTGGGTTTTAATATAAATGAATGTTATTGTATCATCGATGTTTTAATTTTTTATGCGTTGTGTCTAAATGTTCTTTCATGTTTATGTTTTAATTTGGTTAGGTTAATTTATAGTTATATGTTATTGTCTTGTTGTTATCTCTTAGTTTTCACATGTATGTACAGCATTGATTTTGCCTTTATAATGTTGGAAATCTCTTTGAGTTCCCTTAGGGCAGTGTTTCTCAACCTAGGGGTCGGGACCCCTGGGGGGGGTTGCAAGGGGGTGTCAGAGTGGTCACCAAAGACCATCAGAAAACACAGTATTATCTGTTGGTCCTGGGGGTTCTGTGTGGGAAGTTTGGTCCAATTCTGTCATCGGTGGGGTTCAGCATGCTCTTTGATTGTGGGTGAACTATAAATCCCAGTAACTACAACTCCCAAATGTCAAGGTCTATTTTCCCCAAACTCAATCAGTGCTCACATTTGGGCAAATTGAGTATCCGTGCCAAGTTTAGTCCAGATCCGTCATTATTTGAGTCCACAGTGCTCTCTGGATGTAAGTGAACTACAACTCCAAAACTCAAGGTCAATGCCCACCTAACACTTCTAGTATTTTCTCTTGGTCATGGGAGTATTTTCTCTTGCTTATGGTTCAATCTCATTGCTGGCGGAGTTCAGAATGCTCTTTGATGTTCAGAATGTAGGTGAACTATAAATCCCAGCAACTACAACTCTCAAATGACAAAATCACACACACACACCCCAACCCCACCAGCATTCAAATTTGGATGTATCGGGTATGTGTGCCAAATTTGATCCAGTGAATGAAAATACATCCTACATAGCAGATATTTACATTATGATTCATAACAGTCGGCAAATTACAGTTATGACGTAGCAACAGAAATAATTGTATGGTTGGAGGTCACCACAAAATGAGGAACTGTATCAAGCATTAGAAAGGTTGAGAAGCACTGCCTTAGGGGGAGAAAATTATATTACATGTAATATTACTAATAATATTACAATACTAGCTTATTACAATAACATTACAATACTACAATATTACAATACCTGCCACGCGTGGCTGTGGCCAATCTTCCCTCCCTCTGTCTCTCCTTCTTTCTTTCTCTCCTTCCTTCCCTCTTTTTCTTTTCCATCTTTCCCTTCTTCTTTCTTCCTTCTCTACCTGTTTCTTTCCTCCCTTCCTTTGCTCTTTGGTTCCATCCTTCCTTCTATCCTTCCTTCCTTCCCTCCCTCTTTCGTTCCTTCTCTCCTTCCTTCCTGCTCTTTTTCCTTCCTTCTTTCACTTTTTAATTTCCTCCTCTCCTTCCTTCCTTCTTTACCTTTCTTTCTTTCTTTCTTTCTTTCTTTCTTTCTTTCTTTCTTTCTTTCCTTCTCTCCTTCACTTCTTCTTTCCCTCTTTCTCTCCTTCCTTCCTTCATTCCTTCCTTCCCCCTTTCTGTGTATTTTTGTTTTGTGTGTATAATATATATGCATATATGTGTGTGTATATATTTGTGTATGTATGTATATATTTGTGTATGTATGTATATATGTGTGTTTGTGTCTATATGTAGTTTTGTGTATGCATTGTAATGTATTTTTTGCTTTTTTGGCTGTGTTTTTCAATGTCTTTATGAGTGATGGTCATGTGTTGGACTGATAGGTGTCTTGTGGCCAAATCTGGTGTCAATTCGTCCAGTGGATTTGAAGTTATGTTAATCCCACAAACGAACATTACATTTTTATTTATATAGATAATGGTATAGTACAATATAGTAATATATAATGCTAATATTGTACTATGCTAATCTATCTATATATATAAATGCTCTGTGCATAATGAGTAGCTTAAAAACAAAAGAACCAATGAATGAAATCACACCAAATTTGGCAACAAAATGTCTTACAGTGCAAGGAGTGACCATCACTCAAAAAATTATGATTTTGTCATTTGGGAGTTGTAGTTGCTGGGATTTATAGTTCACCTACAATCAAAGAGCATTCTGAACTCCACCAAGGATGGAATTGAACCAAACTTTGCACACAGAACTCCCATGACCAACAGAAAATACTGGAAGGGTTTGGTGGGCATTGAACTTGAGTTTGGGAGTTATAGTTCACCTACATCCAGAGAGCACTGTGGACTCAAACAATGATGGATCTTGACCAAACTTGGCACAAGCATTCAATACGCCCAAATATGAACAAAGATGGAGTTTGGGGAAAATAGACCTTGATAATTGGGAGTTGTAGTCACTGGGATTCACAGTTCACCTACAATCAAAGAGCATTCTGAACCTCACGAACAACAGAATCGGGGCAAACTTCCCACACAGAACCCCCATGACCAACAGAAAATACTTAAGGCCATCCAGTCAAACTCCCTTCATCAGGGCAAGAAAACATAATCAAAGTCCTCTTGACAAAGAGCCATCCAGCCATAGATAGATAGATAGATAGATAGATAGATAGATAGATAGATATGATTCACACATGCAGAGATATAGTATCATAGATTTGAAAGGGACCCTTAAAGAAGGACTATGATATGTTGCATGTTCCAGGGTGGGCAAACCAGACACTCTCCACATCAACACTGACAAAGAAACAGCAAGAAATAGTGTTTACCCACAAGCATAAAGAAATTACATTTATTAGAAACCAACACTTTCTCATTACTTTATTTTTCAGATCACCAGACTGGGCCACAGCAACGCCTGGCAGCGGACAGCTAGTAATATAATATATTGTATGTATAAGCCGCTCTGAGTCTCCTTCAGGGTGAGAAAGGTGGCATATAAATGTCATAAATAAATAAATAAATAATGAAAGCAGCATATAAATAAATAAATAAATAAATAAATAAATAAATTCATTCTGCAGTGGCTCAAGGGCATGTGAGAGTCCCCGTGGCACAGTGGCTGAGCATTGGACAATGACTCTGGAGACCAGGATTCAAATCAGCCATGGGTGATTCTGGGTAGCGCACACACTCCCAGTTCCTGGAAACTCTGGCACAGGTTCACCTTAGGGTTGCCATAAATCAGAAATGACTTGAAAGCACACAATCATGCCAATTTATTCTATAATTTGGAATATTCTCTGGAAGTAGAAAGCCAGCCCAAGAGTGAACAAGCTGCTTCCCAACTTTCTCACCATTGGGTTGTTGTAGGTTTTTCCGGGCTATATGGCCATGTTCTGGAGGCAATTTTCTCACCATTGTTCAATGAAGGAAAAACTGTTTTTGCTGTAATGCCTGAGATCTGATTTGTTCGTTTTAGTGGATCAACCGATCCCTTTACACCACTTCATTTTGCTGTATGTAAATGTCCTTTGAGCCCATGCCCACCCTATTTACTTAGAATCATAGAATCAAAGAGTTGGAAGAGACCTCATGGGCCATCCAGTCCAACCCCCTGTCAAGAAGCAGGAATATTGCATTCAAACCACCCCTGACAAATGGCCATCCAGCCTCTGCTTAAAAGCTTCCAAAGAAGGAGCCTCCACCACACTCCGGGGCAGAGAGTTCCACTGCTGAACGGCCCTCACAGTCAGGAAGTTCTTCCTAATGTTCAGATGGAATCTCCTCTCTTGTAGTTTGAAGCCATTGTTCCGCGTCCTAGTCTCCAAGGAAGCAGAAAACAAGCTTGCTCCCTCCTCCCTGTGGCTTCCTCTCACATATTTATACATGGCTATCATATCTCCTCTCAGCCTCTCAGTTACTTATTACATTAGATCTGTCCATTATAGTTCTTAAGTTTTCATAGGCTGTAAGCCGCCTTGTGTCCCTTTCTTGGGAAAATGGTGGGACATGGAGGGTGGTTCCACACAACGGAACATTATAATCCAGTTTGGAAGAGGATTAAAGCAAACCAGTTTCGCTGTGCAGCATTTACTCAAACACCTGAAGAACTAGTTTGAGGCTGGGAAGGTGAACATAGTATCTGCAAATGGTGGATCAGAGCTCAACCCAGAATCGCATTATCCACAGCTAGACAAGCATGGGGAAATGAAGCTGTTCTCTTAACCCAGTGTTTCTCAACCTGGGGGTCGGGACAACTGGAGGGGTCACGAGGGGGTGTCCGAGGGGTCGCCAAAGACCATCAGAAAACAGTATTTTCTGTTGGTCATGGAGGTTCTGTGTGGGAAGTTTGGCCCAATCCAATCGTTGGTAGGATTCAGAATGCTCTTTGATGGTAGGTGAACTATAAATCCCAGCAACTACGAATCCCAAATGTCAAGGTCTGTTTCCCCCAAACTCCACCAGTGTTCTCATTTGGGCATATTGAGAATTTGTGCCAAGTTTGGTCCAGATCTATCCTTGTTTGAATGCACAGTGCTCTCTGGATGTAGGTGAACTACAACTCCAAAACTCAAGGACAATGCCCACCAAACCCTTCCAGTATTTTCTGTTGGTAATGGGAGTTCTGTGTGCCAAGTTTGGTTCAATTCCATCATTAGTGGAGTTCTGAATGTGTGCCACATTCCATCATTGGTGGAGTTCAGAATGCTCTTTGATTGTTGGTGAACTATCAATCCCACCAACTGCAACTCCAAAATGACAAAATAAATCCCCTCCAACCCCACCAGTATTCAAATTTGGGCGCATCAGGTATTTGTGCCCAATTTGGTCCAGTGAATTTCGGAACCAACAATGAAATTGAAATTGAAAGCCATTCAGCAGTGGAACTCTCTGCCCTGGAGTGTAGTGGAGGCTCTTTCTTTGGAAGCTTTTAAACAGAGTCTGGATGGCCATCTGTCAGGGGTGCTTTGAATGCAATATTCCTGCTTCTTGGCAGGGGGTTGGACTGGATGGCCCATGAGGTCTCTTCCAACTCTATGATTCTATGAACCAAACTTGGTAAACAGAACTCCCATGACCACCAGAAAATACTGAAAGGGTTTGGTGGGCATTGACCATGAGTTTTAGAGTTGTAGTTCACCAACATCCAGAGAGCACTGTGGACTCAAACAATGATGGATCTGGACCAATCTTAACACAAATACTCAATATACCCAAATTTGAACACTGGTGGAATTTGGGGAAAATAGACATTTGGGAGTAGCAGTTGCTGGGATTTATAGTTCACCTATAATCAAAGAGCATTCTGAAGCCCACCAAGGATAGAATTGGACCAAACTTCCCACATAGAACCCTCCATGACCAACAGAAAATACTGTTTTTTCTGGTGGTCTTTGGTGACCCCTCTGACACCCCCTTGCGACCCCCAGGGGTCCCGATCCCCAGGTTTAGAAACACTGATTTAGGATGATGCCAATTTCAAGCCCAGCATAGGATGCACTCTGATTGGCTGCAGTACATTATATGGTTTGTTCTGGACCTCCTGATGAGTTTTCTTTTTAATGTGCAGTTTCTGGCTTGACGTGTGCTGCAGCACATTGGGAGACACCCCACCCTCGAGCCGGGTTCGAACTGGATTATAGTGCCTATGTAGACGCACCCCGAGAAATACTCTACACCGGGGCTACTTAAACTGACCCCTTTCCACCTGAGCCACTGTTTGGAGACCCCAGGTAAAGGTAAAGATAAAGGTAAAAGTTTCCCCTGACATTAAGTCTAGTCATGTCTGACTCTGAGCATTGGTGCTCATTTCCATTTCTAAGCCAAAGTGCTGGCAATGTCCATAGAAGCCTCCAAGATCACGTGGCCAGCATGACAGCATGGAATGCCATTACCTTCCCGCAGAAGCGGTTTCTATTGATCTACTCACATTTGCATGTTTGTGAACTGCTAGGCTGGCAGAAGCTGGGCCTAACTGCAGGAGCTCACCCCGCTCCCCGGATTCGATGCACTGACCTTTTGGTCAGCAATTCAGAAGCTCAGCGGTTTAACCCGCTGTGCCACCAGGGGGGTAAATAAAATTAGAATGTACTGATCAAAAGTCTATCCTATATGTGAAAGATCTATGGTCTAAGCATTAAATAATTTATTACTACTGTATCAATTTAAAAACTCTAAAATCAAGACAGTAAATAAAGAGCAACACTCTAAAAGAAGGGGAATTCCAGACAAGAATCAATCATGGCCAGCTAACACCTCCCAACAAAGGATTCCCCCAGACAGCAACCAGCCAGGCTTTGAAGTTCCAAGGCCAATCAATGCTAATTAATTAAGGTGGACAATCCAAAAAGACAAGAGTTCTTTCTCCGACCCTGGACATTATTCCACAGATATATAAACCTCACTTGCCCAGTTTCCAACAGAACCTCTCAACCTCTGAGGATGTGGGTGAAACATCAGGAGAGAATGCTTCTGGAGGATGGCCAGACAGCCTGGAAAACCCACAGCAACCCATTTGAACATTTCTTGGAAATGTTTGAAACTGGACAAGTGAAGTTTACATATCCGTGGAATGATGACCAGGGAGGGCGAAAGAACTCTTTTCTGTTGGAGGCAAGTGTGAATGTTGCAACTGGCCACTTTGATTAACACTGAATAGCCTTGTGGCTGCAAAGCCTGGCTGCTTCCTGCCTGGGGGGTCCTTTGTTGGGAAGTGTTAGCTTGCCCTGATAGTTTCCTGTCTGGAATTTCTGAGTGTTGTTCTTTATTTAGTATCCCGATTTTAGATATATATATTTTTGTTCATTTTTATCGTTTCCTCCTTTCTTCCCTCAGGCAGGAAGCAGCAAGGTATTGAAACTGCAAGGCCATTCAATGGTAATCAAGCAGGCCAGTTGAAACATTCACACGTGCCTGAAACAGACACGTGTTCTTTCCTCCAGCCTGGACAATATTCCACAGATATATAAACCCCACTTTCCTACTTTCCAAAAGACCTCACAAGCTCTGAGGATGCCTGCCATAGATGCAGGTGAAACATCAGCAGAGAATGCTTCTGGAACATGACCGGACATCCTGGAAAACTCACAGCAACCCAATAAATCAGTAGTTCTCAACCTTCCTAATGCTGCAACCCCTTAATACAGTTCCTCATGTTGTGGTGACCCCCAACCATAACATTATTTTAGTTGCTACTTCATAACTGTCCTTTTACTACTGTTATGAATCGTAATGTAAATATCTGATATGCAGGATGTATTTTCATTCAATGGACCAAATTTGGTGGAAATACCGGATAAGCCCAAATTTGAATATTGGTGGGGTTTTTGATTTTGTCATTTGGGAGTTGTAGTTGCTGGGATTTATAGTTCACCTACTATCAAAGAGCATTCTGAACTCCACCAATGATGGAATTGAACCAAACTTGGCACACAGAACTCCAACAGAAATGACCAACAGAAAATGCTGGGAGCGTTTGGTGGGCAATGACCTTGGGTTTAGGAGTTGTAGTTCACCTACATCCAGAGAGCACTGTGGACTCAAACGACGATAGATCAAGACCAGACTTGGCATGAATACTCAATATGCCCAATCTGAACACCGGTGGAGTTTGGGGAAATTAGACCTTGACATTTGGGAGCTGTAGTTGCTGGGATTTCTAGTTCACCTACAATCAAAGAGCATTCTGAACCCCACCAACGATGGAATTGGGCCAAACTTCCCATACAGAACCCCCATGACCAACAGAAAATACTGTCTTTTCTAATGGTCCTGACTCCCAGGTTGAGAAATGCTGCAATAAATGAAGTGTTTGCAAACTTTGTGAAACAAGATGATTTTCCTGTGTATGAAGTCCAGCAGAAGCCTTTTCTGCAGAGTCAATTGCAAACGCTCCACAGTTATTGCTAATAGGTTGGTGGAAATCTGAGGCTCGATGGCCATCTGTCAGGGATACTTTGGTTGTGGCTTTTCTGCATGGCAAGGGGTTGGACTAGAGGGCCCCTGTGGTTGCTTCCAACTCTTCTAGGGTTCTATGCAATGCCTAGGTTTTCCCATGACTTCCATATAGAATCATAGAGTTGGAAGAGACCTCATGGACCATCCAGTCCAACCCCCTGCCAAGAAGCAGGAAAACTGCATTCAAAACACCCCCCGACAAATGGCCATCCAGCCTCTGTTTAAAAGCTTCCAAAGAAGGAGCCTCCAGCACACTCCGGGGCAGAGAGTTCCACTGCTGAACGGCTCTCACAATCAGGAAGTTCATCCTCATGTTCAGATGGAATCCCCTCTCTTGTAGTTTGAAGCCATTGTTCCGCATCGTAGTCTCCAAGGAAGCAGAAGACAAGCTTGCTCCCTCCTCCCTATGACTTCCTCTCACATATTTATACATGGCTATCATGTCTCCATGGATAAGGGAGAAAGGCAGGGAGTTTCAGAAGAACATCTATTTCTGTTTTATTGACTATTCCAAAGCCTTTGACTGTGTGGATAATAAATTGTGGCAAGTTCTTGGTAGTATGGGCATACCAAATCACCTTGTCTCTCTCCTGAGGAATCTGTACAAGGACCAAATAGAAACAGGAAGAACTGACCATGGAACAACAGACTGTTTCAAGATTGGGAAAGGCGTACGGCAGGGTTGTATACTCTCACCCAACCTATTCAACTTGTATGCAGAACACATCATGCAACGTGCAGGACTTGACAAATGCAAAGCTGGAGTTAAATTTGCTGGAAGAAACATTAACAACCTTAGATATGCAGATGACACCACTTTGATGGCCAAAAGCAAGGAGGAGCTGAGGAGCCTTCCAATCAAGGTGAAAGAAGAAAGCGCAAAGTATCAAAAAAACCAAGATTATGGCAACAAGAATGATTGACAACTGGGAAATGGAGGGAGAAAACGTGGAGGCCGTGACAGAGTGATGCGGGAGGGAGCCAGGAGCGCCGCTAGTATTTCTAGGTGCAAAGATGACTGCAGATGCACATTGCAGCCAGGAAATCAGGAGACGCTTACTTCTTGGGAGGAGAGCAACAACCAATCTCGATAAAATAGTGAAGAGTAGAGACATCACACTGGCAACGAAGATCTGCATAGTTAAAGCAATGGTATTGCCCATAGTCACCGATGGATGTGAGAGCTGGATCATAGGGAAGGCTGAACGAAGGAAGATAGATGCTTTTGAACTAACTAAAGTTCTGAGAGTGCCTTGGACTGCGAGAAGATCCAACCAGTCCATACTTCAGGAAATAAAGCCCGACTGCTCATTGGAGGGAAGGATAGTAGAGGCAAAGATGAAGTACTTTGGCCACATAATGAGAAGAAAGGAAAGCTTAGAGAAGACAATTATGCTGGGGAAAATGGAAGGAAAAAGGAAGAGGGGCCAACCAAGGGCAAGATGATGGATGGTATCCTTGTAGTGTCTGGATTGACTTTGAAGGAGCTGGGGGTGGTGATGACCGACAGGGAGCTCTGGCGTGGACTGGCCCATGAAGTCACAAAGTCGGAAACGACTGAATGAATCAACAACAACATGACATTCCTGGCCCATGTTCACCTTCCTCCCCACAAGGATTCCAAGATCGACAGGGAGCTCTGGTGTGGGCTAGTCCATGAGGTCACGAAGAGTTGGAAACAACTGAATGAATGAACAACAACAACAGCAACAACAACAACAACAACAACATGTCTCCTCTCAGCCTTCTCTTCTTCAGACTAAACATGCCTAGCTCTTTAAGCCGCTCCTCATAGGGCTTGTTCTCCAAACCCTTGATCATTTTAGTCGCTCTCCTCTGGACACATTCCAGCTTGTCAATGTCTCTCTTCAGTTGTGGTGCCCAGAATTGGACACAATAACATAGAGCCCAGGGGACTCCATTCGGGGTGGGGACCCCACAGTTAGAGGAGCTCACCCACATTCACAGCACAAACCAAATAATGTAGGCGAAGCATCAATCCAATGCAAAGAACCAGAGGAATAGCCCGACAATACAAGAGAGGAATCTTGTATTGTCGGGCCATTAATGAAAACCAGCCGGCATGACCGTTTGCAGCCTCTCCAAAGGCAGATGTGCTCCCCTCCTCTTTTGGGACCCCCCAAATCCCCCCAACTCCAAATCCCAAAACCAGAGAGACACCCAGTTGTTCTGGGATGTCGGCTTCCTTCCCCACTCCCCCCCAAAACCCCAACCATTTGCTTCCCTCTCCCCCAAAGTTGTACCTTGGCTTTCGGCTTGGAAGTTGGGGGTTTCTGCCCACTCCCACGTCCCCTTGAGTCCAGAACTTGCATCCACACCCCTTGGATTTCTCTCTCTCTCTCTCTCTTTCAATCTCTCTGGGATTCCATCCGTTCTTTCCTCTTCCAGCCCTGAAGACACAATCGCAGCTCTGGAGGCTCACACACAATGGGATGCAATGCATGCATTGCAAAGCCCACATCAGGGGGGCAGGGGGGCGGGGTTGGAGAGGAGGGGGACCCGCCTCACTTTCTGATCGCCCCTTCCTCCCCTCGGCCTTAAAGACACAGCAACCCACAAGAGTCCAGGAGCCCCTCTTCTTCTTTCCATGTGAGACCCACAAGAGAGAGGGGTCTTCTTAGGGACTGCATTCACTTCCAGTGCAACAGAACTCCCTCTCCTGTTTACATTCTTGTGTGCCTTCAAGCCATTGACTCCTCATAGTGACTCTATCACAGGCATGGGCCAACTTCAGCCCTCCTTCCAGGACTTGAAGTGGTTCTCAACCTGGGGTCCCCAGATGTTTTTGGCCTACAATTCCCAGAAATCCTAACAGCTGGTAAACTGGGTTGTTGTAGGTTTTTTCGGGCTATATGGCAGTGTTTCTCAACCTTCCTAATACTATGACCCCTTAATAGAGTTCCTCTGTTCTGTTGACCCCCAACCATAACATTATTTTTGTTGCTACTTCAAAACTATAATTTTGCTACTGTTATGAATCGTAATGTAAATATCTGATATGCAGATATTCAAATTCCAAATACCCGATATGCCCAAATTTGAATACTGGTGGGGTTGTGGGTAATTGATTTCGTCATTTGGAAATGTTGGAGGTGCTGTGATTTATAGTTCACCTAAAATCAAAGAGCCTTCTGAACTCCACCAATGATGGAATTGAATAAAATTTGGCACACAGAATTCCCATGACCAAGAGAAAATGCTGGGAGGGCCTGGTGGACACTGACCTTGAGTTTCTGGAGTTGTAGTTCACCTACACCCAGAGAACACTGTGGACTCAAACCATGGTGGATCTGGACCAAACTTGGCACAAATACTCAATATGCCCAAATGTGAACACTGGTGGAGTTTGGGGAAAATAGACCTTGACATTTGGGAGTTGTAGTTGTTGGGATTTATAGTTCACCCACAACGAAATAGCATTCTGAACCCCACCAATGATAGAATTGGACCAAACGTCTCACACAAAACCCCCATGACCAACAGAAAATACTATGTTTTCTGATGGTCTTTGGCGACCCCTCTGACACCCCCTCGTGACCCCTCCAGGGGTCCCGACCCCCAGGTTGAGAAACACTGTTCTAGAGGCCATTTTCAATGGAAATCCACAAGCATGTAGACAATTTCAACAGAAAGAAGGAAACCATGAAAATGAACAAAATCTGGCTACCAGTATTAAAAAAACTCTAAAATTAGAACAGCACAAACAAGGACATATAATCACCTCTCAAGAAAAGATTGCTCCAGGCACTGCCAGGCAATCAAATGCTAATCAATACACTAACAAGCCACACCAAAAAACTGCCAGGTCATCAAATGCTAATCAAGGTGGTCAGTTGAAACATTCACACCTAGCTCCAGCAGACAAGAGTCCTTTGTCTCACCCTGGTCATTCCACAGATATATAAACCCTTTTCCCAGTTCCAACAGACCTCACTACCTCTGAAGACGCTTGCCATAGAGGCAGGCGAAATGTCAGGAGAAATGCCTCTAGAACATGGCCATATAGCCCGAAAAAACCTACAACTACCCAGTGATTCCGGCCATGAAAGCCTTTGACAATACAGCTGGTAAACTGGCTGGGATTTCTGGGAACTGTAGGCCAAAAACATCTGGGGACCCAAGGTTGAGAGCACTGATTTATAGAATCATAGACACCTCATGGGCCATCCAGTCCTACCCTCTGCCAAAAAGCAGGAAAATTTCACCCCTGACAGATGGCCATCCAGCCTCTGTTTAAAAGCTTCCAAAGAAGGAGCCTCCACCACACTCCAGGGCAGAGAGTTCCACTGCTCAACAGCTCTCACAGTCAGGAAGTTCTTCCTAATGTTCAGATGGAATCTCCTTTCTTGTAGTTTGAAGCCATTGTTCCACGTCCTAGTCTCCAGGGCAGCAGAAAACAAGCTTGCTGCCTTCTCCCTATGACTTCCTCTCATGTATTTATACATGGCTACCATGTTTCCTCTCAGCCTTCTCTTCTTCAGGCTAAACATGCCCAGCTCTTTATGCCGCTCCTCATACAGCTTGTTCTGTAGACCAGGAGTCCTCAAACTAAGGCCCGGGGGCTGGATATGACCCTCCAAGGTCATTTACCTGGCCCTCGCTCAGGGTCAACCTAAGTCTGTAACGACTTGAAAGCACACAACAACAACAACAACAACAACAACAATCCTATCTCATCTGCTCAAAGCAGGCCCACACTTCCCATTGAAATACTAATAAGCTCATATTTGTTAACATTGTTCTTTGATTTAATTATTGTATTGTTTATAAGATATGTGCAGTGTGCATAGGAATTCATTCATGTTTTTTTTTTTCAAGTTATAATCCGGCCCTCCAACATTTTGAGGGATTGTGACCTGGCCCTCTGTTTAAAAAGTGTGGACCCCTGCTCTAGACCCTCTTGATCCATCATGTCTCCTCTCATCCTCTTCTTCAGGCTAAACATGCCCAGCTCTTTAAGCCGCTCCTCATACGGCTTATTCTGTAGACCCTTGATCATTTTAGTCGCCCTCCTTTGGGCACATACCAGCTTGTCAATATCCCTCTTCAATTGTGGCGCCCAAAATTGGATACAACCAATTGGTCTAACCAAGGCAGAATAGAATAGACTTCCCTGGATCTAGACACTATATTCCTATTGATGCAGGCCAAAATCCCATTGTCTTTTTTTGCTGCTGCCTCATGTTGTTGGCTCATGCTTAACTTGCTGTCCACGAGGACCCCAAGATTTTTTTCACACGTACTGCTCTCGAGCTACGCGTCCCCCATTCTGTCTCTTTTCATTTCATTTTTTCTGCCTAAGTGGAGTATCTTCCATTTGTCACCGTTGAACTTCATTTTGTTAGTTTTGGCCCATGTCTCTAATCTGTCAAGATCGTTTTGAATTCTGCTCCTGTCCTCTGGAGTATTGGCTATCCCTCCCAATTTGGTGTCGTCTGCAAACTTGATGATCATACCTTCTAACCCTTCATCTAAGTAATTAATAAAGATGTTGAACAGGACCGGGCCCAGGACGGAACCCTGCGGCACTCCACTAGTCACTTCTTTCCAGGATGAAGAGGAAGCATTGGTGAGCACCCTCTGGGTTCGTCCGCTTAACCATTTACAAATCCACCTAACCGTAGTTTTGCCTAGCCCACATTGGACTAGTTTCCTTGCCAGAAGGTCATGGGGGACCTTGTCGAAGGCCTTACTGAAATCCAGGTACGCTACATCCACGGCATTCCCCGCATCTACCCAGCTTGTAACTCTATCGAAAAAAGAGATCAGATTAGTCTGGCATGACTTGTTTTTGATAAATCCATGTTGACTATTAGCAATGACCGCATTTGTTTCTAAGTGTTTGCAGACCACTTCCTTAACAATCTTTTCCAGAATCTCGCCTGGTATCAACGTGAAACTAACCGGACGGTAATTGTTTGGGTCATCCTTTTTTCCCTTCTTGAAGATTGGGACCACATTGGCCCTCCTCCAATCTGCTGGGACTTCTCCCGTTCTCCAAGAACTCTCAAAGATGATTGGCACTGGTTCCGAGATAACTTCTGCTAGTTCCTTCAATACTCTTGGGTGCAGGTGATCCGGCCCCAGGGACTTGAACTTGTTTAGAGCGATCAGGTATTCCTGGATGACTTGTTTCCCAATTTGGGGTTGGATGTCCTCTAATCCCTCATCCACTCCATCTTGCTGAGGTTGAAGATGACTTTCTTTTTGTGAGAAGACCGAGGCAAAGAAGGGTCACAAGAGTCCAGGAGCCCCTCCTCTTCTCTGAGTGAGACCCACAACAGTGGGGTCTTCTTAGGAACTGCATTCACCTCCAATACAATTGCTCTCCCTTTCCTGTTTACATTCTTGTGTGCCTTTAAGACATTGACTCCTCATAGTGACTCTAACACAGGCATGGGCCAACTTCGGGCCTCCCTCCAGGTGTTTTGGACTTCAACTCCAGTGGTGGGAGTTGAAGTCCAAAACACGTGGAGGGTGGCCCGAAGTTGGCCCATGCCTGATCTAGATCCTCTAGTGCAGTGGTTCTCAACCTGGGGTCCCCAGATGCTTTTGGCCTTCAACTCCCAGAAATCCTAACAGCTGGTAAACTGGCTGGGATTTCTGGGAGTTGTAGGCCAAAAACATCTGGGGACCCCAGGTTGAGAACCACTGCTCTAGTGCAACGCAATGCAATGCAACTCTTCAGAGACTCAAGTCAATGTCACGCTCTGGCTGTCACTGTTGGAAATAGCAAACTTCTACAAGCTGATCGAAAGGTGACAGGTTCGAATCTGGGGAGCAGGGTGAGCTCCCTCTGTTAGCCCCAGCTTCTGTCAACTTAGCAGTTCAAAAACATGAAAATGTGAGTAGATGAATAGGTACTGCTCTGGTGGGAAGGTAAGAGCGCTCCATGCAGTCATGCCAGTGGCCACATGACCTTGGAGGAGTCTACAGACAACGCCAGCTCCTCAGCTTAGAAATGGATATGAGCACCAACCTCCAGAGTTGGACACAACTGGACTTAATGTCAGGGGAAAACCTTTACCTTTACCTACAAGTCTCCTATACGATTTATTTATTTATTTAAAACTTTTATATCCCAATCTTCTCACCTTCGTAGAGGGACTCAGACCGGCTTATAGCAAGGATTCAATAATACTAATACTAGTTACCAGCCGTCCCCTGCTACGCGTTGCTGTTGGCCCAGTCTGGTGATCTGGAAAATAAAGTAATGAGAAAGTGCTGGTTTCTAATATATGTTATTTCTTTATGCTTGTGGGTAAACAGCATTTCTTGCTGTTTCTTCAGAATGCTCGTTGATTGTATGTGAACTATAAATCCTAGTAACGACAACTCCCAAATGTCAAGGTCTATTTTCCCCAAACTTCATCTGTGTTCATATTTGGGCATATGGAATATTCGTGCCAAGTTTGGTCCAGATCCATTATTGCTTGAGTTCTCTGGATGTAGGTGAACTACAACTCCCTCTACGTCCCACCCCGGAATTTGAGATCATCTGGGGAGGCCCTGCTCTCGACCCCACCGCTATCACAAGTGAGGTTGGTGGGGACGAGGAGCAGGGCCTTTTCAGTGGTGGTCCCTCACCTGTGGAACTCACTCCCGGGGGAAATTAGGGCATCAACATCCCTCTTCACCTTCAGGAGGAAGGTAAAGATGTGGTTGTGGGACCAGGCCTTTGGGCAATCTGACAACTAGATATGGACAACCAGATGGATAGGACTGAAAGGACTGACAATTGTGGAATTGGAATTTGAACTATGAGTTTTGAAACGCTGAAACGCTGACCGTCAACAAGGAGAAATGGTTTGTATTGGTTTTATTGCTTTTATTGGTTTTATGGTTGTTTTTGCCTTACAATAATTATTGTTTTCTCTTAATTGATGTTATTGCTAGAATTGCTGTTTTCTGTTAACTGATGTTATTTGTCTTATTACTGTTATGTGATGCAGGCATCGAATTGTGCCTTGCTTTTGTAAGCCGCCCTGAGTCCCCTCTGGGGTGAGAAGGGCGGGGTAGAAGCAACCGAAATAAATAAATAAATAAACTCCAAAACTCAAGGTCAATGCCCACCAAACCCTTTCGGTATTTTCTCTTGGTCATGGGAGTTCCATGTGCCAAGTTTGGTATGATTCAATTGTTGGTGAAGTTCAGAATGCTCTTCAATTGTTGGTGAACTATAAATCCCAGCAACTACAACTCCCAAATGACAAATTCCATTTTTTTTGAGTGATGGTCTCTCCTTGGGTTAGTAGGTGTCTTGTGGTTAAATTTGGTGGCAATTCATCCAGCGGTTTTTGAGTTATGTTAATCCCAGAAACATTACATTTTTATTTATTTAGATTTGTTATGTATATAATTCAGATTGCTTACTATATTGTCTATGTATGTATTGGTATGCAGTTTTCCCTTAACTCTATGTTGTTCAAGGTTGTGGGAGGGACTGCAAAATATGTGATCAGATCTAGGACTTATTTATTTATTTATTTATTTCGGTTACTTCTACCCCGCCCTTCTCACCCCGAAGGGGACTCAGGGCGGCTTACAAAGGCACAATTCGATGCCAGCATCACATAACAGTAAAAAACAAATAGCGTCAATTAACAGTTAAACAACCATTCCTGCATTACACCAGTAAAACCAATACAAACCCAATTACTCCTCATTGACGGTCAGCGTTCGCTATCTCATAGTCCAAATTCCATTTCCACATTGTCAGTCCTGTCAGTCCTAATCGTCTGATTGTCCTTATCTAGTTGTCAGATTGCCGAAAGGCCTGGTCCCACAACCATGTCTTTACTTTCCTCCTGAAGGAGAGGAGGGATGTTGATGCCCTAATTTCCCCCAGGAGTGAGTTCCACAGGTGAGGGGCCACCACTGAGAAGGCCCTGCTCCTCGTCCCCACCAACCTCACTTGTGATAGCGGTGGGGTCGAGAGCAGGGCCTCCCCAGATGATCTCAAACTCCGGGGTGGGACGTAGAGGGAGATGTGTTCGGACAGATACACTGGACCAGAACCGTACAGGGTTTTGTAGGTCAAAACCAATACCTTGAATTGTGCTCGGAACTGAATCGGCAGCCAGTGGAGCTGACACAGCAGGGGGGTAGTGTGCTCCCTGTATGACGCTCCAGTGAGTAATCTGGCTGCCGCTCGCTGGACCAGTTGAAATTTCCGAACAGTCTTCAAGGGCAATCCCAAGTAGAATGCAATGCAGTAGTCTATTCGGGATGTAACAAGAGCGATGGCCCCAGTCATCCACGCTCTGGTTATACACATACACCGTATAGACTACTGCATTATGCTCTACATGGGGTTGCCTTTGAAGACTGTTCAGAAGTTTCAAATGGTCCAACGGGTGGTAGCCAAATTGCTCACCGGAGTGGCATACAGGGAGCATACAACCTCCCATTACATCAGCTCCACTGGCTGCCAGTATGCTACTGGCCACAATTCAAAGTGCTGGCTTTAGCCTTAAACGCCCTAAACAGTTCTGACCCCCAGGTTGAGAAACACTGTTCTAAGGTCATGCCATAATGGCCAGGGAAGGTTGACAAAATCTGCTCACTCCAAGGAGCTTCTTTTCTCAATGTCTTGCCTTTTTATAGCCTTTTCCTTCCTGCTCACCCCTACCTATGCTAAGATGGCCACATTGGCACACAGCACCAACAGGAGGCACATTACAACAAACCAAGATGAGCGGATTCCCTTTGAAATGTTACACGCACTGATCACACTACTAGAAAACAGTTATTATAACAATTGAGGTGATGCAGTTGCTTGATGCCCTCACAGCCGGTAATTACAGACTTGCCTTTTTTCCCTTTGGTATTTACCTTCGTATTCCATACAGAGCTTTTAGTATCATAATACACAATTATTTAAATAGGAATCTTTCCTTTTGTGATGAATAAATCATTGGCAGTGGTTAAAATACAGTCATTAACTTTCAACCGAAACACACCAATCATGTGGTTCAACTACTGGTACATAAATTACTGTATTTAATCAAATAATTGTTGCCCTTTCCCCCTTTTTAAATAAAAGGGGCAGTGCAATTATTACTTTTGTTGCAGAAGTAAATATTAGCTGCCCCCTTTTAGCAAGGGCGCAACACACATTCGGCCATCAATTTACCCAAAGACCCACCTGCCCACTGCTTCACTCACTCACTTGCCCGTCCACCCACTCATTCATCTAATCATCCATCCACACATCCACCCATTCACCTTAAATTGGAATTGATAATGTGGTTCTACTTATTTATTTATTTACAGTATTTATATTCTGCCCTTCTCACTCCACAGGGGACTCAGGGTGAATTACAATGTACATATACATGGCAAACATTCAATGCCATAGACACACAAAATATATAGACCAACACTCAGAGGCTATTTAACATTCCAGCTTTCCTTGAGGGTATTCTGGCCAACAGGGGAGCTATCCCTTCTCCGACCATTTCTGACACTGATGAAGTACTTCCTCTTTCTTTGCATGCTTGGCCTCGTAAATTAGTTTTTATGGCCTCGTAAATTAGTTAAATTAGCCTCCCCGCATAATCGGTACCTAAATTTCCTATATGAGAGATGCAACTGTCTTTCGGGCTGCAAAGGTGGACAGCAAGCTACACAAATTTCTCGGAAACTCACTCCATCCCAGGCTGGCTTTGAACTCATGATCTTTTGGTCAGTAGTGATCTTAATGCAGCTGACTTCCAGCCAGCTGCGCCACTTATCCACTTAGGACAGCGTTCATCAACCTGAGGATTGGGACCCTGGGGGTGGGTGGATTGCGAGGGGATTTCAGAGGTAGTGTTGTGGCTGAGATGTTCTCTGATGATGAGGATGATGGGATTCAGATTCCTGGCTCTTTTTCTGTGCCTCAGATCTCTAGGCCTGCTTCTAGGTCTTTTTCTGAGGCTCCCACAGACAGTGCAGAGTCAACACAGCGGTTCTCAGAAGAAAGGAATTTCAACGAAGTAGATAGCAAACAGGTGGAGAGGCCTTTGCCTCCTTCCCACGCTGATAGTGAAAGTGCGGAAAGTCTTGATAGTGACCTGACCCGGCAAGCCCGTCTTGATTTGCAGGTCAGGCGGAGTTCTCGCTTAGCCGGCAGACGAGAAACCAGCTCAGGGAAAGGTCATCGCAATGCTTTCATGTTGGTGAGAGCATAATGTTTTCATGTTAGAAAGATATTTAGGCTTCTTGCAAACAAAGAGAAAGCGTCAGTTCAACGTAGCTTGTTAGCCTGAAAGCTTCATGGAATAACCTTAGCTGGAAAGCAGCACGCTTGGGATTTCTTGCTTTGTGATTCTTGGAGCAATTGTTTTACTGCTTGTATCATGGACTCTGTTTTGAACTTTGCCTAAAGGATTGTGCCTCTTGTTTTTACCTGAAGATCTTTGGAACTATATTCTGCATTTAACCTAAATCTTTGGAACTTTGCAATGCTTATTCTTTATTTTGACTTGGACTTTTTCCTCAATAAACTATAAAACTACAGCTCTTGTGTGGTGGTGTTTGGAAGCAAGACGAAGCTTACTCTGAGTTGCAACAGGTTTCGCCAAAGACCACCAGAAAACATATATTTTAGGAACCCCTTTGACAGAGACAGCTGAAGATCTCTCCGCCTGTCCTTCTCTTCCTTTTTGGAAACAGACAGCGAAAACTGTCTTCCGCTGTGATTGGCTGGCCTCTCAGCCAAGGCCGGGGGGCGGGGCGGTGCGATTTCTGCGTCTCCAAGTGAGGAGGGGAGAGCATACATGCTCAGCGCATGGCACTGTGGTGCTCATGCAAGGGAGAGCGGGTGAGGCTGGAGGGAGGCTCATGCCAGCGGGTCCCTTCAAGGCATGATGGTTCTGCGTGAGAAGTTTGGCCCAATCCTATCATTGCTGGGTTCAGAATTCTCTTTGATTGTAGGCGAACTATAAATCCCAGCAACTACAACTCCCAAATGTCAAAGTCTATTTTCCCCAAACTCCACCAGTGTTCACATTTGGGTATATTGAGTACTCACGCCAAGTTTGGTCCAGGGAATGAAAATACATCCTACATCTCAGATACTTACTTACTTACTTAGGCGATCCCTCGTTTTGCGAGGATGATTGTCTTCCAATATTCTTGTGGGTCCGTATGTGGCTGTGGAGCCCTGTTTTTGCTCTGCATCTTCTTCCGCAGTGAGGGCATTGGTTTCCAGGTGGAAGGCGGTCTCGGTTGGCTTGACGTGCCTTCTTCTTGGCACGCTTCTCCCTTTCGCCCTCCATTCGTGCCTCCTCAAATTCTGCAGTACTGCTGGTCACAGCTGACCTCCAGCTGGGCTTCCCAGTTCTCAGTGTCTATGTCAGAGTTTTTAAGGTTGGCTTTGAGCCCATTTTTAAATCTCTTTTTCTGTCCACCAACATTCCGTTTTCCATTCTTGAGTTCGGAGTAGAGCAACTGTTTTGGGAGACGGTGGTCGGGCATTCGGACAACGTGGCCAGTCCAGCGGAGTTGGTGGCGGAGGACCATTGCTTCAATGCTGGTGGTCTTTGCTTCTTCCAGCACGCTGACGTTTGTCCGCCTGTCTTCCCAAGAGATTTGCAGGATTTTCTGGAGGCAGCGCTGATGGAATCGTTCCAGGAGTTGCATGTGACGTCTGTAGACAGTCCACGTCTCACAGGCATATAGCAGGGTTGGGAGGACAATAGCTTTATAAACAAACACTTTGGTATCCCTACGGATGTCCCGGTCCTCAAACACTCTCTGCTTCATTCGGAAAAATGCTGCGCTCGCAGAGCTCAGGCAGTGTTGTATTTCGGTGTCGATGTTGACTTTGGTGGAGAGGTGGCTGCCAAGGTAGTGGAAATGATCAACATTTTGTAATGTTACACCATTAAGCTGTATCACTGGCTTTGGAGAGGGGTTGGCTGGTGTCTGCTGGAACAGCACTTTGGTTTTTTCAATGTTCAATGACAGGCCGAGCTTCTCGTATGCTTCTGCAAAGGTGTTTAGAGTGGCTTGTAGATCTTCTTCTGAATGCGCACAGGCGACATTGTCATCAGCATACTGGAGTTCTATAACAGATGTTGTTGTAACCTTGGTTTTGGCTTTCAGTCTGCTGAGGTTGAATAGTTTGCCATCTGTCCGATAGATGATTTCCACTCTGGTGGGAAGCTTCTCATCAACAAGGTGAAGTATCATAGCGATGAAGATGGAGAATAAAGTTGGGGCAATAACACATCCCTGTTTGACACCTGATTCCACCTACATCTCAGATATTTACATTATGATTCATAACAGTAGCAAAATTACAATTGTGGAGTGGCAACGAAAATATTGTTATGTTTGGGTGTCACCACAATACAAGGAACTGTCTTAAGGGGTCGCGGCATTAGGAAGGTTGAGAAACACTGTGTTGATAGGAGAAGCTATTGATCTCAGCTCATGCCTGCTTGAGCTATCTTCTTTCTTCCTCCTCTATCAGATCAGATTCCTTGCCAGACAAGGAGGCAGTGAAAAGCAGAGGAGGGGAGGGCAACCTTTTCATTGCCAGGACAGCATTAACATTCCTGGTTTAAGGCGAGATTGCAGCTCAAAGGAAAAGAAACAACCCAACCAGCAGGAAAGCCTGCGAAACTGAGGGATGGTTGCCATGGCTAGCAGTCGTATCAGCCCAGGGGTCAGCTGCCAGGCATGCTTTGAAGTGGAGTGCTGCGAGGGGAGAGGTTGGTCACAGCTGGATGGAAGGGGCTGCTTTTCTCCTCCTGGCAACGCACAGCATCAAAGGCGTTCCGGTGACATGATCTCCGCCTGCACTTCAGCCAGCATGCATGACACCAAATTGGGAGGGATAGCGAATACTCCAGAATTCAAAATGACCTTAATAGATTAGAGAGCCGGGCCAAAACTAACAAAATGAGAAGGAGAAATGTAGGATACTTCACTTAGGCAGAAAAAAAAATGAAATGCAAAGATACAGAGGATGCCTGGCTCCACAACAGAGCTAAATGCAAGGGAGATCTTGGAGTTTTTGTGAACAAGTTGGGTATGGGCCAACAATGAGATGCAGTGGCTTTAAAAGTCAGTGGGATTTTGGGCTGCATCGAAAGAATCGTGTCTACAGCAGTGGTTCCCAACCTTTTTTTGACCAGGGACCACTCTCCAATATTAGTACCAAAAGGGTTACGAGTCAGTTTTTGGACAACTTTAGATTCAGTTTGATTATTTGGGATGCTGATTCAGAAAATTGCATTGGATAGGCCATATCAGTTCTAGTTTCTGATACAGAACATATGCCATCCAGTGGTCGCTATCTGCTCGCCCACAGAAAACCATATTTAATAATTTAGAGCTGGTCTATCCATGGTCCGTGGACCACCAGTGGTCTGCAAGAACGAAAATATAGTCTGCAGCCTCACCATTACTACATCGTTGCCTCGAAACCACGTGACAATGAGAGTGACTGGTATCCTGAAACCGTCTTATAGTGCTGAGTCAACGGGGATGTTGGGAGGAGAGAGGATGACTACCCACAAAAGATTATTACTACCACCAGGCCCATAGCCAGGATTTTGATTCGGGGGGGGGGGGGGGGGCTGAGTCTGAGTGAAAGAGGGTCTACCCTAGCAAACCTTTTGTATCGTTACCCCAATAGCCCCATGCATATGAGATATATTGAGCATGGTGATCAGATCATGATATGAATCAACGTAACAGTTTAAATAATGTACCAGTAAGGCCTTCTCGCAGACCGCCATGAGCAGACCCCCCCCCCCCCCCCGGCTACATGCCTGACTACCACATGAGCTCTAGATTCCCACTGGAGGAATCCCAATGGAGCATTGCAGCACACCCAAATATCTGGGAGTCACTCTGGACCGCGCCCTGACCTACAAGAAGCACTGCCTGAATATTATGCAAAAAGTGGGCGCTAGAAATAATATCATAAGGAAGCTGACTGGCACAACCTAGGGATCACAACCAGACACAGTGAAGACATCTGCCCTTGCGCTATGCTACTCTGCTGCTGAGTATGCATGCCCAGTGTGGAACACATCTCACCACGCTAAAACAGTGGATGTGACTCTTATTGAGACATGCTGCATTATCACGGGGTGTCTGCGCCCTACACCACTGGAGAAATCACACTGTTTAGCCGATATTGCACCACCTGACATCTACTGGGAAGTAGCAACCAATAGTGAAAGAACCGAGGCAGTGACATCTCCAGCTCATCCCCTGTTTGGGTATCAGCCACCACGTCAACGACTTAAATCAAGAAATAGCTTTCTAAGATCTACAGAGACACTCACCGGAACATCTCAGCAAGCGAGAGTCCAAAAGTGGCAGGCTCAAACCCAGAACCTCAACCAATGGCTGATACCAAATGAGAGACTCCCCCCCCCCCCCCCCCGGGCACACAGAAAACTGGTGACTTGGAAGGCGCTGAACAGACTGCGCTCTCGCACCACAAGATGCAGAGCCAACCTTAAAAAATGGGGCTACAAAGTTGAATCCACGACATGATAAATAAATAACTCTAGATTATTAAATATATACTCAATACTGAATATTTCCAAATGTGAACACTGATGGAGTTTGGGGGAAATAGACATTTGGGAGTTGTAGTTGCTGGGATTTATAGTTTACCTAAAAAGAGCAGTCTGAACTCCACCAAGGATGAATTAAACAATCTTGGCACACAGAACTCCCATGAGCAACAGAAAATACTAGAAGGGTTTGATAGTCATTGACCTTGAGTTTTGGAGTTGTAGTTCACCTACATCAAGAGAGCACTGTGGACTCAAACAGTGATGGATCTGGACCAAACTTGGTTCCTAAGACCATCAGAAACATCCCCCTTGTAAGTCTCCAAGGAGTCCGGAC
The DNA here is from genome assembly GCF_037176765.1 of Anolis sagrei. Lineage (NCBI taxonomy): Eukaryota > Metazoa > Chordata > Lepidosauria > Squamata > Anolidae > Anolis > Anolis sagrei. The sequence continues at coordinate 77,119,751 of NC_090034.1, read as the reverse complement.
CTCCAGGTTGCGAAGCGCTGGTCTACATGCAGCTTCCTACCACGTTTGCATCAAGATCATAGATCATTGTGTAGGGATTGTTATTGTTTATTCATTCAGTTGCTTCCGACTCTTCATGTCCTCCGGGACCAGTCCAGGCCAGAGCTCCCGGTCGACTGTGGCCACCCCCAGCTCCTTCATGGTTCAAGCCAGTCACTTTAAGGATACCATCCATCCATCTTGCCCTTGGTCAGCCCATCTTCCTTTTTTCCTTCCATTTTCACCAACATCATTGTCTTCTCCAAGCTTTCCTGACTTTTCATTATGTGGCCAAAGTACTTCAAGTTTGCCTCGAATATCCTTCCCTCCAGTGAGCATCCAGGCATTATTTCCTGGAGTATGGACTGGTTTGATTTTCTTGTGGTCCAAGGCACTGTCAGAATTTTTCTCCAACAGTTGGAGAGAAAATCGTCCCACACACATTTCAATCCATGTATGATCAAAAACATTTTACATCAGGCTAATGCCTGCACTCATCAGAACTATTGTTGGCAATCCACCTGGGCCTATTGATGTGTACTGGTCAAAATATAAGATATGAAAATCAAGCAACACAACTGTTAGCATACATAGTGATGTAAAGTCTTCAATCAAGGCTTGCACCAGTGGAGGGGGAAACAGCAGCTATACACACACACACACTAGCCGTCCCCTGGCCATGCGTTGCTGTGGCCCAGTCTGGTGATATGGAAAAGTAATGAGAAAGTGTTGGTTTCTAATATATGTAATTTCTTTATGCTTGTGGGTAAACAGTATTTCTTGCAGTTTCTTCGCCAGTGTTGATGTGGAGATTGTCTGGTTTGCCTACTTTGGAACATACAACATATAATTGTCCTTCTTTAGAAGTCCCTTTCAAATCGATGATAATATATCTCTCTCTGTGTGTGAATCATATCTGTCTCTATCTATGGCTGGATGGCTCTCTGTCAGGATTACGTTTTCTCGCCCTGGTGAAAGGAGTTGGACTGAATCCTTAAGTATTTTCTGTTGGTTGTGGGTATTCTGTGTGGGAAGTTTGCCCCGATTCTGTCATTTGTGGGGTTCAGAACACTCTTTGAGTGTAGGTCTATTTCCCCCAAACTCCGCCAGTGTTCACATTTGGGCATATTGAGTATTTGTACCAAGTTTGGTCCAGATCCATCATTGTTTGAGTCCACAGTGCTCTCTGGATGTAGGTGAACTACAACTCCCAAACTCAAGGTCAATGCCCACCAAACCCTTCCAGTATTTTCAGTTGGTCATGGGAGTCCTGTGTGCCACATTCCATCATTGGTGGAGTTCGGAATGCTCTTTGATTGTAGGTGAACTATAAATTCCAGCAACTGCAACTCCCAAATGACAAAATCATAATTTTTGAGTGATGATCATTCCTTGTGTTGTGAGACATTTTGTTACCAAATTTGGTGTGATTTCGTTTATTGGTTCTTTTGTTTTTAAGGTACTCATTATGCACAGAGCATTTATATATAGTTAGTTAGATAGATAAAGATATAGAGATATAGATATATATGAGATTTGGAGAGGACGAGAGCGAGAGATTTGCCTGAGAGTCCAGTGAAACAAAGCTTCAAGAGAATTTAATAAAATAGAGAAGCTGCAGGGTCACAGATTTAGCAGCCAGCCAACTGAGAACAACCTGTTTTTAATGAGCCCCACGGCTCCACACCACTAAGCCATCCCTGCAGTGTGAGTTCCCCTTGAGCTGATATCCCAGCCAGCCCTCTCCTTCCCCTTTACGTGCTTCCATCTCTGTGGAGAAAATTATCTCCAGAGAGAAGAAGAGTACTCGCAACCCCAAGAGGAAATGCACTCATGGGTGAGAAATTGGCTGCTTACGCAAAGCTGCTGATGGAAACAGGAGATGTGAATGCAGACGAGTGGTGACAATACAAGTTTCACCTGGGAGAGGAAACTAGAAAGGCTCAGATTAAAAACCACAGCAGAGGCAAAAGCAGACCAGTGAGGACTGGGCAGACTCCATGGCACAGAGCATTGAGTAGTGTCCTGTTCAATAGCTTTATTAATGACTTAGATGAAGAGTTAGAACAGTGTTTCTCAACCTGGGGGTCAGGACCCCCATGGGGGTCACGAGGGGGGTGTCAGAGGGGTCGCCAAAGACCATCGGAAAACATACTATTTTCTGTTGGTCATGGGGGTTCTGTGTGGAAAGTTTGGTCCAATTCTATTGGTGGGGTTCAGAATGCTATTTTATTGTGGGTGAACTATAAATCCCAACAATTACAACTCCCAAATGGCAAGGCCTATTTTCTCCAAACTCTACCAGTGTTCACATTTGGGCATATTGAGTATTTGTGCAAGGTTTGATCCAGATCCATCATTGCTTGAGTCCACAGTGTTCTCTGGATGTAGGTGAACTACAACTCCAAAAAACTCAAGGTCAATGTCCACCAGACCAGTATTTTCTCTTGGTCATGGGAATTCTGTGTGCCAAGTTTGATTCAGTTCCATCATTTGTGGAGTTCAGAAGGCTTTTTGATTTTAGGTGAACTATAAATCCCAGCAACTCCAGCATTACCAAACGACCAAATCAATCACCCCCAACCTCACCAGTATTCAAATTTGGGAGTATTGGGTATTTGTGCCAAATTTGGTCCAGTGACTGAAAATACATCCTGCATATCAGATATTTAGATTACCATTCATAACAGCAGCAAAACTACAGTTGTGAAGTAGCAATGAAAATAATATTTTGGTTGGGGGTCACCACAACATGAGGACCTGTACGAAGGGGTCACGGCATTAGGAAGGTTGAGAACCACTGAGTTAGAATCATCAAGTTTGCAGACGACACCAAATAGGGAGGGATAGCCAATACTCCAGAAGACAGGAGCAGAATTCAAAACGATCTTAACAGATTAGAGGGATGATGGGCCAAAACTAACACAATGAAGGTCAACAGGGACAATTGCAAGATACTCCACTTAGGCAGAAAAAATGACATGCAAAAATGCAGAATGGCTCGAGAGCAGTATGTGTGAAAAGGATTTTGGCGTCCTCGTGGACAACAAGTTAAACATGTGATGTGGTGGCAATTTTTTTTTAAAAAAAATGGGATTTTGGCCTGCATCAATCAGAGTATAGTGTCAAGATCCAGGGAAGTCATCCTACCTCTCTGTTCTGCCTTGGTCAGACCACACCTGGAATATTGTGTCTAATTCTGGGCACCACAACTGAAGAGAGATATTGACAATCTGGAATGTGTCCAGAGGAGGGAAACTAAAATAATCAAGGGTCTGGAGAACAAGCCCTATGAGGAGCATCTTAAAGAGCTGGGCATGTTTAGCCTGAAGAAGAGAAGGCTGAGAGGAGACATGATAGCCATGTATAAATATGTGAGAGGAAGTCATAGGGAGGAGGGAGCAAACTTGTTTTCTGCTGCCCTGGAGACTAGAACATGGAACAATGGTTTCAAACTACAAGAAAGGAGATTCAATCTGAACATTAGGAAGAACTTCCTGATTGTGAAAGCTGTTCAGCAGTGAAACTCTCTGCCCTGGAGTGTGGTAGAGGCTCCTTCTTTGGCAGCTTTTAAACAGAGGCTGGATGGCCATCTGTTGGGAGTGCTTTGAATGCAGTTTTCTTGCTTCTTGGCAGGAGGTTGAACTGGATGACCCACGAGGTCTCTTCCAACTCTATGATTCTATCTATGTAGGGAGGGAAGACTAAAAACCGGAGGGAAGTGGAGTATTTTAGAAGCAAGTACCATCCATTCAATGGAACAAAAAAAATGGAGGAGATGCTACAAACAAGACAAAGAAACGATAGTTTTGTTAGACTGCTCAAAGTTTCCTTCTGCTAGATCTTTGCAGCTGCCTCAAGAGTGTGGAGACTCTTTTTAAGCCACCATGAAGCATTGCTGAATGGTTCAGGCCTGACCTATTTATCTGACCACATCTTCCAATATGAGCCTGTCTGATCTCTACGATCTGCCAGAGGGGCCCTATTCTCAGTCCCACCCGTCTCAGGTGTGGCTGGTGGGAATGAGAGGGTCTTCTCAGCAGTCCCCAAATTAAAGCCTGTAGGCCAGATGCAGCCCTCCAAGGTAATTTATCCAGCCCCCACCTGAAACTTGAGGTTCAGGGTCGCCCTGAGTCTGAAACAACTTAAGGGCATACTGTTGTGATGGAGTCTTCGAATACTGATACTACTGGGAGTATTAGGAGGGGAAGAAAGACTACTCATGAGCAAGACTCCGATGAGGAGCAATAGAGAAAGCGGATCAGGGAAATACTTGTGATGATGAATCATTTGAGGGCTTCGCAGGGAATAATGGGTTTGAGACTGAGGAGAGTGGTATGGCAAGTTCAGACGATGGAGAAATGGACTGGACTAAAGTGCGGGAGCCCACAAGTAGCGACACGTTTGTGGGGTTCTCTGGTTGGCGCAGTGGGGATCCGGCTGAGTCTTGGGGAGTTATGGGTCTGGATAGAAGATGGAGAGATTGGAGGGATCAGCAAAGGGCTTCAGCTGAAAGGAGGTCTGGTGGGGCATTTTCTGATTCCAGTTCTGAGGAGGAATTGGGGCAAGGGGTTTCAGCTGGTAACAGGGTGTCAGCTGGTTCCAGTTCAAAGGATGATTTGTGAATAAAAGTGGGGTTGGGAGATGGGGTTCCTTGCAGTCGGCAAGGTGTTGATGGGTATTTGTGTGTTTGGGAAGACGTGTTTGGGAAGACTTGTGTGGACGTAAATTTAATCTGGATTATCCATGGCTGCGGGGGTTGGAACTGTGGGGTCTTCTCTGGACTGCCTTTGTGTTGATCTTATGCATTAGCTGCTGTGCTGCCATTCTTTGTTTTGGCTCTGTATATGACCTGGACTGGATTATCGTGTTTACTGCCTTCTCCTTCCTCGACCCAGATTGGATTCACAACGACGACTACATCATGTTTGGATTGACTTGGTAGACGACTCCGGCCTTGCTGTTTGACCCTTCGTATTCGCTGACATCCTGCTGCGGATTGGAATGCCTTTTTCTCCGATGATTGCATAGCTTTAAGTTTAAACTGGATTATATTCCTGCTTAATCTGGGTTATTTTCCAGGTCCTGTTTTTTGGGTTAACTGTGGGTAATACTGTTTCACACTGAAGAATAAGCGTTTTGAGCCTTTTTGGTTTGTTTTTGGAATCTCCCTTGTTGTGAACTAATAAACTTTACTTTTACTAAATACTGGTCTGGCGCTTTAAGGGATCTGTCTTGCAACACATACAATAACAATAATCCTAGTTATGAGCCAAAAGCAGACCCACACTTCCTATTGAAATACTGGTAAGTTTATGTTGGTTACAATTGTTCTCTTTATTGTATTGTTTTAAAAGTTCCTGACAAATCAACACATGAAAATAGTATGGGTGCAATAACAACAAGGCCTACACCTTGACAACTGTCACAGAGAGCCCATAAGGCAAACTGCAGCACTTCTGTCTCCTGGAAGCAGGCACATCGAAAGTAAAACAACAGCAGGCAACAGTAGCAGTGGCAACAGCTCAATGTTTCTGCCTTTGGCAAACATGCTTCTCCTCCCATCTCAGGAGGGACTGGGCCAAAGTTGAGTGATTAAAAATCGTAGGCTTCTGGTAGAACTAAAAGGTTGCCATATCCATTTTAATTGATGGAGCCTTCTTAGGCAAAGCCTATCCATTAGACCAACATTTGCCAACCTAGGGGTTGGGACCCCCGGGGGGGGGGGGGCAGCGAGCAGGGACATTGAACACAGCAACATTGTGTTACTGGCCCCATGGTAGGAGGCAGGCAACACAGGGTTTGTTTCAAATCAGATCGTGCCTCCTGCCCAGTCAATTACAAAATCCTCTTGCTGGGTATTAAGAAGCATTTAATGCAGCATTTCTCAACCTGTGGGTCGGGACCCCCGGGGGGGGGGGGGGTGTCGCAAGGGGGTGTCAGAGGGGTCGCCAAAGACTGTCTTACATTGTTGAAGTTCTGAGTGCTTTTGAAGTCAAAATGACACCATCCGCATGGAAGGGAGCTGATGGAACCTCACATTTTGCTATATCAGAATATATTTCAATCAGGAGGAAACTTATGTCCCTTTTGCATTGCCATATACAATCCAGATTATCTCCTTTGAACTGGATTATCTGGCCGTGTAGACTCATATAATACAGTTCAAAGCAGATTATCTGCTTTGGTAATCATAGAATCAGAGAATCCTAGAGTTGGAAGAGACTTCATGGGCCATCCAGTCCAACCCCCTGCCAAGAAGCAGGAATATTGCATTCAAAGCAACCCTGACAGATGGTCATCCAGCCTCTGTTTAAAAGCTTCCAAAGAAGGAACCTCCACCACACTCTGGGGCAGAGAGTTCCACTACTGAATGGCTCTCACAGTCAGGAAGTTCTTCCTCATGTTCAGATGGAATCTCCTTTCTTGTAGTTTGAAGCTGGATTAGATAGATGACGGTGTTGAAGGGCCCCCAGTATGCTATTATTATTACTATTTTAAAAAGTGGCCATAGGATTCTGTCTGCCTTTTGGGGTGAAAATCGTGAAATCTGGAGAAGAGGGATTGGAATGCAAGGTCCCAAAGGTGGTTGCTGGGCAGAGACACTGAACACAGCAACTTTGTGTTATGGGCCCCATGGCAGGAGACTGGCAACATAGGGTTTGTTTTGAATCAGATCATGCCTCCTGCCCAGTCAATTACAAAATCTTCTTGCTGGGTATGAAGATGCATTTAATGCAGTGTTTCTCAACCTGTGGGTTGGGATCCCTGGGGGGTCGCGAGAGAGTGTCAGAGGGATCACCAAAGACTATCGGAAAAAACAGTATTTTTTGTTGGTCATGGGGGTTCTGTGTGGGAAATTTGGCCCAGTCCTATCCTTGATGGGGTTCAGAATGCTCTTTGTGGGTGAACTATAAATCCCAGCAACTGCAACTCCCAAATGTCAAGGTCTATTTTCCCCAAACACCACCAGTGTTCACAATTGGTAGTATTAAGAATTCGTGCCGCATTTGGTCCAGATATGTCATTGTTTGAGTCCACAGTGCTCTCTGGATGTAGGTGAACTACAACTCCCAATCAATGCCCCAAACCCTTCCAGTATTTTCTGTTGGTCATGGGAGTTCTGTGCGCCAATATTGGCTCAATTTCATCGTTGGTCGAGTTTGGAATGACCTTTGATTGTAGGTGAACTATAAATCCTAGCAACTACAACTCCCAAATGACAAAATCAACCCCACCAGTATTCAAATTTGGGTGTATCGGGTATTTGTGTCAAATTTGGTCCAGTGAATGAAAATACATCCTGCATATCAGATATTTATGATCCATAGCAGTAGCAAAATGACAGTTTTGGAGTAGCAATGAAAATAATGTTATGGCTGGGTCACTACAACATGAGGAACTGTCTTAAGGGGTCGCGGCATTGGGATGGTTGAGAAACACTGCATTGGACAATTATGCAGAGGTATTGGCAACTTTCCCATTCACATTTTTCCAAGTGTAGTTATGTCAGTCTGTATATTTTATGAATGTTATGCTGCATTGAACGTGCCAAGCCCTCTAATTATTGAAATAAACTTCGACTGACATAAATGAGTCTCAAGGACACTGCTACACATATGCTCACCTTCGTTTCCTTTCCATGCTGCAATGGCCTTGGAAAGGGGTGCAATGTTCAATAAAATTAAATGGCTCGCTCAACTAACAGTTGAAACTTTATCCCAAGTGAGGCAGAATTTTATTTTTATTTTGTGTGCTGCATTGATTTGAAGAGGTTTTTTTTTTTATTATTTTTTTATCTTACAGTACTTTTAAGAAAACATTCTGCAATGAGAGAAATGCTTGGCTTTTCATTTCAGGAGTTTTATCCTCCCATAAGGCATAATCTTGTACGAATGTACTATACTCCAGAAGACAGGAGCAGAATTCAAAATGATCTTGACAGGTTGGAGAGATGATTGGCCAAAACTAACAAAATGAATTTCAACGGGGACAAATGCAAGATACTCCATTTAGGCAGAATGGGGAATGGTGCCTGGTTTGACAGCAGGACATGTGGAAAAAATCTTGGAATCCTTGTGGGGAGGAAGGTGAACATCGGCCAGGAATGTCATGTTGTTGTTGTTGATTCATTCAGTCGTTTCCGGCTCTTTGTGACTTCATGGACCAGTCCACGCCAGAGCTCCCTGTCGGTCGTCACCACCCCCAGCTCCTTCAAGGTCAATCCAGTCACTTCAAAGATACCATCTATCATCTTGCCCTTGGTCGGCCCCTCTTCCTTTTTCCTTCCATTTTCCCCAGCATCATTGTCTTCTCTAAGCTTTCCTTTCTTCTCATGATGTGGCCAAAGTACTTCATCTTGGCCTCTAGTATCCTTCCCTCCAATGAGCATTCAGGCTTTATTTCTTGAAGTATGGACTAATTGGATCTTCTCGCGGTCCAAGAAACTCTCAGAACTTTCCTACAACACCACAGTTCAAAAGCATCTATCTTCCTTCGCTCAGCCTTCCCTATGGTCAAGCTCTCACATCCGTAGGTTTCTATGGGGAATACCATTGCTTTAACTATGCGGATTTTTGTTGCCAGTGTGATGTCTCTGCTCTTCACTATTTTATCAAGATTGGTCATTACTCTCCTCCCAAGAAGTAAGTGTCTCCTGATTTCCTGGCTGCAGTCTGTGTCTGCAGTAATCTTTGCACCTAGAAATACAAAGTCTGTCACTGCCTCCACGTTTTCTCCCTCTATTTCCCAGTTGTCAATCATTCTTGTTGGCATAATCTTGTTTTTTTATGTTTAACTGCAACCCAGCTTTTGCGCTTTCTTCTTTCACCTTGATTAGAAGGCTCCTCGGCTCCTCCTCGCTTTCTGCCATCAAAGTGGTGTCATCTGCATATCTAAGGTTAAGGTTTCTTCCAGCAATTTTCACCTCAGCCTTGCATTTCTCAAGCCCCACTCATTGCATGATGTGCTCTGCATACAAGTTGAATAGGTTGGGTGAGAGTATACAACCCTGCCGTACGCCTTTCCCAATCTTGAACCAGCCTGTTGTTCCATGGTCAGTTCTTACTGTTGCTACTTGGTCTTTATACAGATTCCTCAGGAGAGAGACAAGGTGGCTTGGTATCCCCATCCCACCAAGAACTTGCCACAATTTATTATGATCCACACAGTCAAAGGCTTTAAAAAAGTCAATAAAACAGAAATAGATGGTTTTCTGAAACTCCCTGCCTTTCTCCATTACCCAGCGGATATTGGCAATTTGGTCTCTCGTTCCTCTTCCTTTTCTAAACCCAGCTTGTACGTCTGGCAACTCTCTTTCCACGTATTCCTGGAGTCTTCCTTGCAGGATCTTGAGCATTACCTTACTGGCATGAGAAATAAGGGCCAGTGTACGGAAGTTTGAGCAGTCTTTAGCATTTCCCTTTTTTGGTATGGGGATAGAAGTTGATTTTTTTTCAGTCTGATGACCATTCTTGTGTTTTCCATATTTGCTGGCATATGGCATGCATCACCTTGACTGCATCATCTTTCAATGCCATGCGGCGGCTTAAAAAGCCAATGGGATTTTGGCCTGCATCAATAGTCTAGTGCAGTGGTTCTCAACCTGGGGTCCCCAGATGTTTCTGGCCTACAACTCCCAGAAATCCCAGCCAGTTTACCAGCTGTTAGGATTTCTGGGAGTTGAAGGCCAAAAACATCTGGGGACCCCAGGTTGAGAACCACTGGTCTAGTGCCTAGATCCAGGGAAGTCATGCTCCCCCTCTATTCTGCCTTGGTCAGACAACACCTGGAATTACACTGTATCCAATTCTGGGCATTGCAGTTGAAGGGAGATGTGGGGAGGGTGACTCAAAGGATCAAGGGTCTGGAGAACAAGCCCTATGAGGACCAGCTGAAAGAGTTGGGCATGTTTAGCCTGAAGAAAAGAAAGCTGAGAGGAGACATGATGAGGGCCATGGATCAAGAGGTGAGAGGAAGTCATAGGGAGGAAGGAGCAGGCTTCTTTTCCGCTGCCCTGGGGACTAGGACGCAATGTAGCAATGGCTTCAAACTACAGGAAAGGAGATTCCACCTGAACACGAGGAAGAACTTCCTGACTGTGAGAGCAGTTCAGCAGTCTAACTCTCTGCCAGGAGCATGGTTGAGGCTCCTTCTTTAGAGCCTAATAAACAGAGGCTGGATGGCCATCTGTTGGGGATGCTTTCAAAATCCCTTTGCCAGTTTTCCTGTTTCTTGGCAGAATGGGATTGGACTGCATGGCCCACCAGGTCTTTTCCAACTCTATGATTCTATGAATACATGCATCCTACACCCCCACAACCCAAATTTGGATAATGCCTGAACTGATGAAATGAATACCAATGTTCTTGACAACCATCTTGTAATGATTACTTAGGTAAAACGTAAAGGTTTTCTCCTGACATTAAGTCCAGTTATGTCCGACTCTGGGGGTTGGTGTTCATCTCCATTTCGAAGTCGAAGAGCTGGGCTTTGGACACCTCCAAAGTCATGTGGCCAGTATGACTGCATGATTACTTATCTCAGATAGATAGATAGATAGATAGATAGATAGATAGATAGATAGATAGATAGAGATAGATATACACACACAAACACGTATAAGTCAAGAGCAGATTTTGGAGCCAAAATTTGAGAAGTAAAAGTTTAGGTACAATACACATTCATCTGTGGATAAGTGGACCCAGGTTCTTTTAAAGGTTTTGTGTGTACAGTACATGGAATTCAAACCAACATCCCCACCACAGACATGAACTACCTGAAGAACCACTGGACATGTGTCTGTAAGCAAATTATATCCAGCAAGCCTAACGTTTGTTCGTCCCATTATTAGACCACTTTCAGAGAGCTTTCCAGCCTGCGAATACACACCCCTCTCCTTCCTGACTGCTGCAGGGAAGAAAGAAAAGAGACAGAGAGATCAATGAAGCTGCGAGCTCCTTGGAGACGTTCACAGAAATGCATTTATTTTTCACCACTGGGATTATGAAATCAGAGCAGCTGAATTCAGTGCGTACAAAGGAATCCAGCACCCCTTTGAGAACCTACTCAAAGGATAGAGGCCCATCTAGCTAATCACTAGTCAAAGGGGAGAGAGAACCCCAAGTGGGAACACAGTGCAGCGATACTGTAGAAACACAGAGAAGAGGTTCAAACAAAAGGAAAACAGAGAAGCCTACAATGTTAAAAAAAGAAACAAAACAAAATTAAAATGCCTCAGGAAGATCAATGACCACATCTTTGAGAAGTACTTTGGGTCTCAAATTTGTACTCAGATGCCAATATGAATGTGAAATCTGTGCAGATTACAGTATACTATGACATCACACAGATACTCGTTGCATCTGCACAATCAGAACGGTTTTGCTGAGAAACTGCAGTGTATTGTCGAAGGCTATCATGACCGGAATTGCTGGGTTGTTGTGTTTTCTGTGCTGTATAGCCATGCTCCAGAAGCATTCTCTCCTGACGTTTTGCTTGCATCTATGGCAGGCATCCTCAGAGGTTGTGAGGTCTGTTGGAATCTAGGAAAATGGGGTGTATGTGTGTGTGTGTATCTATTTACCGGTGGCCCCTCGGTTGTGGAATGCCCTCCCCAGGGACATTAGATCAGCCCCCACCCTCTTAACATTTCGCAAAAAAGTTAAAACTTGGCTATATGAGCAGGCTTTCCCAAACGCAGTGTAGCTATGAAACTCTGATCTCGGAACGGTTGGACAACATGACTGGACAATGACTGATTAATGAAATGCGGAGGAATTATGGGGGGGGGGGGTTGTTTATTGATGTTAATTGTAATGAATTTTTTAAATCTGCGTTAAATGTTTTTAATGTTTAAACTATTTTTGTACTGTTGTGGCCATCGAATTGTGCCATTTTGTAAACCATGAGTCACCCACGGGCTGAGAATGGCAGTATAGAAGCGTAGTAAAAAAATAAATTATCTATCTATCTATCTGTGGAATGTCCAGGTATGAGAAAGAACTCTTATCTGTTTGAGGTAGATGTGAATGTAGCAAGCATGTGGACAATTTCAACAGAAAGGAAGAAACCATGAAAATGAACAAAATCTGACTACCAGAATTTAAAAAACTCCAAAATCTGGACAGTAAATAAAGAACAACACTCAAAAACAGGAGAATTCCACACAAGAAACAATCAGGGCCAGCTAATCACCTACCAACAAAGGATTCACCCAGGCAGTAAGAAGCCAGACCTTGAAAACTGCTAGGCCATGAAATGCTAATCAAGGTGGCCAATTGCTACATTCACACCTACCTCAAACAGACAAGAGTTCTTTCTCCCACCCTAAACACCATTCCAGAGATATATAAACCCAATTTTTCTAGTTTCCAACAGACCTCACTACATCTGAGGATGCTTGCCATAGATGCAGGCGAAACGTCAGGAGAGAATGCCTCTAGAACATGGCCATATAGCCCAAAAAAACCTACAACAACCCAAAGTGCAGACAATGGTTATGTGCACATGCATGCAGAAGAAATACATTGCACTACATGCACTGATCAGCTCCCAGACTTTCAAAATCCCTCTGCCAGAGTGCTTCCCAAACAGGAACTGGGACTCGCAAGGCAGCTTGGAAGAGGCGGCATTCAAGTACAGCATCACTGTTTGAAGGTAAGTAGTCACTGTGAAGGTGCTGAAACAGAAGTGTAGTTCATCTGGCAGTTGTATGGATTTGATACATTTGGACTCACAATTAAAAACATCTCTGGGTCCATTCTTTTGCTATCTGCTCTGATCTGTCTACACTGCCCTATGGCCCTGCCAGGTCACTTTTAGACATTATACCACCTCACTGCACCAACAAGTAATCATAATCAGGGTTGCAAACTGGGACCCAATGAAGGAGCTGCACAACTGCTTTGTCACAAAGGCTAAAGCCAGTCAAAAATGCTTAAGTACAATATTTTGTAGTGTATGGCAAAAATACTGTTGTTTTAACCAGACTCTTATATTCATCTTTGCCAGTCTTGACAACTTGCAAAATCTCTAGATCCAGATTTAAATTTCAGTGTAAACAACCTAAGATTTCCTGTTCACCTGCAGCCTTAGCCTTTGAATAGGCATGAGCATGACACCTGTTGGTATATCACATGTATTCCCCCACATGGTTTGATGTTGTCTATTTATTGCTAAGCAATATAATAATAATAATAAACTTTATTTATACCCAGCCACCATCTCCCCGATGGGGACTCGGAGCAGCTTACATGAGGCCAAGCTCAAACAACAATTACAATAAAGAAAAACCAAGACACAAGATAAAGAAAAACCAAGACAATATGTTCTACATGGAATCTAAAACACATAATATAAGAATCCAAGTCGGGGGAAAGGAGGAGGTGTTTCCAAAATCTTTGCTCCTCTTGCTCCTGCCGCCAGCTTTGAGATTTGGCAACACTTGTACAATTGCAAAATGTGAGGAAAGCACTTTTTAATTGACTCAAACACAAGTTGAAACTATTGCTACAGTAGGAAAAAAAACTGGCGTTGATCACTAGGTCTGAGATGTGTCTGGCCATCCTGGAGCTCTTTTTGGCAAGTCACAGTACAAGAGGAAGAACAGAGAAAAGGATCAAGGAGCAGGGCTGGGGGATGGTTTCTCAGCTCACTGACCTCCACCTATTATTTCTATAAGAACCAGAAGCTCTATTTAGGGGAGGGAGTGTGGCAGCCTGTGGATCAATTGATGACACATTGTACGCCATTCACTTTGATGTAAGACCTTTGACTTCTAATCAGCCAAGAGCTTATTTATTGGCTTCCTACAGCTCCAAATGACTGAATGTGGTCAAGACACCAAGAGGACCTGCTGCACCACAAGTATGGGCTATAGCAACACTGGTGACATTGCATCTCCTTAGCACACCACAAAGCACTTAGTTCTCCTGTGTGTGCATACACACTAAAGAGGACAGAAGGGACAAAGATTAACATGAGAAAAACAGTGGAAGTGAGAGGACAGACCAGTCTAAACGTTAATGTTAACAAGAAGGGAATGAGAGGGACTTCCCTTTGTATGGTCAAAATCACAGGCCACAATTATATAAGTTTAGAGGTGGAAGACTAATGGAAGACAATTATTTACTGCTTCTAAATGACGCAGAATAGAACAATGTGCACCTAGACCAGCGTTTCTCAACCTTGGGGCCGGGACACCTGGGAGGGTTGCAAGGGGGGTGTCAGATGGGTTGCCAAAGACCACCAGAAAAGACAGTATTTTCCATTGGTCATGGGGGTTCTGTGTGAGAAGTTTCGCCCCAATTCTATCATTGGTGGGGTTCAGAATGCTCTTTGATTGTAGATGAATTATAAATGCCTGCAAAGACAAATCCCAAATGTCAAGGTCTATTTTCCCAAAAATCCACCAACATTCACATTTGAGCATATTGAGTATTTGTGCCAAGTTTGGTCCAGATCCATCATTGTTGGAGTCCACAGTGCTCTCTGGATGTAGGTGAACTACAACTCCAAAACCCAAGGTCAATGCCCAACAAACCCTTCCAATATTTCCTGTTGCTCATGGGAGTTCTGTGTGCAAAGTTTGGTTCACTTCCATCGTTGAAGTTGAGAATGCTCTTTGATTGTAGGTAAACTATAAATCCCAGCAACTACAACTCCCAAATGACAAAATCAACCCCAAACCCCACCACTATTCAAATTTGGGCATATCGGGTGTTTGTGCCAAGTTTGGTCCAGTGAATGAAAATACATCCTGCATATCAGATATTTACATTACGATTCATAACAGTAGCAAAATTACAGTTATGAAGTAGCAACGAAAATAATTTCCACAATATGAGGAACTGTATTAAGGGGTTGCAGCATTAGGCAGGTTGAGAGCCACTGATCTAGAACCAGTTACCTTTTTATAGAACTTCATACTCATCGGAGAGATTCTAGCATCAGTTACCTGGGTGAGAGAAATCAGATGTTGCTTCTAGAGCAGTGGTTCTCAGCCTATGGGTCCCCAGGTGTTTTGGCCTACAACTCCCAGAAATCCCAGCCAGTTTAACAGCTGTTAGGATTTCTGGGAGTTGAAGGCCAAAACATCTGGGGACTCACAGGTTGAGAACCACTGTTCTAGAGTCTTCCAAGGCACAATGTAGCATAATGCTGTGTTTTAAAAGCCAGATAGTTTAATTAAGAAGTTAGTCTCTCTCACTCCTTCACACAGGAGAATTTTGAGAATTATGTTATCTATACAGGGGTCTTTATTATCTTTACAGAGCACAGTTGTCTCAATGGCAGCTGTCAGAAAGCCTGGACCTATGGCAATTTCAGCTGAAGAAAGGGGGAGAATTAAGAAAATCCAGCTGATCCTAGAGAAATGATAATATATATTTTATAAGATATATATTTAAAACCTATGCAACAAAAAAGGCAATACAACAGCATGAACCAATTAGAGCACTGAAGGATAAGCAATAAAATGAGTCCCATATTGGGCGCAATGCCAACTCTGCCAAGTATAATGAGGTCATTCATGAATGTAAAGGCTACCATAATAGAGGTACCCAATTTTTGGGAAAGTGCTGCACCCAAGAAAGTTGCCATTTTCCACTTCTTAGAAAAAGTGCAAGCCAACGCAAGACCGTATCCAACCCACCCACTCACAATGGCAATCAAGAACCCTTCCCTGAGAGATTAGGGAACCTCACAACCAACTCCAGTAAGTACCACAGGAGAACAAAGCCCTTGCACATCCAGCAAACCCCAGGTCTTTATAGTGTATTTCTACTTCAGTCATGAGGGCGCTTCAGCAAAAGGAAAGTGCAAGAGTTTCCCCCTCCTCCTTCTTGGACATTCAAAGGGAAGAACTATGGAAGAAAGGAAATGTCCCACAGGATCAAGGGGCAATGGATATTCGGACGAACAGGTAGATATCTTTCACAAGGGCTCCCAAGCTCTAGGCGCTTCTCCCATGAAAAAGCCACCATTTTTGACACTTTAAAAAGGGATGGAAAGGCTGGTGTCATCCATCATCGTAAGTGAAGAGTCAGGCTGACTATTATGATAATTCCCAAAAAGAGGATGAACGGAAGCCAGGTCTTCACAAAGCCTCCTATGCTGTAAGAGAGTGTAGAAAAAAGAATAAGAAAACGTTTTAGGAGAGGCGCTCTCACATACTTGTCTTTCTTTCATCACATGTCTGTGGCCTGAAATGAGAAGCTGCTGCACTGTCCATTTCTACATGCCATCCACCATATAAAAGGAGGAGCGAGAAGCATTACTGTTCGCCCATTTGGCTTTGGACATGGAGGGAACTCTAGTCTGGATTAATGATGCAGCATAGGAAATGCGCTGCCTACAGTAGGCTTGGACCTAGTAGGAGGCCCTGCTCTCGACCCCACCACTGTCACAAGTGAGGCTGGTGGGGACGAGAAGCAGGGCCTTCTCAGTGGTGGCCCCTCACCTGTGGAACTCACTCCCGGGGGAAATCAGAACATCACCATCCCTCCTCTCCTTCAGGAGGAGGGTGAAGACATGGTTGTGGAACCAGGCCTTTGGGCAACCAGGCAATTAAATAAGACAACTAAATAAGACAATCAGATGTGTAAGATCAGCAGGATTGTCGAAGTGGAATCAAAAACAGATCTTTGAGTTAGTGCACACTGATAGGTAGGAGAAATAATTAGGTTTGTATTGTTCTTATTGTTTTTATCGATTTTATAGATTTTATTGAGATAATGGCTTGAATTGTGGGTACTTTGAATTGTTGTACTTTTGTGATGATTGTTTGTGTGGCAGGCACCTAAGTGTGCCTTGATGTTGTAAGCCGCCCTGGGTCCCCTTCGGTGTGAGAAGGGCGGGGTACAAGAACCCCAAATAAATAAATAAATAAATACTGTAGTTTTCGGTGGGCTGTTTTCGGTGGGCTGTTTTGTATGATATCTGAAAACAGAATGGGGAGGAGGGAGAGATAAAGTCCTGCAAAACGGATTCAGAGAGCCGGATTTCTTTTTTTCTGGAGAGGAAAGAGTTAAGTCCACAATATACCTGAGGCAGGGATCTGCCAGGTCATCTCATTTTCTCTCCCTGGCAGAAGCAGCCTCCGTCCATTTGTTCTTGGAGAGTTCCCTCCTCCTCCAGAGATGGCCCTGGGGACTCACTTTCCCAGCATTACGTGCATAGGGTGGCCACTGAAAAGTTCCTCTTGGAACATGGTGGGAATTGAAGTTTTTCTCTCTTTCTGTTTCTTGGCTAATAAAAAGCCTGATGGTGTCCATGCTCTGATTGGCTGAGAATGGATACAACCAGCGACTACAGCTCCCAGAACCCTCTCTTGCGGTTGGTCTTATTTTAAAAAATGTTATGGTTAAAATTATTATTATTATTAAACTTTATTTGTACCCCGCTAGCATCTCCTCAAGGACTCGATGCGGCTTACAAAGGCCAAGGCCTCAACACAACAACAGCAAAACAATAACAGTACAATTAAAGCAAAATAAAACATAAGCAATAAAAAAACAATACATCAATTACGCAGTAAAACCAGGGCCGGGCCAGTGGTGGGTACAAGTTAAAAAGTGCTGGGTGTGGCAGGTGGTATTTGGATTTCCTGGCAAGTGCAATGTGCAGAGTCTTAACTCTAATAAAGTGCTACTGGGACATAGTGCTGGAGATTATCCTATTCCGGAAAGGCACATCGGAATAGCCAAGTCTTCATATTCTTCCATAAAATAATTCAAAAAATAAGTAGAATGGTGAATTGTATTGTCGAAGGCTTTCATGGCTGGAATCACTGGGTTGTTGTAGGCTTTTTGGGCTATATGGTCATGTTCTAGAGGCATTCTCTCCTGACGTTTCGCCTGCATCTATGGCAAGCATCCTCAGAGGTTGTGAGGTCTGTTGGAACTAGGAATATTGGGTTTATATATCTGTGAAATGTACAGGGTGGGACAAAGAACTCTTGTCTCTTGAAGCTAGGTGTGAATGTTTCATCTGGCCACCTTGATTAGCATTTGATGGCCTGGCAGTTTTTTGGTGTGGCTTGTTAGTGTCTGGGGAAATCTTTTGTTGAGAGGTGATTAGCTGTCTCTGATTGTTTCCTCTCTGGAGTTTCCCTGTGTTTGTGTGTTGTTTTGCTGTTATAATTTTAGAGTTTTTTAATACTGGTAGCCAGAAATCCATAAGCATGTGGACAATTTCGACAGAAAGGGGGAAATCATGAAAATGAACAAAATCTGGCCCTCAATGAAAATGAGCTTGACACTCCTTATCTAAGGTAACACATTCTTCACAACAGTATGCAGTTGACAATAGTGGTGAAAAGATACTTTCCAACTCGGAAGGTATACAACAAGCATAATCAGCCGTTGACATCTGAAACATTTTCAGTTCTATATACGGAGCATATGATCAGTGAAAAATTGCACACCATGAGAAGTGTCATGGAGAAACAAGCTCTAGTCCACACACACACACACACCCCCCACACACACACCAGTTGTGTTTCTACTCACCTTACATACTTTCCATATAACAAGGAAAAGAAGCAAAGTTTAACCATGTTCCAAGAAGTGCTGTTGTCGTATCGCATGAGATTTAAGGCCAAGGCGACATGTGAGTGGCAGTTGTCACAGCAGAGATTGTGCTGAGGGAGAAGGTATAAAATTGAGTACATTTCTATCTCAAATCGCTAACTGACCACATTTGTATCTCAAGTCCCTTTGGGGAGATAGAGTGGCTATAAATAAAGTTTTTATAGCCCAAGTCCCTTTTGGGAGATGGTGGCAGGATATAAAGTTGTTATTATTATTAAACACTATGGCTGATCTCTCTGCATATCTGTTTGAAATTATCCCTGTTCTGCAAAATCAGGAAAGGTGCATGTGGCCCTTGAGATAATGCTGGAGTCCAATTTCCTTCAGCCATAGCTAGCCCCATCAATTGTGATGGATTAAAGGATTTATGTCCAACAACATGTCGACAAACAAGAATTCCACATCCCTTGTATAAAAATTTATGCCACTCGCTCAGATATATAGCATATTTTGGTTATGTTCTGTTGTTATGAGATAAAAGGTAAAGGTTGTCCCCTGACATTAAGTCCAGTCATGTCTGACTCTGGGGTGTGGTGCTCATCTCCATTTCTATGCCAAAGAGCCAGCGTTGTCCATAGACACCTCCAAGGTCATGTGGCCAGCATGACTGCATGGAGCGCCGTTATCTTCCCGCCGGAGCGGTATGTATTGATCTACTCACATTTGCATGTTTTCGAACTGCTAGGTTGGCAGAAGCTAGGGCTGACAGCGGAAGCTCACGTCGCTCCCTGGAATTGAACCTGCGACCTTTTGGTCAACAAGCTCAGCAGCTCAGTGCTTTAACCCACTGCGCCACCGGGGGGCCCTTGTTATGAGATACACCCAAATATTTTTCCCCCACTTACGACTCTTCTATATTTTATTTTATAGTTTTAAAATCAATATGAGAAATAAGTGGCAACTAGTTTTTATATTTAAGGAAGTCACGTTGTTCAGACAGTTTTGTTCCATTTCATTATATAATCCCACATGCTTATTGTAGTGTACTGCCTCAGTGCCTGTTATGTAGCAGAAATCAGCTGAGTGACCTTTTTCTCAATCAATAACAATACCTGTTATTCTTTTTCCGTAATAAAGTGCATTGCTGCGTTGTCATTCTTGCTGACCCCGTTTAACTGTTTTTCCTTTATATTTAGAATGTCAACATCTTAATACAGCTTTTAAAAATATAGTGGGAGTGCTGAAGCATACAGGCAACACCCTCGACGCCAACAGCAGTGAGGCCTCAAGAAACATGCACAATATAATAGTTCTGAGCTAGAGGTTCATTCTTGCTATGTTATAATTTTGGTAATTGTTTCAAGCTTATGTATAGAGCTTCTGATCAATTCCTGCCTGCAAAAATGACAGAAAAATCCTGGAAAACTTAGTCACTGTACCAAATCAGGCGATATAGGAAAATATATTTTCCTGTAACCAGCAATTGGTCGTCTGCAAGAATGTTGCCCAGGGGACACTCGGATGTTTTGATGTTTTACCATCCTTGTGGGAGGCTTCTCTCATGTCCCCGCTTGGGGAGATGGAGTTGACAGAGAGAGCTCATCCACGCTCTCTCCGGATTCGAACCTCCAATCTGTTGGTCTTCTGATGCTATTCAAAACACCAGACATTCTCATTAACAGTCTTCCCATTTGATTTTGTTTTAGACCCCAAAATAGTTAGATTCATGGATGACAATTCCTAAAGATTCATGACAAGTAGATAGGAAATCCTAGATTTGGGTCTTCTGGATCAAAGCAAGTACCATATATTCTGGCGTATAAGACTACTTATTAACCCAAGAAAATCTTCTCAAAAGTCAGGGGTCATCTTATACATAGGAGTCGTCTTATACACAGGAGTAGTCTTATACACAGGAGTAGTCAGTTTTCTACGCTGGAGTAGCCTTATGCATGGGAGCCGTCTTATATGCGGGGGTAGTCTTATACTCCTGGAGTCGTCTTATAGAGCGGGTGCTGAAACTTCCAATCCAGATTGGCGAATCTGAGGTTGTTGCATATTGTGGGGGGAGCTCAAAAATGGCAGTAGCCATGTCCCTGCCATATGCAGCAACTGTATGAAAGCATTCAGGGCGACGCTGTACAAGCATGGAAGAAGAAAATCCATTCATCAGGATTCATGGACTTAATGCGGTCCCGATGATGAGGTGAAGGGGCGCCTCACTGGGAAGGTGTAAGTGAAGGGCGGAGCAAGCAGCAGGCGTCTGGGGTGCCCGGGGTATTGAAAAAAGAGATAGAGTGGCTCTGGGCCCAGAAAAACACGCCTCTTTTACCTGTCTGGCCCACCCTTGTATCCTATTACCATACCTCCTCCTCTGCCTCTCAGATCTTGCTCCTGAAGACTGCAGTGAAGCGGTGCAGGTGCGCATGTGCAAGATCTGAGAGGCAGAGAAGGAGGTACAGTAATAGGAAAATTACCATATTGAAATAAAATTTGATGCTTTTAAAATTTTTATTTGGTATGTGTTGGAAGAGGGGTAGTCTTATACGGTGAGTATATCCCAAACTCTATATTTTGACTGGAAAGGTTGGGGGTCGTCTTATACGCCCAGTCGTCTTATATGTCGGAATATACGGTACTTGCAAGATAATCTTTCATAAGAATCAACCAGAATATTGCAAGAGGAGAACTGCATATCAGCATAGAATTAACACCTTAAAATGAACTCTTGTGCTTACTGCTCAGCCATAAAGCTAGGTTGACAAAGTTATGTTTACATTAACCTGCCTCACGCAATTTGCATGTAATGATAAAGACAAATAAAATCAAAGTTTTAAACTAATCCCCTTGAAGATCTCCTATGTCTTATTTATCAGGTATTCATTTTTCATGTAAGAAAACCTCCAACTATTAAAATTGGTGGTCAGTGTTAAAAAACAAAGAGTTCTATCAAGAAAAACAGGCTGACACTCCCAAACAATTTCATTGTTTTACTTTTACAAAGATTACAAGAAGGGTCAGACACAGTGCTCATGTGGCTCTCCAGATACTGATGGATTGCAACTCCCCAAATCCTTCAGTGATGGGAGTATAGCTTAGGTCTGACAAGAGCTGGAGGCTAACTGAGGGACCAAATGCCCCTCCCTATAACGTGGGATTTTCACAATTAGAAACAGAAGATTTATCTACTGATTCTGACTATCTGGCAGGCAAGTTGATATTTGCACCATGTCTGTTGACTAGACATAAGACCATCCTTCTATGCAACCCTTTCGAAATTTAGGGCAAGGATCATGATTTGCATCTTTTGAATCCTATTAAATCTCCCACAACTGTCTAAATATGCTTTACAACCCAAGGCTTTAATATCTCTTTGTACTACATCTGAATAAGTGGGTTTATATCCATGAAAGCTCATGCTAAAATAAAAACAAGTCTTAAAGGTGCTGCTACATCCCCCTCTCCCCGTTCATATAATATTTTTTATTTTACTGCTACATGTGTATATGCCCTCCAAACTAAGTGAAGTCACCTCACCATACGGTGCTTGTACTCCTCAGAAGCATCATGCACCGCAGTATCCCAGGCATTAGGACCACAAGTATATACTTTGCTGGGATCCAGCTTCCAGTATCTGAGAAAATAAAAAATAAAAAGAGCACAATAAGTACACAAAACTGAGTTGGATGAACTAGTAGTCTGAATCAGTACAACTCTTTCTGACAATGTTATGACATTTTCCATAAATGTTGGATTACAACATTCATCACTGCCTTTCTAGCTGAGGATGAGCTACAGTCTTAACACCTTTATAAAAGGACAGACCAGATGGAGACAGAAGTGAATGATGCACAATTCTTAAGATTTTCTACCTGAGAACTCAAAAGGGAGACAGAGGCCTACCGAGGAAAACATCTCCTGAAAAGTCCATCGACTAATAATAATAAGTCCCTCTTCGGAAGCAAGAAGGACGGGATAGAAATGCTTATAATAGTAATAGCAATAATAGCAATAAACAATAACCCACCTCCATCTCCTAAAAAGGGACTCGTGGGAGCTATAAAGGCACATCAACAGTACATAAAAGTTATAAATACCCACTATCAACAAATAAAATAAAATTCACAATTTAAAAACACTTCCTATCAATGGTTAAAACTAGCAGCCATCAATACACCACTAAGGTGCCAAAGTGTCAACCTAATATAGGCCCATTTCAGCCTACTTGAGGCCAAAGGCCTCTTTAAAAATCCATATTATGAGGCTAGAATGGAAGGATTCAAGGGTAGGATCTAATCTAATTTCTTTTGGGAAGGTATTCCAGAGTCAGGGAGTCGCTACAGAGAAGGCCCTCTCTCTAGTTCCCTCCAACCACACTTGAGACAGTGGTGGTACTGAGAGAAGGGCCTCCCCTGCTGATCTCAAAGCCTGCACCGATTCATAGAAAGAGATGCGGTCTCGAAGATAGGTTGGACCCAAAGCATATAGCATCTTGAATTGAGCCCAAAAAATTGTCGGAAGCCAGTGTAGCTGCTTTAATAAGGCCATAGTATGTTCCCTATAGCTAGTTCCAGTTAGTAATCTGGCAGCCGACCTTTACACTAACTGCAATTTTTGAACCATCTTCAAAGGCAGCCCCTCATAGAGTCCATTCTAGATGTAACTAAGGTATGGACCACCATGGCCAAGTCAGGCTTTTTGAGGTACAGTCACTGCCGGCGCACAAGTTTTAACTGTGCAAAGGCCCTCCTGGCCACCACCGACACCTGAGCTTCAAACGTCAATGAAGAGTCCAGGAGGACCCCCAGACTGCAGACCTCTGTCTTCAGGGGGAGTGTAACCCCGTCGAGCATAGGTTGACACCCTCTGCCCCAACTGGCCTCGCGATTGACCAGGAGGATCTGTCTTGTCTGGATTAAGTCTTAAGTTTATTGGCCCTCATCCAGTCCATCACAGCTGTCAGATACTGGTCCAGGATCCGGGGAGTTTCCTTGGATTGAGGTGGAAAGGAGTAGTAGAGTTGTGTGTCATCTATGTAGAGATGGAACCCAACTCCATAACTGTAGATTACCTCACCCAACTGTTTCATGTAGATATTAAAAAGCATGGGGGAAAGAATGGAACCTTGTGGGACCCCACAGGTCAAAGGCCAGGGATCCAAGAAGGTGTCCCCCAGAATCCACATCTGGGTGCGATCCTCCAGGAAGGAGTGGAGTCACTGCAACACAGTTCCCCCAAAACCCATTCCGGAAAGCCAACCCAGAAGGATACCATGGTCGATGGTATCGAAAGCCACTGAAAGGTCCAGGAGAATCAGGAGCGACACACTCCCCGTGTCTAGTTCTCTGCGGTTTCAAACTTCCCATCCATTCAAATTTTCTCCAAAGAAAAGAAAGGGATAGTATGTACTCCACAATTATTTTAATGCAGCATCAGTTTTCAAATGAAAAGAAAGAAAATTTAAGCAACAAAATGATAAGGCAGGTCGTGAAACTTTAAGAGGCACACTAAACATCCTTCCTCTATGGGGTCCAAATACAGAATCTCCCCTCCTTGCCAAAAACAGAACTGAATTTTGAACATTTTGTCAGTTTTTGTCAGACTCTACAGTGATACATTCTCTTCAAAACCGTAAGACAATCACAGCAGTATACAATATTGTGGTTACACTGGAAGGTCAGACAGCTATGAGTTTGCTCCTTACAAAGAGATTTAATCTTGCACACCCATTAGAAAGTATAGACTCCCTCTCTCTATTAAATTAAATATTTGCATACAGGTGTTAAAACTTTTATCCTCAGGAAAATCTACTTGCAAATGAATGGATTAGGACAGGTTATTTCTTTAGTGATTTCCCTCCTTTCTCATAAATGGGGCCAAAGATGGCTCACACATGAATTAAAACAAGCTCCATAAATTAAAAATGAACAGTAAAAATGAACATCCAATTAAATAAGTATGAATACATTAAATTAATTCACTTAAGTCAGGTAAGATAAGAAATACTTACTTCACAGGCTTCCCAAAAGCCATATTGTCTTCCTAGGGTAATAAGAATGAAAATAAAAAGTAGAATTCAGTATGTTAGCACCACAAACATGAAGTGGTTCATATCATTTCACCTTTTAAATTTTTTATTTCAAAAAAATTATACATAACCATATTTTTTCCTTTTTCATTCCCTTCACAACAGGACTGTCTTCATATCTGGAGGAGTCAAGACAGCCTTCCTAAACATGGTAGTCTCCAGTATCAGGCCAAGCCCAACCAGCCAAGGTGGCCTGCTTAGTGAGAGTTGTAAATCAACACATCTGCAAGGCATCAGGTTGAAACAGGCTAATCTAACAGGATTGCAGTACGCCAGCTTGTTTTACACCTTAACTGTAAGTGGGAATACATTAGGAAAATAGTTTCAAGCAGTTCTAGAAAACCCTTTTCATACCATATTTGTCCTACCAAAAGGAACCAAAACTAAGGCTACCTGCTTATTTGGCACAATCTCAGCCAGTTTTTAATAGATATGTCAAGGACTGCCCTCTGAGGTTCTAATGCCCCTGTATAGGTGAGACAAAGACCTACAGCTGGATCATGTCCTAGCATGGCCCTGACAAGATGTTCAGCATTTTCTCCCCTTCTCATGATTCATAACAACAGGGGTTCCTCATGCCATGAAAAAGGAGCCCCCAGTGGCGCAGTGGGTTAAACCCCTGTGCCGGCAGGACTGAAGACCGACAGGTCACAGGTTCAAATCCGGGGAAAGGTGGATGAGCTCCCTCTATCAACTCCAGCTCCTCATGCGGGGACATGAGAGAAGCCTCCCACAAGGATGATAAAAACATCAAATCATCTGGGCGTCCCTTGAGCAACATCCTTGCAGACGGCCAATTCTCTCACACCAGAAGCGACTTGCAGTTTCTCAAGTCGCTCCTGACACGACAAAAAAAAATGCCATGAAAAATAGCATAAGCTTCATTAGCTCTCTCCAAATGTAGATGCTTACTGGGTGAATCAAGAAACGGAATTCCAGATCTGAACAGTGGAGGATCATCTCAAGGGCATAGTTTATGTGTTCATGATTCACACACAACTAAGTACTCCATTCTTATAAGATCCCATGCTGACACCAAAGTCCCATTATATACAATTGTGCAGTAAAATGTATCTTTTATATAAAATGGCAAAAACAAGGTTTGCTTTTTAGAATGGGGGTGGTATTTTTAAGCCATGGATAGCAGAATCCATGGATACGGGAGGCCAACTGGACTGCAATGAAATTAAACTGTTCAGGAAGGTTCTCAGGCTGCATCAGACCCACAAAATACAGTTTCCCCACTATTATGATTCTTCAAGAACAAGTTCTAACTTACAGAGACGTAGTAAGGCCCTGCAAAGTCACGGATTACTCCAGTTGACGTACATATCCCCATATGACCGATTATGGGGAACAGCCATCTGCGAAAAGAATGAAAAACTTGAGGCATCCTGTCCTCTCCATTTTGAAAACAAAAGGCTGCTTTTAAAAAGATGTGGGAATGGACTGAACCAAATAGCAGCTGGTAAATAAATAGACAAGACAGCAGGGCTTATCTAAGCACAAAACTAGATGTAGCCTGGAGAGATTTTCCATTCAACTTACTATGTTCTGAATGGTTGTTTTGTTGTTGTTCCTTCGTTCATTTGTTCCCAACTCTTCGTGACCTCATGGACCAGCCCACGCCAGAGCTCCCTGTCAGCCATCACCACCCCCAGCTCCTTCAAGGTCAGTCCAGTCACTTCAAGGATGTCATCCATCCATCTTGCCCTTGGTCGGTCCCTCTTCCTTTTTCCTTCCACTTTCCCCAGCACAATTGTCTTCTCTAAGCTTTCCTTTCTTCTCATGATGTGGCCAAAGTACTTCATCTCTGCCTCTACTATCCTTCCCTCCAATGAGCAGTCGGGCTTTATTTCCTGAAGTATCTGAATGGTTACAGCCCATATATTTCTGTGAAAATGAGCTACATTTAAGGTTCCACAGTATCAGACCACTGGCCAGCAAGTAAGAATCACATCCAGGCAACTGGGTGGTAGAAAAGGGTCATAAATTAATAATAGGTGTACTTTATTTAATGTTTATGATGATTTTGTGTTTTTAGCTATGTTGAAACCCACCTCGAGCCATAAGGAGAGTAAGAAATAAAATTATTATTACTACTACTACTGAGGCAACCCTAAATTCAAATTCATCAGATGGGGGGGGGGGTCCACACTGTAGAAATAAGATAGCACATGCTGTGAATGTAACCCCCCGCCCCCCCCCCCCCGCCCCGCATATGACATTCCCAGCCTAAGACTAAGGCAAGGGTTCTTAACCTTTTTTGTTTCACGGATCCTGTCAGATGAAATCCATGAACACCTTTTCAGTGTAGCGGCAGAAAGTTTTATGACATTCAACATTGGAATGTCTTTAAATTAGATTTCAGGATCATTCTAAATTACATTTTCCAACTGTCTCACAATTTCATTACAGGATAACCTAACATCTGTTCAAAGGGTAATTTTCGGCAAACATTTAGAAGCTTGA
Source organism: Anolis sagrei (assembly GCF_037176765.1). Classification (NCBI taxonomy): domain Eukaryota; kingdom Metazoa; phylum Chordata; class Lepidosauria; order Squamata; family Anolidae; genus Anolis; species Anolis sagrei. Next base: position 77,092,643 of record NC_090034.1, on the reverse strand, counting down.
AGTTTCCTCCACAGGGTCATAAAACCATATCTGACGTCCTTACCATCCTTTTTGCAGGCAGTTATCCACTGTCATGCTGCATCAAATGAAAAACCAGTTCACTCATGGACAACCTGAAATCTTTTCATGGGCCCCAAAGGGCTTTGTGGGCCTCTAGTTAAGAATTCCTGGATCAAGGCTCTGGATATCTGGGTTCAATGCCTTCCTCAACCATTGAAGCCCATCAGGGGACTTTTGACAAGCCCCACTTTCTCAGCCTCAGTGAAAGAAAAAGGCAAAACCTCTTTGAACAAATATTGCCAAAAAAAAACAAACCATGTGATAGGGCTGCCTTAGGGTTACCATCAGAAGAGGAATGTTAAGTACATAACAACAATATACTATACTGTAAACTGGGAGTCCCTCTCACTACCTACACCTGCCATCTCACAGGCCACTGAGTGGGAGGGAGGCAGCCAGCAAAATACAGCTTCATCATGTCTTATGTCCTACATCTTTTTTTACCTTATGTACGTAGATTGTAAGCCTGAGCGCAAATTAACATTTTGTAAGCAGCTCTGAGTGCCCTTCGTGTCTGAAGAGCGCAGTAAACTTTTCACGAGATGCAGAGCTAACCTGAAGAAATCGGGCCACAAAGTGGAGTCCACGGCATGCGAGTGTGGAGAAGAGCAAGCCCCAGACCACCTACTAACCTGAGCCCTGCCACATGCACAATGGTCAGCTTCTGCTCAAAAGACATTTAGCAGATTGCCAAGTTTTTGACTTTGTGTTTTTTATACATTATAACTGTATTCTCAATTTGCGTCAGTCACAATAAATAAACTTAGAGCTTACAGAAAATAAAGATCATGTTATATTTTTTCTCGAAATAAGCTCATCTCATTATTAACGTCATTCAGTACTTCTGTTACGCCAGCTCTACTGGTTGCCGATCAGCTTCCGAGCACAATTCAAAGTGCTGGTTTTAACCTTTAAAGCCCTAAACGGCTCTGGCCCAGACTACCTGTCCGAACGTATCCCCTGGTATGAACCATCATGAAATTTAAGATCATCTGGGGAGGCCCTGCTCTCGATCCCACTGCCATTGCAAATGCAACTGGTGGGGATGAGGCCTTCTCAGCAGTGGCCCCCCGCTTGTGGAACACCCTCCTTAGAGATATCAGATTAGCCAATTCCCTCCTGTCTTTTAAAAGGAAAATCAAGATCTGGTTATGGGACCAAGTGTTTTATTAGCGAGCAAGTGGAAGATCACACAACTTATGGCAATGAATTGATCCGGACTGGATTTGGATTCTGATTTTAATGGATGTGTCTTAATTAATTGTTGTTATTTATTTATCGTGTCAGGGGCAGACCAAACAGTTGCATTGCACTTTTTAACCAACAAACAAACAAAGCAGAAGTTTGCAAGCTTGGTAGTTGATTAAATGTCCTTTGACCAGTAGCTGGCCACTTGGAGTGCTTCTGGTGTTGCTATAAGAAGGTCCTCCATTGTGCATGTGGCAGGGCTCAGGTTGCATCGCAGCAGGTGGTCTGTAGTTTGCTCTTCTCCACACTCACATGTCATGGATTCCACTTTGTAGCCCCATTTCTTAAGGTTGGCTCTGCATCTCGTGGTGCCAGAGTGAGTCTGTTCAGCGCCTTCCAAGTCGCCCAGTTTTCTGTGTGCCCAGGGGGGAGTCTCTCATTTGGTATCAGCCATTGGTTGAGGTTCTGGGTTTGAGCCTGCCACTTTTGGACTCTCGCTTGCTAAGGTGTTCCAGCGAGTGTCTCTGTAGATCTTAGAAAACTATTTCTTGATTTAAGTCGTTGATGTGCTGGCTGATATCCAAACAGGGGATGAGCTGGAGATATCACTGCCTTGGTCCTTTCACTATTGGTTGCTACTTCCCAGTAGATGTCAGGTGGTGCAATACTGGCTAAACAGTGTAATTTCTCCAGTGGTATAGGGCACAGACATCCCATGATAATGCGGCATGTCTCATTAAGAGCCACATCTACTGTTTTAGCGTTGTGAGATTTTCACACTGGGCATGCATACTCAGCAGCAGAGTAGCAAAGCGCAAGGGCAGATGTCTTCACTGTGGCTGGTTGTGATCATGTGAAAATAACTAAATTGCCTCAATGTATATATTACAAATACACACATATAAAAAAAAAAACAGGACTCCACATTCACATTAAGTAAAAACAACTGGTTCTTCTCTTGAAGTATAAAACAAAGATCCAACCACTGTATACTCCAGGAAATAAAGCCCGACTGCTCATTGGAGAGAAGGATAGTAGAGGCCAAGATAAAGTACTTTAGCCACTTCATGAGAAGAAAGGAAAGCTTAGAGAAGACAATGATGCTGGGGAAAATGAAAGGAACAAGGAAGAGGGGCCGACCAAGGGCTAGATGATGGATGGTGTCCTTGAAGTGACTGGACTGACCTTGAAGGAGCTGGGGGTGGTGACAGGGAGCTCTGGTGTGGACTGGTCCATGAAGTCACAAAGAGTTGGAAACTACTGAACGAATGAATAACAACAACATGACATTCTTGGCTTATGTTCACCTTCCTCCCCATGAGGACTCCAAGATCTTTTCCACATGTTCTGCTGTCAAGCCAGGCACCGTTCCCCATTCTGTATTTTTGCATTTCCTTTTTTCTGCCTAAATGGAGTATCTTGCATTTGTCCCCATTAAAATTCATTTTGTTAGTTTTGGCCAATCATCTCTCCAACCTGTCAAGATCATTTTGAATTCTGCTCCTGCCTTCTGGAGTATAGTACATTCGTACAAGAAGGGCGGGGTAGAAGTATAGGAAATAAATAAATAAATATCCATAGGTTCTTGTAGGTTTTTTCGGGCTATAGGGCCATGTTCTAGAGGCATTTCTCCTGACGTTTCACCTGCATCTATGGCAAGCATCCTCAGAGGTATCTCCTGACGTTTCACCTGCAGCTATGGCAAGCATCCTCAGAGGTATCTCCTGACGTTTCACCTGCATCTATGGCAAGCATCCTCTGAGGTATCTCCTGACGTTTCACCTGCATCTATGGCAAGCATCCTCTGAGGTATCTCCTGACGTTTCACCTGCATCTATGGCAAGCATCCTCTGAGGTATCTCCTGACGTTTCACCTGCATCTATGGCAAGCATCCTCCGAGGTAGTGAGGTGAGGATGCTTGCACTATCTCTGAGGATGCTTGCCATAGATGCAGGCGAAATGTCAGAAATGCCTCTAGAACATGGCCCTATAGCCCGAAAAAACCTACAAGAACCTAGTGATTCCAGCCATGAAAGCCATCGACAATACAAATAAATATCCGGTTCCTTCCACACAGCTGAATAAAATCCCACATTATCTGCTTTGAAATGGGATATATGGCAGTATGGACTCAGATAATCCAGTTCAAAGCAGATGTTGTGGATGATCTGCCTTGTTGTTCTGGACTATATGGCTATGTGCAATGGCCCTCAGTTACCCTTCCCTTCAGCCTCACAAGTGAGACAGGCCTTCTCGTCAAAACAGGCCCTGCGCGGCTTCTGAAGGAAACAAAGGCTGAAGCCCGGCTCTCCCTCAGCCCCTTCCCCCCGCGAAGACTCACGTGAGGACGGGGATGGGCGTCCACACGACGCAGTATGGGAAGCGGCACCGCTCGGCGTTCATCTTCCCCACCGCAGCCTCCTCTTCCTCCATCGCCGGGTGGCGTCACATCCGGCACCTGGTTGCCATGCTTCCGGGACAACACCAGCGAGGAGGCGTGGTAAGATGGCGCCCGCTGCTGCCGGTGGGCGGGGCCTGGGCTGCGCGCGCACCCTCCCTTCTCCTGTTGGGGAGCAGGCCTCTGGGGGCCTTGAGGAGGCTCCTGTACCACTGTGGGCTCTGCAAGCCAAAGGCATTTTTGTTCTGCAGGGATTGCTTGTTGTCATTTATTGATTGTACTTGACTAAGCAGGCATCCCAAAACTGTGGTCTTGCAGCACTTTGAGCCTCCAACTCCCAGAATGCCAAACCTTTGAACAAGCTGGCAAAGGCTTCTTGGAGTATGGATGCCTGGACTGAAGTTGTTCCAAGCTCTATGCAATGTGGATCCATATAATAATAATGATGATGACAATGTCATAGAATCAAAGAGTTGGAAGAGACCTCCTGGGCCATCCAGTCCAGCCCCCTGCCAAGAAGCAGGAATATTGCATTCAAAACACCCCTGACAGATGGCCATCCAGCCTCTGTTTAAAAGCTTCCAAAGAAGGAGCCTCCGCCACACTCCGGGGCAGAGAGTTCCACTGCTGAACGGCTCTCACAGTCAGGAAGTTCTTCCTCATGTTCAGATGGAATCTCCTTTCTTGTAGTTTGAAGCCATTTTTACTTGTCCTAATCTCCAGGGAAGCAGAAAACAAGCTTGCTCCCTCCTCCCTGTGGCTTCCTCTCACATATTTATACATGGCTATTATAAAGGCTACGCAGATGGCAATACGATCAATCCCACCATCTGACACCAAATTATAATGACTTCTTTATGATATGGCACCAATCAGTAATTGGACAGGGGGCAAACAGATCCCACCACTGTCCCTCCTTAAATAAAGAATTCACTGGCACATATGTAGCGTTTGAGGAGATGTCTCACTAGTTAAACTTTCGCTGCCACCATAAACTAAATGAACAGGAACCCTCTAGCTATTTAAACTATTAAAAGGCTTTTTAGACCACCAAGTACTGTGTCTTTTAAAAGGCTTCTTTGAAGGAAAACAAGTGAGGTTGAATTAAAAAGGAAAAGGGACTAAATCCACAAATGTACACTGTACTCAGGCTGAAGTTTCAAAAATAATCAGGTAACGTTTATTTAATAAAGAGGTACAGAAGAGAATGAAAATGCTGTTGAATAAGCTTGGCGGTTACAGGTTAAATGTTCTTGTTCTTATAAGCGTAATGGTTGCATGAGAATGGTTCCTTCTTGGTTACAGTTTCTATTACAAAACCCAGCTATTTCTTCCCTAAATAGCTGTACCAAGTTTGCCACAGCTCACTTGGCTGGCAAACTCCAGGCAAATTGCCTATTCTAATCACGAACTCCTAAAACTGTAATCCTGCTCTAGCTCTAACATCAACCAGACTCTGACTGACTAAAAACAGCTCCTTTCTTTCCCTCCAAACAGGCCAACTCCGCCCCCCTTTTACAAACCAATCCTGGCTGTTTCCAGGCTGGCTCAGGCCTAGGCCACTCCCCCTCTCTGAACTGGAGTTTTCCCTAAACTAAGATGGCTCCTGCTGCCCTCTGCCAGGCCTTCTAAGCTGAAACTAATCTAGCCTGTCTCTCCTAGGCCCTGCCACCCCGGCTGGCAAGGTAAGGGATCTTCACAGCTATCATATCCCCTCTCAGCCTTCTTTTCTTCAGGCTGAACATGCCCAGTTCCTTAAGCCGCTTGTTCTCCAGATCTTTTATCATTTTAGTCGCCCTCCTCTGGACACATTTCAGCTTCTCAATATCTCTCTTGAATTGTGGTGCCCAGAATTGGACACAATATTCCAGGTGTGGTCTAACCAAAGCGGAATAGAGGGGTAGCATGACTTCCCTAGATCTAGACACTATGCTCCTATTGGTGCAGGCCAAAATCCCATTGGCTTTTTTTGCCACCACATCACATTGTTGGCTCATGTTTAACTTGTTGTCCACGAGGACACCAAGATCTTTTTCACATGTACTGCTCTTGAGCCAGGCATTCCCCATTCTGTATCTTTGCATTTCGTTTTTTCTGCCAAAGTGGAGTATCTTGCATTTGTCACTGTTGAAGTTCATTTTGTTAGTTTTGGCCCATCTCTCTAATCTGTCAAGATCGTTTTGAATTCTGCTCCTGTCCTCTGGACTATTGGCTCTCCCTCCCAATTTGGTGTCATCTGCAAACTTGATGATCCTGCCTTCTAACCCTTCATCTAAGTCATTAATAAAGATGTCGTCTGTGCACATTCAGAAGAAGATCTACAAGCCACTCTAAACACCTTCGCAGAAGCATACACGAAGCTTGGCCTGTCACTGAACATCGAGAAAACCAAAGTGCTGTTCCAGCAGTCACCAGCCATCCCCTCCCCAATGCCAGAGGTACAACTTAATGGTGTAACATTAGAAAATGTTGACCATTTCCGCTACCTTGGCTGCCACCTCTCCACCAAAGTCAACCTCGACACCGAAATACAACAGTGCCTGAGCTCTGCGAGTGCAGCATTTTCCCGAATGAAGCAGAGAGTGTTTGAGGACCGGGACATCCGTAGGGATACCAAGGTGCTTGTCTATAAAACTATTGTCCTCCCAACCCTGCTATATGCCTGCGAAACGTGGACTGTCTACAGACGTCACATGCAACTCCTGGAACGCTTCCATCAGCGCTGCCTCGATAAAATCCTGCAAATCTCTTGGGAAGACAAGCGGACAAATGTCAGCATGCTGGAAGAAGCAAAGACCACCAGGATTGAAGCAATGGTCCTCCGCCATCAACTCCACAGGACCAGCTATATTGTCTGGATGCCTGACCACCGTCTCCCAAAGCAATTGCTCTACTCTGAACTCAAGAACGGAAAACGGAACATTGGTGGGCAGGAAAAGAGATTCAAAGATGGGCTCAAAGCCAACTTTAAAACTCTGGCATTGACACTGAGAACTGGGAAGCCCTGGCCTGTGAGCACTCCAGCTGGAGGTCGGCTGTGACCAGCAGTGCTGCAGAATTTGAAGAGGCATGAATGGAGGGTGAAAGAGAAAAACGTGGCAAGAGTAAGGCTTATCAAGCCAACCCTCACCGGGACCGTCTTCCACCTGTAAACAAATGCCCTCACTGCGGGAGACGATTAAGATCAAGAATAGGGCTCCATAGTCACCTACGGACCCACCCTGGAGGGTTATCCTACACGGAAGGGCCCTAACTGGTGCTGGCAGCGAGTGCTGAAGCCCCTGCCTTCAAATTGATCTGACCGCAGCAGGGAGCTCCACAGTTCCTGGGAACATGAGTTTTCAAGCATCTACACAGGACCATAGCACCAGCAACAGCCTCAACAAAGAACTCTCTCTTTCCATCCTTGCTAACTTCCCTTAGCCTCTTTGTAACAATTCCCCAATAAAAGTATCACTTTCTCCCAACTTTTCCCTCTCCAGAGTGTTACAGTGTGTCCTTTACTGGCTCTAACTTTGCTCCCACTATAAACTTTCCCGAGCTGCAGAGCCCCAGGGAGCCTGAAACTGCATTCCTTTAAACTATGGATACGGAGGCCTGCATGGTCTCGGTATCCGCAGGTTAACCGATTGGCTCCGAACCAACGCCATCTTCTTCCTTGATTAATTCTGAAACTTAACTGCTGTCTTGCTTTCTGCTGAACGGACCCCTGCACCCCTCAGATCCACTTCTCCTGACCAAAACCCCCATGTGAGAACCTAAGGCTCTTTCCATGGCCCCACATGGCCATGATGTTTGTGTCCCCCTTCTTTCCTGTGTGTATCACCTTGGAATGGTGTCCAATGGTGCCTGCTGACCCAGGAAAACCCCTTGTGTGTCACCCCTGTGACCCAGGCCAGCATTAGGCCAATTTGGATATTTTTATGAATTGGACTCCTTTTTTATGAATGAAACTCCTGTTTCATGAATGGACTCCGGCTGCTCAGTGCCTCCAGGTTGAGAAAGATGGCATATAAATGTGGTAAATAAATAATAAATAAGACAAAAAGGACACTTCCCCAACCGAGAGGAAGTGGGGAATTGTTGCCGTTTCTTCCCCAAAGCCATTCCCCTGTCTCAGGAAAAAGGATCCAAGATCTTATCAAAAAGTCAATATTGCTAGACTTCATGACAATGGGCTGGCTCTTCGGGCCAGACAGGAATGTTGTTTCAAACTCAGGACAATAGACAGGATCAAGACTAGAGGGTTCAAGCTATCTGTCTTGATCACCTATCATCCGGGTCCGGGAAAGGCCATTCATAATCGTATCATTTACACATTCCTTCATCGTTTCCTCTTCTGCCCGCCTCACTCCTGCTCATTGGCTGAGTGGCCGAAGCGGGGCTCGCGCCCTGATTGAAGGAGGTGCATCTTCCCATGGCCACTCCTCCCGGCTTGCTGATATCATGACCAATCACAGCGAAGCCACCTCTGGAGGCGGGCACGGGAAATTTGAATTTGATAGCTCTATATAAACTGTATTTTCCTGCCTAGCAAGCATATTGGCTTGTTGGCCAGATTACTGCGGTCATCATCCTTTCCAGCTGGAATAGGAAATAAACTTCGGTGGCCTTGCTTCAACTTGATGAGATTTTTTGGGAAAAAGGGAAAATCTTTTCTGATGCTTGCTGTCTCGCCAAGTGTTGTGGATCCTCTTTTTGGGTCTTGCCAGCCTCTGCCTCAGCAGGGCCCCCTAAATTCGTGTTCGACATCAGTGCTCTCTGGAATTTGCCAGGTACAGAACAAAGAAAATGAATACAATTGATAGAAACACACTTACATTTGTCATCTCCTATTAGTTCCACCTCCTTTCCACCCCCAGCTCCACCTTCAGCTCTCGTCCCTCCTCAGACTCCACTTTCCTCATTCACTGAACTTCTGTGAGATACTCAGTGAAGTCATTGTTTTTTTCAGTTTGCAACTTGTTTATCTTTCGTCTGCTTCTGCAGGCCAAACTTCTGGTCACAGTGTTTGTTGTTAAGGAAACCTTCACATTCCAGCATCTCTTATCCTTACCAACTTACTTCCTCCATTTCTGTTGTGTTACCTGAACTATATTTCAAAATGACAATTAATACAGAAAGTATCCTTCTAACTATGAGTAAAAATTACATTTCAGCCAGGTGCATCTTCATCCCTCCCCTTCCAATAAAAGAGTTAGGGATCTATGGTTTGCCAGGGACATCAGGCTGAAATGGTATAAAAGGGGTTTAGTCTTGGCTACCTTACAACAGAACTAATAGCAGCAAGGATCCCTTCTGAGTAAATTCTTTATCAAGGATACATACACACACACACTAGCCGTCCCCTGCCATGCGTTGCGGTGGCCCAATCTGGTGACCTGGAAAATAAAGTAATGAGAAAGTGTTGGTTTCTAATATATGTAATTTTATGCTTGTGGGTAAACAGTATTTCTTGCTGTTTCTTTGTCAGGGTTGATGTGGAGATTGTCTGGTTTGCCTACTCTGGAACATACAACATATCATTGTCCTTTTGGGGGTGTCCCTTTCAAATCTATGATATATATGTGTGAATCAAATCTATCTATTTATATCTATGGCAGGATGGCTCTTTGTCAGGAGGGCTTTGATTATGTTTTCTTGCCCTGGTGAAGGCAGTTGGACTGGATGGTCTTAAGTGTTTTCTGTTGGTCATGGGGGTTCTGTGTGGGACGTTTGGCCCAATTCTGTCATTGGTGGGGTTCAGAAAGCTCTTTGATTGTAGTTGAACTATAAATACCAATAAGTACAACTCCTAAATGTCAAGGTATATTTCCCCCCAAACTCCATCTGTGTTCATATTTGAGCATATGGAATATTCATGCCAAGTTTGGTTCAGATCTATCATTGTTTGAGTCCACAGTGCTCTCTGGATGTAGGTCATGAGGGGGGTTTCAGAGGGGTTGCCAAAGACCATCAGAAAACACTTTCAGATGGTCTTACAAACCCTTTTGGCAGAGAAGGCTGAAGATCTCTCTGCCTGACCTTCTCTTTCTTTTTGGTGTTGGTGAACTACAACTTCCAGAATTTAGAAACAGCCCCCCAACCCCACCAGTATTCAGTTTTAGCCATGTAGGTAGTGTGCAAGTTTAGTGAAGATCCATTGTCCACTGTGTTCAGAGTGCTCTTTGGTCGTAGGTGAACTATAAATCCCAGCAAATACAACTCCCAAATGTCAAGGTCTGTTTTCCTCAAACTCCACCAGTGTTCACATTTGGGCATATTGAATATTCGTGCCAAGTTTGGTCCAGATCCATCATTGTTTGAGTCCACAATGCTCTCTGGATGTAGGTGAACTACAACTCCCAAACCCTTCCAGTTTTTTCTGTTGGTCATGGGAGTCTTATATGCCACATTGAGTTCAATTCCATCATTGGTGGAGTTCAGAATGCTCTTTGATTGTAGGTGAACTATAAATCCCAGCAACTACAACTCCCAAATGACAAAATCAATTTTTTGGGTGATGGTCACTCCTTAGGTTAGTAGGTGTCTGTCTAGTGGCCAAATTTGGCGTCAATTCGCCTAGTGGTTTTTGAGTTATGTTAATCCCACAAACAAACATTACATTTTTATTTATATAGATATATCTATATCTATCTATCTATATCAGAAATGGACCTATACTTGACGTGGACTAACAGGTAACCTGCCCACTTATCTGCCATACTGAGAAACAGCCTCAGGCAATGGCCAAAGGAATTCCAACATCTTTTTTTCAGTTAGCTGGAAAAGTCATAATCTCATAATCCATGTTATTCTTACATACATATTGCACTCATTTCTCAAATCTAGAATGTGTGAACTATACTTTTACTTTTCCTGATACTTAAATGTAAAATATCTTTTCCTTTCTGTCTAAGCTGCCTGGGTCTGACAGCTTAACTCAAACAATGGACCTGGTTGTATAAAAACTGGTGTGCAGAGTACATACTCTCTATGCTTGCACCTTTAGGGCAATAGCCCTGCTTGCACCACATTTTGCAAGATGGAAATAAAACACCTCTGCCCTTTGGTTGTATTAGTCTGCAGTGCCTTTTGTGTTCCTTGGTTTGTGTCTGGATGCTGTTGCATTTGGTTGTCCCTATGTAGACTTGTCCACAGTTGGACAACATCTGGCTGCTTTAGTGAGTTAATTTTAATCTTGAATTTTGGCTATTAATTGTTAGCATTCCTTGCCAGGCAGAATCCTCAAGTATTGCAGCCTAGATACTATATCGATGCCTCGTGTAGTAGCTTTTGCAAATAAGGCAGCTCTGCGTGTAATGTGTGAGTCACAGTCTGATAGATGTCAGGGCGGTTTCCCATAAAAAGAGGCTGAAGTCTGTCCCAAGAATCTTTTTCCTGATGTTTTGGTAAAACCTCCCACCATCTTAAATTTCTCAGAACATTTTTACATCTGCCATTCAGAACAGAAATCAGCACACTTTGGAAATGTATTTCTGTAAATGCGGTTCTCAGAGGGGCAAAGATAAGTATGTGTCAGTATTGGGCTCTTACATGCGAATTGACGTCAACGGATTAAGTGGGAAAATTGAATATTATATTGAAACTTAGGCCCCTTTTACACTATCATATAATCCAGACTATCAAAACAGATAATCCACATGATCTGCTTTGAACTGAATTATCTGAGCCTGTGTTGTTGTTCATTCGTTCAGTTGTTTCCGACTCTTCATGACCTCATGGACCAGCCCACGCCAGAGCTCCCTGTTGGCTGTCACCTCCCCAAGCTCCTTTGAGGTCAATCCAGGCAGCCTATACTGCCATATAATTGAGTTCAAAGCAGATAATCTAGATTTTATATGGCAGTATAGAAGAGGCCTTAGTCCTTATGATTACCCAGTTCATAGACCCAGTCCCTTGACTTGTGTTCAACTCTAAGGTATATATTTAAAAGCATTTTAAAAGTTAATAAGTCTTGGACCAGGTAACCCCAGCCATCTAACCAATGATGATATGGAGTTTTCACTCTTGCCTTTTTTAGTGAATGAGGGGTTTTAGGATTAAGCAACATATGAGTTACGAAGCTGGGGGAGCCATGGCATTTTATAATTATTCATTGAGCTACTGTGGAAAAGGAGACAAGCATAAATATCATTGTATCTGATGCAGAAGGTCAGCTGTTGTCCTCTCCTTTTTGCCTTGTCTTTTACTTGTGTTGTATTTTGAAATGGTCATATGACTGGTCAAATAAATAAATTATATATTATAATTGTGTCTGATAGTGCAAATGCCACTGATTGAGGTTCCGGGTTTTCACCTGCCACTTTTGGACTCTGATTTGCTGAGATGTTCCTGCGAGTATCTCCGTAGATCTTAGGAAGCTGTTTCTTGATTTAAGACATTGGCATGGTGGCTGATATCTGAACAGGGGATGGGCTGGAGATGTCGCTGCCTTGGTCCTTTCATTACTGGCTGCTACTTTCCGGCAGATGTCAGGTGGTACAATACTGGCTAAACAGTATAATTTTTTCAGCGATGTAGGATGTAGACATCCTGTGATAATGTGGCATGTCTCATTAAGAGCCACATCTACCGTTTTAGCGTGATGAAATGTGTTCCACACTGGGCATGCATACTGAGCAGCAGAACAGCAAAGCACAAGGGCAGATGTCTTCGTTGTGTCTGGTTGTGATCCCCAGGTTGTACCAGTCAGCTTTCGTATGATATTGTTTCTAGCACCCACTTTTTGCTTGATAGTAAGCAGTTCTTCTTGTAAGCCAGAGCACGGTCCAGGGTGATTCCCAGGTATTTGGGTGTGCTGCAATGCTCCAGTGGGATTCCTTCCCTGGTAATTCTCAGAGCTTGAGATGCTTGTCTGTTCTTAAGATGCACACATCTGTGTTTCAGATAGATTAGGAATCAGCTGGTTTTCCCTGTAATAGGCAGTAAGAGCACCTAAAGCTTCGGAGAGTGTCTGTTCAACCATTTCAATGCTCCCTGCTTGAGCAGCGATGGCACAATCATCAGCATATATTAAACTCTCTATCCCTTCTGGCAGTGGCTGATAATTTGTGTGATTGTTTAACCCTGAGTCAGGCCACTTGCTTGATTCACCCTAGAACTCAACAAAAAAGCTCCTGTTTTGTAGCAGATTTCCTCTGAAGCAGGTGAGGCAATAATCCTTTGTGATATTTTACATTTTTCTCAGGAGGAAGCAATTATTTATTTATGATTTACGGCAGCATTTTTCAACCTGAGGCCAGGGCCCCCTGGGGGGTTATGAGGGGGTGTCAGAGGGGTCACCAAAGAACATAAGAAAAGACAGTATTTTCTGTTGGTCATGGGGGTTCTGTGTGAGACATTTATCCCAATTCTATCATTGGTGGAGTTCAGAATGTATTTATTATTTATTTCCAGCATTTCTACCCCATCCTTTTCAACCCCCGAGGGAGGACTCAGGACTGCTCACACTCGGCAGCAATTCGATGCCACAGCATACAAGCAAATACAACACTACAACAACAGTTTGAAACAATAAATAAATCATTAAATTAAAATAATTAAAAATATTTGTCAACCATATAGCCATTCCAGTCCAATTCCACATCCAAAGTGCTATTATGCCTTCTGTCCAAAAGCCTTGTCCCAGAACCATGATTTCAGTTTCTTTCTGAAAGACAGGAGGGATGAAGCTGATCTAATCTTGCTAGGAAGCAAGTTCCACAGGCAGGGAGCCACCGCTGAGAAGGCCCTGTCTCTCGTCCCCACTAAACGCCAAATGCTCTTTGATTATAGGTGAACTATAAATCTCAGCAACTACAACTCTCAAATGTTAAGCTCTATTTTCCCCAAACTCCATCAGTGTTCACATTTGGGCATATTGAGAATTTGTTCCAAGTTTGGTCCAGCGCCATCATTGTTTGTGTCCACAGTGCTCTCTGGATGTAGGTGAACTACAACTCCAAAACTCAAAGTCAATGCCCACCAGATCCTTTCAGTATTTTCTGCTGCTCATGGGAGTTCTATGTGTCAAGACTGGCTCAATGACATCAGTGGTGGAGTTCCGAATGCTCTTTGATTGTAGGTGAACTATACATCCCAGCAACTACAATTCCCAAATGAGAAAATCAACACCCCCCCCCCCCCACCCGCCAACTCCACCAGTCTCCAAATTTAGACGTATTGCGCATTTGTGCCAAATTTAGTCCAGTGAATAAAAATACATCCTGCAGATCGGATATTTACATTACGATTTCTAACAGTTGCAAAATTACATTTACGAAGTAGCAATGAAAATAATTTTATGTTTGAGGGTAACCACAACATAGGAATTGTATTAAGGGTTTGCGGCATTCGGAAGGTTGAAAAACACTGATTTACAATATCATAAGCTGCTGATAGGTCTATGAAGACAGCTCCTGTAATCTCTAACTGAAATCTAGCATTAAAAATGACAAATATTAATTTCCTATCACATTACAGGTGTTGCAAGAGCTCCCCTAGTGGCCGCAGCCGGGAATGTTGCGTTGGATTTTTAACAATGTTTTCAATCCAACGCAACATTCCCGGCCGCGGCCACTAGGGGAGCTCTTACCCCTGCCTGGTTTGTCAGCAGACGGAGAGTTTTCTTTTCCGGGCCGGTGATTGGCAGCTTCCGGAGCGAATCGGAGCCTTGCTTTGGAGAGGCCAAGCCAAGGAGTCCTGCCTCTTCGGGGCTTCAGCAGTCTGGCTGGTTTGGGGCAAAGTTTCCCGGGAAAAAACGAGGCCGGTGAGTTATGGAGGCGCAGAGGGCAGGATCTGTGTAGCAAAGGTTGCATCTACACTGTGGGATTAACCCAGTTTGATCCCACTTTAACTCCCCTGGCACAGTACTATGGGATCCTGGGAGTTGTAGTTTTCCCAGGTCATTTGCCATCTCTGCCAAAGAGAGCTGGTGCCTAAACTCTAACTCCTATGAGCCCATAGCAATTAAAAAGCAGTATCAAACTGCGTTAATTTTACAGTGTGGATGGCCAGGGTGTTTATGATCTCTGATTATTATTATTATTATTATTTCCTGGTGTAACTTAGATATCACTTTTTGGTTAAATTAAAAAGCAGTTTTAATTTTTTTTTCAAAGGTAAATTACAATATTGTTGAACCCTCCATTGGGAAAAATAGTTTAGAAAGAGGGAGAAGAAGGTAAATTACATTATCATTTGCTCAAAAGGATGGGTTCGGCCTCAACCAGGAAATGAGGTGCAACAATGTTCTTTTCTTTTTCAAACTACTTGTTTGTTTTCTTCCCATCCGGTTTCAGTGCAGCTTTAATTGAAATATTAATTGCGATGTGGATGATGGTTTGAGTTGTTGTGAGTTTTCTGGGCAGTATGGCCGTGTTTCAGAAGCATTCTCTCCTGACGTTTCGCCTGCATCTGTAGCAGGCATCCTCTGAGACTGTGAGATCTGTTGGGAACTAGAAAAATGGAGTTTATATATCAATGGAATAAAGCCCAGGATGGAAGAAAGAACTCTTGTCTGCTTGTGGCAAGTGTGAATGATGCAATTGGCCACCTTGATTAGCACTTCAAAGCCTGATACTTCCTGCTTGGGGGAATCCTTTGTTGGGAGGTGTCTGTTTGAGGTAGGTGTGAATGTTTCAGTAGGCCACCTTGATTAGAATATTAGAATAGCAGTTTCATAACAGCAAGAGAGGAGATTCCATCTGAACATGAGGAAGAACTTCCTGACTGTGAGAGCTGTTTAGCAGTGGAACTCTCTGCCCCGGAGTGTGGTGGAGGCTCCTTCTTTGGAAGCTTTTAAACAGAGGCTGGATGGCCATCTGTCAGGGGTGATTTGATTGCAATATTCCTGTTTCTTGGCAGGGGGTTGGACTGGATGGCCCATGAGGTCTCTTCCAACTCTTTGATTCTATGATTCTATGAAATAAACATTCAAAAACAGGGGAATTCCAGACAAGAAACAATTACGGCCAGCTAATCACCCCCCAACAAAGGATTCCTCCAGGCAGTAACAACCCAGACCTTAAAACTGTTAGGCCCAAGGGCTGAGAAAAGCGGTATATAAATGAAGTAAATAAATAATAAATAAATTAAATGCTAATCAAGGTGGCCGATTGAGACATTAACACCTATCTCAAGCAGACAAGTTCTTTCACCCACCCTGGACTTTATTCCACAACTATATAAACCCAATTTTCCTAGTTTCCAACAGACCTCACAACCTCTGAGGGTGCCTGCCATAGATGCAGGCAAAACGTCAGGAGACAATGCTTCTGGAACATGGCCAAGAAAACTCACAACAACCCAGTGATTCTGGCCATGAGATCCTTCAACAATACAATGGATAATGGTTTGATCGGTGACCGGTGCCCTTCCTTAAGACAACTTGACTGTTTACATAAAAATTGTCGTGCAGATTGTGAAAATCCATAGGGCCAAAATCAGGAACCACGGGCGTTTCAAATTAAAATGAGAGCTGTCTGATTAAACAGAACAGATGCCATCTGTACAGCGGCTGTCGAAAAAGACTTGTGTGCAAATGCTTTGCATGTCTCCTGAAAGACGTACGTGTGAGCAACCACTGAATCTGTGGCTTGTTTTCACACGCTTTTAACAGGGGTTTGTTGCTGTCTGGCCGCTGCTGTTGAAGCTGGCTTCAAACTGCATTGAATAGTCGGTGCAGATGAGGTCTTCGTTTTGCACAGAATGCAAATTGTATACCAGATCTAGTTGCATAAAAGCGGCACCAAATTTGGATGTGTGTCCCATTGACTTTAGTATAGCTTTTTATATAGTTAGATAGATAGAAGAGAGATAGATAGTGTTGAAGTATGGGTTAAACCACTGAGCTGCCGTTTGAATACAGGGAGTGGGGTGGGCTCCTGCTGTTAGGCCCAGCTTCTGCCAAACTAGCAGTTCAAAAACATGCAAATGTGAGTACATCAATAGGTACCGCTCCAGCGGGAAGGTAACGGCACACCATGCAGTCATGCTGGCCACATGACCTTGGAGGTGTCTAGAGTCAACGCCAGCTCTTCGGCTTAGACATGGAGATGCGCATGACTCCCCAGAGTTGGACTCGATTGGACTTAATGTCAAGGGGAAACCTTTACCTTTTTATGTCTGTATTGTTGCTTGACTGGCTGTACCACAAAGGCTGTTGCTAGGTGAAGTGGTCCTTTGTGATACCACTGGATTGGCTGTTGCTAGGTGAAGGATTGGCTGTTGCTAGGTGAAGCATTGGCTGTTGCTAGGCGAAGTGGTCCTTTGTGATACCACTGGATTGGCTGTTGCTAGGTGAAGGATTGGCTGTTGCTAGGCGAAGTGGTCCTTTGTGGTACCACTGGATTGGCTGTTGCTAGGTGAAGGATTGGCTGTTGCTATGTGAAGCATTGGCTGTTTCTAGGCGAAGTGGTCCTTTGTGATACCACTGGATTGGCTGTTGCTAGGTGAAGGATTGGCTGTTGCTATGTGAAGCATTGGCTGTTGCTAGGTGAAGTGGTCCTTTGTGATACCACTGGATTGGCTGTTGCTAGGTGAAGGATTGACTGTTGCTAGGTGAAGGATTGGCTGTTGCTAGGTGAAGCATTGGCTGTTGCTAGGCGAAGTGGTCCTTTGTGATACCACTGGATTGGCTGTTGCTAGGTGAAGGATTGACTGTTGCTAGGTGAAGGATTGGCTGTTGCTAGGTGAAGCATTGGCTGTTGCTAGGTGAAGTGGTCCTTTGTGATACCACTGGATTGGCTGTTGCTAGGTGAAGGATTGGCTGTTGCTATGTGAAGCATTGGCTGTTGCTATGTGAAGTGGTCCTTTGTGATACCACTGGATTGGCTGTTGCTAGGTGAAGTGGTCCTTTGTGATACCACTGGATTGGCTGTTGCTAGGTGAAGGATTGGCTGTTGCTAGGTGAAGGATTGGCTGTTGCTAGGTGAAGTGGTCCTTTGTGATACCGCTGGATTGGCTGTTGCTAGGTGAAGTGGCCTTCTGTGGCTGGGAAAGGAAAATGACAGGTGTATGAAGGGAAGGAAAGAGCCATGACGAATATTAAACTTCAATTCTATGTTTAGTTTTTGTTTTGTGTATTTTAATATTTATTGTACAGAAATATATTTTAATCTGTGTATTTTACAGAGTGTTTTTTAAATGATTCTTTGTTTTGATTGTGTGTTTTAACAATGTTGTAACCTGCCTCGACCTGTGAGAAGAGGTGGGTGAGATTATTATGTTGTCATGGAGACATTGTGGCATAGACCCTCTCAGAGCTTGAGAAGGAAGGAAGGAAGGAAGGAAGGAAGGAAGGAAGGAAGGAAGGAGAAAAAGAAGAGAAAGAGTGTCAGAAATATTAAAAATTAACTGAGTATTTTTGATTATATAAGTGTGAGTCAAGCACCGAAAGAGTAAGTAGGCCAAAGCCTATTAGACCCAGTGGGCCAATGCTAGTGTCGTCCTGAGGAATGTGAGGTGGTCAACCTTTGTGTGAGAGAAGCCCCGTGTGAGAAAGCTCTAGTGAGAAGTAGGCTGTTAGGAATTGTGGGAGTTGAATTCCAAAACACCTGGAGGGCTAAAGACACAACAGTGTGCCCTTGGTATCCGCTGGGGTTTGGTCCCAAGAACCCTATGGATACCCAAATTGGCAAATGCTCAAGTGCCATTATATACGATCGTGTAGTGAACTCACTTCTCTTGGATGAAATGGCAAAATCAAGACGATATTGTAGGCGTTATGATATGGTGTGAGCCGATCAATAATTCAGACAATTATTTCCTTACCTCAGTGGTTCTCAACCTGTTGGTCCCCAGGTGTTTTGGCCTACAACTCCCAGAAACAGTTTACCAACTGTTAGGATTTCTTAGAGTTGAAGTCCAAAATATCTGAGGACCAAGTTGAGAACCATTGCCTTACAGAAAGCCATGACACCATAGAATTACGAACAGGACAGGTAAGCAGTTGCCAGGTAATGCTGAATCCCCACATCCCTAGGACAGTTGTCTGCGAGGGATTAGGTTGCAAGACGTGCAAAAAAAGATACTAAAAGATACTAAAATTAAATAAGGCATTGTCCCGTTGTATGTATTGAAATATAGCAGCTATCTTCTGATGTTGCAGTGCCGACAAATTCACTTCCGTAGAGTAGGGAGGGTGGCTATACCTGCTGAGCCTGATCCGGTCATAATGTCCTTAGTGACTCTGCTGGCATCTATGCCTTGGGACTGGACCTGAATCTAGAATCCTCTTAACTCCCTGGTTAATTTCAGACCCTAACCGGTCATGACATATGACAGAATGGCTCCCATTATCCTGGTCATATGTGGGGAATCTTGCCTTCCAGGTGGCAGAGCTTGGAAAAGTTTTGGACTAGAATTCCCAGAATCTACATTGAATGGTAGGAGTAATTTGGGAGCTGCAGTCCAAATAAGACCCTCCTCCCAATTGTACTTAATGTTGCTATTACTTAGGCCCCTTCAACACTGCCATATAAATTCCAGATTATCTGCTTTGAACTGGATTATATGGCAATGCAGACTCAGGCCCCTTCTACACTGCCACATAATCCAGAATATCAAAGTAGATAATCTGGAATTTATGTGGCAGTGTAGAAGGGGCCTCATACAATCCAGTTCAAACTCAATTTCAGTTCAAAGCAGATAATGAGGATTTTCTGCTTTGATAACTCGGTTTATTTGATAACCCAATTAATTATTTCCAAAATTATCTGATCTGATAATCTGGATTATATAGCAGTGTAGAAGGGGTCTTAGACAACATGTACTAAGTGTAGTATGTATTATATGGCACCTTAAAGGAACTTTTCTGGGATTGGAAAGCATCAACAGAGGCCTCTTCTGCACTGCCAGATAAGACAAGATATCAAAGCAGAAAAATCCATATCTGATTTGAACTGGATTATCTTAGTCCACACTACCATATAATCCAGTTCAAAGCAGATAATCTGGATTTTATAAGGCAGTGTAGAAAGGGCCTAGAAGTCTGCTACATAGCTGCATGTAAAACGGTATTACCGTTTTCACAACACCTTATGTGATTTAGCTGCGAGACCAGGAGTTTGAGTGTTAAAGTACTAGCTGATGTGTCATCATAGGCCCCTTCCACATCTGAATAAAATCCCACATTATCTGCTTTGAACTGTAATATATGGCAATGTGGGCTCATAACCCAATTCAAAGCAGATTTTTTTTCTGCCTTGATATTCTGTGTGGGAGGGCCCCTAGTTTACATAAAACCAGTTAAGCAGCAACTTGTTTGTTTGCTCACAAAAAACAAAAAACAAAACAAAACAAACATCCAGAACGAGGTTAAAATCCAAGACGGATTTTTGAACAAAACACACACCAAAAAAGTTTAATATTATGCAGACTTTAAAAAATAGCTTCAGTTGCACCAAAAGCCTGCTGAAACAAATGTGTGTTTACAGCTCGTTAGGTATCAAAATAATGAAGAAGCCGAGGCAGACGACTCTCGGAGGACACGTCAGAATCAAACTTGTCAAGTGTTGTATGAAAGTGATGCATATAATTATTCCTTCTGTCTCACATTGTTGAAGCTCTGAGTGCTTTTGAAGTCAAAATGTCACCATCCGCACAGAAGGGAGCTGATGGAACCTCACATTTTGCTAAAATATCAGAATATATTTCGATCAGAAGGAGGAAGCACAGCAGGATATTCCTATAAAAGCCTAAGGGCCGAGAAGGGTGTTACATAAATATAGTAAATAAATAAATAATATATTGAGGATAGTTTTGACAGTGTGGTGAGTGAATTGGAACCAGACATCCTGAGGAGTGAGGTTGAATGGGCCTTAAGAAGCATTGCTAACAAAAAGGCAGCAGGAGACAACGGGATCCCAGCTGAACTGTTTAAAATCTTGAAAGATGATGCTGTCAAGGTGATGCATGCCATATGCCAGCAAATATGGAAAACACAAAAATGGCCATCAGACTGAAAAAAATCAACTTATATCCCCATACCAAAAAGGGAAATGCTAAAGAATGCTCAAACTTTCGTTCAGTGGCACTTATTTCTCATGCCAGTAAGGTAATGCTCAAGATCCTGCAAGGAAGACTCCAGCAATACATGGATAGAGAGTTGCCAAACGTACAAGCTGGGTTTAGAAAAGGCAGAGGAACAAGAGACCAAATTGCCAATATCCGCTGGATAATGGAGAAAGGCAGGGAGTTCCAGAAAAACATCTATTTCTGTTTTATTGACTATTCTAAAGCCTTTGACTGTGTTGATCATAATATACTGTGGCAAGTTCTTGTGTTATGGGCATACCAAATCACCTTGTCTGTCTCCTGAGGAATCTGTATCATGACCAAGTAGCAACAGTAAGAACTGACCATGGAACAACAGAGTGGTTCAAGATTGGGAAAGGCGTACGGCAGGGTTGTATACTCTCACCCAACCTATTCAACTTGTATGCAGAACACATCATGCGAGGTGCAGGGCTTGATGAATGCAAGGCTGGAGTTAAAATTTCTGGAAGAAACATTAACAACCTTAGATATGCAGATGATACCACTTTGATGGCCGAAAGTGAGGAGGAGCTGAGGAGCCTTCTAATCAAGGTGAAAGAAGAAAGTGCAAAAGCTGTGTTGCAGTTAAACATTAAAAAAACCCTCAAGATTATGGCAACCAGACTGATTGATAACTGGCAAATAGAGGGAGAAAACGTGGAGGCCGTGACAGACTTTGTATTTCTAGGTGCAAAGATTACTGCAGACGCAGACTGTGGCCAGGAAATCAGAAGACGCTTACTTGTTGGGAGGAGAGCA
This sequence comes from Anolis sagrei, assembly GCF_037176765.1. NCBI lineage: Eukaryota > Metazoa > Chordata > Lepidosauria > Squamata > Anolidae > Anolis > Anolis sagrei. Next base: position 77,071,218 of record NC_090034.1, on the reverse strand, counting down.
ATGTCCAATCTCGATAAAATAGTGGCACTGGCAACAAAGATCTGCATAGTAAAAGCAACGGTATTCCCCGTAGTAACCTACGAATGTGAGAGCTGGACCATAAGTAAGGCTGAGCGAAGGAAGATAGATGCTTTTGAACTGTGGTGTTGGAGGAAAGTTCTGAGAGTGCATTGGACTGTGAGAAGATCCAACCAGTCCATACTTCAGGAAATAAAGCCCAACTGCTCATTGGAAGGAAGGATATTAGAGGAAAGATGAAGTATTTTGGCTACATAATGAGGAGAAAGGAAAGCTTAGAGAAGACAATTATGCCAGGGAAAATGGAAGGAAAAAGAAAGAGGGGCCGACCAAGGGCAAGATGATGGATGGCATCCTTGAAGTGACTGGCTTGAACTTGAAGGAGCTGGGGGTGGTGACGGCCGACAGGGAGCTCTGGCATGGGCTGCTCCATGAGGTCACGAAGAGTCGGAAGCGACTGAACGAATGAACAACAAATAAATAAATAAATAAACAACAATTCACAAATGTGGTAGACCAGAGGAGCCTGGCTCACCCGCCATGCTCTGCTCCATGGGAAGGACAAAGATGGTGTATGTGTTTGGAAGTGCAAATTTCAAGCGGAAGTCTGGTCACTTGGGCTCCTTTTCTCAAGGGAAGAGAAAGAAGTGTGATTTTGAAATTTTGGATTTTGTGCAGTGAGTCAGGTTCTGCTGTCTGGAAAACAGAGATCTGATCTGGTTTGTTGTAAGTTTTTCGGGCTGTATGGCCATGTTCCAGAGGAACATAACCATACAGCCCAAAAAACTTACAACAACCCAGTGATTCCTATAAAGCCCTAAACGACTCCGGCCCTGTTTACCTCTCCGAACGTATTCTCCCCTACGAACCATCAAGACCACTAAGATCGTCTGGAGGGGGCCTGCTCTCGGTCCCACCGCCTGCACAAGTACGGCTGGTGGGGACGAGGAACAGGGCCTTTTCGATGGTGGCCCCTCGACTTTGGAACTCCCTGCCGTTAGAGATCAGAACTGCCCCCTCCCTCATGACGTTCAGGAAACTAACAAAGACCTGGTTGTGGAACGCGGCATTTGACAACTGATTTAATTCTTTGCCCACATGAAAGGAGGATGATGAATGGGATTGTGATGGTGTCAGACGATTTGGCTCTTTTAACTGTGATGATAATGTTTTAATGTGTATAGTGCTAATATTTTAATCGTGTTATGAAGTGGCATTGTGTTGTTATTGTATATTCTTTGTATGTTAACACATGTTGTGAACCGGTCCAAATCCCTCTTTGAAGGTGAGAGGGTCGGTATATAAAACCTCGAAATAAATAAATAAATAAATAAATAAATAATTCCAGTCATGAAAGCCTTCAACACTATAGAGATCTGATCCTTGGCATTGTGCTTAGGGACAAGATGCATTTTGGTGTCTTAGGAGTTTTGAAGTTTTGGAACTATGCATTGGCGGATTTGTAAGGAAGCAGTCTGGCCCAAGAGATGTTCTTCACGGAGGAAGGCTGGAGAAATAGTGATGTATGAATGAGGATGACTGAATGTATATGTGTGAATGCGGAGTAAAAATGTAACCTCCCTTTACTTGTTTGTTACTCAGTGTAAGTTGTTTATGAATTCAATGTAGTTATATAGTATCTGTATGTCTGATTCTCCAATGTTTTCTGTAAAACTTCTGATATACCCTCTCACACTGAAAACTGCAATAAAAAGTACCTTTGTTTCAAAAGTATTCATGACAGGTAAATGACCTTGCAGGGCTGCATCTGGCCCACAGACCTTCGTTTGGGGACCTCTGACCTAGGTAGTTTTCCATTCAAGCACTAAACAGACTTAAACATGCTTAGTAGGAGGTTTCGCCACGGTTGTGTTCTGTTCCCCCAAGCCTTGCAAAGTAGGCAATGGTTGTAGTATGGCATTTCAAGATGAGCAAGGTGCGGGGTTTGAAAGCAAAAACACAGGGCCCTTCCACATGGCCATATATCAAGGCAGATAACCCCACAATATCTGCTTTGAACTGGGTTATCTGAGTCTACGCTGCCATATAATGTGGATTTTATACAGGTGTGTGGAAGGAGCCATAGAAACAGAAACATAGTGTCTTGGTTAAGGAATGAGTTTTGGGGGAATGTGAAAACCTGGCTTGTGTTTCAGCCCCTTCTACGCTGCCATATAAAATCCAGATTATCTGATTTGAACTGGATTATATGGAAGTGTAGACTCATACAATCCAGTTCAAAGCAGATAAAGTGGATTATCTGCTTTGATAAACTGGATTATATGGCAGTGCAGAAGAGACCATAGTCTCCATGCTCCATCAGTAATCTGTTACATTGGATATAAGAAAGATGACTTTACTAGAAAATATAGTAAAGACTGTTAAGAGTTTTCATGTGGAGTGAATTCACCCTCTTCTGAGACATCCATACACATATACCTCACTGCTGTGTTTTAGCTTTGTCTAGAAAGAGGAATGAGACTAAACAAATAACCCATCTTCCACTGGATTCTGATTATTTTGTCGCTCTGTGGCAGCAAAATGGAGTGATGGAACCAAGCGGATCTCACCGTTTCCCACATGATCTAAAACTCTGCTTCGCAAGTTGGAAAGAGAATGTGTGAATAAGCAACAATGGAAAGAGCCAATGGTGCCAGCCTGCAGCTCCAACCACTTCCCACCAAAGCTCTGCCAGTCCATGAGGATTTCTTCTCTTACAAGGTAAGGGTTTTAACAATAATAACATAATAACAATGATAATAATAATAATAACAACAACAACAACAGTACCATCTGCCAACTGCAGAAGGCCACCTTACTGAGATCTGCACGCATTATTAACTGATACATCACACAGTCCTAGACACTTGGGAAGTGTCCGACATGTGATCCAATACAACAGTCAGCAGAGTGATCTTGTTTGCTGTGGACTCATGTTGTTGTGTTTCAAATTATTATTATTATTATTATTATTATTATTATTGTGCGGTTTTCTGGCATTGTATATTCCTGCCGCTTCTGTGAATGTTCATTTGTATTTTGATTCTGTAGCCCACTTGTCAATGGATGTTCAGAATCAGCAGCATCCACCGCGGTCCTTTTTATCCGTCAACTGAGCCAGTATAGACTTCATTTTGGTTTGTTTCTCCATAATGCTAATGGGTTAGGTGCTCTTAGTTGTACTCCTCAGCTGAGACCTCTCTGACTTGGTTGAACCTGCTGGTAATTGCACTACCACCAGCACAACTCTCGGCATCCTTGCAACGGTTAAGCCTTCCACCACGACAAGGTGGCCCCCATTGGGTGGTGCATTGAGGAAAAACAACAGGAAAAACTCAGCTGTATCAAGACCTCAAAATCGAACTGCAAAGGCTCTGGCATAAACCACTACAGGTGGTCCCAGTGGTCATCGGCACACTGGGTGCCGTGCCAAAAGATCTCAGCTGGCATTTGGAAACAATCAACATTGACAAAATCACGATTTGTCAACTGCAAAAGGCCACCTTACTTGGATCTGCACACATCATTCGAAAATACATCTTACAGTCCTAGACGCTTGGGAAGTGTTCGACTTGTGATTTTTTGATACGAAATCCAGCATATAGATCTCGTTTGCTGTGACATACTGTGCTTTTGTGTAAGTAAAATAATAATAATAATAATAATAATAATAATAATAATAATAGAGTAAAATAATAAATGTAACAACAATAATAAATATATTAAAATAATGTAATAAATAATGATAGAGTAAAATAATGGAAATATAATAATAATAATAATAAATAGAGTAAAATAATGGAAATATATTAATAATAGAGTAAAATAAGTAAAATAATAAATGTAATAAAAATAAAAATAATAGCAGAGTGAAATAATAAATAACCTTGACTCATACTTGAGTCAAGTTGGGGGGGAGGGGCTTTTTCAGTGTTAAAAAAGGGCTGAAAAACTCGACTTATACTCAAGTATATACAGATTATATTATCAGATTCCCTGTTCGGCAGGACTAACACAAAATCTATTTTGATTTATTATACTTCTTCCAAGCAAGCTTCTTCCCCCAACACGTCAGAATGAGAATATACAGAGCTGGGGTTTTGTTTGTTTGTTTGTTTTTTGTCGTGTCAGGAGCGACTTGAGAAACTGCAAGTCGCTTCTGGTGTGAGAGAATTGGCCGTCTGCAGAGATGCTGCCCAGAGGACGCCCGGATGTTGTGATGTTTTAGCATCCTTGTGGGAGGCTTCTCTCATGTCCCCGCATGAGGAGCTGGAGCTGATAGAGGGAGCTCATCCGCCTCTCCCCGGATTTGAACCTGCGACTTGTCGATCTTCAGTCCTGCCGGCACAGGGGTTTAACCCACTGCGCCATCGGGGGCTCCGGTTACAGAGCTGGTCTAAGGGTCACTTGAGCACTATATGACGATTGAGATTTGATCATGGCAGCTGAACCTTTAACTTCCTGTTTGGAGTTCAACACTCCAACCACTGTGTCATATACCAGGGGTCCTCAAACTAAGGCCCGGGGCCAAATACGGCCCTCCAAGGTCATTTACCCGGCCCTCGCTCAGGATCAACCTAAGTCTGAAATGACTTGAAAGCACAAAACAACAACAATCCTATCTAATCTGCCAAAAGTAGGCCCACACTTCTCACTGAAATACTATTAAGTTTATATTTGCTAAAATTGTTCTTAATGTGAATTCTTGTATTGTTTTAAAGTGTTTTTTGCACTACAAATAAGATATGTGACGTGTGCATAGGAATTCATTCAAGTTTGTTTCAAATTATAATCTGACCCTCCAACAGTTTGGGGGACTGTGACCTGGCCCTCTGTTTAAAAAGTTTGAGGACTCCTGTCATACACCATTAGCAAATTGTTGAATGTGACTTGGAACACTATTACCCTGTTGTTTACAGAACTGGTATCTGTGGTTTCAATCATCTGTGTCCAACAAAATAGATCTTCTCTATGCATTTTCTTGGTTCTTCAGTGGGACTATAGTATTATTAGGCAAAAGTCCTTCATCTCCATAAGGTTCACTATTATCTGCAGTTTGTGGAATTCAGGAATGTATACCCGCAGATACGAGGATCACATTTTAATACCTGAGATTAAGCTGTTTTGTAAAATACGGTATTGCTAAGAAAATACTATGGAATCTATGGAGTCACTCTAAATCAGCAGATGGCTTGAAGGCACACATACACATACTTTATTGGGTGTGTTCAGATTTTGGGACTGCTTGCCATTCGGTTTTGGAAACCCGCTAAAGAGCAAAATTGTCAGTGCAGGGCAATTGTTGACCTCTGTCTTGACCCGCAGAATTAAGGCTTGGCTCAGAAACAAGCATAACCTGCTAGACTTGGATTTTTTGGGAGACAGAAATTTTTGGAGCTGGATTGCCCTTTTCATTCTCTATTGGTATTTCCTTGGAGGGTTTTTTTTTGTGCTTTCGGGAATCAGTTTGGGAACACTTTACAGGCAGCCCCCAAGTTACAAGTAAGATAGGTTCTGTAGGTTGATTCTTAAGCTGAATTTGTTTGTAAGTCAAAACAGGTACATTTTAAGGTGTAACTCCAGCCCCATATATATATGTATATATTTATATTTATACACATAATGAAAGTGAAAATGTGTGTGTGGCTGGGATGTCCACTTACATTGACAAACTCCTGCCTCTACAAACAGCGATAGCTCCCACTACTGAGGAGACACCAGTGGCCCTCCCTCCAATGACATTGCAGGTTATAGTGAGCACCATGAACATGCACAAGAGCTCTTCCAATGTCCTCCACAAATGCCGTACTGCCCACCACCCAAGTGAAGGCTTTCATATGTGGACAACGTCATCCTAGATTTTCTGTTTTTCCTCCACCACAAACATCACAATGTTTCTTACTCTCTCCATTAGTGTGGAATTTCCATGACCCTGCCCACTGCCTCCCCCTTAATCCTTTCCTATTCTTTTCTATGGCACACAACAAACAGAGAAATTGATCAGCAACTGAACATAATAGAGAGATTTGGGGAGAATTCACCATGATTTATAGGACTTGGGATGTATAGTTCACCTGCAATCTAAGAGCACTCTGAACTCCACCAACGATGGACCTGGAACTAACTTGGCACACAAAATCCTCAACTAAAACATACTGGAGGCCTTTGGAGGGATTTATAGGAGTTGTAGTTCACCTACATCCAGGGCACACTGTGAACCCAAACAATGATGGATCTGGACAAAACTTGGTATGAATATCCGATATGCCCAAATGTCCGATATGCCCAAACTGGTGGGTTTTGAGGAGTACTGGCCTGAACATCTTGGAGTTATAGGTACCGGGATTAATAGTTCACCTACAATCAATGAGCCCTCTGAACTCCACCAAAGATGGAGTTGGACCAAACTTGGCACACAGAGCCCCCATGACCAGCAAAACATACTGGAGGTCTTTGGGGAAAATTCATCTTGATTTGGGGCAGTTGTAGTTCACCTCAAATCAAATCAAAATATTTATTTCGGTCATTGACCAGCACAGGAAATAGTGTCACATTTCCAGACAAACCTGGCATGCTTGGTACATTAAAAATATAAATATAACTACTAAAAACACAATATGGGTGAGGGAGCAGAAGGGAAGGGGAAACAAGGTAAAAACCATACAATGCCCAGATCCATCACCAAATTGCAGATTCAGGGAAGAAGATCACCGGACACACAGTTGACTTTTGGAACTAGTCATTCCCTGGCGGACTCTGCATGCTGCTGCACAGAACCTCGCAACACTGTAGGTTGTAGCTGAATTAGCATCTGCAAGTAGCAGGGAGGTATAAAATTGTCCCGAATGGCCTGGGTGCTTGTCTATGAGAGGTAAGATAAGCCTGACACGGATATCCCTGTAGAACGGGCACTGAAGGAGCACATGTTCACCTCCATCCAGAGAGCACTATGAACCTAAACAACGAAGGATCTGAACCAAACTTGGCACGCATTCCTGATATGCCGAAGTTTGAATACTAGATTGGTTAGGGGGGACTCACTTTCTTTTCTGGGAATTGTAGTTCACCCACAACCAGGGAAACGGTAACCTCCACCAATGATGGACGCGGACCAAACTTGGCACACAGAACCCCCATGATTAACTCAACTTACTGGAGTTCTTTGAGGGGCTGACTCACCACAGTGGGAGTTGTAGTTTACTCTATAGTCAGAGAGCACACTAAGCCCCACCAATGATGCATCCAGAGCAAACTTGCCCAACAAACTTCAACCACTGATGGGGTTTCAGAGGGTGAACCTGGCATTATGTGAGTTGTAGTTCACCCACAACCTTATGCATTTTGTACAATTAAAAACTGACTTTTTCAAATAACCCAAGGAATGACGGGTACCCAAGCTTGTGTGTGTGTGTCTCTATCTATCTCTATCTATCTATCTATCTATCTATCAATTTTGGATAACATAAGGAAATTTCCTTTGCTGTCTGCGTCCCTGTTCAGAAGATTTCACCTCACTTTCTGTCCCTGTGATAATTGGATTTTGAAAAAATTAGCTTGTTGTAAAAACAAAAAATGCTGATAAAGCTTCAGTAGAGACCCCTTTCCCCCATGATAATAACTCTTCCAGGTGTGAATTTCCTTTCTGAGAGGGAGATTTCTTCTCACTTCCTGTTGTCTCACACATTCTTAACTGTGAGCTGTTTGTAACTCGTGGGCTGCCAGTATTTGGAAACAAGCTCACACTGTTTTCTGAAAACAATGGCCAAACCCTGAACAATACTCGATGTGCTGTTCCATGCAAACATTCAACGTAAGAAAAGGTGTTGCTTTTTCCGAGTTCTCTTGTTGTTTCGAAAAGGTCACTTCATTTCATGAAGGTTCCTTTCAGGAAGCAGAAGCAGCACACATCTCTCATGACACAGTGTCTTTTGCAAAATCTGGTCAGGTGGAAATTTTTCTGTTAGTATATTTTTTGCTCCTAAGATGGCATTGTTTCATAAAATGAATTAATATCGTAATGGGTGAATACATCACAGAAAAATATTTTGGAATTAATTTAATATTTGTTCCAAAGCTGTCATATGTCGCTTTCCGGTTCAAACAACACAAGAAACTATAAGTAATTAAATTCTTGCTTGGTTCACTCCTGATACGATGGGGAAAGGGCCACACTTCTGCCCATGAACCTCATTCACACTTTTTGTGTTTTTTATTGTGTTATGATCATGTTTAGACAATCTATGAGTGAATACCACAGTATCCATTTTGGTAACTGCAGTAGAGAATATTGAAACGTGAAAGCAAAGTCGTAATTAAGTTCCCCTTACCATATTTAAGGAAAATGAGTATACTTTCATTCAGCACACATGCCAAGCTCAAGGTAAGGAAAATGTATACTATTGAGTTAGCTTGTCTTTGCTTCTAAGTAAAAATTTGAATGTATTTAGACGTGAAGAGTCCAGAATAGAAAGAATAAAAAGTAACATCCAACAATAGAAAAAGAAGAAAGGTAGCTTATGAGTTTGTCCCTAATGAGTAAAATTAACTAAACATAAATCAACATCATCATCATCATCATTATTATTATTATTATTATTATTATTTATACCCCATTTTCTCCCAGTGGGAACTCAAGGCAGGGTATAAATAACTTTAATAATAATAATAATAATAAGAAGAAGAAGAAGAAGAAGAAGAAGACAAGATAACAATGCAATTAAGGACAGGATTTAAAAATCAGCAGATGACCCCAAATGCAGACTGTGCAAGGAAGCTGATGAAACCATGGATCATATCCTCAGCTGTTGCAAGAAAATCGCACAGACGGACTACAAACAAAGACACAACTCTGTGGCCCAGATGATTCACTGGAACGTATGCCACAAGTACCACCTGCCAGCAGTAAAGAATTGGTGGGATCATAAACCCGCAAAGGTTGTGGAGAATAAACATGCAAAAATACTGTGGGAATTTCGAATCCAGACTGACAAAGTTTTGGAACACAATACACCAGACATCACGACTGTGGAAAAGAAAAAAGTCTGGATTATTGATGTCGCCATACCAGTTGAGGAAAAACAACAGGAAAAACTCAGCTGCTATCAAGACCTCAAAATTGAACTGCAAAGGCTCTGGCATAAACTAGTACAGGTAGTCCCAGTGGTCATTGGTGCACTAGGTGTCGTGCCAAAAGATCTCAGCCGGCATTTGGAAACAATAAACATCGACAAAATCACGATCTGTCAACTTCAAAAGGCTACCTTACTTGGATCTGCGCGCATCATTCGAAAATACATCACACAGTCCTAGACGCTTGGGAAGTGTTCAACTTGTGATTTTGTGATACGAAATCCAGCATATAGATCTCGTTTGCTGTGACATACTGTGCTTTTGTGTCAATAATAATATGACAAGATAACCCAGTACTATACATTTTCCTTACCTTGAGCTTGGCATGTGTGCTGAATGAAAGTACACATACGCATTTTAAAATACTGTTCATATTCAATCCTGTTTTAATGTTTGTATATTTGTATATTTTACCCATTTATTTATATATTTACTGTATTTGTATCCCACCTTTCTCTACCCTGAAGGGGACTCAAGACGGCTTTACATATGGCAACTATTCAATGCCTTTGGACAACAAACAGTTAAAATACACTTAAGTTAAAAAATTAAAATCAATTGTACATTAAAACATATAAACTATTGCATTCACTATTAAAATCATGCCATCCTCAATCATAATCCGGGGCTGTTTCAAAGATCAAGTGCACATATTTCGAGACTATTATTACGCTTTAGATTAATATCCAAAGGCTTGACCCCAGAGCCAGATTTTCACTTTCCCTCTGAAGGGCAGGAGGGAGGGAGCTGCTCTAATATCATTGAGGAGGGAGTTCCATAGCTGAGGGGCTACCACTGAGAAGGCCCTGTCTCTGTCCTCACTAGCCACGCCTGCGACAAAGGCAGGATCGAGAGGAGGGTTTCCCCAGACAATCTTAATCTCTGCAATGGTTCTTAGGAGGAGATCTGTTCAGACAGGTAAACTGGGCCAGAACTGTTTAGGGCTTTAAAGGCCAAAGTCAGCATTTTGAATTGTGCTCAATAGCAGACTGGCAGCCAGTGGAGCTGACGTGACAGGGGAGTTGTACGCCCGCTCTGGTGATCAACCTGGCTGTTGTCCGTTGGACCATTTTCAGCTTACAAACAGTCTTTAAAGGCAGCCTCCTTAGCAGCACATGGAAAGGAGTGATAGAGTTGAACATAATCCATGTACAGGTGGTATCAAACTCCAGAACTCCGGGAAAATCTCATCCTGTAAAACCTGGACATTAATTGTATCCCCACAATTTGCATAGACTGCAGTATTTTTATGCAGGGGCATGTTTTTTCTTGAACCTGTTGCCCGTTTAGTACAATGTTATGTTAACACACAAATTGGTAAGAAATAATTACACATCATAACCATGTTTTACAGCTGAGTGGAAAAGTTTTCAGTTGTACCTTTTCTTTCCTTGCAGGAAAACCTGATCGGTGCTTTGCTGGCTATTTTTGGACATCTTGTCATCAGCATTGCTCTCAACTTGCAGGTGAGGAGAATGAAAAAAAATTCATGCAACCTGATTCCAAAACAGATTTCTGTGACTTATACCAAGGTGACCTCCTGTTGTATTTTCCTTTCCTCAGAAGTATAGTCATATCCGGCTTGCAGGCTGTAAAGATCACCGCGCGTATTTCAGAACCAAGACATGGTGGTGCGGACTCTTCTTGCTGCTCCTGGGGGAGCTCGGAGTCTTCTCTGCCTATGCCTTTGCACCCCTTTCCTTGGTTGTACCCCTGAGCGTTGTGTCAGTTATAGGTAAGTGCCCCAGCATGTGATTGTATTATTTCAGGAATCTTATAGTGGTAAAATACAAGAGATCTGGCAAGACTGATTTTTTTTTAAAAAAATAGAAAATTAGCAAAATGCTTACTGTTATAAGCAGCAGTATTTTTGTGAAGATACAATCTTTTCCTTTTGAAACTCCTGCATGAACTCACTAGTTGGCCATTTTATCTCAGCCTCTACTGGGCCAACTTTGGCCTTCCCCCCAGGTGTTTTGGACTTCAACTCCCACAATTCCTAACAGCTGGTAGGATGTTAGGGATTTTGGGAGTTGGTGTCCAAAACACCTGGAAGGAGGGCCGAAGTTGGCCCATGCCTCGTCTAACCTTCTGTCCGCAATATAACCATAATAAGTGCCTTGTATCACAGGTTTGGTTTAAGGATTCCAGCAAAGCATAATGTAGGTGGAGTGCTTGGAAGATGCAAAAGCAATATATAAATGTGTTATCACTACTGTAAGAACATAGGGTGCACTTTCAGTGCCGGGTGGGTTATGTCTTGACCGCATTCGTGACAACAAGTACTCCTTCCCAGCAATGAGAGTCTTAACATCCTGAGTTGGGTTCCTCCTTCCTCTCACTGCAATAAGTAGGAATAATGCAGATCTCAGAGAAGCGCCTTCTCATGAGAGCAACCACAGGTGAGGTCAGCCTTTTTATAAGGCCCCATAGCTCTTGTTTTTTCTTGCAGTCTTTTTTGTTTCACAATATTTTACTTATAACAACAAGAAAAAGTCTGCTTTTTGATGAGAACATCCCAAGTAGGAATTTTGTAAAAAGAGGCCTTTTTACCCACCATGGCTTATTCCTCATAAGCAGAGCCCAGGTCATAATCAACACCTGCTTATGTGTTCATTTCCAGCAGTGGATTTTTGTGTGTGTGTGTGTGTGTCTCAAGAGCGACTTGAGAAACTATAAGTTGCTTTTGATGTGAGAAAATTGGTGTGAGAGAAAAGAAATTACAAGAATTGACCTTGTAGGCCAGAGCACGGTCCAGGGCAATTCCTAGGTATTTAGGTGTGGTGCAATGCTCCAGTGGGATTCCCTCCCAGGTAATCTTTAGAGCTCGGGATGCTTGTTTGTTCTCAAGATGAAAAGCATACATTTGTGTTTCAGATGGATTAGGAATCAGCTGGTTTTCCCTGTAATAGGCAGTAAGAGCACCTAAAGCTTCAGAGAGCTTCTGTTCAACCATTTCAAAGCTTCCTGCTTAGGCAGTGATGGCACAATTGTCAGCATAGATGAAATTCTCTGTCCCTATCTTGTTAATGAAATTATTAGAAAGAAATTACAGTGTTGCTCTCAGATGGAACCTAGGTGTAATTTTTGGGGAACCGGTATGGTGAGTGTGTTTTAAAGTATAGGGTGAGGCAGCATAACTTCCTTTTGTCAAAACTTAATAAAACCCATTGTATGAATCAGAATTTTTTATTTTTTATTTTATAATGTAGGCGCATACCTAAAGTTTTGTTTTATGTAGCTTTGAAGATCAAATTAGGTAGGTGACGTCCCCCATTCTCCATTCTCCATACACTGAGTAAACCGATTTCTGGCGTTTGTCATGACTTGCCAGCATAGCAGGCGTTATGTTGGCAATTTCTTCCTGGATGTTGGTCTTCAAATCTTGTAGGGTCCTTGGATGGTTTACATAAACACGGGATTTCAAAAAACCCCATAGAAAAAAATCACAAGGGGCCAAATCTGGAGAACGGGCTGGCCACTCCAAATCCCCTCGAAAAGTAGGCCTCAACGGCAAAAGCACACTCCTCACTGTTCCAACGCATGATGGTGACTGAACTGTGTCAGGACAAAACTTTATACTTCCGCCTCTCGAACGAGACCACTAGCACTCCGCTACGTCTTCAACTGACTGAATGGCGCGCATTTTAAAAAAGGAAGTTATGCTGCCTCACCCTGTACAATTTGATAATATTTTACATTACTTGTCGAGCCACCTTGGAAGGGTTCGCATCAATAAAGGCACATATTTGTTTCATTTCTTGTTCACTAACAAAAAGGTTTATTCTGAGCGAGGAGTGATGAAACAATTCTAAAAAAATATCACAAATCAAAGAAACAATGAGTAATCTTAACTTTAGCTTGTGGGCAAATGTTCAATGTGATTTTGATAACACTTTTTTGTTTATTCTTATCTTTTTGCTCAGCAAGTGCAATCATTGGAGTCATATTCATTAAGGAAAAATGGAAACCCAAAGACTTTTTGAGTAAGTTTTTGATGTGTCTCTTAAAAGCTTCTTCGTTAGCTTCTGTACTGAATGTAGTTCCCCGCTTCCTTTTCCTCCTTCTCTGCGTTTTGCACGTCTTGTACGAATCAGTTCCTGGCACTCCCTGCTCAAGTTCCCGCTGATCTTACAAATTGCTTTTTATCCTGGTGTCTGTGTTAATTTGTTAGGACCAACTTTGTGAGGTCAGGCTAGTGCTTCATTATCTTGTTGATGTAGAGCCTGGATCCATGAAAACTACTAATCTACCTGTTCACACATAATGTTAGTTTTGCAGCACATTAGCAGCATGCAAAAATGGACAGCCTTGGTAAACTCCTTAGGTTGTTCGCTAGACCAGATTTTAAAATTATGTTGTGCTTAGATTATAGCATGCTTTTCCCCATTTAGGAGTATGTTGTTTCTGCTGGCTATTGTTCTTGCATTGTTTTGTTTTCATTACCCCTCAATTTATGGCTTTTTTCTTTTAAAATTTGTTTGCTCTGTGATTGCTTATAAGCTGTCTTATGTATAATTTGGGAATAAAGATGGGTTAAAATTTCTTAACAAACAAATAAGTGGTAGGCAGCCACCCGCCACCCCCGCCATATAGAATCATAGAAGCCTAGAGTTCGAAGAGACCTCGTCCAACCCCATTCTGCCAAGAAGCAGGAAAATCTCATTCAAAGCACCCCTAACAAATGGCCATCCAGCCTCTGCTTAAAAGCCTCCAAAGAAGGAGCCTCCACCGCACTCCGGGGCAGAGAGTTCCACTGCTGAACAGCTCTCACAGTTAGGAAGTTCTTCCTCATGTTCAGGTGGAATCTCCTTTCTTTCCTCTAGTTTGAAGCCATTGCTCTATTGCAGTGGTTCTCAACCTTGGGTCCCCAGATGTTTTTGGCCTACAACTCCCAGAAATCCCAGCCAGTTTACCAGCTGTTAGGATTTCTGGGAGTTGTAGGCCAAAAACATATGGGGACCCCAGGTTTAAAACCACTGCTCTATTGCATCCTCGTCTCCAGGGCAGCAGAAAACAAGCTTGCTCCCTCCTCCGTATGACTTCCCGTCACATCTTGATTCATGGCCCTCATTATGTCTCCTCTCAGCCTTCTCTTCTTATGCAGGCTAAACATGCCCAGCTCTTTAAGCCACTCCCCATAGAGCTTGTTCTCCAGAACCTTGATCATTTGAGTCGCCCTCTTTCTCTGGACACATTCCAACTTAGAGTCAACATCTCCCTTCAATTGTGGTGCCCAGAATGGGACACAGTGTGATTTCAGGTAAAGTGGTCTGACCAAGGCAGAATAGAGGGTTAGCATGACTTCCCTGGATCTAGACACTAGACTTGTATTGATGCAGGACAAAATCCCATTGGCTTTTTTTGCCGCCACCTGACATTGTTGCCTCATGTTTCCCTTCCACCCCACGAGGATTCCCAAGATCTTTTCCAAATGTCCTTTGCTCAAGCCAGGCATCATCCCCCATTCTGTATCTCTGCATTTTCTTTTTTTCTGCCTAAATGGAGTCTCTTTTCTTTGTCCCTGTTGAATTTGATTTTGTTAGTTTGGTCCCATCATCTCTCTAATCTAGTGGTTCTCCACCTGTGAGTCCCCAGATGTTTTGGCCTTCAACTCTCAGAAAGCCCAACAGCTAGTAAACCGGCTGGGATTTCAGGGAGTTGTAGGCCAAAACACCGGGAAACCCACAGGTTGAGAACCACTGCTCTAAATACTGACAATACTATACAATACAATACACAACACAACAGTTCTGTCTGGAGAAACAGAAAACAAACTTGCTACATCTTCAATATTACATCCTTTCAGATGTCTAAACATGGCCATCATGTTCCCTCTGAACCTTCTCTTCTCCAAGCTTTTTTAAAAAATCTTGTCAGAAGTGACTGGAGGATATACTGCAAGTTGCTTCTGCTGTGAGAGAATTGGCTGTCTGCAGAGACGTTGCCCAGGGGACACCCGGATGTGTTATCATCCTGTGGGAGGCTTCTCTCATGTCCCCGCATGGGAAACTGGAGCTGACAGACGGGAGCTCATCCCGTCTCACGGATTCAAACCACTGACCTTCAGGTTAGCAGTTCAGCCAGCACAAGAGTTTAACCCATTGTGCCACCGCAGCTCCTTCTCCAAGTTAAACTTGCCCAACTCCATGCGTTGCACTTCATAAGGCTTTCTAATGTAGGAGCTCACTGGGACTCTAGCACTTTGCACGATATCAGAGGTCCCCTTGGGCTCAAGAAGGTGATGTAAAGGAAAGTACGCCACAAATTGAATCCCAACTGCAGAAGTTGTTTATTGCGGGCCAAAGCAATTGGTGACAGCAGCACAAAAGGTGTGTTCCAGCCTCAAAAAGGGGTTGCAAGGCTTTTTATCACTTTACAGAAAGTCAAAAGCACCTTCTCATTGGTGTACAAAGATCAATTATTTCATTGATCTAAGCTGGCTAGCACAGATTTTCATCAGCTCTCTATGACCCTAACAAGCAGGATGGCAAATAGGTGGTGGGTAACAATGACACAATTATGCTTTCATGTCTCTGATCCTGTCTTAATTGTAAAGTGTTTATGGGTCAGTCTTACCTGCTTTTCTGTTTCAAGCACAAACTTCAAGCGGCTGGGAATTAGGGAGTGCTAGCTAGAGCCACTTCTGCACTGATGAATTCATTCTTGAAAGTAATTCACCTCCCTGTGGCAGTTCTTTCTCCAAACCTCAGCATTTTTAATGTATTGTCAAAGGTTTTCATGGCCGGAATTACTAGGTTGTGAGGTCTCCGGGCTTTATGGCCATGTCCCAGAAGCATTCTCTCCTGACGTTTTCCTGCATCTATCTCAGGCATCCTCAGAGGTTTTGAGGTCTCACAACCTTTAAGGATGCCTGCCAGAGATGCAGGCGAAACGTCAGGAGAGAATGCTTCTGGAACATGACCATACAGCCCGGAGAACTCACAACAACATCAGCATTTTTGCAAACAAAGGCTTCTGCAAATCAGGACATATGGGACTTGCAATCATTGGAAGCATCCATGAAAATCCCATTTAAAACTACATCTCCCTCACTAAAACCTATCTGCATACAATCATCGTTATTTCTGACCAGAATTACGTGAGTTGAAAACTGTCGCTCAGCAGGCAGTTTTGAAAGTCTCTGCATTTTTTCAGGGAGCAATCCAAAACGTCCTTGTGCAAACTGAAGAGTGGTGGCAGTAATGAATAGCTTGGGGAGACCCTAGCCACCAGCCTCTTACCAGAAGCAACCACCCAGAACGTACTCCTTGCAGAGGCTGGTTCTATAAATCCCCAATTTCTTCAGTGCTTGGCTCTAAACCAAAGCTTCATTAGAGAGTTTGCTTGGATAAATTTGCATAGATAAATATTTGAAAGGCTGCCATAAGGAAGAGAGAGCATGCTTGCTTTCTGTTGCCCTGGAGACTAGGACTCAATGGAGCCATGGGTTGAAATTCTAGGAAAGGAGATTCCACCTGAACATTAGGAAAAACTTCCTGACTGTCAGAGCTATTCAGCAGTGGAACTTGTCAGTAATATTAAAAATCAACTAGGTGTTTTGGGTACAAAATGTGAGTCAAGCACTGAAAATGTGAATAGGTCAAAGCCTGTATAGTCAGTGGACCAAAGCTTGTGTCATCCTGAGGAGAGTGAGTAGGCCAAAACCTGTTAGAATCAGTGGGCCAAAGCTGTTGTTGTCCTGAGCAGAGTAGGTAGGCTGAAGCCTGTTACAGTCAGTGGGCCAAAGCTAGTGTCATCCTGAGGAGAGTGACTAGGCTGAAGCCTGTTAAAGTCGGTGGGACAAAGCTAATGTCGTCCTGAGGAGAGTGAGTAGACCGAAGCCTATTAAAGTCAGTGGGACAAAGCTAGTGTCGTCCTTAGAAGAGTGAGTAGGCTGGACCCTCTTAAAAGTCAGTGGGCCAAAGCTAGTGTTGTCCTGAAGAGAGTGAGTAGGCCGAAGCCTGTTAGACTCAGTGGGCCAAAGCTAGTGTCATCCTGAAGAGAGTGAGTAGGCCAAAGCCTGTTAGAGTTAGTGGGCCAAAGCTAGTGCCGTCCTGAGAATAGTGAGTAGCCAAAGCCTGTTTGAATCAGTGAACCAAAGCTACTGTTGTCCTGAAGAGAGTGAGTAGGTTGGACCGTCTTAAGAGTCAGTGGGCCGAAGCTAGTGTTGTCCTGAAGAGAGTGAGTAGGCCAAAGCCTGTTAGACTCAGTGGGCCAAAGCTAGTGTTGTCCTGAAGAGAGTGAGTAGGTTGGACCCTCTTAAGAGTCAGTGGGCCGAAACTAGTGTCGTCCTGAAGAGAGTGAGTAGGCCAAAGCCTGTTAGACTCAGTGGGCCAAAGCTAGTGTTGTCCTGAAGAGAGTGAGTAGGCCAAAGCCTGTTAGAGTTAGTGGGCCAAAGCTAGTGTCATCCTGAGAAGAGTGAGTAGGCCAAAACCTGTTAGAATCAGTGGGTCAAAGTGTCGTCCTGAGGAGAGTGAATAGGCCGAAACCTGTTAGAATCAGTGGGCCAAAGCTGGTGTCATTCTGAAGAGAGTGAGTAGGCCAAAACCTGTTAGAATCAGTGGGCCAAAGGTGCTGTTGTCCTGAGGAGAGTAGGTAGGCTGAAGCCTGTTAGAGTCAGTGGGCCAAAGCTAGTGTCATCCTGAGGAGAGTGAGTAGGCTGAAGCCTGTTAAAGTCGGTGGGACAAAGCTAGTGTCATCCTGAGGAGAGTGGGTAGGCTGAAGCTTGTCAGAGTCAGTGGGACAAAGCTAGTGTCGTTCTGAGGAGAGTGAGTAGACCGAAGCCTATTAAAGTCAGTGGGACAAAGCTAGTGTCCTCCTGAAGAGAGTGAGTAGGCTGAAGCCTGTTAGACTCAGTGGGCCTAAAGCCTGTTAGAATCAGTGGGCCAAAGCTACTGTTGTCCTGAGGAGAGTGAGTAGGCTGGAGTCGGTGGGGCAAAGCTAGTGTCCGTGGATGTTATGTGCTTATCTGTGTGTGTAAGGCAGAGAGAAAAGGCTGCTGAAAGTATCTGAATGAAACCACTAACAAAACGTCTCCTATCCCCTTCTACCACAGGGCGCTATGTTTTGTCCTTTGTGGGCTGTGGCCTGGCTGTGGTTGGGACGTACCTGCTGATCACCTTTGGGCCTAACAGCCATGAGACCATGACAGGAGAGAACATCACTAAACATTTAGTGAGCTGGCCATTCCTTTTGTATATGGTAAGCAGACAAATCAAAGGCGGATTGGAGTGCATCTGCACTTTTAGGTGCTTACACTGATAAATCTGTTAGAGAAGAGTGATGAAAGAAAACTGATAAAAGCAATGTTTACAGATATGTTGGTCTCTGTCTAGTCTGAAACCCCAATGGAGTCTGTAGGCATACTGTTCCTACTGGAGTCTAAAGCATGCAGTTCCTGCCGGTGTCTGAAAGCATACTGTTTCTAAAATGGAGTCTGAGCCCTGAACAATCTCATATCTGATCACATGGTCTGCAGGCCCTCGCACAACAAAAGAGTTAAGGAAAATTGCAAACCAATATGCACATATATAATACAGTAAACAATTGGAATTATATACATAACAAATAACTAGTGGAGGCTTGAGAAGGTTGCTGTTTCCAACAGCCATAAGTTCAGAGTGGTTTCCTGTAAATATGTACCATAGAAAGTGGCAGGCAAGGTGTCTTTTAAATGGAGAACCCAAGCCAAGGGTTCTCCATTTTACCCTGTAGTCAGAAATTGGGCTCCCTTCATCCTTTCTTTGTTTCTGCTGGAGACAGTACCAAGTTGAATGTGATAGTCAAAGGTTTGCCATAACATTGCAGGATGCAATGCCTTTGATCATCTGATTGGTGTTCTTGAGAATATTGTTGACTACCTTCGACAGCTGAGCTGGCCCTGACATCAGAAGAGCTTCATTTGGAGCATCATATTCAGATTGAATGTTAGACGCATATTATTGTAAAAAGTAACTATAATAGTGAGGATTTCCATACAGATGAGCAAGCAAACTGGTGAAGGAAGGTTGGCATGTGTCACTTGGTAGAAAACTTGTTTTTGACTCACTGGTTTCAAGGCAGTAGTCTGATTTCCATGCTGCCTGCAGAGAATATGGCTTCTTCCTCCACCGCTAGTATAATAATAATACACTTTGTTTATATTCCACTTTATCTCACCAGAGGAACTCAGCAGATTACAGTTTTACATATATAAGTCAAACATTCAACACTTTTTTAGACACTAAGCAATGACATGCAATACACAGGAGATGCTCAACTCTGGCCATAGGGAGGTGCGCTTGTTCCATTTTTTCCATGCTGAGGAGCCTGTTGTCCATAGACTTCTCCAATAGTGTTGCCAGCATGTCTGCATGTCTCAATGAGGCGCCCTTTTATCTCCCCGCCAAGGAGGTACCTTATTTATTATTTATTTAATGCACGGATATTCCGTCCTTCTCACCCCAAAGGGGACTCAGGACGGAGCACAACATATATATGGTAAACATTCAATGCTGGAACTTAAACAAACTATAAATATACACAAACACTAAAAACAGTTATATCCACTTTAAAATCAAATGTTAAAATCATTTCAAAACAGCAATACCGTACCTATTTATCTACTCGCATTACATGCTTTTGAATTGCTAGGTAGGCAGAAAATAGGGCTAAAAGTCAAAAGTTCACCCCAACTCATAGCTTCGAACAGCAGATTTCCTGCCTTGATTTAGGCATTCCCTCATTGTCCAAGTATGATGGCCTTTCAAGTTCTTGTAAGACACCTATGTGTGAGTTTTTTTAATGTGTGGAGGTCGGTGCACAACCGATCAACACATAGTCTTCACAAAGGTAGGGTCCCAGCCATGGCATGGTTAACTTGATGATGGTGGCTTCCCAATCTTTATTTATTTATTTACTTCACTTGTATACTGCTTTTCTCACCCCAGCTGGGATTCAAAGCGGTTTCCAACATATATATGGCAAAATTGAATGCCTCACATACATATGAAACCTAACATAAAACAACAACATATAACTATCAATCAATCTATATATATATAAATGCTCTGTGCGTAATGAGTACCTTAAAAACAAAAGAACTAACGAACGAAATCACACCAAATTTGGCAACAAAACATCTCACAACACAATGAGGACCATCACTCAAAAAATTATGATTTTCTCATTTGGGAGTTGTAGTTGCTGGGATTTATAGTTCACCTATAATCAAAGAGCATTCTGAACTCCATCAACAATGGAATTGAACCAAACTTGGCACACAGAACTCCCATGGCCAACGGAAAATACTGGAAGGGTTTGGTGGGCATTGACCTTGAGTTTGGGAGTTATAGTTCACCTACATCCAGACAGCACTGTGGACTCAAACAATGATGGATCTGGACCAAACTTGGCACAAGCACTCAATACACCCAAATATGAACACAGATGGAGTTTGGGGGAAATAGACCTTGACATTTGAGAGTTGTAGTCACTGGGATTCACAGTTCACCTACAATCAAAGAGCATTCTGAACCCCATGAACGACAAAATCGGGGCAAACTTCCCACACAGAACCCCCATGAACAACAGAAAATACTTAAGGCCATCCAATTCAACTCCCTTCATCAGGGCAAGAAAACGTAATCAAAGTCCTCCTGACAAAGAGCCATCCAGCCATAGATATAGAGAGACAGAGAGATAGAGAGAGAGATAGATAGAGAGAGAGAGAGATGATTCACACACACACAGAGATATAGTATCATAGATTTGAAAGGAAGGACAATGATATGTTACATGTTCCAGGGTGAGCAAACCAGACACTCTCCACATAAACACTGACAAAGAAATAAGAAGTACTGTTTACCCGCAAGCATAAAGAAATTACATATATTAGAAACCAACACTTTTTCATTACTTTATTTTCCAGATCAACAGACTGGGCCACAGCAACGCGTGGCAGGGGACAGCTAGTTAGATAATAAAAACATAACATGTACCATATTCCACCTGATCTGCCATTGAGGTCTTCAGATTGTGCTAGGTCTGGAACCTTATCTGCCCCCCATTCCCCAGGGAGTACAGGGTTATGCCCACAGGTTCATTGGAACACGCAAGCCCCCTCACCACGACATGTGATCAGATCCATTGAGGGGGCTTGCAGATTTCCTGCAACTAACGGTTTAACCTACAGTGCTACTGCAGCCCAATATAGAGCTCTGGCTACTGTCATCTCCGCAGGCTGGTATTTTGTTGGTTTCAGAGCAACAGATATTATATTTTTGGTCTACAGCTCCCTGAACCTCCTAGCAAAGATAGTCACGAACCATGTAATCCAAAATGTAACATTTGCAAGTTCTGGATTTATGTCTTTATTCTGCTAAATGTTGAGTGAAAACCATTTTTGTATTGTGTGTATGGATGTGTAGGTAGATTTAGACATAAAACTAAGCCTGTCATCTTTGTATGTGTCCCCTAGCTGCTGGAGATCATCCTTTTCTGCCTACTGCTGTACTTCTACAAAGAGAGGAAAGCTAATTATATAGTCGTGATTTTGTTGCTAGTTGCACTCCTGGGTAAGTTTGCCACGCACGCATGCCTAATCCAGATACAGTATATTTCATATATGGTACTTGCTTTCTTTTCGAATACTTAACGTGTGTGTGAGAAAGAGTGCATATTTGTATGTTTTGTTTAAAAAGCAAGCCCAATCAATATGGAACGCAACTGTGTGTTTCTTTCTCCCATGGTATTTGTTGTCTTCAAGAAAAAAAACACAATTTGGAGATTACAAATGTACAAAGATATTTATTTATCATGTCAGGAGCAACCAGACAGTTGTATTACATTTTTAACAAAACAAACAAACAGACAGACAAAACACAAAGTTTGCAAGCTTGGTAGTTGATTAAATGTCCTTTGACCAGTATCTGGCCACTTGGAGTGCTTCTGGTGTTGCTGCAAGTAGGTCCTCCATTGTGAATGTAGCAAAGCTCAGGTTGCATTGCAGGTGGTCAGTGGTTTGCTCTTCTCGACACTCGCATGTTGTGGATTCCAATTTGTAGCCCCATTTCTTAAGGTTGGCTCTGCATCTCGTGGTGCCAGAGTGCAGTCTGTTCAGCGCCTTCCAAGTCGCCCAGTTTTCTGTGTGCCCAGGGGGGAGTCTCTCATTTGGTATGAGCCATTGGTTGAGGTTCTGAGTTTGAGCCTGCCACTTTTGGACTATTGCTTGCTGAGGTGTTCCAGCGAGTATCTCTGTAGATCTTAGAAAACTATTTTTTTATTTAAGTCGTTGACGTGCTGGCTGATATCAAAACAGGGGATGAGCTGGAGATGTCTCTGCCTTGGTCCTTTCACTATTGGCTGCTACTTCCCGGCAGATGTCAGGTGGTGCAATACCAGCTAGACAGTGTATTTTCCCCAGTGGTGTAGGGCGCAGACACCCCGTAATAATGCGGCATGTCTCATTAAGAGCCACATCCACTGATTTAGCGTGGTGAGATGTGTTCCACACTGGGTGTGCATACTCAGCAGCAGAGTAGCATAGCACAAGGACAGATGTCTTCACTGTGTCTGGTTGTGATCCCCAGGTTGTGCCAATCAGCTTTCATATGATATTGTTTCTAGCACTCACTTTTTGCTTGATGTACAAAGATTGAAAAATAGGAAGGGACTGGCCATCCAGGGAAAGCTTTCAGGACTGGATTGCAACTCCCCAGTTCCACAGCCCTGTTTTAGACACAGCCATCAGTATGCCTGGTTTTTACAAATAAACCTACGAGGGGAGTAAGGATGTGTCCCTTTGACAATGAGATTGCAATGTAAATCTTGTTTCTGTTGTGTGGAGCAGTGCAATTTCTGCCTTGCTTGCAATGCAGTTTTCTTGTTCTCCAGCAATAGCAAGGATGTTGTTTTAAATATTTTCAGGTTCCATGACTGTCATAACAGTGAAGGCTGTGGCTGGCATGATCGTGGTTTCGATTCGGGGGGATTTGCAGCTGGGCTACCCTATTTTCTACATCATGGTGGTTTGTATGGTGGCGACGGCAGCCTTTCAGGCAACGTAAGTGAGCCTTGGCAAGATTCCTTCCTTCCTGCTAAAACTGCTTTCAGTTCCAGCTCACTGTTGAATGTCAGCATAATTGAAATTTAATTAAAACAAATGATACATTTTTCAAGACAGCCCCAAGGGGAAACCTAGGTAATTGTGTTTTTGTTATTATTGACAGTTGGCAGAACATGGGCCTTTTAGGCAAAGGTAAAGGTTTCCCCTTGACATTAAATCTAATCATGTCTAACTCTGGGAGGTGGTGCTCATCTCCATTTCTAAGCTGAAGAGCCAGCATTGTCCATAGACACCTCCTAGGTCAGGGGTCCTCAAACTAAGGCCCGGGGGCCAGATATGGCCCTCCAAGATCATTTACCCGGCCCTCACTCAAGGTCAACCTAAGTTTTTGAAAGGATTTGAAAGCAAACAACAACAACAACAACAACAACAACAACAATCCTATCTCATCAGCCAAAAGCAGGCCCACGCTTCCCATTGAAATACTAATAAGTTTATATTTGTTAAAATTGTTCTTCATTTTAATTGTTGTATTGTTTTTAAGTGTTTTTGCACTGCAAGTAAGATAATGTGTAGTGTGCATAGAAATTCATCTTTTTTCAAATTATAATCCAGCCCTCCAACAGTTTGAGGGACGGTGACCTGGCCCTCAGTTTAAAAAGTTTGAGGACCCCTGTCCTAGGTTATTTGGCCGGCATGACTGCATGGAGCACTTTTACCTTCCCGCAGAAGCGGTACCTATCGATCTACTCACATTTGCATGTTTTTGAACTGTTAGGATGGCAGAAGCCAGGTCAGAGAGTTTCAGAAAAACATCTATTTCTGTTTTATTGACTATTCTAAAGCCTTTGATTCTGCGGGGCTTGATGAATCTAAAGCTGGAGTTAAAATTGCTGGAAGAAACATTAACAACCTTAGATATACAGATGATACCACTTTGATGGCTGAAAGTGAGGAGGAGCCTGATCACCAAGGTAAAAGAAGAAAGTGCAAAAGCTGGGTTACAGTTAAACATAAAAAAACCAAAATTATGGCAGCCGGACTGATTGATAACTGGCAAATAGAGGGAGTAAATGTGGAGGCAGTGACAGAGTTTGTATTTCTCGATGCAAAGATTACTGCAGACGCAGACTGCAGCCAGGAAGTCAGAAGATGCTTCTTGGGAGGAGAGCAATGTCCGATCTCGATAAAATAGTGAAGAGTAGAGACATCACACTGGCAACAAAGATCTGCATAGTTAAAGCAGTGGTATTCCCCGTAGTCACCTATGGATGCGAGAGCTGGACAATAAGGAAGGATGAGCAAAGGAAGATGGATCCTTTTGAACTGTGATGCAGGAGGAAAATTCTGAGAGTGCCTTGGACTGCAAGAAGATCCAACCAGTCCATACTTCAGGAAATAAAGCCCGACTGCTCATTGGAGTGAAGGATATTAGAGGCAAAGATGAAGTACTTTGGCCACATCATGAGAAGTCAGGGAAGCTTGCAGTAGAGAATGATGCTGGGGAGAATTGAAGGAAAAAAGAAGAGAGGCCGACCAAGGGAAAGATGGATGGATGAAGTGACTGGCTTGACCTTGAAGGAGCTGGGGGTGGCCACAGCCCACAGGGAGATCTGGCCTGGGTTGGGCTACAAATCAGAAGGGACTGAACGAATAAACAATAACAATAGATGGAGTCAAATGCAATCTAGCACTGAAGCTCTCAATAGTAGCAGCAAAGCTTGGGGAATCTGGGCAAATTCCATGCTGCTTGAGGGATTCTGGGAGTTGGTACTCCTGAAAAAAGTAATCATCCCAACCTTTGAATGGCAGCCAATCTGATACCTCTTGGAAAGCTTGCCTGCAGGGCATGATGATAGTGATAGTTATGCCCCTGTGGCTTTTCTATTAGCAACTGTTAATCTGGGAGGCGATGCATTTAGACCTCGAGGCTCAGCTTTAAGTCATCATAATTGGTGCCTCTAGGTTTGTTTTATCTACTAGGAAAGAGTGAGGCATTTGAGGATTCTTAGTTCAGAAGGAAAGGTGAAACACAAAGAAAGGGGAAAATAGCAGACCAGGGGAGAGCAGGCTTTAGGGCTGGGACTAGGATATGAGTTCAGGGCTGGCATTTGCTTCGCCTTCTTGCCTCCCCCTCATACACTCTTTTTGGGAGGAAAAAGAGTATAAGCCCCCACAAACACTCACACATTATTTGAATCTCGCTTTCTGTTGAATTATACATTCACCCAGTTTGAATAAATCCTTTTTCTTTACTGCCCTGTCGGCCAACTCCCTTTGATCCCCTTTATATCATGCATAATAAGCAAGTTGAAATGTGCTTTTGATTCTCTTTGTGTCTAAAGCTCCAACCCACTTTCTTAGACAGTTTTCTGCATGTGATGTAATTAAAATAACACTATGTAACACAATTTTTGTTCCTGGGTTATCAGTGTTATTTCCTAATTGGTTCTATCATTAATAATAATAATAATAATAATAATAATAATAATAATAACAACAACAACAGCAACAACAGCAACAACATAAGAAGCCCCCCCCCCCCCCGTGGCACAGTGAGTTAAACTGTTGAGCTGCTGAACTTGCTGACCGAAAGGTTGCCAGGTTGAATCCGGGGAACGGGGTGAGCTCCAGCTTCTGCCAACCTAACAGTTCAAAAACATGCAGATGTGAGTAGATCAATAGGTACCACTACGTCAGGAAGGTAATGTCGCTCCATGCAGTCATCCGGCCAAATTACCTTGGAGGTGTCTATGGACAATTCCGACTCTTCGGCTTAGAAATGGAGATGAGCACCACCTCCCAGAGTCAGACATAACTAGACTTAATGTCAGGGGAAAACCTTTATCTTTACCTAAGAACACTTTATTTCTATTCTGCCCTTTTCCCCGAGGGGACTCAGAACGGATTACAGTATATATAAACAGACAGGCAAACATTCAATGCCTTGTTACAATGAAATACAGTGCTACAAATACACAATGGCAAAGGCTTCTCCTTTCATTTCCGGCTTTGGGGGAGATGCTCATTTCCATTTCCAAGCCGAGGAGCCTGTATTGTCCATAGACACTGCCTGGTCGTGTGGCCAGTATGACTACATGGAGTGTATTTTTACCCTGCCCGCCAAGGTGGTACCTATTGATCTACTCACATTTGCATGTTTTCGAACTGCTAGGCTGGCAGGAGCTGGGGCTAACAGTGGGAGCTCACCCCATCCGGTGGATTTGAACTGCCAACCTTCAGGTCAGCAGTTCAGCAGCACAAGGGTTAACCCATTGCTCCACCCGCAGCCCCTTAAAACATGGGAAATGTTTATTAAACTGCAAAAAATGTTTTTATGGGAGGGACCTCCTGCAGCACATTTTTTTCAATGAATATCTCATCATCGAGTCTCAACCAATTCAAGCTAGTTTGTGGCTGCACTAAAACGAAGTTTCTGGAATAGAACAACTTTCAAAGTAAGGACTGCACGATTAAGCTGGAAATAACACTCAACAACAACAACAACAATAATCATAACTACTTTATTTATACCCCACCACCATCTTTCCAAGAGGACTCGGGGTGGCTTACATGAGGCCAAGCCCAACACATCAATAAAACAACAAAGCAATAAGCAAATAAAACAATACAATTAATATAACTCACATATAGGCAAATAACACACAAAAAATTAAAACCTAGGGCCGGGCCAGATGTAATAGATAATTTTTTAAAAATAAACACTGGGTGTGAACAGAGGTAGGATGTATCTAAGCAGGAGGGTTTTAAAGGATAGTGTAGAGAGATCAACCCAATGGGTAGATAAAGTGCTTCTGAGGATATTTTGCAGGGAATTGGTCAGAGTAGGGCATGTTTCCTTTATTCAGGGAAGGCACACTGGAACAGCCATGTTTTCAGGCTCCTCCTAAAGACTGCCAACCAGGAACAGAACATTTTTCAAATTTTGTTACATAGTGTAATTGATAATGCTCGGTGTTAATGTTATCAATGTGTGTTCCTAAAATACACTATTTTCTTTTTTGTAGGTTTTTAACCCAAGCATCACAATTGTACGACACATCACAGATTGCCAGTGTGGGTTACATCCTGTCTACCGCAATGGCAATAACTGCAGGTAACATCTATATCTATATACATAATAAAACTGAAAATATGTATGTGTGTGGTTGTCTGGGGTGCCCGCTTTCACACACAGGTTCCTGCTTCCACAAACAGCCACGGTAGTCCACGCTCTGGTTACATCCCGTTTAGACTACTGCAACACTCTCTACGTGGGGTTGCCTTTGAAGACGGCTCGGAAGCTCCAATTAGTCCAACGTTCGGCAGCCATGATACTAACAGGAGCGGAGCGCAGGGAGCATACAACTCCTCTGCTGCACCAGCTCCACTGGCTGCCGATTTGCTACCGGGCTCAATTCAAAGTGCTGGCGTTGGCCTTTAAAGCCCTAAACGGTTCTGGCCCAACCTACCTATCCGAACATATCTCGGCCTATCAGCCCACCAGGACCCTAAGATCTTCTGGGGAGGCCCTGCTCTCTATCCCGCCTGCTTCACAGGTGCGGCTGGCGGGGACGAGAGACAGGGCCTTTTCTGTGGTAGCCCCTTGGCTATGGAACGCCCTTCCCATGGAGGTAAGATCAGCCCCCTCGCTGATGGTGTTCCGAAGAAGATTAAAAACCTGGATGTTTGAACAGGCATTTGGTTAATCGGTGCAATGAATGTGATGATTACAGGAATGGTAATATGGACGACGAAACTGGATCACGATTTTAGTCATGAGATGCATTGGGTTGTTATTGTTGTGTCAATATTGTGTATTATGCTTTTATGGTTTTAAATTGTATATTGTTGACTGTTGTACCTTTGTTGTAAACCGCGTTGAGTCGCCTGTTAGGCTGAGAAACTGCGGTATACAAGTAAAGTAAATAAATAAATAATCCACAGCGCTGAAGAGCCACCAAAGGCCCTTCCTTCAATGCCATTTCAGGTTATACTGAGCGCCATTAACATGTAGCCCAACCCCTGCCAGTGTCCTTCCCAAATACTACACAAAGAATGCTTTCATTCGGAGAGAAGTTCATCCTAGATTTTATGTGTTTCCTCCACCACAGACATCCCAGTGTTTTTACTCTCTCCATTGGTGTGGAATTTGCATGATCCCACCCACTGCCTCTCTTTTAACGTTTTCCTACTCTTTTTAACTTTGTCTGCACAACAAACAGAGCAGAACTAATCAGCAACTTAACATACTGGAGGAGTTTGGGGGATTGACTCCACATGATGGAAGTTGGAGTTCACACTGCATCAAATCAGAACACTGTGACCTCCACTGACAATGGACCTGGACCACATTTGGCACACAGAACCCAAATGACCAATAAAAAATACAGGAGGGCTTTGGGGAAAATTCACCTTGATTTAGAGGAATTTTAATTAACCTATATCCAGAGAGCACTGTGAACGCAAACAACGATGGATCTGCATATACCTAATATACCAAAATCTGAATACTGGTGGGTTTGGGATGGAATTGGCCTTGACATTTTTTAGTTGTAGGTACTGGGATTTATAGTTCACCTGCAATCAAAGAGCACTCCGAACCCCACCGATAATGGAGGGATTTGACGGGACTGACACACCACGGTTGGAGTTGTAATGCATCCTGCAGCTGGAGAGCATGTCTCTAGAGAAAACTTGCCAAACAAACTTTAAGTATTGATGGAGTTTCAGGGAATGAATCTGGCACAATGTCAGTTGTAGTTCATCCACAACCTTCAAGGCATGGGGGTTCTGTGTGGAAAATTTGGCACAATTTTATCATTGGTGGGGTTCAGAATGTTCTTTGATTTTATGTGAACTATAAATCCCAGCAACTACAACTCCTAAATGTCAAGCTCTATATTCCCCAAACTCCACCAGTTTTCACATTTGGGCATATTGAGTATTCGTGCCAAGTTTGGTCCAGATTCATCATTGTTTGAGTCCACAGTGCTCTCTGGATGTAGGTGAACTACAACTCCAAAACTCACCCACCAAACCCTTCAATGCCCACCAAACCCTTCTAGTATTTTCTGTTGGCCATGGGAGTTGGGCAAGTTTGGTTCAATTCCATCAGTGGTGGAGTTCAGAATGCTCTTTGATTGTAGGTGAACTATAAATCCCAGCAACTACAACTCCCAAATGAGAAAATCAATTCCCCCTAGACCCTACTAGTTTTCAAATTTGGGCGTATCAGGTATTTGTGCCAAATTTGGTACAGTGAATGAAAATACATCTTGCATATCAGATATTTACATTACGATTCATAACAGCAGCAACATTACAGTTATTACGTAGCAACAAAAATAATTTTATGTTTATGGGTCACCACAACGTGAGGAACTGTATTAAGGGGTCACGACATTAGGAAGGTTGAGTATAACTGCTTTAGAGAATGAGGAAAAAATATCACTCCTCTAGGTGTGATTTCCAGTCCCACAATAGTTCCAATGCTGTTCTTGCCCTATAAAAATAACAACATATTTTGTGACCTTTTGAGTTATGACATGCTTATGTTTTCGTACTTACAGCATTTGCCTCCTTGGATCCTATCCCAGGAAAAATGTGGGGTACAAATACAGTAAATAAGTAAATAAATATTCGAACACGTCTATATAAATAAAAATGTAATGTTCGTTTGTGATATTCACAGAACTCAAAAACCACTGGGGGGATTGACACCAAATTTGGACACAACACACCTAAGAACCCAATGTATGTTCTTCACTCAAAAAAAATTTGATTTTGTCATTTGGGAGTTGTAGTTGCTGGGATTTATAGTTCACCTACAATCAAAGAGCATTCTGAACACCACTGACAATAGAATTGAACCAAACTTGGCACACAGTTCTCCCATGACCAACAGAAAATACTGGAAGGGTTTGCTGGGCAGTGTCCTTTGGTTTTGGAGTTGTAGTTCACCTACATCCAGAGATCACTGTGGACTCAAACAATGATGGATCTGGACCAAACTATAAACGAATACTCAATATGCCCAAATGTGAATATTGGTGGAGTTTGGGGAAAATAGAATCTTGACATTTGGGAGTTGTAGTTGCTGGGATTAATAGTTCACCTATAATCACAGAGCATTCTCAACCCCACCAATGATAGAAATGGTCCAAACCTCCCACACAGAACCCCCATGTGGGCCACAGCAACGCGTGACAGGGGATGGCTAGTATATAGCAAAGTAATACATTATTATGTTTACAAGACTGGCCTAGCTTTTGGTGGAAAGACTGTGGGTTGGAGATACTTAATCGTTTGTTTCTATTTCTCCTCCCTTTTGGATCAGGTGCAACATTCTACTTGGACTTCCTTGGGGAAGACATACTCCATATTTGCATGTTTGCTTTGGGGTAAGTTTACAAAATTGTTCTAGGCAGTGCAGTGTACTAATTGCTTCTGCGGCCATGTTTATGCACGACTTGAAAATGTACACCCATTTATTACGCATCAACAGATAGAAGAGGCACCTCCAGTTTGTACTGACTGGTTCTTACAACCGTTGGGACCATAGGCTTATCAGAACATTTTGGGGAGTGGGGGAGATTAAAATTGTAACTTCTGGAGTTCCACACTTACCAGTGGCTGGCTGGCTTAGGATTTTTGGGACTTTTCTTCCCCAGAGCAACTTTAAAGTCCCTAAAGCAGCCCTCAACACCACTCCATGAGGTCAGGTTATTGCTGCTGCTTAGGTTTTGTTAACTATCAACCACTTCCTCTCCTCTCTGTGTTGTTTTAAAAACTAAAATATTTCTTTCATTCTTTTTGTTTCCCCTTCAGGTGCCTCATTGCGTTCTTGGGTGTCTTTTTGATTACTAGAAACAAGAGGAAATCGATCTTTTTTGAACCTTACATTTCGATGGATGCTATGCCAAGTAAGGTTAAAAGTAATTTCTTTTCTTGTGAGCCAATCAACACTGCCTTTGATGATGATAACAACAACAACATCTTTATTTATAATCTGCCCTCTCTCCCCGAAGGGACTCAGGGTGGCTTACAAAGACAAAAACAAAATAAAGATAAATAGTGGTAAAAACAATTAAAACAAGCAATTAAAAATCACAAATAACACAATTGTTAAAACAAGTAATAAGTTCTATAAATGACATGGTGAATTAATAGGATCAACATGAAAATTGGACAATAAAAATGTGGCTGTGCAATGAGTTAGAGCAGTGGTTCTCAGCATTTCTAATGCCGTGACCCCTAACTATATTTCCTCATGTTGTGGTGACCCCAACCATAAAGTTATTTTTGTTACTACTTCATAACTGTAATTTTGCCACTGTTATGAATCGTAATATAAACATCTGATAAGCAGGATGTGTTTTCATTGTTACAAATTGAGCATACTTATAGCATGGCGATTAATCACAAAAACAATATGTTTGGGGGAGAATAGACAATAGATGATGGGATTTGCAGTACCTTCAGCCGATTCAGCTCTGACTTCCACAGACGACTGAGATCCCCAAAAATTACAGACCTGGACCAAACTTGGCACACAGAACTCCCATGAAGATACTGGAGATGTTTGGGGAAAATAGACGGAGACATTTGTGAGTTGTAGTTGCTGAGATTTATAGTTCACCTACAATCAAAGAGCATTCTGAACCCCAACAACAATGGAATTGAACCAAACTTGGCACACAGAACTCCCATGGCCAACAGAAAATACTGGATAAGTTTGGGGAAAGTATACCTTGACATTTGGGAGTTGCAGTTGCTTCTAGCATTCTGGAGGGGTCTGCACCTGGATCCTGTGGGGAGGCTTTTGGTAAGCGGTGAGAGCCAGGTGGCGGAGGCTCCTCCCAAAGCCTGGCCTCATGTGGAGCATCTCTCCTGGCTCTCACCACCATTGGCTCGGCAAGCGGTGAAAGCAAAGAGGGCCAGTGGCTATTCTGAGGTGGCGAAAGGGGCAGCACCAAAGGAGGAGGCCTTGTGACCCCTCCTAAATGGCCAGTCGACACCTCTGGGGAGAGCAGGGCCCCCGCCGATGACTGCAGTGTCCGCATAGGTTTATATGCAGAGGTAGTTAGTTAAGTAGCCTGGACCTGAACCATTTGGGGCTTTATAGATAATAACCAGCACTTTGTATTTAGCCCGGAAGCAGATTGGTAGTCAGTGGAGTTGCCGTAACATGGGGGTTATCCACTTCCTGTATGGCGCTCCAGTTAGCAACCTCGCTACCAGTCTTTGGACCATTTGAAGCTTCTGAACTATTTTCAAAGACAGCCCCACATAGAGGGCGTTGCAGTGGTCCAGATGAGATATAACTAGGGTGTGGACTACCATGGCCAGACCTGGCATCTCAAGGCATAGGAGAAGCTGGCACACAAGTTTTAACTGTGTGAAGGCACTCCTGCCTGCTGCTGACACCTGGGGTTCCAGGGTTAGCTGCGAGTCCAGGATCACCCCCAGGCTGTGGACCTGTGTCTTCAGGGGGAGTGTAACCCCATCCAACACAGGCTGTAACCCTATACCCTGTTCTGCCTTCCAACTGTAGGTGAAGAGAGGGGTCTGCAATAGGGGCAACAGCGGGTTAAGCATGCATATGTGAGTAGATCAATAGGTACCGCTTTTACGGAAAGGTAATGGCACTCCATGCAGTCATGCCAGCCACATGACCTTGGAGGTGTCTACAGACAATGCCGACTCTTAGAAATGGAGATGAGCACAACACCTCAGAGCCAGACACGACTGGACTTAATGTCAGGGGAAAACCTTCACCTTTACTATGAGGTATTTACATTACGATTAATAACAGTAGCAAAATTATAGTTATGAAATAGCAACAAAAATAATGTTATGGTTGGGGGGTCACCACAACATGAGGAACTGTATTAAGGGGTCGTGGCATTAGGAAGATTGAGAACCACTGCTTTAGTACAAAAAGGCAGTGTTAGGGGGAGATAAAACAGTTCCCTTATCCTCTTTCCTTGTTTTACAGTCCTGTCTCTGTTTTCCTCTCCTTTGCAGGCATGCAGAATTTGCATGACAATGGGACAGCAGTCCAGCCTGACCTCAAGACCTCTTTTTCCTATGGTGCCCTGGAGAGCAATGACACCATCTCGGAGATCTATGCTCCTGCCACACTAACAGTGGTCCAAGAGGAACACGGCTCCAAAGCAGCTCCATACAGAGCCGTGGAGCACAGCAAAAGGGAGTGACTGCCCTGAAGGACTGGGCATAATGTGCTTCCATGCATGTGGTCCATCATATTTATTTATTTATTTCTCTCTCTCTCTATTTTTTTTCTCTAACTCCACGGAAACACAACATTCACCTGATGGGTGGGGTAAATCGAATACTAATCGTAGCTTTAAAAAGCCAAGCTGTATTTGATTAACTGTGTACCGAAAGCGAAGCTGAACTGTTTTAGGATCCATACAGCCTCATCAAATGAAATGCAGAAGGGATTATATGGCCTATAGTATTAAATAACAGACACCAAAGATGGAGTTTAGCCCAGGGATGGGCAAACTTAAGCCCTATAGGGATTTTGGACTTCAACTCCCATCATTCCTAATAGCCTCGGGCCCCTTTATTTTCCCCCTCAGCCACTTAAGCAGAAAAGGAAAGGGAAAAGGAAAAGGAAGGGGTCTGAGGCTGTGAGGAATTGTGGGGAGTTGAAGTCCAAAATACTTGGAGGCCCAGGTTTGCCCATGCCTGGTCAACATAATCTTTGGTTACAGTCCAGTCCTTTGGAGTCAGTGCAGATGGCACATCACAAGAGGTCCATCTTGTACCAGCACTTTTTTGAGATTCTGGATTGTAAACACATTATGAAATAAGAAAAACACGATCCCAGGGATTTCCACCTTTCAGTGGGATTTTTCATAACGGTTATTTGTTTGCACTTTAAAGCATCCTTTCTTTCTGCGAATGTTGCACTGTGATCGTATTCCCAGTAGGATTTCATTCTTATGTGTCTTAAATCCTGTTAATTCATCACATTGAAGCAGGGAAGTGTTTGGTAGAATAGTACTCAGTCATACTTTGTTTAAAAATGAAATGGGTGTTTTTCCCACCTTCCTCACATTGTTAAATCTATCCGTGTGACTCAGTTGTACTCAGGATTCTTCAGGTAATTTGCCATCACACTATAATCTCTAGGCTCTGCCCACCATCCCTCCTTGTGTCCTTTGTGGGGGGGAAACTCTCCTCGGCTATTATGTGTCTTCAATTCCCTGAGCTTCCAGCCTATAGTATTCAAAGTACAGTCCAGCTGCATTCATTCCACAATGTAGATGCACCCAAAGAAGGGTATGGATCTTGGGAAACTATAATTCCCAGGAGGACTCCATCTCATGGAGCCATGGCATTTAAAGTGGTGTGCAAGGGCATTCATTCCATACTG
The DNA here is from genome assembly GCF_037176765.1 of Anolis sagrei. NCBI lineage: Eukaryota > Metazoa > Chordata > Lepidosauria > Squamata > Anolidae > Anolis > Anolis sagrei. The sequence continues at coordinate 77,036,614 of NC_090034.1, read as the reverse complement.
TAAATACACTAAGAGAAGGGTATGGACCTTGGGAAACTATAACTCCCAGGAGGACTTCATTGCATGAAGCCATGGCATTTAAAGTAGGGTACAAGGGCACTCATTCTATACTGTAAATGCACCAAGAGAAGGGTGTGAACCTTGGGAAACTATAACTCCAGGACTGCATAGTATGGAGCTATGTTATTTAAGTGGGTCCCAACTGCTTTAATTCTACAGTGCAGATTGGCATCCTTCTCACCGGGCTTTCCCATGCAACATAAGGCACAGACATATCACAGAAGGAGAGAAGAGGAAAGAATCCGGAAAGACTATTTTTTTTAAAGCAGTTGTTTTGGTAAAGTAAAAAATCGGTGAGCAAAAGGTGATGGTGGAACTTTCCCTAACAAGGGGACTTTTGGCTCCTCCCACAATTTCCTCTCCCACAAATTGGGGAAACATTTCATTTTAAACCTGAGAGCAACAAATGCCATCACATTGCAGAACTGTATATTTTGCCCATCTGCATCCAGATTATTACAAAAAATCCACTTCCCCGCCACATCCTGAAACGTTTGAAAAGAATGCTGGCCCCCACACTTAAAATATGGAAAGAATGCTCTACCGTACACTTGGACGCAAGCTAGTGTGATGAACACAGTGGGTCACCACATTTTAAGTGTAGCACTCAGTAGAATTTAGTAAGTGTGATGAAGTGGCTGATCTACATATTCAGTAGGATGAGATGAAAGGACTAGACTTCCGTGGTGTAGATAGGAGTTTGCATTTTCAAGATTCCCCATAGAAAAGAATTCCCTGCAAACAGAAAAAATAGCACAGCAGGCGGTGGATAGTATAGGCCTTAATCCCTGAATTGTGGTTTATTGGTTTGTCTTCATTTTTATGGAGAATACAGGAGTGCTTTCCTGTGTTTTCAGTCTGAAGCATTAAGACTCCCATTTATTATCTCCATGTACTTCACATGTAGATAAAACCAAACTGGTTCAGACAGAAGAGTTAAGTTAATAGTAGGTTGTTTTTATGCATACCTGCACCACACTGCTACTTGCTTTGACTCTTAGGGGAGAAATAATGCTTATTTTATTTTATTTTGGTCTTCCTAGCAATAAATGCATTATACAATACTAGCAGGATTAGGTTATTACAGGTTTAGCCTCCCTTATCCAGAATTCTAAAATCCAAAATACTCCAAAACCCCAAATTATTGTCATGGGTGGCTAAGATAATAATGATATCTTTGCTTTCTGAAGATTTTATGTGCATACATTTTGTTCCATGCAAAATAAATAAGTAAAATATTGTGTATACAATCAAATGTTGTATATACAAATATTGTGAGTCCCTTTTGGGGTGAGAAGAGGGGCATATAAATGTTGTAAATAAATAAATTGCCTTCAGACTATGTGCTATATAATAATAATGACAATAACAACAGCAGCAATATATTTATACGCCGCCCTGTCTCCCCAAAGCGACTCAGGGCAGTTTCCGACATATAAGGCAAACATTAAATGCCAAAAAGTAAAAAGATTCAGACAAATTACATCAGGACAAATCATATTAAATAATATAACAACAACATGACTCTAAACTTAAGAACAGACCAAATAACCAACAGAAAGGACTTAAATGATCTGTACGAATATAATAATTAATGTAAATTTGACATTAAATAAAAGCAATTAAGCATAATGGATAAAAACGTTAGAAAAAGATACGTTATGCAACAACCAGCGGGCAGAGGTTAGTTCCAGTCTCAAGACAGTACAAAGGTGGGTTTTCGGCAGTTTTTTAAAAGCAAGGAGAGAGGGAGCCATTTTCAATTATTTTGGGAGGGAGTTCCAGAGGCGGGGAGTAATCACAGAGAAGGCCCCATCTCTCGTTCCAACCAGACATACTTTAAGATGGGGGTGGGACCGAGAGCAGGGCCTCCTCCTCAGATCGCAAGGCTCAAGCTGGCTTGTATATGGAGATGGAATTCTGCAAATAGTCTGGGCTTGAACCGTTTAGGGCTTTATATGTAACAACCAGTGCGGAAGCGGATCAGCAGCCAGTGGAGTTGCTGCAGCATGGAAATCGTCCTCTCGCGGTACAGCGCTCTGCAGGCCCGTAGCCAGGATTTCGTTTCGGGGGGGGTGTGAATTTTTTTCAGGGGGGGTTTCGGGGGGGGCTGAGTTTCGGGGGGGCTGAGTCTGAGTGAAAGAGGGTCTAGCCTAGCAAACCTTTTGTATCATTACCCCAATATCCCCATGCATATGGGATATATTGAGTATGGTGATCAGATCATGATATGAATAAACATAACAGTTTAAATAATGCACCAATAAGGCCTTTTCGCGAACCACCATGAAAATTTGGGGGGGGGGCTGAAGCCCCCCGAGCGCCCCCCCCCCCCCCCTAGCTACATGCCTGGCGCTCTGGTTAGCAATCTGGCCATTGATCTCTGCACTAATTGCAGGTTCCAAACCATCTTCAAAGGCAACCCCACATTGAGAGCTTTGCAGTAGTCCAGATGGGAAGTAACCAGGGCATATATAAGGGATATATGAAACAAATGCACATTGTTTTCAGGCTTGGGTCTCATAGCCAAGAAACCTCATGATATACATACAGGTACTCCACAATTCCAACAACTCCAAATCAGAAACATTTCTGGCCCCAGGCATTTTAGTAAGAGATAGCTCAATCTGTAAGCCATGTTCCTGTTTCTTTAGGAAAATGAATATTACTAAGTAACTTGTGAATATTTACTGGGCACAGTCATCTCAACTCCCATACAGTTTGTTTTATTCATTTGTGAACTATGCAAAGCATTTTGCTCATTAAAAAGGTACTTAGCAGGGGAGATAGAGGGGAGGCCAAAAGGCATTTGAATTTCCTTGTTACCTTTTGATGATTAATGCAAGAAGTTGTTTTCTAATGGCATGAATGCAGTGCTGCATAACCACCAAACAGCATGTCTTACCATTTATTTAAATGGTTTCTTAAAATGGTATTTCATAGCAACAGTTTATCTGTATGTAATAGTCATCATCATCATCATCATTATCACCATCTTTATTTGTATATCTCCCCGAAGGGACTCGGGGCAGCTCACAGAAGCACTTCAAGTGCCACATACAGACAACAATACATAAGTATAAATACAATGACATAAGTATAATCAACAGCACATAAACATCTCACTTATAAAATTATAAAAATATGAAAATTATAAAATTCCTAAAACACAGTGGAACCTGCCAGCCAGCTATCTATCATAACAATCAATCACAGAGAAGGCCCCGTCTTAAAATGTTTTTATCAATGATTCATCACTCTGGATTACTCAGGTTCAAAGGCTTGTCTGAAGAGCCATGTTCTTAGACTCACCCAGAAGGCCTGAAGAGAGGGGGCTAATCTAATTTCTTTAGGGAGGTATTCCAGAGTTGGGAGCCACCACTAAGAAGGCCCTCTCTCTCATTCTTGAGATGGTGGTGGGACTGAAAGAAGGGCTTCCCCAGCCTGTGCCAGTTCGTAGAAGGAGATGCGGTCTCAAAGATAGATTCGACCCCAAGTGTATAGGGCTTTATATGTAACCACCTGCACTTTGAATTGGGCCCGGAAACGTATAGGTAGGTAGTGGAGCTACTTTAAAAGGGGGGTGGTATGCTTCCTAAAGCTTTCCCCCAGTTAATAATTTGGCTGCCGCTCTTTGCACTAGCTGCAGTTTCTGAGTTGTTTTCAAAGGCAGCCCCACGTAGAGTGCATTAATAGTTCATTCTGGATGTAACTAAGGCCATCGTGGCCAAGTCATATGCTCTTGTAACGGCATAATGGATGCCTTTGGACCAATGGTTCCCAACCTTTAGTCCTCCAGGTGGTTTGGACTTCAATTCCCACAATTCCTAACAGCTGGTAGGCTGAAGTTTACCCATGCCTGGTCTAACCAGACCTTCAACTTGGATGTAAACAATAATAGATATATTATTGATGTCTACCAAAAGTTGTTTTTTGGATAAACAACAGGAGTTTTCTACAATCTGATGTCTTGCCAGCCCCATAAGCCCTAGCCAGCATGGCTGTTGACATGGAATTAATAATAATAATAATAATAATAATAATACTTTATTTATACCCCGCCACCATCTCCCCAAGGGGACTCGGAATGGCTTACATGAGGCCAAGCCTGACAACACATCAAAAGACAAAAAGCAATAAGCAAATAAAACAATACAATTAATATAAATATAAATCACATATAAAACAATAACATGTCAAGGTCCAAAATGTGGAGGACCCAAGATTCCCCAACCCATGTCTATGTCTACATTCGGTTTGAGATACCGTATTTCTTCCATTATAAGACGCACCCCATTTTTAGAGATTGGAAAAAAGTGCATCTTAGAGTGGAAGAAATACGACAATCTTTCTTAGTCCCATGTGGAACTTGAAGGCCTTGAACACCAGGATGGTATCAAAATATATGAAGAAGCATCACACCAGGTATTTCTTTAATAAAGTAGGATGTTTAAAAAAATGTCAATTTTATGGCAAAAGATTTCTCCTTAACATGCCACTTTCCTTTTATTTTTGGCTAGTAAATAGTGCTCCTCACCAGTGCTAAGTGATGCTAGCTGTTTCTAGCTGCATGTGGCTGTTGCAGCGCACTTGAGAAGTAATGCTCCAATATATTCTATTAAGTACTTGTGTGTATGCATCCAAGCACCTCTTGGCATAACAAAATTGGCATTGTGTTGTGTGTGGAACTACTCTGGTTGTGTGATGTCTCTTTAAGTGCTTTGGGATCATGGAAGTTTAATATGAGCTTCCCGTAAGAGCAGTGCTATATCTACTCTGATCAGCATTTTGGCCTGGTAACTTCACAATAGGATGTGGCTTCTGTTGCCTTGACTCTCCCACATTCACAAGACAAACGGCAGAAAACAGTGTCTCTTCTGAGGCTATTAAGTCCTTCAATAGGGTTCACTCTTGGGACTATTCAACACATGAGTCGTTTGGGAATGGCATTTTCTGGGGCCATGACTGACAAGTCTTAAACTGATTTCTGTTTTCTGGATAATGCCCAACTGTGTTGCCCTGTATAATTTAGTTTTGTGCTTTCGCAAGGATCTAAATGTTACCATCTTCACAGTATATGTAAATAAAAAGAGCTCTATGATACACTTAAAGAATCACCACCATGTTTTTTGTTCTTCTGTGAAAATGCTGTGCCTAGTAGGGTTGTGCATTCGGGGTAAACCTTGACCTGTTTCGTATCCCAGCCTTCTGTGGGGGCCCCGACTCGTTTTTTGGGAGCCTCCTGAAATTGGGAGGGCAGACATCTGTTTTCACTCTGGGGTTTTCACTCTGGGGTATCAGCCCATTATGGGTGGAGGAGCTTCCCAGGCTCCCTTTCCCATCATTTTAAGCATTTAAGTTGTTTTACTCTAGAGGAGAGGCGCTCAGCTACAGGTAGTCATGCACTTTGAGGAGGCTTCTTACCTGTTTTTACTCTAGAGGAGAGGCATTCAGCTGCAGGCAGGCGTGTGCACTTTCTGGGCCTGCACGCCACACACGCATGCACTCTTTCCAAGGCAAGAAGCCAAGTTCTTCTCAGGAACAAAGGCATCAGGAGAGAAAATACTTGTACAGGGAATTCCAAGTACAGGCAGTCCCCGAGTTACAAACACATGACTTACATACAACTTACATACGACGTGGACTCTACAGACATCACATGCAACTCCTGGAACGATTCCAGTAGCGCTGCCTCCGGAAAATCCTGCAAATCTCATGGGAAGACAAGCGGACAAATGTCAGTGTGCTGGAAGAAGCAAAGACTACCAGCATTGAAGCAATGGTCCTCTGCCATAAACTCCTCTGGACCAACCACGTTGTCCGGATGTCTGACCACCGTCTCCCAAAGCAGTTGCTCTACTCCGAACTCAAGAAAGGAAAACGGAATGTTGGTGAGCAGGAAAAGAGATTTAAAGATGGGCTCAAAGCCAGCCTTAAAAACTCTGGCAGAGACACTGAGAACTGGGAAGCCCTGGCCCTTGGGTGCTCCAGCTGGAGGTTGGCTGTGACCAGCAGTGCTGTAGAATTTGCACGAATGGAGGGTGAAAGAGAAACGTGCCAAGAGGAAGGCGTGTCAAGCCAACCACAACCGGGACCGCCTTCCACTTGGAAACCTATGTCCTCACAGTGGGAGAAGATGCAGATCAAGAATACGGCTCCTCAGTCACCTACGGACCCACCGCTAGTACACCGATCTTGGAAGACAATCCTACTCGGACAACGAGGGATCGCCTAAGTATGTAAGTTAGTTATATACGACTCATAGTTAGGAAGGGAAGTGAGACAACAGGGAAGGAAAAACCACTCCTGAAAGATGGGAAAAGGTGTCTCCACTGAAGCTTTATCACCAATCCTTTTTTCCGCAACAAGCCAACATTTTCAAATTCTCACAAGTACAGAAAGTGATGTGAAATCTTTTAAACAGGGGAACAGACTGCAGAACAAATGGGTGTTAACCCTTTCCTATGCTATCCAAAGCTTAAAAATGTTCCGACTTACATACACATTCAACTTAAGAACAAGCCTACAGAACCTATCTGGTTCGTAACTTGGGGAGTACCAGTAGTTTCACCAAGTTTCAATTCAGACAATGATAAACATTTAAATACAAGATGATTTGGGGGCCCAAAGCCTGTATGTGATGTTGAATGGGCGCTCTGTGTATGTGCGTCTGTCTTGTGTGATTGCATGCACGCAACAAGTGAACTTTCCTTGCTTGGGAACAAAAGGAGATCTTGCTCACTCCTACCCTGCTGTCCAAGGCAACTCTTAACACAGAATGCTCTTTCCTCGCCCCTGGCAGAAGCGAGAGTGCAATCTGTATTGATTTGGCTTGGGGAGGAGGAGCAGGGCACCCATTAGGAACCATGCTCGAGGCCTTAGGGAGCTTCAGGTTGCGTATCCCCTTTTAGCTGCACATGAACAAGCCATAAGTGCATACCCTGCCCTCTCCTTCCTGCCTCTAGCCCAGAAAGATACAAATAATATGCTTCTAAATTACATACTGGTTCTTATATATAAACTGGATGCGCTTGTTAACCCTTATGTGAACAAGATGGGATTATACATTCCAGGGTGACCCTGGATTGTCTAAACAACTGGTAATTCAAACTAGCCACTTTTCAATTTCAATTTCAACATTTTATTATGGTCCAAAGACCCTTATTTAACCATAGGCATACAAAGTGTGCTGGTAATGAGATTAAGAACATCCGGTTGATTGAACACACAAATTGATAAAATTTACAACAGTTAAAAACTGCTTAAAATACATGTTGGCTAAAAACATAGGTTAAAGACTACAAGAAGTGCTGGCGCGTTTCAGCCTGTGTCTAAAATTGGGAATTGTCTAATTCTGGCTACTTCAGAAAGAAATTTGGTAGCCGCCAAGGTCACGTGGGGAAGGTTGTCACTAAGTAGAAATTTCACATAAAATTTCACTGGACTTGCTGGTAAGTTTCTCAGTAGGGGGTTGATTATGTGTGCTCGGGGTTGTTCACAGAAACTGCAAGACAGTAGAATGTAGTAAATGCATTCTACTTCCTGTTTGTTACATGGGCAGAGTCTTTCATTATATGGGGTACCTGCAAATCTTCCACGCAGCAATTCAGACGGAAGCACATTGCACCTTGCTTTGGAAAACATCAGTATTTGGCCACAATAATAATTTTTTTTTTTGTCGTGTCAGGAGCGACCTGAGAAACTGCAAGTCGCTCCTGTTGTGAGAGAATTGGCCGTCTGCAAGGATGTTGCCCAGGGAACGCCCAGATGATTTGATGTTTTATCATCCTTGAGGAAGGCTTCTCTCATGTCCCCGCATGAGGAGCTGGAGCTGATAGAGGGAGCTCATTCGCTCATTCGCCTCTCCCCGGATTCAAACCTGCGACCTGTCGGTCTTCAGTTCTGCCAGCACAGGGCTTTAACCCACTGCTCTAATAACACAGATACCTATAAATCAGTTGTAAATAAGCAATTGTCCTATTTAAATAAGCTTCAACATAGGTACAAGTTTAAGTAACTTCAATAGTGAAACACACAAAATATATACGGTTTACAACATAATTTCATAGGACATATACATCAATGAATATATCAAACTTAAAGGCAGTTCACATTGTGTTTAGTACATTTGAGAATATGTCCATGATCTTACAACAAAAGTTCACATTGTATTCCACAAACTTGAGAGTATCAAAACTGGAAACAGTTCGTGTTGCTTTCAGCCAACTCGGGAGTCCACAACAAGGTTCCCCGGGTGCTTTTGTGTCCTTGTTTCAAGAACAAAATTATCTTCTTCAGGCTTCTGGATGGCCTTGAGTATTTTCCGTTGGTCATGGGCGTTCTGTGTGGGAAGTTTGGCCCCATTCTGTCGATGATGGGGTTCAGAACACTCTTTGATTATAGGTGAACTATAAATCATGCGATGTTCGGGGCTTGGTGAATGCAAAGCTGGGGTGAAAATTGCTGGAAGAAACATTAACAACCTCAAATATGCAGATGACACCACTCTGATGGCCGAAAGTGAGGAGGAGCTGAGGAGCCTTCTAATCAAGGTGAAAGAAGAAAGCGCAAAAGCCGGGTTGCAGCTAAACATAAAAAAAAAAACCAAGATTATGGCAACAAGAATGATTGACAACTGGGAAATAGAGGGAGAAAATGTGGAGGCCGTGACAGACTTTGTATTTCTAGGCGCAAAGATTACTGCAGATGCAGACTGTGGCCAGGAAATCAGAAGACGCTTCCTTCTTGGGAGGAGAGCAATGTCCAGTCTCGATAAAATAGTAAAGAGTAGAGACATCAGACTGGCAACAAAGATCCGCATAGTCAAAGCCATGGTATTCCCTGTAGTAACCTACGGATGTGAGAGCTGGACCTTAGGGAAGGCTGAGCGAAGGAAGATCGATGCTTTTGAGCTGTGGTGTTGGAGGAAAGTTCTGAGAGTGCCTTGGACTGCGAGAAGATCCAACCAGTCCATCCTCCAGGAAATAAAGCCCGACTGCTTGATATCGAGCTGTTTTTAGGAGGGTTTCCCCAGCCGGGGGAAATCCTTGAGGACCGCACCAAAGAGAGTCCTGGAAACCTTGGTGAGGCCAGCGAAGCCAATTCCAGCTGTTAAAATATTAAAAATAATAATACCTTACCAAAGCGGAAGAAGTTCAGCGACCGAGGTGTTTATTAGCGATTCAGCTGCAATTGGATGCATTGCAGGGATAATTCCACCACAAGCATAAGCATACAGAGACCAGGAAGCATTTTTATAGCAAAAGTACAGTTTCGCAAATTTGAAATTCCCGCCCGCCTTCCCCACCTGGCTTGTCAGTGATTGGTGGATGGCCGAACAGCTGGGAGGAGGCTTGCCGAACCTCCCCCGCGCTCAGCCAATCACCGAGCTCCCTCGCTTCGGGCGGACCAATCAGGATCGTCCGGCCGCTTCGAGGGGCTAGCGAATCAGGAGCGAGGAGGCGGGATGAAGAAATGACAATGGAGGGGAAGGATTATGACAATCTTGACCAAGAATCTTCCTGCGTCCGGGGCAAAGTCGGGCCAGCAGTGAAGACAGTTATTGTTTGAGTCAATGGGTGGGTGATTGAACCAATCTGACTTTTCCTGTCAGTGCCGGATTAGCTGAGTTCAGTGAAGAGTTTCGAGTGATATGATCAGGGTTGGGCACAGGACCCCCTGATGGGCAGTCTCACCCTTATTGTCCTTGGTAAATTAGTTTCTGACCGGAGGAAGAATATCACTTGTTGGCCATGCTCCGAAGACAAATGAAGAAACTTCCTGAACTATTGTCCATGCAAGGGATGAGCAAATATGAGTTCCATTGTGGGGCAAATGACCCCTCGGGGCAGCTGTGCACGATTCAGTCTTTTGCTTCATAGTTTTAGTAGGGCAAAGTTAAAGGGTAAGACAAGCAATGTTTCATAGCAAGATACATACATACATTCAAATCATAAGCATTTCATAGCAACAAAAACCCCATCTTTGTCCCACATCCCAAGTATATTTAATAAAAGGATTAATTTTCATGAAGAAGTCTGAAGTCCAATGTTTTAAAAGGTCTTTGAGGAAAGTTCATGAGGGAGATAGTATGTACTCAAGTCCAAAACAGGCAGGCAGAGAGTCCAATGATCATTGGGAAGACTGGCAGATGAAACCCCAGCTGTGCTGCAACTGATTCATGCTTTTGTTCCTTGGGAAACTACAACTCTCACAAAGGGCAGAAGTCGCAAGATCCAGCCATTTCCCAAAAGCCTCGTGGGATCCTTGTTGTTGTCAGTGCCTTGGCAATGTGACCAAGACTTAACCCTTGTTGTGTAGTCTGGTGCCCTTGCCCTTTGCAGAACTACAAGTCACTATCCCTTATTTTTTTGGGGGGGGGTGCTTGACATCATTCTCATTGGAGGGAAGGATACTAGAGACAAAGTTGAAGTACTTTGGCCACATCATGAGGAGACAGGAAAGCCTAGAGAAGACAATTATGCTGGGGAAAGTGGAAGGCAAAAGGAAGAGGGGCCGACCAAGGGCAAGATGGATGGATGGCATCCTTGAAGTGACTGGACTGACTCACCCCACTCAAACCCATCGTGAGTGCCATTGGATCCCCCACATACGACCTAGCAAAATTTCTTGCTGCACAGTTACAAAGCCATATTGGGCTCACTACACACTACATCAAGGACTCAGCCCACTTCATAGAAAAAAAAAATCAGCAATCTCAAGCTGATCAGCTTCGATGTGGTATCTCTATCTACCATGGTCCCGGTAGCAGACACCATGGCACTCATCAACCAGAGGTTCCCAGAAGACATCACGGCTCTGTTTCACCATTGCCTCACCAACAGTTACTTTCAGTGGGACAATGAATTCTATGAACAGAAAGATGGAGTAGCTATGGGGAGCCCTCTCAGCCCGGTCATAGCTATCTTTACATGGAACACTTTGAAAAACAAGCCCTGGAGACAGCAACCAAAAAGCCCACGATATGGTTCAGATATGTGGATGACACCATCACCATTTGGAGCCATGGAGAAGAAGAACTCAACAGGTTCCTGGACCATCTTAACAGCATCCACCCAAACATCCAGTTCACCATGGAAAAAGAAAATGAAGGAAGACTGCCTTTTCTAGATGTCCTAGTCATCCGCAAACCAGATCAACAATTGGGTCACACCGTCTACAGAAAACCCACACACACAGATAGATATCTACATAAAAACTCCAACCATCACCCAAGTCAAAAAAGAAGCAAAATTAAAGCCTTGGCAGACCGTCCAAAAAGAATCTGCGAACCCCACCTCCTCCAAGATGAACTGAACCACCTCAACTGGGCTCTCCAGGCCAATGGATACTCCACCTCAGACATCAGAAGAGCTGCAAGACCAAGAACAAGCCACGAGAGTCAAGACAAAGATCCACCCAGAGGAAAAGTGTTCCTGCCATACATCAAGGGAACCACTGACCGCATAGGGAAGCTGATGAGGAAACACAACATACAAACAATCTACAAACCCACCAAGAAAATCCAACAAATGCTACGTTCAGCAAAGGACAAGAGGGATCCTCTCACCTCTGCAGGAGTCTACCGTATACCATGCAACTGTGGACAAGTCTACATAGGGACCACCAAACGCAGCATTGTCCAGACACGCATCAAGGAACATGAAAGGCACTGCAGATTACTTCAACCAGAGAAGTCAGCCATAGCAGAGCAGCTGATGAACCAGCCTGGACACAGCATATTATTTGAGAACACAGAAATGCTGGACCACACCAACAACCACCATGTCAGACTACACAGAGAAGCCATTGAAATCCACAAGCATGTGGACAATTTCAACAGAAAGGAAGAGACCATGAAAATGAACAAAATCTGGCTACCAGTACTAAAAAACTCTAAAATTATAACAGCTAAACAACAGAGAGGAAAAAACCAGGCACAGATTAACACCTCCCAGCAACAGATTTTCCCAGGCTCAGGCAGGCCTTCAAATGCTAATGAAGGTGATCAGCTAAACATTCACACCTAACTGCAGCAGGGAAGAGCTCCTTGCCCCACCCAGCCATTCCACAGATATATAAACCCATTGTCCTAATTCCAACAGACCTCACTACCTCTGAGGATGCTTGCCATAGATGCAGGCGAAACGTCAGGAGAAATGCCTCTAGAACATGGCTCTATAGCCCGAAAAAACCCACAAGAACCTAGTGATTCCAGCCATGAAAGCCTTCGACAATACGACAAAATCATAATTTTTGAGTGATGGTCACTCCTTGTGTTGTGAGACGTTTTGTTGCCAAATGTGGTGTGATTTCGTTCATTGGTTCTTTTGTTTTTAAGATACTCATTATGCACAGAGCATTGATAGATAGATAGATAGATAGATAGATAGATAGATAAGATAGATAGGGAAGGGTTTGTTTTGCTGTCTGTGGCCCTGTTCAGAAGATTTCGCCTCACTTTCTGTTGTCTCGCCCCCAGCTGTTAGGAATTGTGGGAGTCGAAATCCAAAACATCTTAAAAGAAGACCCAAGTTGGCCGATGCCCCATTCCCTGTCTTGCAGGAAAGGGGAGGGGCGGGCTTTAGCTTGAGCACGTGACGCCACCCACCAATCATAGCGAGCAGAAGATACGATGGCGTCATCCTCCCCAGGAGGTGGAAAAAGAAAAAAAAAGCCTCCATCCGGGTTCTTCTTTCCAAAGTGAGAGAGCGAGGAAAGAGACGCGCGGGCATGCGCACACATGCGCGCCGGGGAGTTGAGAAGCAGGCGCGTGCCACAGCGCGTGCGCGGTTGTGAGGCGCTTGCGCTGCCCAGACGCGGTGAGTCTTTCCGAGAGGCGGTGAGTGAGGGAGAGGGGGAGAAAGAGAGGGAGGGTACTCATAGAATCCCCTTCAAAGCAGGGATTGTGGGACTTTTCTGCCTTGATATTCTGGGTTATATGGCTGTGTGGAAAGGCCTTTAGATAGCCCAGTCTGAAGGCCATGAATAATCCCTATGAGGAGCATCTTAAAGAGCTGGGGCCATCATAGAATAGATTCTGGAATTCATAGAATCCTAGAGTTGGAAGAAACCTCATGGGCCATCCAGTCCAACCCCCTGCCAAGAAGCAGGAAAATTGCACTCAAAGCACCCCTGACAGATGGCCATCCAGCCTCTGTTTAAAAGCCTCCAAAAAAGTAGCCTGTACCACACTCGGGGGCAGAGAGTTCCACTGCTGAACGGCTCTCACAGTCAGGAAGTTCTTCCTCATGTTCAGATGGAATCTCCTTTCTTGCCTTAGTCACCTCCAGATTGGATTACTGTAATGCACTCTATGTGGGGCTGCCCTTGAAAACGGTCCGGAAATTTCAATTGGTACAACAGGCAGCAGCCAGGTTACTAACTGGTGCGACTTACAGAGAGCAGTCAACCCTCCTGTTTAAGGAGCTCCATTGGCTGCAGTTCATTTTCAGGTCCCAATTCAAGGTGCAGGTTCTTACCTACGAAGCCCTGAATGCTTTGGGACCCGCCTACCTGCGTGACCGCATTTCTGTGTACGAAGCTGGAGCCCCCGGTGGCGCAGTGGGTTAAACCCCTGTGCTGGCAGGACTGAAGACCGACAGGTCGCAGGTTTGAATCCGGGGAGAGGCGGATGAGCTCCCTCTATCAACTCCAGCTCCTCATGCGGGGACATGAGGGAAGCCTCCCACAAGGATGATAAAAAACATCAAATCATCCAGGCGTCCCCTGGGCAACGTCCTTGCAGATGGCCAATTCTCTCACACCAGGAGTCACTCCTGACATGACAAAAAAATATGTGTACGAACCCACACAATCTCTTCGATCATCTGGAAAGGCCCTGCTCACGCTCCCACCTCCTTCACTGGTGGGGACGAGGGAGAGGGCCTTCTCAGTGGTAGCCCCCCAACTCTGGAATTCACTTCCCAAGGACATCAGACATGCCCCAACTCTGGCAGTCTTTAGTAGGAGCCTGAAAATGTGGTTGTTCCAGTGTGTCTTCCCAGAATACGGAAAACTCTCAGCAATATGTCCTCGAAATGCACTTTACCACTGATTTAGGACTGACTGCGTTCCCTCATCTCTTTTTGAAAACCCTGTACCAGTTATGTCCTACCTTGTTCTTTTTAAATTTAAAAGTTATTACATTTGGCCCGGCCATTGGTTTTTAAATGTTTGCATGTTTATTGTTTGTTGTCTATGTGATTTATATTAATTGTATTGCTTGATTGTTTTGTTATTGCTTTTGTTATTGATGTACTGTGGGCTTGGCCTCATGTAAGCCGCACCGAGTCCCTTGGGGTAGCGGGGTATAAATAAATTATGATTATTATGATTATTGTTTGAAGCCATTGTTCCATGTCCTAGTCTGCAGGGCAGCAGAAAACAAGCTTGCTCCCTCCTCCCTGTGGCTTCCTCTCACATATTTATACATGCCTATCATGTCTCCTCTCATCCTTCTCTTCTTCAGGCTAAATATGCCCAGCTCTTTAAGCCGCTCCTCATAGGGCTTGTTCTCCTGACCCTTGATCATTTTAGTCGCCCTCCTCTGGACACATTCCAGCTTGTCAATATCTCTCTTGAATTGTGGTGCCCAGAATAGGACACAATATTCCAGGTGTGGTCTAACCAAAGCAGAATAGAGGGGTAGCATTACTTCCCTAGATCTAGACACTATGCTCCTATTGATGCAGGCCAAAATTCCATTGGCTTTTTTTGCCACCACATCACATTGTTGGCTCATGTTTAACTTGTTGTCCACAAGGACAACAACTCCCATAATTCCTAACAGGTAGTACATAGGTTGGGTTACTGTGAGTTTTCCGCATCTATGGCAGGCACCCTTAGAATTTGTGAGGTCTGTTGGAAACTAGGTAGGAGGGGTTTATATATATGTGAAATGATATCCAAGGTGAGAGGAAGAACTCTTGACTGTTGGAGGCAAGTGTGAATGTTGCAATTGATCACCTTGATTAGCAATGAATGGCCTTGCAGCTTCAAAACCTGGCTGCTTCCTCCTGGGGCAGTCCTTTGTTGGGAGTTTTAGCTGGCTCTTATTGATTCCTGTCAGGAATTCCCCTTTATTTGCTTTATTTATTGTCCTTATTTTAGAAGGTTTTTTAAAATACTGGGGAGCCAGATTTTGTTCATTTTCATGGTTTCTTCCTTTCTGTTGAAATTGTCCACATGCTTCTTGTGGATTTCAATGGCTTCTCTGTGTCGTCTGACATGGTGGTTGTTGGTGTGGTCCAGCATTTCTGTGTTCTCAAATAATATGTTGCGTCCAGGTTAGTTCATCACCTGCTCTGCTATGGCTGACTTCTCTGGTTGAAGTAGTCTGCAGTGCCTTTCATGTGCCTTGATTCGTGTTTCAGCGCTGCTGCTGCATTTGGGGGTCCCTATGTAGACTTCGTGCCTTGGATCATGAGAAGATCCAACCAGTCCATACTTCAGGAAATAAAGCCCAACTGCTCATTGGAGGGAAGAATAGTAGAGGAAAAAATGAAGAACTTTGGCCACATCATGAGAAGAAAGGAAAGCTTAGAGAAGACAATCTGGGGAAAATGGAAGGAAAAAGGAAGAGGGGCTGACCAAGATGGATGCGTGTTATCCTTGAAGTGACTGGCTTGACTCTGAAGGAGCTGGGGGACGTGATGGCCGACAGGGAGCTCTGGCATGGGATGGTTCATGAGGTCACAAAGAGTCGTGGAATGAACAACAACAATGTAGACTTGTCCACAGCTGCACAGTATGCGATAGACTCCTGCAGAAGTGAAATGATCCCTCTTGTCCTTTGCTGAACAGAGCATTTGTTGGATTTTCTTAATGTAGATAGTTTGTAGGTTGTGTTTCTTCCTCAGCTTCCCTCTGCGGTCAGTGGTTCCCTTGATGCATGGTAAGAACACTTTTCCTCTGGGTGCATCTTTGTCCTTACTATCATGGCTTGTTTTTGATCTTGCAGCTCTTCTGATGTCGGTGGCCTCTAGAGCCCAGTTGAGGTGGTTCAGTTCACCTTGAAGGAGGTGGGCTTCGCAGATTCTTTTTTTTAATTAATTTTTTATTTCAAAAAGATAATACACCAACCATATATATTGCAGAAATATACACAAACACATACACATATGTAGACAACCCGCCACCCACAGTATAGTTATCCCTCAACCCACCTCCAGTGCTCCCCACCACCTTGGTTTCCATCACTGATCCCTGCAGGATTTATGCACATCTTGTTTAACCCTATACTTCTAATTCAATAAATTCCTCTTGTTTTTATTTCTTTAGCTCTCCCGTCAAATATGCTAAGGCCAACTTCCAGTTTCTTTCAAATATTTCATGATTTTCATTTTTCAAATTGCTAGAAATCTTAGCCATCTGTGCATAATCCCACAGTTTATCCTTCCAATTTTTGATGCTTAATGTTTTCTCCCCTTTCCAATCTTTGGCAATTGTAATGCTTGCAGCCACAAAGCTGTACAAACAAAATTCTCTCTCTGGTTGTTCTAAGCATTTCTGAATATCCCTAATAGGCACATCCCTGGGTTGTTTTTTTTACTTTGTTGTGAATCATTTTATTTGTTTCCTTTATTATTCTTTTCCAATAGACCTGCACCAGTTCACAAGACCACCATACATGAAAAAAGTCCCTTTCTTTGTTTTGCACCTCCAACAGGAACCTGTTTGTGAATTGTCCAGATTCTTTTTCCACAGTCTGCCAGGGCTTTAATTGTGCTTCTTGGTTGGAGTTTTTATGTAGGTATCTATCAGTGTGTGTAGGTTTTCTATAAACTATGTGGCCCAATTGTTGGTTGGGTTAGAGGTGACCAGGACATGAATCAATCAGTGCCAGCTAACACCTCCAAACAAAGGATTCCCCCAGGCAGCAATCAGCCAGGCTTTGAAGGAGCAAGGCCATTAAATGCTTATCAAGGTGGCCAATTGCAACATTCACACCGGTCTCAAGCAGACAAGAATCCTTTCTCCCACCCTGGACATCATTCCACAGATATATAAACCCTATTTCCCTAGTTTCCAACAGACCTCACAACCTCTGAGAATAGTTGTCATGGATGTGGCAAAACGACAGGAGATAATGCTTCTGGAGCATGGCCAGATAGCCCAGAAAATTCACAGCAACCCAGTGATTCCAGTCATGAAAGCCTTCGGCAGCCGGTAGGCTATTAGGAATTGTTGGAACATCTGGTGGGAGGGCTGAAGTTGACTCATGCCTGATTTAGCCTGCAGGAGAGAAGGATGAGAGACATGTGAAAGGATGGCCTAAGCAAGCTTCTTTTCTGCTGCCCTTGAGACTTAAGACTCAATGGAGCCATGGGTCTAAATGACAAGAGAGGAGATTCCTCCTGAACATTAGGAAGGACTTCCTGACTGTAAGAAGAACAGCTGAACAGTGGAACTCTCTGCCTCAGTGTGTGATGGAAGTTCCTTCCTTGGAGGCTGTAAACAGAGGCTAAATGGCCATCTGTTGGGGGACTTTTATTGTGCTTTTCCTGCATGGTAGGGGGTTGGACTTGATTTTTCTTGTGGTCTCTTCCAACTTCATCATTCTTTGACTCTGTGTTCCCCATGATAGTCTTACAAGCACCCTGGTTAACGTGTTGTTGAAGGCTTTCATGGCCGAAATCACTGAGTTGCTGTGAGTTTTCTGGACTGTCTGGCCATGTTCCAGAAGCAGTCTCTCCTGATGTTCCACCCACATCTATAGTAGGCATCTTCAGAGTTTGTAAGGTATGTTGGAAACTAGGCAAGTGGGGTTTATATATCTGTTGAATGTTCAGGGTGGGAGAAAAAGCTCTTGTCTGTTGGAGGCAGGTATGAATGTTTCAATTGGCCACCTTGATTAGCATTGATTAGCCTTTCACTTTCAAAGTCTGGCTGTTTACTGCCTGAGGAAATCCTTTTTTTTTTTTTTTTGGAGGTGTGAGCTGGCCCTGATTGCTTCATATCTGGTTAACGGTGGGCTACAAATTGCTACACAGTTTGTCGGAACTTGAATTGACTGATATACCAGACTTAAGGAATAGTCACTAGTGATGGGAGAGAAGTGAATAGTGACTTGCTTCGGAGTTATGTCCTGGGCCCTATTTAACACCTTTATGAATGATTTGTATGACAGAAGAGATGACACGGCTGTCAAATTTGCAGATTTGGCTAAAAACAAAGGCGAAAAACTGTCTTTCCAGGCAGATTTTAAAAGAAGGACATATTTTAAACACTGAAGCAGAGGTTACCGATTGGTATTTATGTTGGAGGTATTTGTGTTTTTTTTCCTGCCTGGAAGAATGAGCTTGGACTAAATGGCCCTTGGTGTCTCCTCCAACTATGAATCTGCCCATGGAGTCTACCTGGACAGGGGCAACCTTTCTTTCAATCCAAGGCAATGGTGGCAGGAGGGAAAGACAGTGGGTCGCCTTGATGCACTATTTCTTAAAGGCAGAAACAGGATGCTGGGCCAGACAAGCCTCTGGATCATGTCCCTCTAGGAAGGCCGCTCCTGATTTCAAGGCCTTGTCTAACCTCCCCCTCTCAACCTGTTGTATCCCTCTACATTTCCATCCCTCCTCCTTTTTCTCCCTCCTTGGAAGGACACTGTGTTCTCCACATATCTCTTGATCAAGGGTGCATCCAGGAGGGCTTCCTTCCTCCCAGCATCCTTCTTTACTCTTTCTTCCCTGAATTTCATTCCTTCCTTTACAAAGGAGATGGCAATGTGAGTATGAGTGATGTCTCTTTGTTGCCCTTGCAGCTTGGGTCAGGGGCTTCTTCCTTTTCTTTTCCCTTCTCCCAAATAGGTCACATTGTCTCTGTTATCGCCTCACACTTTGCGTAAAGTGACCTCCCTTTTTGTTTCCTACGGTGTGTTAGCAATACCCCCTTTTCCCAATTCTTACTGGGTTTTTCCTCTGTGTTTCCCTTTTCCCCTAGATATGTGCTTCTGCTAGTGATTTCTTACCTCTGGTCTTTCTGCTAATGATTTCTTACCTCTGCTTGTGATGCCATTGTCATTTCCTTAGTGGTGCAATGGGTTAAACTCTTGTGCTGGCAGGACTTCTGACTGATAGGCCAGCGATTCGAATCCAGGGAAAGTGGGCTGAGCTCCCTCTGTCAGCTCCAGCTTCCCATGTGTGGACATGAAAGAAGCCTCCCACAAGGATCGTAAAACATCAAACATCGGGGCAATGTCCCCTTGGCAACGTCGTTGCAGATGGCCAATTCTTACATCAGAAGTTGCTCCTGACACAAAATTAAAATGCCATTTATGTCCTACTTGGGTTGCTGTGATTTTTCCAGGCTGCATGGCCATGTTCCAGTAGCATTCTCTACTAACGTTTTTCCTGCATCTGTGGCCAGCATCTTCAGATGTGTGATGCCTGCAATAGATACAGGCAAAACTTCAGGAGAGAATGCTACTGAAACATGACCACACAGCCTGAATAACTCACAGCAACCCAGTGATTCCAGCCATGAAAGCCTTCGACAGCACGTTGCATATGCCCTGCTTCTTTTTCTTTTTCACAAGGATTCCCCCACTTCTCCACAGTTTTCCTACCACCTTCTCTTTCAATTTGTGGCTTTACTGTTCTTCCTTATTTCTGTCCTTGTCCTTTAAGACAACCACCGAGACATTGTTTTCCTCCTCGTGGTCATCACCATTTTCAGAATGCTTCATTCAATTGTATTGCTCACTTTCCACCACACAGGGTCCTGCCTTACGGATGCTCATTGCCATTCATGTCTATTCTTGACTTGGCATTTGTTTCTTGCCCTCCTTGCTGCTTCTCCCATATAGTTTGTGTTGTCCGTTCCCCCCCTCCCCCAATAAATTTCTAAGGGTTTCCCATGTTAACTCACAACAGCAAAAATAACAAAGGATCTCGTGGCATCTAGAGGACTCAAGAAATATAATTTGCTACAAGCTTTCTTGAGTACAGTCCATGAAAAGTTAGGTCAATGTTTTATTATTGTTGTTAGAGTTATATTCTCTTTGTTAATGACTTCTCACGACATGGAAGAGTGACAAAGTCTTGACTTTGCTCACCCCTCTCTCTTTTGGGGAGTGCTAGTTTCAAACGATGCACTTTCAGTTTTAAACTGATTGAAATTTCCAAATTGGGATTTGCAGTCAGGACTGGGGTCTGTGCGATTTATAGTTCGTCATTGTATATCAAATTGGGATCATTGTTTATTCCGAAACTATATTTTAAACAAACTGCAATTTAAAATTGGGAGGAGAACAAACAGAAGTTGAGGTGGAGTGGGGGCATGCCTTGTTGTAGATTAGTTGATACAGTGGGAAACTGGTTTTCTGTTTTGTCTGAATTAAGCATCTGGCAGGGTGATACGTCTTTGTTCCTTGTCATCCAAGAGTAGCTGGAGGTCACCGGTGGAGCACATGCTTTTCATGATCCAGCCTTTTTCTCTTGCCTGAAGATCCTGGTAATTCTCCTGCCTGAAACTTGAGAAAGCCATTATCAGCTAGTATCAATAATGCTGGGTTAGCTGGACTTGTAGTTTGACATGGTATGGGATTGCTTCCAAGAGGGAGTAGAAAGAGTCGGTATGGCCAGGAAGCTGAGGTTCCTTTTATTTGTGAAAAAGTAAAATACTTTACACATCTTAGAATGTATAATTCTATCTTATTTATCTGTATAGAAGTATCATATGTATACAGATCAGCTATCTACACTCCTTGTTTGCTTCCTTGAGAATTCAGAGGTACATCCTTGCCGTAAAGTGAAATTAGAGCATAATCCACATCAGTTTTCTTGCACTTACATTGTGGATAATATTTGAGTAAGCTCCCATTTACAAACATCAGAATAAGCTTTAAAAATTGTATTGTTTATTGTTCAGTTCAAGTTTGGCCTCCCAGCTTTAGCAAGACAATTCTGTGCACTTACTTACTTAGGCGATCCCTCGCTTTCCTACAAAGATGATTGTCTTCCAGTGTTCTTGTGGGTCCGTATGTGGCTGTGGAGCCCTATTCTTGCTCTGCATCTTCTTCCGCAGTGAGGGCATTGGTTTCCAGGTGGAAGGCGGTCTCGGTCGGGGTTGGCTTGATGCGCCTTCCTCTTGGCACGCTTCTCCCTTTTGCCCTCCATTCGTGCCTCCTCAAATTTTGCAGCACTGCTGGTCACAGCTGACCTCCAGCTGGAGCGCTCAAGGGCCAGGGCTTCCCAGTTCTCAGTGTCTATGCCAGAGATTGGCTTTGAGCCCATCTTTAAATCTCTTTTCCTGTCCACCAACATTCCATTTTCCGTTCTTGAGTTCAGAGTAGAGCAACTGCTTTGGGAGATGGTGGTCGGGCATCCGGACAACGTGGCCGGTCCAGTGGAATTGGTGGCGGAGGACCATCACTTCAATGCTGGTGGTCTTTGCTTCTTCCAACACGCTGACGTTTGTCCGCTTGTCTTCCCAAGAGATTTGCAGGATTTCTGTGCACACTTACATTGTGTTTGATGGGCCTTACACTCAGAAGCCTGCATAAGATTGGAACAGTTGAGGAATTGAACAAGAAGACATAGCTTTTATAATTGTTATTACTTTTATGAATTTAAAATGTATTGTGATGTGATTTTTTTGCTTTTAACTGATGTATGTATTTTTATATATGGCACCTAATTGTTGCCGATTTGTACACCACCCTGAGTCGCCTTCGGGCTGATATGGGCGGGCTAGAAGTGATGTAAATAAATAAATAAATAAGATTGCAGCCTTAATTTGCAGAAGCCTTCAGTTATAAGCTGTTCTCATCTCTCCCTCCCACTACATTTTCTTCCTCATCATGTAAACAGAAAACATGTCTATTCTGGAAAAGTCTTAACAAGGACATCCCTTTGTTCAAAATAATTTAAAAATTTCTCTGTTCTGTCAATACTATTGTTCCTATTTGTCTGCCAAAAGACTATCCTAGTACATGAGTATAGTACCTTACAAGACATGCATCTATACTGTACAATTAATGCAGTTAAAGTGGTGTCAAACTGTAATATCCCCCCCCCCACCCCCGTACGTAGGTTTGTTTATTTTCCCGTCTCTCCATGAGTTCTCCCTATAATCAGTTTTATCCCTTTATCTCACCTGGAGTTTTAAAATCATTTTATGTACATGCGGCCCGCTCTCTGTCATTATGTTTGGTTTCTATGTTCTGTGTATATTGTTTATATGCTTTGATGTTTTTATACTTTAATGTTATGTTGTTTATTTTATTGTAATTTTGTATTTTTTTTTCTTTGTATTGTAATTTGTTGTTCAGGCTTGGCCCCATGTAAGCCGCTCCGAGTCCCCGTTGAGGGAGATGTGGCGGGGTATAAATAAAGATTATTATTATTATTATTATTATTATTATTATTCTACCGTGTAGATCAGGCCCTCCAGATGTTTTGTACTTCAACTCCCAGAATTCCTAGCAGCCACACCCTGGGTCATATATAATTCAGGTGTTTTAGCTTGAGGCTAAGCATATAATCATAGGCACTCGGCTCCTTAATTCAGGTAATCAAAGTATTCAGGTTTTTCTGCCTGTGCCAGTGTTTTGCCTCTGACTTTGGTGGACTTCAGAGTCTCATTAAAATGTAAATTAGAAGTTATGTGCCTTATCTACTTTTATCAACATGTATGTGCACTTTCAGCCCCCCCCCCCCCCCCCAGTGGCATAGTGGGTGAAGCTGCTGAACTTGCTGACCAAAAGCTCGGCAGTTCAAATGCGGTGTGAACTCCCACTATTAGGCCCAGCTTCTGCCAACTTAGCAGTTCGAAAGCATGCAAATGTAAGTAGATCAATAGGAACCGCTCCGGCAGGAAGGTAATGCAGTCATGCCAGCTCATAACCTTGGAGGCGTCTTCAGACAACGCCAGCTCTTCGGCTTAGAAATGGAGACAACTAGACTTAATGTCAGGGGGAAACCTTTACCCTTTACGGTAGAAATCTCATAATTTAAAAGTCCAAAAGCATCACAATTCAAGATGGGTGTTTGAGCAATAATATGCAATAGCTCAAAAAGAGAAATTGTTATGTTTGCATAAAGTATTCAGCAGTTAACTCCATGTTCAAAATAATTTCTCCAAATTAGGCCATTTTGATTAGCAGCAATGCAGAAGATGTTATTTTATCTTCTTTACAATAAGAGGAAGAAAAATGAAGAAGAAACTAAAATGTTTGCTTAAAAGAACATAGGTATGACTAAGGTGACTTGCTTTCTGTTCAAAGACTCTTCACCTTAACCAACAAACATTGTGAGGTAATATTTTGAACATAAAGACCTTTAAACAGAAGCAAAATGTGGATCTGATAAGGAATCTACAACACACAAAATCCATTGTGTTATCTGATGAAAAGAGGCTGCTGCTCCTGGACATAACACTAGCTTCCAGCTTTGTGGATTGCTGAACTGAGATGACATAAGTAACCTCAAATGACCTCTGCTTCAGTTTTTCCATTTACAAACAGATAACAATAGACTGACAATTCCAAGGTTCTTCAAGAGAATCAGTACTCACAATATAACATACAATTGGCTTGTGAACACCTTGTTCATACTATTGAACTAAATGATCAATAAGATTTGAATATTATGAATTTGTAATTGCTCATGCTATTTTTGCCTCAAAGAACTGAATGGGCCTTATGTTGATGCCTGTTGAAAAACTGCAGAAAATTATTTAAGTGGGGAATCAATAGTAGGTACTAAGGCATCTGAGATGATACGCTTCATGCTTTTGACCTTTTAAAAAGAAGATAATATAATAAATTGTTGGTTTTTAATACTGACAGCATTTTAAAAGTAAGTAGCTTTTTCTAAAGTAACAGTAAAGACCCAGCTGATTGTGCACATAAAAGGTAAAGGTTTTCCGCTGACATTAAGTCTAGTTGTGTCCAACTCGGGGGTGGTGCTCATCTCATTTCTAAGCTGAAGAGCTGGTATTGTCCATAGACACCTCCAAGGTCATGTGGCCAGCATGACTGCCTGGAGTGCTGTTACCTTCCCGCCGGAGCGGTACCTACTGATCTACTCACATTTGCATGCTTAACCCGAAGTTGCCTCTATTGCAGACCCCTCCTTTCACCTACAGCAGTGGTTCTCAACCTTCCTAATGCTGTGACCCCTTAATAGAGTTCCTCATGTTGTGGTGACTCCCAACCATACAATTATTTTTGTTGCTACTTCTTAATTGTAATTTTGCTACTGTTATGAATTGTAATGTCAATATCTGGTATACAAGATGTATTTTCATTCACTGGACCAAATTTGTCACAAATACCCAATACGCCCAAATTTGAATACTGGTGGAATGGGGGGGAAATGTTTGTCATTTGGGAATTGTAGTTGCTAGGATTTATAATTCACCTATAATAAAAAAAGCATTCTGGACTCCACCAACGATAAAATTGAACCAAACTTGACAACAGAACCCCCATGACTAAGAGAAAACACTAGAAGGGTTTGTTGGGCATTGACCTTGAGGTTTGGAGTTGTAGTTCACCTACATTCAGAGAGCACTGTAGGCTCAAACAATGATGGATCTGGACCAAACTTGGCATGTATCAGTATGCCCAAATGTGAATACTGGTGGAGTTTGGGGAAAATAGACCTTGACATTTGGGAGTTGTAGTTGCTGGGATTTATAGCTCACCTACAATCAAAGAGTATTCTGAACCCCACCAATGATAGAATTTGGCCAAACTTTCCACACAGAACACCTATGACTAACAGAAAATACTGTGTTTTTTGATGGTCTTTGGTGACCCCTCTGAAACCCCCTCACAACCCCCCCCCCCCCCGGGTCACACCCCCAGGTTGAGAAACACTGGCCTACAGGAAAGCCTGCAATATCCTACAGCCCATCGAATGCCCTGCCCTTCACCTTTGGTGTGATCAGCCTGAGTTTTAGTAACTAATGGCACTTTTTCCACCTATCGTATGCATTTTATATGTTTATTTATGTAAACTGCCTGATGGAAGGAACAAAAAACTCAGTGCAGTTGCTAATCCCATTGAATCAATTGGGTTTACCATTTAGCAGTTGATTCGGTGTATATGTTTGGAACTAGCAATTGGATTTAGACTTGGATAGATTTTTAAATAGTATTCATTTAGACTGGCTGCTTGTGAGCCTTGTTTTGATTATCCTAATGATAAAATCCTGGTTTTAAAACATCTCATTCAACTTTGAACAAATGTCAATTATGTTCTCACATTTGATATGCTTGAATCGTTGGAAATATGTTTTTAAAAATATTCTCAGTCTTGTTTCTTGCGTATACTATCCTAAGTTCAATGCTACATAAGGACAGGGTAGACTGAATGACGAGCAGATTTTTTTCTGCTAGTGAAATGGCACCCCTTTATAAATGACTTAATTTTTTTAAGCTGTAAAAAAGAAAATCTGGTAAACTAATTTTCATTTGTTCTTTTTGTGTGTGTTTAATTAGCCACCTCCTGCAAATTTGGAGTTCAACAAAAGTTCTGTTGCTTTGAGTGGACAATGATTAGAGACACAATGAAGGCCTGGAGTGACAGTCAGTCAGACCTTTACAGCAGTGACTTAGAAGAGGAGGAAGAAATGATTTTTGGAGAAAATGAGGAAGATTTGGAAGAGATGATGGATTTAAGCGACCTGCCTACCTCACTCTTTGCTTGTAGTGTTCACGAAGCAGTGTTTGAAGTTCAAGAGCAAAAGGTATGGGAAAAATCCAGAAAAATGTGCTATTTTGTAAGATATCACAATACTTTGTGTTCAAATTTGCAGGATACCTTTAGGCTGTTTTTTAAAAAAATGCATTTATTTTTGCAAAAGTACAGACAATATAACCACAATACGTCATATAGGTAAAGATCTTCCCCTGACATTAAGTCCAGTCGTGTCCGACTCTGGGGTTGGTGCTCATCTCCATTTCTAAGCCGAAGAGCTTGCATTGTCCGTAGACACCTCCAAGGTCACGTGGCTCGCATGACTGCATGGAGCGCCATCATATGAAGCACCATCATATGCCAGGGCGTGGCCATGGAGAATGGAAAGCGACTTCGATAGATTTTACTGTGCTAGTATGTAGGATAGAAGAGCCCAAAGCATTGGTTTACACATGGCTGTATAGTGGGATTTGAATACTTTCCAAGCTAGAGTCCATTGTATTGTCTTTGAACTAGAGTTGAGAGATGATTCTTGTAGCATAAAGCAATAATAGCAGAACTGGAAGAGATGAAGTGAAAGATTGAATACTTATTTATTTTTATTTTGTTGTATATAATGGTAATATAGGCCCCCTGGTGGCACAGCGGGTTAAACTGCTGAGCTGCTGAACTTGCTGACCGACAGGTTGGCGGTTCATGTGCGGGAAGTAGGATTAACTTCTGCTGATAGGCCCAGCTTCTGCCAACCTAGCAGTTCAAAAACATGCAAATGTGAGTAGATCAATAGGTATCACTCTGGCGGGAAGACAATGGCGGTTCATGCAGTCATGCTGGCCACATGACCTTGGAGGTGTCTATGGACAGTGCCAGCTCTTCTTCTTAGAAATGGAGATGAGCACCAACACCCAGAGTCGGACATAACTAGATTTAATGTGAGGGAAACCTTTACCTATATAATGGTAATTCATGTGGAGCATTTGAGATTGAATAGGATAAAAATCCAAACAGATTTATAGCACCAGTAGTTTTGAATCCGGATTTTTCAGGCACTGCATGTGTGTGGAAGTGAATTACCATATTAAAGCCACACCGCTATAATCTGAAACTAGTTTTGCTTTTATCTTATTTCAGACAATTGATTTCCTTGTGTTGAGGTTGTTTTAATTTTCGAACTTGAGGCACAGATATTCTATTTACAGATAGATGATGTTGCCAACCTGACTGCTTGTTTCCATTCTTTTCAAAATTAGTCATTTCATGAGATTTCCAGCTTGCTGTATATTAGTGATTCATACTGAGCTCACTTGCTTTCTAGTCAAACTATATTGTTGTTTCAAGGACCCATCCAGGGAATGTTGAGCTGTAAAAATAACCTCGCATGATTATTTTCGTCTTGTTTGCTATAATCCTTTTTATTCATCTCATTAACTGCCTGATATGTTATCCCATAAGCCTGATCATTTAGCTGGTTCTGCATGTTCATTTCCCAGTGTTCTGAAAAACATGGTGATTTAACAAAACTGATTCATCCACCTCACAAGGTCATTTTGAGGAACCGTAATTGGAGATGATGTAGTGCAACAACTACACTGCATAGCTTTCTTTTATTGCAAACTGTTCTTTCAATTTACAGTTTTCAGCACCTACACCCTTACCTTGAGAGGGATCCATCTGTATCAGAGAACTAAAGCTGGAGTGGGTTCATAGCAAAAGAAGGCATTTATTTTTGGCAGTGGGTACTCCTACTCATCCACAAATGAGAACTTCTTTGCCTTCATGGTTCCAGCAAGGGCATATTGTAATGTGTGCTGAGATGTTTCCGGCCTCTGAAATACATCAGGGGAAATGGTGGGAAGCAGCTACAGTATTTGTCCACTCTCTAGAAAATGAGCTGACAGCATTTTCATATCAGTCTAATATATGAATAATTTTTAAAGCAGCTTATTTAACAGCTCTCGTATAGAGGGAAAATTATGTAATCGTTGATGTAATAACATTCCTCTTGCTGCCTGTATGAAGAAGGGTGGCTAGATGAGAATGTATACTTATTCTGATGGTGTGGTTGGAGCAGTTCTTGGTAGATCCAAGTTTGCTCTTAGTGGAGTCTAAAACAGTTCTGTAACATGCATATTCCAGAGTGGTATGTACGAGGGTTATCTGGAAAGTAACGTTATAAGGCGCGTAGCTCTTGTGGGGGAATCTTCTCGAGGGAAGTTGGTATCACTGCCGTGTAGCAGGAAGTTAGCAGAAGTGAATGAGCAGTGTCAGTCGTCAGTAGCTCATCGACTGGCATTGTGCTGAAGGTTAGAGAAAGAGCGTCCTCATTCCATTTCCAAATACGAAGTTCGCACTGTAATACGCTACCTAAATGCTAAGAGCATGAACACTGCTGCGATTAATCACAAAATCCTTTCAGTTTATGGAGAGGACATAATGTCAAGACAGCATGTGACAAAATGGGTACGGAATATATTGTGAGACCATGAAGAAACTTCGCAGAGCCATCCAAAACAAACATCGTGAGATGCTGATGGCGGGAGTCTTTTTCCTTCATGACAATGCGCGCCCGCAACCCCGATCTTGCACCCAGTGACTTATCATCTGTTCACTTGAAGGAACACCTGGGTGGAAAACACTTTTCCGATGACAAGGAGGTGAAAATCGAAGTGATGAACTGGCTGAAAAAGGTAGAGGGAAGCTTCTATGTCACAAGCATCAAAAACTCGTCCCACGGATGACAAAATGTATTGAACTGAATGGTGATTATGTGGAAAAATAATCTAATACCTAGGCTACTATTCATGTAAATTTTATTAAAATATATTCATTCTTTGTATTTTTCAAAAATCCTGTAACCTTACTTTCCATATAACCCTCGTACATACAATACATGTACATAAAATACATATATTAAAACACACCACTATAAAAACATGCACCAAAACACAGAGTACAAAGATCAACATACCCCAACAATAGAATGCGAATCTGAAACACACGATTCAAAGTGAGGTGTATATGAAGCATAAATTAATTATGTGTTCATACTTGGGTCTCATCTCTAAGATAATCTCATTATGTTTGTGCAAGTTTTCAAAATATGAAATAATGGAACACTTCTGTTCCCAAGCATTTCAACTAAATAATACTCAATTTGTATTATAAAGAAATTTTTCTATATCTCTTTCCTAGTCACTATTCCTTACAATTTTATTTATGTGTTTTATTTCAGCTCCGAAATATAAAAATATTGAAAATTATTTGAAGAATCAGTCATTGATTATACTGATTAGAAGAATAAAGCTCTTTTAAATGAGAAATTGATTCAAAGACAGCTGTAACTATTTTTAGTTAGTAAAAAACCAAATGTAAATCATTGCTGAAAGAATTTTGAGTGTACCCTTTATATACAGTAGTTTTAGCAGCTATAGGCAGTATAATGGAAACCATCTTAAATGCCAAACCTTTGACTTGGAAACTGTAGAGACCAAATATATAATACCTGCAGTATTTCCTTGATTAAGGATGCCAAACTGAATAAGGTTGGGGAGATTACTGGGTTATGAGTGTTGGAACCCAGACGCCTTAAAGTGCCAGACTCAGGAATGTGTCCAAAATAATAGTTTATTAATACAAAGTAAAAGAGACTCAGAGACACTTGCTTCAGTGCCTCTGGTCAAAACTTAAAAGTAGCAGCAATTATTGGCTTGAAAAGTAAACTAAAGCAATAATCCGGATTATCCAGGCAAAAAATCCGGATTAAACTGGAGTACTTCCAAAATCCCGCAAAATCACACAGCAAATGAAGACAAACAAAGAGCCATGAAGAAGAGCCGTCGTCTAAATGAAGTCTGAAGTCGAAGAAAGCCAAGTCCAAAGTTGCGAGGTTCCAAAGTCCACAAGGCAGCGTTGTCGTCAAAAAGCAATCTGAAGTCATGGAGAGGAGAAATCCGCATTTACGAGAAGCGGCAAGACCCAAGGCACGAAACCAATACTTTGCCTACTGCAAAGTTCTATCACTCCAATGCCTACTTTTATCTTACAACTCATCATCCGATGATGAGTTGCCCTCCACCCCGTCATCCTCACTTTCAGCTGGTTTAGCTTCTGCAGCTGAACACCAACGCCCATCCCTCCAACTCTTCCACCTCTTGTCAAGACTTAGATCTCCCCAAGATTCCACAGTATCACCCGATTGCCAACCCCCTCCACCAGAAATCCCTGCAAACGTGTCACTAGATGTTGGTTGAGTACACACATCCCGAACCTCTTGCACCTTAGTCCAATACAGTGATTCATCCTCATCCCCATCACTCCCAGACCCATAATTCCCAGAAAAACCCATGAAATCTTCTTCTTCTGTGGGAGCAGTAAGTATATCTCAAATCTTCTTCCTCTGTCGCTCCTCATCCGATTCCTGCTCCTGAGTAACCCTCTTAGTTCCCCTATTCACACCCACTGTTCTCCTTCCTCCTCCTCACGTATTTCACTCTCAGAAAACCCTTCAAAGGAATCTTCATCAGTGGGTGACATAAGTATCTCCCGGATCTTCTTCCTCTTTTGATCCTCATCTAACTCTTGAGCACCCCTCTTCCCACTTCTGACACCCTTACTACTAGTTGCAGCGTTGCCAACTGACTCTACTACAGCCATGAGTCCCCTTGGGGAGATAGGGCGTGATATAAATAGAGATTATTATTATTATTATTATTAGTAGTAGTAGTAGTAGTAGTAGTAGTACATATGCTCTCTGGGCATGATTCTAGTAAATGAGCAGAAGTATGTTAAAATAATCATCTGCATATGCATGGGCACCTGTGCCTATCAATAATATGATGACTACCGATATTTTACTACCAGTAAAATATCGGCTAGACAAGGCTGTTGTTATGTGGACTGGTAATTTGCCGACTGGCCAAATGCAAAGCTCTAATGGCTTCTCTCTATCCTGGAGAGAAGGGACTATCGGAGTGCCACAGGACTCTGTCCTAGTCCTATTTAACATTTTTGTCAGAGTCTTAGATGGCAGAATAGAGGGTATTCTTATCGAATTTGCAGGTGACAGCAAATTGGGTGAAGTAGCTAGTATCCTTGACACAGGATAAACATTCAAAATGACTGACAGGTTAACTAACAAAAGAAATTTCATCAGGATGAAATGTAAGACAGAAGAAATGCACAGATATAGGATGAGTGATATCTGGCTTGACAGCACTATGTGTGAAAGGCATCTATGAGTCTTAGTAGGTCACAAGCTGAACATGAGTCAGGAGTGTGATGCAGCAGCTAAAAAAAGCCAATGCAATTCTGGGCTGTATCAATATGACTGTGGAGTATACATTGAGGAACGTAATAGTACCGCTCTGTTTTGCTTTGGCCAGTCATTACCTGCAATACTGTATCCAGTTCAAGTCACCACAATTCAAGAAGAATATTGACAAGCTGCAACATGTCCAGAGAAGGACAGTCAGGGTGATCAACATCCTGGAAACCATGTCCTGTGAGAAGCCACTTAGAGAACAGGTTATGTTTAACCTGGAGAAGGGAAGGTTAAGAGGGGATATGATAACCATGTTTACATATTTGAAAGGACAGCATAGGGAAAATGGAACAAACTGGTTTTCTGTTGCTGCAGGAAAAGAGATTCCACCTAAACATTAGGAAGAACTTCTTAACAGTAAAAGCGTTTCAACAATGGAATGTACACGCCCAAAGAGTCACCTTCTCTGGAGGATTTTAAGCAGAGGCTGGATGGCTATCTGTCAAGAGTGCTTTGATTGTACATTTCTTCAAGGCAGTGGGTTGGACTGGGAAAAGCCCAACAAGAGAAAAACAACCATGTTAATAATGAATTTCTATAAAAGTTGTTCACAAATCCAAATATAGGTTTTGTCTGTAGATAATTCTTTCAAATATGGTGAGCGTGGCTAGGTCTTTTATCTATTCAATCACAGGTGGGGGAAAACAATCTTCAAAACCAAATTATCAATTTTTAGCAGTCAAAAGGGCACAAAAGATTCACAGTCACTGGATCTTCATTACTGTGTGTACTTTTGTATAAGTCTAGAAATTTTAATCAAAATATGGACCCTAAAACTTGGGTTGGTTTATCCATGGTCAGTATGTATAGCATGTCATGTTTATTTGATGCTTAGACCATAGGTCTTTCACATATAAGGCAAACAAATAAATGCATGAAAACCAGATTATTAAATACAATATAAAATATACCATTAAAATCCTATATAAATCATTAAAATGCTACATATATCAATAACAAGATACACCCTTAAAATACTACATAAGATACTGCATGGACAGCACCCGGATAACTAAGAACCAGGTTCAAACCGAGTAAATATAACATTATTAAAACTTAAGCAGGAGACACATTGGATATAAACAGCCACTATTAGTTAAAAGCATCTCTAGCACAGTCGACTGCAATATCAGAAACTAGTCTTGCCTGGATTTTCTGTGCTGCCTTAACTCTTATAAAAGAAAAGGAACCGTGTCTTCTCTTGAGTACAGGCAGTCCCTGAGTTACAACCAACCAATTTACACACGACTCATAGTTATGAATGGGGGTGAGGCAACAGGAAGTTTGAGAAATCTACGCCTTAGATGGGAAGTTCACTCCTGAAGGACAAATTCAGCTTAAGAACAAACCTACAGAACTTAACCTTGTTCGTAACTTGAGGACTGTCTGTACATATTTAGACCCCCAAATCTGCCCTTGACTTATATATAATTCAGCTTATACACAAGTAGATATAGTTTCCAAGATACACATAAATAATAAAAAGAACCCCCTGTGTACCTAACACACACGCCAGTTCAAGGTAAAATAGCAAAGCAGTTTATTGAAGAATATATATCCGGCAAAACAGTATAAAAAACCCAAAGTCCAAATATCAGGAATAATCCAAAGAAATCAAAGTACAGGAGTAGCATCAAAAACCAGGAATACAAAAGCAGAATAAATCCAAAACATGAGATTCAGGAACAGTCTTCAAAACTTGGAATCATGAGACACAAACAAAAGGAAACATGGAACTCGAGATCCCTTGACTTGACAATAGATCTATACTCAATCACCAACATTGCCTGGACTAACGGACCCATCTGCTGGGCTAGCTAATATAGAGAGAAAATCTATAATATAGAGAGAAAATCTTTTCCCCTGGGAAACTGATAAGGGCTTCATCTTGACCTTTGTAAACTCTCCAGAGAAGCCCTATGTTTACGGAACGTAAATCTCCTCTCTAACTGCTCATTAGTCTGTCCACCTGGACTTTCATTTTCATCCTCTGAGCTCTGATCTGTTCCTGACCTTGCGAACTGCCTTTCAGGAATGTGGCCTTCAGACACAGATTGCTCATTTTTAGGGCTTAAAATCTCTTGCTGGCTCCTCTGGTGACTTGCAGACCCAGAATCCCCAGTGTCATCAGAATGACTTGCAGGTACAATATCCCCAGAGAGATCAAGTCCAGGCACACTCAAAGGCTGAACTACAATCATCATCATGATCATCTTTGTTTATATCCCACCACCATCTCCCAAAAGGGACTTGGAGTGACTTACAAGGCACGCCAAGGTGCAGCATAACAGAAACAGCACATGAGTATAAAACAATATCACATAAAGTTATAAAAACAATCACTATCAACACACATAAAAATAAGATAACATAATTTTAGAAACATAAAGGATCTTACCAGTACCTAGTTTATTCTCCTAAAATCTATACCCATTAACTGTATTACATCTCTCAGCACTTCGCTTCTGGAGTGAGCGAATCAGCCGTCTACGAAGACGTTGCCTGGAGGACGCCCGGATGTCTTGCAATCGTGCGAGGAGGCTTCTCTCATGTCCCCCATCCGCCAGGAAGTAGCAGCCAATAGTGAAAGGACCAAGGCAGTGACATCTCCAGCTCATCCCCTGTTTGGATATCAGCCAGCACGTCAACAACTTAAATAAAGAAATAGTTTTCTAAGATCTACAGAGACACTCGCTGGAACATCTCAGCAAGCAAGAGTCCAAAAGTGGCAGGCTCAAACTCAGAACCTCAACCAATGGCTGATACCAAATGAGAGACTCCCCCCTGGGCACACAGAGGACTGGGCGACTTGGAAGGCGCTGAAGAGATTGCGCTCTGGCACCACGAGATGCAGAGCCAACCTTAAGAAATGGGGCTACAAAGTGGAATCCACGACATGCGAGTGTGGAGAAGAGCAAACCACTGACCACCTGCTGCAATGCAACCTGAGCCCTGCCACATGCACCATGGAGGACCTTCTTGCGGCAACACCAGAAGCACTCCAAGTGGCCAGCTACTGGTCAAAGGACATTTAATCAACTACCAAGCTTGCAAACTTTGTGTTTTGTTTGTTAAAAAAATGCAAAGCAACTGTTTGGTCTGCTCCTGACACGATAAATAAATCTCTCCGCAACTTGCTGGTGTTGTTAAAACTGTCATAAAACACACAGTGGTAACCAATCTACCCGAAACAGCCATTTCTGCTCTAAAAGATATAAGAGTGGTCTAACCACAGCCTGTTTCAACCCAGATAGAAAATCTGTAGCCATACCTGTTATACGTATTATGACAGCTAATCATTGATTAGCCAGAATTGAAAATTCCAAATCTGTTCCAGGAAAACAGAGAAATGCTGCTAAGTTCTTACTGAATCCTGCAGCCTCCGTCTTGTTCCTTTGGCCCTGTTCAGATGTGAAGTACTGGGATGGAGAAACTGGTGATTATGACAAGAAATCTGGTTGGAGGAAGAGGAACAAAGACGTTATTATTGAAGTAACTGAGCAATTGTAGCGTGAAATTGTAAAGTGAAACTCCTTAGGTATAGGTTCTCAACCTTTGGCCCTTCTGGTGTATTGGACCACAGTTACCACAATCACTTACCACTGTTTGTGCTGTCTGGGGCTTCTCGAAATTGAAATTGAAAATATCTGGAAGAACAAAGGTAGAAAACCACTCATTTATTTATTCATTGAGGGGTTTTCATGTTTGGATAAATGTTTGCTGAATGATATGATCACTGCATAATTTTAAACATCACTAGCTTTATTGTTTCAGCATTTTATCTCAAGATATTCCTATGAATAACAAGGAGAGTGTAAGGTATTTTCAGAATAATTTTTCTGTATGAGTCATTTATAATCTTATCAACTAAACTCCATAGAAGGGAAACTTTGACAATAGGAGTAATAGTTTGATCCTTAAAAATGTTGGCTTTTACATTTATCTGTTCAGTTCAAGGACATGTTACTTTGAAATGTATTTATAATCTGAACTATATAGCAATTTATATTTTACCGTAAGACCTTATCCTGATGGTGGCCAGTAGATGGCACTGTGAGCATTACTTTATCTTTTGATTGTTATTTATGTTTAAATGCAAGTACTAGATCAGTGTTTCTCAACCTGGGGGTCGGTACCCCTGAGGGGGGACACAAGGGGGTTTCAGAGAGGCCACCAAAGACCATCAGAAACACATATTTCTGATGGTCGTAGAAACCTCTTTGGCAAAGAAGCCTGAAGATTTCTTTGCCTCTCCTCCTCTTCGTTTTTTGGAAACAGACTGTGAATCTTCCCACTAAAAGCCCTCCTCCTGCTATTATTGGCTGGCTTCTCAGTTGGTGAACTATACATCCCAGCAACTACAACTCCCAAATGACAAAATCAACCCCACTACCTCACCCCACCAGTATTCAAATTTGGGTATATCGGGTATTTGTGCCAAATTTGGTCCAGTAAATGAAAATACATCCTGCATATTAAACATTACTCTCCATAACAGTAGCAAAATTACAGTTATGAAGTAGCAATGAAAATAATGTTATGGTTGGGGGTCACCACAACATGAGGAACTGCATTAAGGGGCCGTGGCATTAGGAAGGTTGAGAACCACTGTACCAGATGACTTCAATGCTGTTTGCTTTGTTATTCTGTGGATGCTGCATCAAAATGTATAAGATTCTTAAAACATTACACATGGGTTGTACTTTCAAAGCTTAAATCTTAACAGAAAAAAAAATCTCTTCTTTCAATCCTTAGGAACGATTTGAAGCACTCTTCTCAATCTATGATGATCACGTCACATTCCAGCTATTTAAAAGCTTTAGAAGAGTAAGAATAAATTTCAGCAATTCAGAAGCAGCAGCAAGAGCACGAATAGAACTGCACGAGACAGAATTTAACGGGAAAAAGCTGAAGTTGTATTTTGCCCAGGTACATATTCTTTACCGAAATACGAGTCCCACCTTACTGTTAAATTCATAGTGATGGTATAATTTATATATGATCCAGGAGTAAACACAGTCTTTAGAGAGTCTATGTCCCATCTTAACCTTCAAGGTCAGTTATTCATTTTTTTTTGTTTTTCCAAATGAACTTTAAATCTCTGTGGGCAAACTTAATCTGTTGCATTTTGGGAAAAATGGTAATCCTACCCTTTTTGAAAAGAAAAATTGTATATTTTTTTTGGCAAATGTGTATTTCCATGAACATCTGGAGACCACCTTTTGAAAACCAATAGTCGAGGAAAGGCATGACCTTGTTAGAAGTCAACCCTTTGAAAAAGTGATGTTCACAAGCATTCATGTAAATGGCACACAGGCAACTTAGCAGTTAAACTGATAAACCATGTCTTTGAACTGCCAGGGACAAAGACATGCCATTGCATAAATAAAAAACATATGCTTAGCTAGCAGAGTTTTGAAATGTTTCTTTGAAGTTGAAGTTGAAATTGAGGTTGCCCAAAAATTTTTTCTCCCTTGAAACCTCTTAGTTTAAAATATGCACTCAGAGACAAAAACAACCACCCCAAAAAATCTTCTTTAAAAAGTAACATATCTTGTTTATTTATTTATTTATGTACTTTATTTATATACCACTTTTCTCAGCCCTCAGGCGACTCACAAACATCAATTAATTTAGCATACAGGGGCATTTCTTATTAAAGTTCAGTTACAGAATAGGATGTGACTTCTTTGTGTTGAGAACACAGGGCATGATTCTTAACCAATAGTCCATAGTCCAAAGTCTTTAAGTATACATCTTATGAAAGTCCAAACTGTATAACTATTCACTGCTTCTCAAAGCAAACATATAGTAAACTGTTCCTGCATAAGTCCAAAAGACATCTATTTCTATTGAAGTCCAAAAGCGTACTGTATCCACCTTCACTGAGGTCTAAAGCGAAATGATAACACTGAAGTTCAGAGGCATAGTAAAGGTAAAGGTTTCCCCTTGAAATTAAGTCTAGTCGTGTCTGACTCTGGGGGGTGGTGCTCATCTTGATTTGTAAGCTCTTGTTCTTATTGCCCAAAATTTGGCTACTGAGACTTCATCTCTGAGAACAATTCTATTGTTTTCTGATTTTCTCATTAAGATTTTTCAACACAATCTGGCAAATCTTTACATGTCTGTACTGCAACCTCATTCATTATCATCATAATCAAGTGGTAAAGGGGATTTGTAAAAGGTGAAAACTTTAGTGACATGTAAGTTACTCACACTTAAACGAGCTTGTTTTGTCACTTCTGTGAGATGTTTTGGAGAGTGATGTGCTTTTCATTAAGTTCCTTCATATCTGTCGTTAATAGGATAAAATGGTCTTTTAGTCAGAGATCTTTTTCTTCTTAAAGTTATTTCAGTTCTAGTAAGATAGGACAAAGCTGTGCGAATATTTTTGCAGAATCTTTTTATCTCACTTGGGAAGCTGTTCTGTTAGTCTGTCATGCTGACATTACTGCATCCTTTCAAATAGATTCTTTCTCTTTTGTGTTAGCCATTGAGGTGCTTATTGATTTCATCTCGGTGTTGTGTAAGGTAGATAGCAGAGGCCATTTTGTTGGCTTGCAGATCTGTGTGCCTACTCATACCTGAAGGACTGCAGAGTCATATTAGCTACACAGTGGCAAATTCAGTGGGTGGTTATATGAAGGGATATCCCTTCACCTCATCCCAGATTTCCACTTCCTTGAACTGTTATGGACTTGGTATCCAACCATGAGTGTATGCTTCCTTTGATCAAACTGCCCTGTCTTTGATCTTTGTTTAATGTGTACTTAACTCTGGTAAGTTAGCAAGAGGAATCAGTCACCTGAATGCATGAGTCACCAAAGCCACAAAGAAGAAGAACAAGTTTTTTTGTCTATAATTCATTCGTATCTCAGATTTCACTGCACAGCCTCCTCCTCTCTCAGTGCCTTGCTTGTACTTTTTGTTCTTTTATTAATGTAGAGACCATAGGTCACTGGCATTTACACAAATAAATACAATATGTATAAAGACAATATAAAACATTATAACAATGCACCATAAAACGATGAGCATACAGGTCTTGCCTATTAAAATTCAGTACAATTATGATACAATATAACTTCAAAGATAAAATTATTTTAGCTAGGAGCATCCCCAAAACAGTCAACTATAATGTTGGCAATAAGTTTTGCCTGGATTTTCTTTGCTGCCAATATTTATTTATTTCATGTCAAAAGCATTGCATAAAATAGTTTATCTAAAGCTGATAAAATAAAGGGATCACAAGCTATTGTCGAAGGCTTTCATGGCCGGAATCACTGGGTTGTTGTAGGTTTTTTCAGGCTATATGGCCATGTTCTAGAGGCATTCTCTCCTGATGATTCCCCTGCATCTATGGCAAGCATCCTCAGAGGTAGTGAGGTCTGTTGGAACTAGGAAAATGGGTTTATATATCTGTGGAATGACCAGGGTGGGACAAAGGACTCTTGTCTGCTGGAGCTAGGTGTGAATGTTTCAACTGACCACCTTGATTAGCATTTGATGGCTTGGCAGTGCCTGGGGCAATAAGCTAACCCGAATATAAGCTGAGGCACTCAATTTTACCACAAAAAACTGGGAAAACGTACTGACTCGAGTATAAGTCAAAGGTGGGAAATGAAGCAGCTACTGGTCAATTTAAAAATAAAAATAGATAAAATTACATTAATTGAGGCATCCGAAGGTTAAATGTTTTTGAATATTTCCATAAAACTGTAAGATAAGACTATCCAAAACTGATTAAACCATTATTCTAACCTTCTTCAATGTAAATGTGCTTACATATCCTTCCAATAATAATAAAGAGAGTAAAATAATAAATGTATAATAATAATAGAGAAAAATAATAAATGTAATAATAACTATAATACTAAAGCAGGGGTCCTCAAACTTTTTAAACAGAGGGCCAGGTCACAGTCCTCAAACTGTTGGAGGGTCGGATTTTAATTTGAAAAAGACATGTATGAATTCTTATTTGTAGTGCAAAAAACACTTACAAACAATACAATAATTAAAATGAAGAACAAATATAGAATTATTCGTATTTCAATGGAAAGTGTGGGCTTGCTTTTAGCTGATGAGACAGGATTGTTGTTGTGTGTGTTGTCAAGTCGTTTCAGACTTAGGTTGACCCTGAGCGAGGGCCAGATAAATGACCTTGGAGGGCCATATCTGGCCCATGGGCCCTGTACTAAAGTAAAATAATAAATGTAATAATAATAATAATAATAGAGAAAAATAATAAATAATAATAGTAATAAATAGAATAAAATAATAAATGTAATGACAATAATAGGGTAAAATAATAAATGTTACAATAATAATAGAGAAAAATAATAAATGCAATAATAATAATGATAATAGAGTAAAATAATGTAAATGTAATAATAATTATTAATAATATTAATAATAGTAACAGAGAAAAATAATAAATAATATTGACTCAAATATAAGCCAAGGGGGGCTTTTTCAACCTAAAAAAGGGCTGAAAAACTCAGCTTATACTCGAGTATGTATGGTAACTCCTCATTTTATATTAAGATGTTTTCTCCAGCAGTGTTCTCTGTCTTCTCTGGTTAGATTGGATGGGAAGTGAGAACAGCCACTACTGACCTGATTTCACTGCTCCTGGTGTCTTAGATAATATCTCCCTTGAACTCTTCCAGTTGACAATGATAGGAATTGCTTTCCTGCATGTATGGAAGGGCACAAGGTGGCTGAAGTCTGGGCTACAAAAGCATTTAAAATCTATCTGATATGAGGCTGGTCTTTTTCCTTCTTTTACGTGTTGGATTGCTTTGTTCTTTCAGATCCAGATGCCCAACGAAGCAGGAGACAAATCTTACCTCTTGCCTCCACAACCCGTCAAACAGTTCCTGATCTCACCACCTGCATCCCCCCCAGTAGGATGGAAGCCGAGTGAAGATGCCACTCCCATGATAAACTATGACTTACTCTGCGCCGTCTCAAAGTTGGGGCCAGGTAGGAGTTTTTCTTTCTGCCCTACTTTCTCTGGTGTTAATAAAATTGATAGAAGTAGGCCTGTAAATGTAGTAATTC
Source organism: Anolis sagrei (assembly GCF_037176765.1). NCBI lineage: Eukaryota > Metazoa > Chordata > Lepidosauria > Squamata > Anolidae > Anolis > Anolis sagrei. Next base: position 76,996,525 of record NC_090034.1, on the reverse strand, counting down.
TCCAGATAACAAGGCAAGGAAACCTTCTGAAAGTTGGTTCTTGTGGCATCCTCTTAGAAACTTTGGCTGCTGTCATGATTCCATATTTTCAGTGCCAGATCAAGGCATTCATAACTGCTCAAATCTTTTGAGTTGGTTGTATTGCTTTTTGTTTTAAGGTCTTGTTAAGGCTATGATCAAAGGTCTGGTAACTGTGACTCCCTATTAGCACTGCCATATGTTTAGCTTGCAGAAGCGAAGGTTGAGAGTGTTGGAATTGAACCCACACTGCCCAAGTCTCAAGTCCTCAACGAGGAACAGTTAGTTTAGTATAGTATGAAGGAATACCCTTCCCTCATGTCTCCTATATGACAGCTGGAATGTATCTAATTTCTTCTCACTGTTTCTGCTCTCATTCTGATTGATTGTTTACAATAGATACTTTTCTACTGTAAGCTTTTTGAACCTGATTTCTGCCTTCTTACACTTGAGTAGAGACATCAGACTAGCAACAAAGATCCGCCTAGTCAAGCCATGGTATTCCCCATAGTAACCTACGGATGTGAGAGCTGGACCTTAGGGAAGGCCGAGCGAAGGAAGATAGATGCTTTTGAGCTGTGGTGTTGGAGGAAAGTTTTGAGAGTGCCTTGGACTGCGAGAAGATCCAACCAGTCCATCCCCCAGGAAACAAAGCCCGACTGCTCATTGGAGGGAAGGATACTAGAGACAAAGTTGAAGTACTTTGGCCACATCATGAGGAGACAGGAAAGCCTAGAGAAGACAATTATGCTGGGGAAAGTGGAAGGCAAAAGGAAGAGGGGCCGACCAAGGGCAAGATGGATGGATGGCATCCTTGAAGTGACTGGACTGACCTTGAAGGAGCTGGGGGTGGTGACGGCCGACAGGGAGCTCTGGCGTGGACTGGTCCATGAGGTCACGAAGAGTCGGAGACGACTGAATGAATGAACAACACACATTTGAGTCTAGAGAGTATGTGCTGTGTGCTTTGAGATCTCTCTCTGCGTGTCAGGAGAGATGTAGTGATAGGCAATTTTTCCCTCTCTTTGAACATTAGAAGAATCATAGAATCATAGAGTTAGAAGAGACCTTATGGGCCATCCAGTCTAACCCCCTGCCAAAAAGCAGGAATATTGCATTCAAAGCACCCCCGACAGATGGCCACCCAGCCCCTGATTAAAAGCCTCCAAAGAAAGAGCCTCCACCACACTCCGGGGCAGAGAGTTCCACTGCTGAATAGCTCTCACAGTCAGGAAGTTCTTCCTCATGTTCAGATGGAATCTCCTCTCTTGTAGTTTGAAGCCATTGTTCCGCGTCCTAGTCTCCAAGGAAGCAGAAAACAAGCTTGCTCCCTCCTCCCTGTGGCTTCCTCTCACATATTTATACATGGCTATCATATCCCCTCTCAGCCTTCTCTTCTCCAGGCTAAACATGCCCAGCTCTTTAAGCCACTCCTCGTAGGGCTTGTTCTCCAGACCCTTGATTATTTTAGTCGCCTTCCTCTGGACACATTCCAGCTTGTCAACATCTCCCTTCAATTGTGGTGCCCAGAATTGGACACAATATTCCGGATTTGGTCTAACCAAGGCAGAATAGAGGGGTGGCATGACTTCTCTGGATCTAAACATTATACTCCTATTTATTCAGGCCAAAATCCCATTTTTGCCACCGCATCACATTGTTGGCTCATGTTTAACTTGTCGTTTATGAGGACTTCAAGATCTTTTTCACACATTCAGCTCTCGACCCATGTGTCCCCCATTCTTATCTTTGCATTTCATTTTTTCTGCCTAAGTGGAGAAGAGATGGGTGTTAGAGTAGCTCATAACCGGTTCTTTACCGTGAAGAAATGTAGTTATTTCTTATTATTGTAAATACATCTTTTATTATTATTAAGATTGCACGTTTGCCTCCTAAGCTCTGAATTCTTTACAGCCACATCACACGGCACCTCACGCTCTGCTCACTAATGAGCTGATGCTCAACTTTTGTATCATGTTTGATTTTTGGATGCTCTGCTATATTTAGGATAGTTTCCCCTAACGGAGAGGAGACATGAGGACAATGTTTAAATATTTGAAAGAATGTCATAAGGAAAAGGGATCAGTGGGCTGTTGTAGGTTTTTTCGGGCTATATGGCCATGTTCTGGAGGCAATTTTTCTCCTGATGTTTTGCCTGCATCTATGGCAAGCATCCTCAGAGGTAGTGACCTTTTAGTCAGCTAGTTCAGTGGTATAATTTATTTTATTTATTTATTTATATCGGCTCAACCGGCACAAATTCGATACCTACAATTCAATACAGTAAAATACAAATAATAGTAGTTACAAATAATTAAAACATTAAATTAATACAATAAAATCTAATAGAAAAAATATAATACAGAGAGAGGTCATCCCCCCTGTTCAAGGAGCTCCACTGGCTACCATTCATCTACCGGACCCAATTCAAGGTGCAGGTTCTTACCTACAAAGCCCTGAACAGTTTGGGACCCACCTACCTGCATGCCCGCATCTCTGCATACGAACCCACACGATCCCTTCGCTCATCCGGAGAGGCCCTGCTCTCGATCCCACCAGCATCGCAGGCGCGATTGGTGGGGACGAGAGAGAGGGCCTTTTCAGTGGTGGCCCCTCAACTCTGGAACTCACTCCCTAAAGACCTCAGACAGGCTCCAACTTTGACAGTCTTCAAGAGGAACTTGAAGACTTGGTTGTTCCAGTGTGCCCTCCTGGAATAATGACCCCATAGCACTTTGTCCTCCAAAGCACTTTACATTTCTTTAAGTCTGCTGGTATGCCCTTCCACAAGCACCAGTATCACCTTCCGTTCATGTCCCAGCATTATTTCCAATTTTAACTTAACATTTGGCCTTCCCACTGTTTTTAATTATGTGTTGTTTTATTGACAATGTTGTTTATCTTATTGTCTATGTGTTTTTAATTGCTTGTATTGTTGTTATTTTGCTTGTATTGTTGTGTTTGAGCTCAGCCTTATGTAAGCCGCACCGAGTCCCTTGCGGAGATGGTAGCGGGGTACAAATAAAGTGTTGTTGTTGTTGTTGTTGTTGTTATTATTGAAAAAAGCCAGCCTGGTGGCCATTATTCCTCCGAGTTCTGTAATTAGTTAGTCCATTCAGCTTATCTTAGTCCATTTCCGAAGCTTTTGTCATCATTGTCCTTGTCAGTCTGCCAGATTACCCAAACGTCTGGTCCCATACCCATGTTTTTAATTTCCTTCTAAAAGAGAGGAGGAATGACGATGATCTAATTTCCCTGGGGAGTGAATTCCACAGGCGAGGCGCCACCACCGAGAAGGCCCTGTCCCTCATCCCCACCAGTCTCGTTTGTGACAAGGGTGGGGCCGAGAGCAGGGCCTCTCTAGAAGGTCTTACATTCCTAAGTGGGGACGTAGAAGGAGATACGTTTGGACAGGTACGCTGGGCTGGAGCTGTATAGGGTTTTATAGGTCAAGACCAGCACTTTGAATTGTATAACCCGCTGCGCCACTAGGGGCTCCTCTCCCTTGTACACTACTCCAAAATCAATTAGAGATCAGTCACTTATGTTACGTACTGTTGACTATGCTTGCATTGTAATGCTGCAATTCTTCCTGTGTTCTAGGAGAAAAGTATGAGCTGCACGCAGGAACAGAGTCCACACCCAGTGTGGTGGTCCATGTCTGTGAAAGTGAAACAGAAGAGGAAGACGACATTAAAAACCCCAAGCAGAAGATTGTGCAGACAAGGCGTCCCGATCCACCGCCCACATTACTAAATGAAACAAAAACTCTTGAATGTGCACTCGAGGTCGGGGGTGGGATGCACTACTGACCTGAGACTAATAAGAGCAGCGGATGGCGGTCGTGTTTGCATTGCTGCTTTATGCATCGCAGCAACGGACTTCTCTTGTAGTTGTCTCGTGTCAAGACGATTTTAGATGCCAACGTTTTGAAGAGCACTTTAAGGTTAACTTTCAAGATGTAGCAAATCAACTGGGTTTTAAGTCCCAGACAACTAGGAGAGTGCCATTTCTGGAATATGTGTGTTATTGCCATTTTCTTGATGTTCAGAAGGCTCAAAGGAATGTGGCTGCCGCCACCTCTGTAGGGGTCACCACTTGGTTTTGTATGTGAGTCTCTCATGTATAGTTTTGTGTGCTGATGTATAACACGATGTTCTGAATAATAATATATTGATGAAAAATAAATGTAATGTACAATGTACATTGTTATCAGTAGAAGAATCTCAAAACTGGCTTGGGGGTGATAGAACCACATTTCTGAGCAGTCTTGTTCTGTGGCTTTTGTTTTTTCCCTTAGACATGCCATAGTGGTGTCTGTTGAATTTTGGAGTATCCTTGTGAATCGATGTGAGGCAACCCCTCCCCAAAAGAAAACCCAGAATGGGAACTCTATCGTTGGTTGTCTTTCTGCTCAGCGCGATAATGAAAATGGAATTGCATACAAGGAAGCTGCAGGTTATGGATAGGCTCCTTCTTGAGCGCTCGCTTTGTAACGTTTCCTCGCTTGTGTGCCTCTTTGCTGTGACTGTTCCTAAAGCAAGGTGATTCTGTACATATGTTTAGCTTTGTACCTCCAGCAGTAGGAACTATGCAGCCAGCGAGGGTCCTGCATCCATAGTCTTTTGCCAAATGTAGCAACTGGATTTCCCATCTTGTGTCTGGGATATGGTATGTTCTCCCCAGCAAAGATAGGTACGAATGTAAAAAAAAATGCACAATCACCCCCTGTAGCAGTGATAGTATAGCAGTGTCCTAGAAGAATATGTGGAATCATTTCCCCCTCTTTCCCTTCCTTAAAGGTGAGCAGGTCTGGCTGTATTGGTCTGGCTGGGCTATTACAGTCCTGCTCTTCATCTCTCCTACATTTTGACGTTTGCCCCCTCTTCAGTTCCCAAGTGTACTGCACTGTTTTATTTTCAAAGCAAGGCCGCAACTCTTGGCAAATGTCTGCTTGGGTTGCTTTGTTTATGCCTCGTCCTTTCTCTGCTGCCCCCGGCATCAAATACTCTGTTCTTCTTACTCTTCTCAGGAAGGGAGAATATTTTGCAGCCAGATAGTTTTCTCTCTGCCGCTGCCGAAAAAAAGTGCTGACAATCCAGCTGCCTGGCTTGACAAATAAGGCTAGACCTATTTGCACAAGCCTTCTCTTACCACTGTGTTTCCCTTCTTGAACCAAATAGCACCTTAAGATGCCATATACCCAGTTTCCTGTCATTCCGACACTTTGTAGTTCATAGCTACTCTTTCGTTGCTGAAGTAAGGGACAAAATAGAGAGCAAAGGAAGTATAATGTGTTGTTGAAAGACTTCGTGGCTGGAATCACTAGGTTGCTGTGAGTTCTCCGGGCTGGCCATGTTCCAGAAGCATTTTCTCCTGACATTTCACCTTCAGCTGTTACAGATATCCTCAGAGGTTGTGAGATCTGTTGGAAACTAGAGAAGTGGGGTTTATATATCTGTAGAATAATGTCCAGGGTGGGAGAAAGAACTCTTGTCTGTTTGAGGCAAGTGGGGATGTTGCCACTGGCCAGCTTGATTAGCATTTAATGGCCTTGCAGCTTCAGTGCCTGGCTGGTTGTTGCCTGGGGGTGGGAATCCTTTGTTGGGAGGATTCTGCTGCCTGAGTCTAAGACGGGGAATCATAGAATCAAAGAGTTGGAAGAGACCTCATGGGCCATCCAGTCCAACCCCCTGCCAAGAAGCAGGAATATTGCATTCAAATCACTCCTGACAGATGGCCATCCAGCCTCTGTTTAAAAGCTTCCAAAGAAGGAGCCTCCACCGCACTCTGGGGCAGAGAGTTCCACTGCTGAACAGCTCTCACAGTCAGGAAGTTCTTCCTCATGTTCAGATGGAATCTCCTTTCTTGTAGTTTGAAGCCATTGTTTCGTGTCCTAGTCTCCAGGGAAGCAGAAAACAAGCTTGTTCCCTCCTCCCTGTGGCTTCCTCTCACATATTTATACATGGCTATCATATCTCCTCTCAGCCTTCTCTTCTTCAGGCTAAACATGCCCAGCTCCTCAAGCCGCTGCTCATAGGGCTTGTTCTCCAGACCCTTGATCATTTTAGTCACCCTCCTCTGGACACATTCCAACTTGTCAATATCTCTCTTGAATTGTGGTGCCCAGAATTGGACACAATATTCCAGATGTGGTCTAACCAAAGCAGAAATAATGGCTTCAAACTACAAGAAAGGAGATTCCATCTGAACATGAGGAAGAACTTCCTGTGAGAGCCGTTCAGCAGTGGAACTCTCTGCACCAGAGTGTGGTGGAGGCTCCTTCTTTGGAAGGTTTTGAACAGAGGCTGGATGGCCATCTATAGGGGGTGCTTTGAATTTGATTTTCCTACTTCTTGGCAGGGGGTTGGACTGGATGGCCCATGAGGTCTCATCCAACTCTATGATTCTATGGCATATTATTTAGGAACACAGAAATGCTGGGCCACTCTAACAACCACCATGCCAGACTACACAGAGAAGCCATTGAAATCCACAAGAAGCATGTGAACAATTTCAACAGAAAGGAGGAAACCATGAAAAGGGACAAAATCTGTCTACCAGTACTAAAAAAACTCTAAAATTAACAGTAAATAAAGAACAACACCCAAAAAGCAGGGGAATTCCAGACATGAATCAATCAGGGCCAGCTAACACCTCCCAACAAAGGATTCTCCCAGGCAGTAATCAGCCAGACCTTGAAGCTGCAAGACCATTCAGTGCTAATCAAGGTGGCCATTTGCAACATTCACACTTGCCTCCAACAGAAAAGGGTTCTTTCTCCCACTATGGACATCATTTCACAGATATATAAACCCCACTTGCCTAGTTTCCAATAGACCTCTCAACCTCTGAGGATGCCTGCCATAGATGCAGGCAAAACGTCAGGAGGAAATGCTTCTGAACATGGCCATATAGACTGGAAAACTCACAGGAACACAAGTATATGTGTTGACTTTTATTTTGTCAACAAATGTATTGTGAATTATGTTGGACTGAAGGGTGGAGAAGCGTGCCTCACTTTGCCCAGCGGCAAAAAGAGGCGCAATGCCTTCCATGTCAGTCTCCAGTCTCACTGTGTCATGTTGCATTGCCTTTCATCAGCTTGCCTAATTGCGCATGTGCAACCATTCCCAAAGTCCAATATACACAGCCTCTCCTGTCACGCCTTTCCAGTGGCTTGCATCTGATCAGTGGGCAGAAAGGAAGAGAATAGCCATGGAGAATAGCAAGCGACTGAGGCCAAATACGTGGGCACTTGTTCAGGATATTCTCTATTGTGTCAAACTTTATCAGACCATTCTGAATGGATGAAGACTATCATTGTATGGGACCAGAATTCTGGCTTAGTGATTGTTTGAAGAGGGCCAGTAGGATTCATTTCAGGATCTTGTAAATTTTACTCGAGAGCCTTAGGCCAGTGAAGGATCTCAGGCTCACCTTTCTCTTGGATTTGATGTGTTCCTTGGATGCAAATCAGATATTATTTTTAAGTGGAGATCAAAAGCAACTGCTATTTTTCCAGAATGAATCTTAATTCTTACCTGCTTATTAAGAACCAGGGTACTTATTCTTTCTTGATGTATCAACAAACTGTTGACATTTCCTTCAATATGACAATATGTTCTGTTAACTTTTTCAAAAATCTGATAACATTTATTCTAGCAAAAAGTATTGGTGATTGCCAATAAATTGTCGAAGTCCTAGTCCATGTTTGCCGTGGTATACTTTTGAGTCTGCATTTGCACAAGAAGATGACATTGGATACTTTAGTTTTATAGTTATTATTACATTTATTATTTTACTTTCGTATTCTAGTTATTACATTTATTATTTTACTCTATTATTAAAAATAAAAATAGACGCCAATAAAATTACATTAAAGGAGGCATCAGTAGATTAAATGTTTTTGAATATTTACATAAAAGTATAATTTAAGATAAGATTGCCCAGCTCTGATGAAACCCTTATTCTAACATTCTTCATTGTAAATGTGCTTACATTTATTTATTTATTTACTTTAGAATCATAGAATCAAAGAGTTGGAAGAGACCTCATGGGCCATCCAGTCCAACCCCCTGCCAAGAAGCAGGAATATTGCATTCAAATCACCCCTGACAGATGGCCATCCAGCCTCTGTTTAAAGGCTTCCAAAGAAGGAGCCTCCACCACACTCCGGGGCAGAGAGTTCCACTGCTGAACGGCTCTCACAGTCAGGAAGTTCTTCCTAATGTTCAGATGGAATCTCCTCTCTTGTAGTTTGAAGCCATTGTTCCGCGTCCTAGTCTCCAAGGAAGCAGAAAACAAGCTTGCTCCCTCCTCCCTGTGGCTTCCTCTCACATATTTATACATGGCTATCATATCTCCTCTCAGCCTTCTCTTCTTCAGGCTAAACGTGCCCAGTTCCCTAAGCCGCTCCTCATAGGGCTTGTTCTCCAGACCCTTGATCATTTTAGTCGCCCTCCTCTGGACACATTCCAGCTTGTCAATATCTCTCTTGAATTGTGGTGCCCACTTTAGTTATATACCGCTTTTCTCAGCCCTCAGGCGACTCAAAGCGGTGAACAACATCAATACAAAACATCACGAGACAAGTATAGGGCAATTAAAAACAATTGTAACATAAATCATTAAACATACGGATAACAATCGTTAATGCCTCAACAGTAAAATCAGAATCCAGTCTTCTACATGGAACACTTTGAAAAACAAGCCCTGGAGACAGCAACCAAAAAGCCCACAATATGGTTCAGATGTGTGGATGACACCTTCACCATTTGGAGCCATGGAGAAGAAGAACTCAACAGGTTCCTGGACCATCTTAACAGCATCCACCCAAAAATCCAGTTCACCATGGAAAAAGAAAATGAAGGAAGACTGCCTTTTCTAGATGTCCTAGTCATCCGCAAACCAGATCAACAATTGGGTCACACCGTTTACAGAAAACCCACACACACAGATAGATATCTACATAAAAACTCCAACCATCACCCAAGTCAAAAAAGAAGCACCATTAAAGCCTTGGCAGACGGTGCAAAAAGAATCTGCGAACCCCACCTCCTCCAAGATGAACTGAACCACCTCAACTGGGCTCTCCAGGCCAATGGAGACTCCACCTCAGACATCAGAAGAGCTGCAAGACCAAGAACAAGCCACGAGAGTAAAGATGAAGATCCACCCCAAGTTAAAGTGTTCCTGCCATGCATCAAGGGAACCACTGACCGCATAGGGAAGCTGATGAGGAAACACAACATACAATCTACAGACCCACCAAGAAAATCCAACAAATGCTACGTTCAGCAAAGGACAGGAACGATCCTCTCACCTCTGCAGGAGTCTACCGTGTACCATGCAGCTGTGGACAAGTCTACATAGGGACCACCAAATGCAGCCTTGCCCAAACACGAATCAAGGAACATGAAAGGCACTGCAGACTACTTCAACCAGAGAAGTCAGCCATAGCAGAGCACCTGATGAACCAGCCTGGACACAGCATATTATTTGAGAACACAGAAATGCTGGACCACACCAACAACCACCATGTCAGACTACACAGAGAAGCCATTGAAATTCACAAGCATGTGGACAATTTCAACAGAAAGGAAGAGACCATGAAAATGAACAAAATCTGGCTACCAGTATTAAAAAACTCTAAAATTACAACAGCAAAACAGCAGAGAGGAAACAACCAGGCACATCTTAACACCTCTCAACAAAACATTTTCCCAGGCTCAGCCAGGCCTTCAAATGCTAATGAAGGTGGTCAGCTGAAACATTCACACCTAGCTTCAGCAGAGAAGAGCTCTGTGCCCAACCCCAGTCATTCCACAGATATATAAACCCATTTTCCTATTTCCAACAGACCTCACTACCTCTGAGGATGCTTGCCATAGATGCAGGCGAAATGTCAGGAAAAATGCCTCTAGAACATGGCCATATAGCCCGAAAAAACCCACAAGAACCTAGAATCCAGTCTCATCATCCATTATTCCGTATTCCTATGTTCGATTACACTGTTTAATCAAATGCTTGTTCGAACAGCCAGGTCTTCACTTTCCTCCAAAACGCCAGCAGGGAGGGGGCCGATCTGATATATCCTTCCAATAATAATAAAGAGAACTAAATAATAAATGTAATAATAATAATAATAATAATAATAGAGTAAAATAATGAAATGTAATATAATAGTAATAATAGAGTAAAATAATCTCCGCCTCGTCCTTTCTTCACTCACAAAACCTCCATTCGAGCCGCCTTCCTCCACCGACCTCTCACACCTCTCCTGGAAGACAGCATTGTTCCTCGCCATCACCACTGCCCGCCGGGTGAGCGAACTTGCCGCTCTGTGTGCCGATGAGCCCTACATCCGATTCCATAAGGACAAGGTGGTCCTACGGACAGACATCTACCTACCGAAAGTCGCCTCCCTCCCCGTTCCACTCTGCTCAGGACATTGTCCTCCCGGCTTTCTTCCAGAACCCCTCATCTCTCGAGTGTGCCCTCCATCTCCTTGATGTCCGCAGGGTGGCGCTCTATTACCTTGACCACACCAAGCCCTTCAGGAAGTCTCACCTCTTCCTCCAGTACAGGCCAACCACCAGGGGCGCGCCGGTCTCCTCACAACGACTGTCAGCTTGGGTCCTCGCAGCCATCCGCCTCTCCTACCACCTGGTGGGCAAGGACCCTCTGGAGGGCCTTAAGGCCCACTCCACCCGGGCGGTCACGGCCTCTACCGCCTTTGCCCACGGCGTCCCTCTCACTGATGTCTGCAGGGCTGCCACTTGGTCGCCGCTGCTGATGTTCGTCCAACATTACAAGATCGAGCTCCTATCGAAGCACCAGGCAGCGTTTGGGAGAGCAGTCCTATTCTCGACTCTGGCATGACGCCCACCTTCCACGGTAAGTGGATTTTTAATCTACCTTAAGTGTGCATTCCTCAGAGACCACGAGAACGAAACTATGGTTGCTTACCTGTAACTGTGGTTCTTCGAGTGGTCATCTGTGGAATACACACATCCCGCCCTTCCTTCCCACATCGCTCATGCTTTTGTCTCTGCCACTTCTGTGGCAGGGAACTAGTGCTGGGCACATGACTGGGAGTAAAGGGGCGGGGCCATACTTGGGTTAATTATTTGTAAAAATTTCCGGAGCTGCTACTATCGGCACCAGAGTACTTTAAGTGTGGATTCCACAGATGACCACTCGAAGAACCACGGTTACAGGTAAGCAACCATAGTTTACATATCCTTCCAATAATAATAAAGAGAGCTAAATAATAAATGTAACCGTAATAATAATAAAATAAAATAATAAATCTAATAATAATAATAATAATAATAATAATAATAATAGAGTAAAATAATGGAAATGTAATAATAACAGTAATAGAGCAAAATAATAAATAATAATAAAGTAAAATAATAAATGCAATAATAATAGAGTAAAATAATACATGTAATAATAACAATAAAAATAATAAATGCAACAATAACAGTAATGATAGAGCAAAATAATAAATGTGATAATAATAAATAAAACAAAATAATAAATGTAATAACAATAATAGAGTAAAATAATAAATATAGTAATAATAATAACAGAGTAAAATAATAAATAACCTTGACTCGAATGAAAGCCTAGGGGGGCTTTTTCAGCCTTAACAAGGATATAGAATAAGTAAGTTTTGATAATGTGAGGCCTGATTTTTCCCAGAATTTGACATTTCTGTTTGCAGTTTAGCTAAAAAAAAGTCGAGTTGGTGAGTTATATCTTAAAATACATTTATCAGAATGACTTTACAGAGCATTTCAGAAGTACTCTCCAAACTTCTGCATTCTTTGAAACTCTCATTGGAGGGAAGGATATTAGAGACAAAGTTGATGTACTTTGGCCACATCATGAGGAGACAGGAAAGCCTAGAGAAGACAATGATGCTGGGAAAAATGGAAGGAAAAAGGAAAAGGAGCCAACCAAGGGCAAGATGATGGATGGCATCCTTGAAGTAACTGGCTTGACTCTGAAGGAGCTGGGGGTGGTGACGGCCGACAGGGAGCTCTGGCGTGGGCTGGTCCATGAGGTCATGAAGAGTCGGAAATGATTGAACGAATGAACAACAACAACAAGGTTGTGGAGTTCTAAGGAATTCAAGAGATTTGACAGTATTTTGTGACCTCGAGCTGACATACAAGGGTTATCCGGAAAGTAAGGTTACAAGATTTTTTAATACAAAGAATGAATATATTTTAATAGAATTTACATGGATTGTAGCATAGGGATTCCATTATTTCTCCACATAGTCACCAATCAGTTCAATACATTTTGTCATCTGTGGGACGAGTTTTTGATGCCTGTGTCATAGAAGTTTCCCTCCGCGTTTTTCAGCCACCAAGGTGATTTTCACCTTGTCGTTGTCAGAAAAGTGTTCTCCACCCAGGTGTTCCTTCAATTTAGTGAACAGGTGATAGTCACTGGGTATGAGATCAGGGCTGTGAGAGGGGTAGCTTCAAACATCCCAACCAAAGGAAGTCAACAACTCTTGTGTTGCATGAGTGGTGTGCGAACGCGCATTGACATGAAGGAGACAGACTCCCGCCATCAGCATCCCACCACGTTTGTTTTGGATGGCTCTGCAAAGTTTCTTCATGGTCTCACAATGTATTCCATACCTATTTATTTATTTATTTACTTACTTACTTTATTTCTATACCGCTTTTCTCAGCCCTCAGGCGACTCAAAGCGGTGAACAACATCAATACAAAACATCACAAAACCAGTATAGGGCAATTAAAAACAATTACAACATAAATCATTAAACATCCGTATAACAATCATTAGCGCCTCAACAGTAAAATCAGAATCCAGTCTCATCATCCATTATTCCGTATTTCTGTGTTCAATTACACTGTTTAATCAAATGATTGTTCGAACAGCCACGTCTTCACTTTCCTCCGAAACGCCAGCAGGGAGGGGGCCAATCTGATATCTGCAGGCAGGGCGTTCCACAGCCGAGGGGCCACCACTGAGAAGGCTCTGTCTCTCGTCCCCGCCAAGCTCGCCTGTGATGCAGGCAGGATAGAGAGCAGGGCCTCCCCAGATGATCTTAGTGTCCTAGTCGGTTCATAGGAGGAGATGCGTTTGGAGAGGTAAGTAGGGCCAGAACCTATTTTATCACATGTTGTCTTGACATTACGTCCTCTCCATAAACTGAAATGATTTGGCGATGAATCGCAGTGGTGTTCATGCTCTTCATGTTGAGGTAGTGTATTACAGCACAAACTTCACACTTGGAGGGAAACGGAATGAGGACACTCATGTCTAACTTTCATCACAACACCAGTTGATGAGCTACTAACGTCTGGCACTGCTCATTCACTTTTGGAGCCCCAGTGGCGCAGTGGGTTAAACCCCTGTGCTGGCAGGACTGAAGACCGACAGGTCGCAGGTTCGAATTCGGGGAGAGGCGGATGAGCTCCCTCTATCAGCTCCAGCTCCTCATGCGGGGACATGAGAGAAGCCTCCCACAAGTATGATAAAAACATCAAAATCGTCCAGTCGTCCCCTGGGCAACGTCCTTGCAGACAGCCAATTCTCTCACACCAGGAGTCACTCCTGACACGACAATTTTTTTTTTAACTTTTGTTGGTTTCCTGCTTCACTGCAGCAAGATCAATTTCCCCCGAGAAAGTTCCCCACAAGAGCTACATACCTTGTAACCTTACTTTCCGGATAACCCTCGTAACTTGATTCCACTAGTTACCTGGCATCAGATTCTTTTTTAGAAATCTTGTGAGACTTCTACATTTGTCAGGTTGCAGAACTTGATCTTTCCATTCTCATTTTTGTACAATTCTGACGCCATATATTGTATCTGTCAGGGAACTGAATCCTTACATTTGCAAAACAGAATAAGAGTGGTCAGCACCTGGCAATGCTTGGGGCGAAATCTGCCCTTTTGAAGGTTACTACCTGGGTTCTTTCTACCCAGGGCATGAAAAGGGGGAAGTCTAAAAGAGCACTATTCATTGCAAAAAGTTTTTCTAACTCACTGGTTTAGAAAGTATAGGCGATAGTGTTGCCATGTCCTCTTATTTTCTCAAATAAGCTTTAGGACAAAAACGAATAAGGAATAAGCACTGTGGAAATGTGAAAATACTGCACTGCTATAATGAATCCTCAAAGTATAGGCCAGCATTTCTCAACCTGGGGGTCGGGACCCCTGGGGGGGTCATGAGGGGTGTGTCAAAGGGGTCGCTAAAGTATTTTCTGTTGGTCATGGGGGTTCTGTGTGGGAAGTTTGGCCCAATTCTATCATTGGTGGGGTTCAGAATGCTCTTTGATTGTAGGTGAACTATACATCCCAGCAACAACAACTCCCAAATATCTTGGTCTATTTTCCCCAAACTCCACAAGTGATCACATTTGGGCATATTTAGTATTTATGCCAAGTTTGATCCAAATCTATCATTGAGTCCACAGTGCTCTCTGGGTATAGGTGAACTACAACTCCAAAACTCAAGTTCAATGCTCACCAAACCCAGTATTTTCTGTTGGTCATGGCAGTTTGGTTTGCCAAGTTTGGTTCAATTCCATCGTTGATGGAGTTCAGAATGCTCTTTGATTGTAGGTGAACGATAAATCCCAGCAACTACAACTCCCAAATTTATTTATTTTTTATTTATTTCGTACACTTCTATCCCACCCTTCTCCCCACAAGACGGACTCAGGACGGCCTTACAAAGGCGTCAACGATGCTTACAACATATACATCATACAAATACAATAAAACAGTAAAAACATCTTTAAAACATCGTACATATCTGGTAAATGACCCCACAAAAATTAGGTTTAATGTATAATAATGCTCAGAACAAGTGTTGGAAGTGCGAAATGCAAGTTGGAACATTCCATCGTGCATGGTGGACATGTCCCAAAGTGAAAACATTTTGGAAAATGATACAAGAGTTATGCGAAAAAATATTAAGAATAAAGATCCTGCTGAATCCTGAATATTTTTTTGTTAGGACTAACGGATGAAGAAATTGAATTAGATCAAAATAAGGATATTTTATTCATGTAACTCATTACCACTGCTAGAATGGTAAGGTTAAGGTAAAGGTAAAGGTAGTCCCCTGACATTAAGTCCAGTCATGTCTGACTCTGGGGTGTGGTGCTCATCTCCATTTCTAAGCCGAAGAGCCAGCGTTGTCCATAGACACCTCCAAGGTCATGTGGCCGGCATGACTGCATGGAGCGCCATTACCTTCCCGCCGGAGCGGTACCTATTGATCTACTCACATTTGCATGTTTTCGAACTGCTAGGTTGGCAGAAGCTAGGGCTGACAGCGGAAGCTCACGCCGCTCCCCGGAATCGAACCTGCGACCTTTCGATCAACAAGCTCAGCAGCTCAGTGCTTTAACCCACTGCGCCACCGGGGGAGAATGGTACTCGCGAAAAAATGGAAACAAAGAGAACTATCAACAAAGGAAGAATGGCTAAATAAAATTCAGGAAATAAGAGATGCGGATAAACTGACCTTTGCTTTAAAAGACTCATATGGAAGACCAATCAAGAAAACTGACTGGAAAGCATTCGATGAATACTTGGCCGAGTTAGAGAGACAAAAAGAGCTGCAGAAAGGATCGACATAGTCCGGAATAAGGGAGTGGTACAGAAGAGAATTAAGGAAAACACAAACAGATTCAGAAGCGGGGAGGAGATCCAAGAGCGCAGTCGAGATAGGAACATATCCTACCGGAAGATGCGGAGAAGGAGATTTGGAAGTCAATGAAACCCCTTTCAACCTCCCCCCCCCCCCCCCCACTTTGTTTTCTTTTTATCCCCTTCCCCTCAATCCCTCAGACCTTCCTTATTTGTCCACTTTCTCACCCCTGTGAAAGCACAATACTCAATACCTAATACTTACCTATACCCCAACCCAATCTCTGTGCCCAAACCTTACCTTTCTTGTCTACCCCGATTTTATGTAAAACTAAAGTAGAAATGCATTTAATATTTTTTTTAATCGTACACATCAGTCAATAAATTCATTTACCAATGATATTAAAATCCCAGTAAAACCAAAAATCAAGAATCAAGAATCAGGAAATCCAATGTCACAAACCCAAATTCCTTTCCTATTGTCACTTTCATCTAATCAAACGCCTGGCCCCAGAGTCAGGTCTTCAGTTGTCTTCTAAAGGACAGGAGGGAGGTGGCCAACCTGATGCCCTTAGGGAGGGAGTTCCACAGACAGGGGACCACTGCCAAGAAGGCCCTGTCTCTCATCCCCACCAACCGCGTTTGCGAGAGTGGTGGGATCGAGAGCAGGGCCTCTCCTGACGATCTTAAGCTTCATGATGGTTCATGGCAGGAGATATGTTCGGACAAGTAATCTGGGCCAGAACCGTTCAGGGCTTTAAAGGTTAAAACCAGCACTTTGAATTGGGCCCGGAAACCAATTGGCAGCCAGTGGAGCTGGCACAACAAAGGAGTAGTGCGCTCCCTGTACATTAATCCCCGTCCCCCAACCCCACCAGTATTCAAATTTTGGCGTATTGGGCATTTGTGTCAAATTTGGTCCAGTGAATGATCTTGCATATCAGATATTTACATTAGATTCATAACAGTAGCAAAATTACAGTTATGAAGTAGCAACTAAAGTAATGTTATGGTTGGGAGTCACCACAACATGAGGAACTGTGTTAAGGAGTCATGTCATTAGGAAAGTTGAGAATAAACGTCACATTCGTCACATCCCACTCAAATGAATACATGCTGATAGAAAGTTACAGGCACCTCCTCTTTGTAAATAAATACGTGGTTTCCCTTTCTAAATCATACATACCTGATTTTCAAGGCTGCAGTGTATTTCAGACAAATATTAACTTAAGGCTCATGTAAATTGTCTCAACATCTGCTTATAAAAGCCCACAGTTAATCCTCTTCTCAATGTGATAGGATTTCCAGTTGCATAAGACGCTTAGTTAACAATAGCATATTCTCATTTGTTTACATTAACATTACGGAATTAATAATATGCAGAATGCCATTTTTAAAAATTCTACTAGCTGAAACATTTCAGTTAGTCTTTGCTTGAAAACTTGGGTGTAATTACTGTCCTAAATGCATGGAATTGCTCACATCAGCCACTTGCCATTTTGTGAATGTTCCAAAAAGGAAATACATGGTGCGGCAACACAACTTCCTTTTTTAAAATGTGTGCCATTCAGTCGGTTGAAGACGTATTGGAGCGCTAGTGGTCTTGTTCGAGAGTATAAAGTTTTGTCCTGACACAGTTCAGTCGCCATCATGCGTTGGAATAGTGAGGAGCATGCTTTTGCCATTGAGGCCTACTCTTCGAGCGGATGTTCTGTGATCGCAACCCAGCGCGCCTTTCGGAATCGCTTTAACTTAGCCCCATTGGCCCCTGTCCCAGACCAGAAATCAATTGTGACATAGGTCACTACATTCAAACTGCAAGTGCGACAAGATGAAGAACTGGAGTCTCTTGGCCCATTAGATCACCTGAGAACATTGAGGCAGTGAGAGCTTCAATGTTGCGAACACCACGGTGTCTGCCCTTGGACTTTCCGATCGTTCTGTAAGTAGAATTCTTCATGATGATCTTCATTTCCATCCTTACAAGATGGCGATTGTGCAGGAACTTTCTGAACGTTACTTCAATTCTCGGAGGAACGCGTGTGAGGTTCTTCTCGAAGTCGTTCCTGAGGATGCTATTGTTTATTTTAGTAAAAATTTTTTGTCATGTCAGAAGTCGTTTCTGGTGTGAGAGAATTGGCCGTCTGCAAGGATGTTGCCCAGGGGACGCCCGGATGATTTTGATCTTTTTATTATCCTTGTGGGAAGCTTCTCTCATGTCCCTGCATGAGGAGCTGGAGCTGATACAGGGAGCTCATCCGCCTCTCCCCGGATTTGAATCTGCAACCTGTCAGTCTTCAGTCCTGCCGGCACAGGGGTTTAACCCACTGCGCCACCGGGTCTCCTTTTTTAGTGATGAAGCCCATTTTCATTTGTGTGGCTCCGTCAACAAACAAAACATGCGCTACTGGGCTGACAACAATCCTCGAGAATTGCATCAAAAGCCTTTGCATTCATCTAAAATCACAGTGTGGTGTGCAATTTCCTCAGCTGGAATTATTGGTCCCTGGTTCTTTGAGAAAAATGAAGTCGCAGTGACGGTGAATTCGGACCAGTATGTAAACATATTACAGGAATTTTTTTCCTATGGCTAGATGGGTTGGACTTAGGGGACATCTGGTTCCAACAAGACGGTGCAACTGCACACACTTCAAGAGCATCAATGGCTATTTTGAGGGAACACTTCCCAGAGCGACTCATCTCAATTAGGTGGGATTTGGAGTGGCTGGCCCGCTCTCCAGATTTGGCCCCTTGTGATTTTTTTTATGGGGTTTTTTGAAATCCCGTGTTTATGTGAACCATCCAAGGACCCTACAAGATTTGAAGACCAACATCCAGGAAGAAATTGCCAACAATTTAGTGGGTTTTTTTAAAAAAAATAATACTGGTAGCTAGATCTTGTTCATTTTCGTGGTTTCTTCTTCTTAAAGGCAAAGGTTAATGTTTCAAAAGATCAATATAAGATAGCACATTGAAGCTTAATCCAAAAAGGCACCAGCAAAGCAGAAACCCAAGAGAACATGACAAGGTCCTGAAACCATGAACACAAGAACTGTAAGATATCCAGACAAGGAAAGGCAAGCTTCTTAGTTGAACGAAAAGT
Source organism: Anolis sagrei (assembly GCF_037176765.1). Lineage (NCBI taxonomy): Eukaryota > Metazoa > Chordata > Lepidosauria > Squamata > Anolidae > Anolis > Anolis sagrei. The sequence continues at coordinate 76,977,746 of NC_090034.1, read as the reverse complement.
TGCTTTGACAAAGGTTTGGTCTCAAACACACTGCTTAATACCCTTTGCAAAATATGAAGGCGTTTCTTTGGCCTCTGGCCTCCCTCTTGTTAGCTATTCTCACACTCATTAGAACTCTGAATTCCAAACGGTCACCCCGATCAAAAGTTCCCATTTCGTCAAGGTCAGTTTGTTCGTGTCAGCTTGTTTCCGTGCTTGCTCATTATCAGGCTGAGAACTGTCCTCCTTCTCTGAGTCAATCTGCACCTGCACCTGGCATGAGCTTCCGCTGTCAGCCCCAGCTTCTTCCAATCTAGCAGTTCGAAAACATGCAAATGTGAGTAGATCAAAAGGAGGCACACTCTCATTCCTTGCTGTGGAAAACTGCACTTCTTCACTGTCTATAACAGGGACATCTATAACAGGGACATTTTGAACCTGAGTCCCATCATCCTCACCAGAGACACTCTTTGATTCCAACTGAGTCACAACAATACTTTGTGTGACTGTGGAGCAGAACAGACAACTCTGCATCTGTATTCTTGTCCATTGTGCCCTGCCTCATGTATAGAGGAGGAATTGATAGAGGCTACAGAAAATGCCGTTGCTGTTGCCTGTTTTTGGTCGAAAAATATTTAGTCACCTGCACAGTGTGCACACCTTCTTTTTTGTCAGTTTTATGCTAATTTATGCAATGCTTTTGATACTAAATAAATAAATAAATCAGCTTAAATCTTCTCACTTGCTGCTATTCAATAATCGAAGGCTTTGTCCCATAGCCAAGTCTTGAGTTTCCTTCTGAAAGACAGGAGGGAGGTGGCCAATCTGATGTCCCTAGGGAGGGAGTTCCACAGACGGGGGGCCACTGCTGAGAAGGCCCTGTCCCTCGTCCCCACGAATCGCATTTGCGATGGCGTTGGGATCTAGATCAGGGCCTCTCCAGATGATCTTCGTAACAGGAGATACGTTCAGACAGGTAAATTGGGTCAGAACCCATATGAGAGTACCCACACATTCCTAAGGAGATTCAAATATGCAAACAGTGGCATTGATCCACACCAACAAAACAATTCTAGCAGTGTTTACCTCTATCAGGAGCAGGTCTTCTCTAAAGTGAATGGATATTTGTTGTCTGTTTAAAACCAAAGGCATTACTACATAATTATAACATGTTGATACCAGTTTCACTGACATAGCTCCGTTCCTGTCTTTGGGGTCAGACATCATTCCCCATTCTGTATCTTTTCATTTTTTTTTTCTGCTTAAGTGGAGTCTCTTGCATTTGTCCCTTTTGAACTTCATTGTGTTAGTTTTGGCCAATGATCTCTTTAATCTGTTCAGATCATTTTGAATTCTGTTCCTGTCTTCTGGAGTATTGGCTCTCCCTCCCAATTTGGTCCCGTCTGCATACTTGATGAGCATGCCATCTAACCCTTCATCTAAGACATTTTGAATGAACAGTGTTATTGGAGCCTTTGTTGTTGTTCACATGAGAAGAAAGCCTGTTTGTTGCCTTGTCTTTCGGCTTGTGTGGGTGGCAGGAGGAAGGCAAAGCTTGGTGCTGGTGTTGCCTGCTCTTTGGTCCTTCCTCTTTACAAAAGGAGGCACATGATTAAAAACAAACTGTTCCTAAGAAGGAGTTTCATAGCTTTGTTTTCAAAGACCAGTCTCGGCATTTCAGGCAGTGCAAGAGATCTCCTGAATCAGCCCTACTGGCTTTTTGCAGTTCAATTTTGTATTGTGTTAATTTGCTTTATTTATTTTATTTTGCTACTGTATGCATTTTATTCTGATGTAATTTTTTGTTGTCTGCATTTTGTATTTTTATTTTGTTGTATTGTATCTTCGGGCTTGGCCTCAAGTTAGCTGCCCCGAGTCCCCTTTGGGGAGATAGTGGTGGGGTATAAATAAAGATTATTGTTATTGTTGTTGTTGTTGTTGCAGCCAGGCCAAGATTTATTACAAAGAAGCTCTCTATTGGGATTTTAGAAGGATTATGTGAATGTTAAGCGTTACAGGAGCCCTTGGTGGCACATGGGGTTAAACTGCTGAGCTGCTCAACTTGTTGAGCAAAAGGTCACATGTTCGAATCCGGGGAGCGGTGTGAGCTTCCGCTGTCAGCCCCAGCTTCTTCCAATCTAGCAGTTCGAAAACATGCAAATGTGAGTAGATCAATAGGTACCACTCCGGCGGGAAGATAACGGCATTCCATGTAGTCATGCTGGCCACATGACCTTGGAGGTGTCTAAGGACAACGCTGGCTCTTCGGCTTAGACATTGAGATGAGCACCAACCCCCAGAGTCGGGCATGACTGGACTTAATGTCAGGGGAAAACCTTTACCTAAGCATTACCATGGGCTTCTCTCTTCAATGTGGAAAAACAATAACCAGCTGATCTATTTGCAGGAATTGTGGAAATTACTTTTGGAATCCCCAGTAATCCTCAGTCACTGGTCTTGTTGGCTGTAGGATTTGGAAGATTTAGTCCAAATAAGTAACTTTTCAAAGTACAATGTGTTGTCGAAGGCTTTCATGGCTGGAATCACTGAGTCGCTGTGAGTTTTCTGGCAGTCTGACCATGTTGCAGAAGCATTATCTCCTGACATTTTGCCCACATCTATGGCAGGCATCCTCAGAGGTTGTGAGATCAGTTGGAAACTATGCAAGTGGGGTTTATTTATCTACCAGTATTTTTTTTTTTTTAAAAAACTCCAAAATCAGGACAATAAATAAAGAGGTAAAGGTTTTCCCCTGACATTAAGTCCAGTTGTGTACGACTCTGGGGTGTGGTGCTCATCTCCATTTCTAAGCTAAAGAGCCGACGTTGTCCATAGACACCTCCAAGGTCATGTAGCCGGCATGACTGCATGGAGCGCCGTTTAATAAATAAAGAGCAACACTAAAAAAATGGGAATTTCAGACAAGAATCAGTCAAGGCTAATGCCTCCCAACAAAGGATCCTTCAGGCAGCAACTATCCAGACTTTGAAGCTATGAGGCCATTAAATGTTAATAAAGGTGGCCAATTGCAACATTCACACTTGCCTCAAGCAGACAAGAATTCTTCCACCCTGAACATTCCACAGATATATAAACCTCACTTGCTTAGTTTCCAACTGATCTCACAACCTCTGAGGCTGCCTGCCATAGATGTGGGGAAACATCAGGAGAGAATGCTTCTGGAACATGGCCAGATAGCCTGGAAAACTCACAGCAACCCATTTTCAAAGTGCCATCTCTGTCCGCCCATGTGCAGTGTGGACAACAACAATGATCATCATCATAATAAGCTATATTCCTTGGGACAGTTCCTGATCTTTAAACTACTTTTTAAAAAAATATATTGAGTATTTATATAATAAAGAGGTAAAAATTTAAGATCATGTATATAAAGAAAACAAAGTGTAAAAAGAGGGGGGAAAGACGGTGGGAAGTAAATGGGGGGAGGAGAGGAGGGGAAACGAAAGCAAGGGAAGGAAGGAAAATAGACAAAAATAAAATAAAAATAAAAATAAAGAAAAAATATAAAAAATAAAGAAAAAAATAAGTAAAGCATCGGTACCACTTCTGGGCTTCTTCCTGGAGGTTTTCTTCCTTTTCCTTTTTTTCCAACCTTTGTATTTCTTCTTATCACTTTTTCTCCCTTTCTTCTATAAAGTCTCCTTTTGGTGTATGGATGGTTTCTATTCTTCTGGCTGTCTTATTTATAGTTCTTACTGTAGATATTCAATCATCAGTGTCCAGTCTGTCTCTTCCCCTATCATTTCTTTGTATTTTCGTATCAAGTAGGTTAATCTGTCCATATTTCTTATATCCATAATATTTTTTTCCAGTATTCGATTTTTGGTATTTTACTTTTTCTCCATAGCCTCGCATAGCATATTATGCGGCTATTATTGATAAGAAGAGGAGTTTATCTGTGTTGCTGTTCATTTTTTGTTTGTTAATCTCTCTCTATATAAATGCTCTGTGCATAATGTGTACCTTAAAAACAAAAGAACCAATGAACGAAATCACACCAAATTTGGCAACAAAACATCTCACAACACAAGGAGTGACCATCACTCAAAAAATTATGATTTTGTCATTTGGGAGTTGTAGTTGCTGGGATTTATAGTTCACCGACAATCAAAGGGCATTCTGAACTCCACCAACGATGGAATTGAACCAAATATGGCACATAGAACTCCCATGGCCAACAGAAAATACTGGAAGGGTTTGGTGGGCATTGACCTTGAGTTTGGGAGCTGTAGTTCACCTACATCCAGAGAGCACTGGGGACTCAAACAATGATGGATCTGGACCAAACTTGGCACGAATATTCCATATGCCCAAATATGAACACAGATTGAGTTTGGGGAAAACAGACCTTGACATTTGGGAGTTGTAGTTACTGGGATTTATAGTTCACCTACAATCAAAGAGCGTTCTGAACCAGACTAATGACAGAATTGGGCCAAGCTTCCCACACGAAACCCACATGACCAACAGAAAATACTCAAGGCCATCCAGTCCAATTCCCTTCACTAGGGCAAGAAAATGTAATCAAAGCCCTCCTGACAAAGAGCCATCCAGCCATAGATATAGATAATGATTCACACACACACAGATAGAGTATCATAGATTTGAAAGGGACCCCTGAAGAAGGACAATGATATGTTGCAAGAGTAGGCAAACCAGACAATTTCCACATCAACACTGACAAAGAAACAGCAAGAAATACTGTTTACCCACAAGCATAAAGAAATTACATATATTAGAAACCAACACTTTCTGATTATTTTATTTTCCAGATCACCAGACTGGGCCACAGCAAAGCGTGGCAGGGGACAGCTAGTTCCCAATAAGAATATTTCTGGTTTGAGTGGTATCTTTATTTTTAATATATATTTTTTTGTAAATTGTCATGTATTTCATTCCAAAAAGTTTTTGCTTTTTTGCATGATCACCACATGTGGCAAAAGGTTCCTTCCACTTCCTCAGAACTTCCCGCATTTTGAAATTATATTTGTGTAGTACTTCCCTAATTTAAACTATTCTTGAGCTGGTGTTCAGCCCTTGTCTCATGAACTCCAGAATTCCTCCTGAGGAGTGTCCTTCCCAAAATAGTACATCACAGCCGCCCGTTTCTGGGTGTTTTCCTGTGGGAAGCAATGAGGTGAGAGCAATGCAGCTCAGCCCATTTCGTTGCACAACAGAAAGTAAGATCCCTTATCTCTATAATGTGACAGGTCTCAAAGCCACTGCTGGGAAGGAGGAAGTGAATGTCATACGTCGTGCTGCATTATCACCTTTATTGCTTGGAGAGAAGATCGGTAATGGAACAAAAAGAGAGCCTGAACAATCAAATGGCTACTTGCACAAACCTATGAATGCTCATTCAGATGTGAGTCCTCATTGTATTCAGTGGGGTATACTTCCATGTAAGTGTCCATAGGATTCCTGGTTATAATCCTATCAGATAATAAGTTAGCACGCTATTTACACAAGTGATATATGGGCTTAAGTTTATTTATTATTATTTATTTACTGCATTTCTATACTGCCCTCAGCCCACAGACGACCCAAGGCCGTTTACAGAGGCAACAATTCAATGCCCAACAACACCATAAAAACATTTTAAAACATTAACATCTATATAAACAAAAATGTAATGTTCATTTGTGGGATTAACAGAACTCAAAAACCACTGGACAAATTGACACCAAATTTGGACACAAGATGCCTAGCAACCCAATGTATGTCCTTCACTCAAAAAAAATTGATTTCGTCATTTGGGAGTTGTAGTTGTTGGGATTTATAGTTCACCTACAATCAAAGAGCACTCTGAACTCCATCAACGATGGAATTGAATCAAACTTGGCACACAAAACTCCCTTAACCAACAGAATGTACTGGAAAGGTTTGGTGGGCATTGACCTTTAGTTTAGGAGTTGTAGTTCACCTACATCCAGAGATCACTGTGGACTCAAACAATGATGGATCTGGACCAAACTGCACAAATACTCAATATGCCTAAATGTGAACACTGGTGGAGTTTGGGGAAAATAGTATCTTGACATTTGGGAGTTGTAGTTGCTGGGATTTATAGTTCACCTACAAGCAAAGAGCATTCTGAACCCCACCAACGACAAACTTCCCACACAGAACCTTAATGACCAGCAGAAAATACTTAAGGCCATCCAGTCCAACTTCACCAGGGCAAGAAAACGTGATTAAAGCCCTCCTAACAAAGACTCCTCCAGCCATAGATATAGTTTGATATGTATAATTTACACACACACACATAGTATCATAGATTTGAAAGGGACCCCTAAAGAAGGACAATTATATGTTGCATATTCCAGAGTAGGCAAACCAGACAAAGAAGCAGCAAGAAATACTGTTTACCCAGAAGTATAAAAAAATTACATAAATTAGAAACCAACATTTTCTCATTACTTTATTTTCCAGATCACCTGACTGGGCCACAGCAACACGTGGCAGGGGAACGGCTAGTCTATATAAATAAAAATGTAATGTTCCTTTGTGGGATTAACATAACTCAAAAACCACTGGGTGAATTGACACCAAATTTGGACACAATACACCTATTAGGCCAACGAGTGACCATCACTCAAAAAAATTGATTTGTCATTTAGGAGTTGTAGTTGCTGGGATTTATAGTTCACCTACAATCAAAGAGCATTCTGAACTCCACCAATGATGGCATTGAACCAAATGTGGCATACAGACTCCCATGACTAAGAGAAAATACTGGAGATTGACCTTGAGTTTGGGAGTTGCAGTTCACTTACATCCACTGTGGACTCAAACAATGATGGATCTGGACCAAACTTGGCATGAATATTCCATATGCCCAAATACGAACACAGATGGAGTTTGGGGGAAATAGACCTTGACATTTGGGAGTTGTAGTTAATGGGATTTATAGTTCACCTACATTCAAAGAGCATTCTGAACCCCACGAATGATAGAATTGGGCCAAACTTCCCACACAGAACCCCTATGACCAATAGAAAATATTTAAGGCCATCCAGTCCAACTCCCTTCACCAAGGCAAGAAAACGTAATCAAATACTGTTTACCCACAAGCATAAAGAAATTACATATATTAGAAACCAACACTTTCTCATTACTTTATTTTCCAGATCACCAGACTGGGCCACAGCAATGGGTGGTAGGGGACGGCTAGTATAATATAAAACCATAGCAAGATCAATAAAAACATAAATCATTAGTGTCTCCTAGTTAAAACGTTGTCCAATCTCATTATCCAATTGTTCCATATTCCTATGTCTGGTACACTGCATTTTCAAACACTTGCTCAAACAGCCAAGTCTTAACTTTTTTCTGGGGGCAATCTAATGTCCCATAGCCAAGGGGCCACCACTGAGAAGCTCTGTCTCTCGTCCCCGCCAAACGTATTTGTGACGAAGGCGGGATCGAGAGCAGGACCTCCCCAGACAATCTTAAAGTCCTAGATGATTCATAAGGGGAGATGCATTTGGACAGGTAAGTTGAGCCCAAACAGTTTTAAGTCCATCTAGAAATCCTCCTGCTAATGAAACTATTACGCATGGGGCAAGGTCCTATCGGTATGCTGATAACTCTAATATACTTCTTGCTTTCAATGAATCAGCCTCCCAAACAATGACATTTCCAACTCCAAGCTCTTTGCACAGCCATGATAACCACTGAGCACATTCAAAGACACTGGGTCCTTGGTATCTACTGCAGTTCTCACTATATCTCTCTCTCTATATATATAAATGCTCTGTTCGTTTTGAGTGACGTCATAACTCAAAAACCACTGGGCTAATTGCCACCAAATTTGGCCACAAGACACCTACTAACCCAAGGAGTGATCATCACTCAAAAAAATTTGATTTTGTCATTTGGGAGTTGTAGTTGCTGTGATTTATAGTTAACCTACAATCAAAGAGCATTCTGAACTCCACCAACGATAGAATTGGGCCAAACTTGGCACACAGAACTCCCATGACCAACAGAAAACACTGGAAAGGTTTGGTGGGCATTGACATTGAGTTTGTGAGTTCTGGTTCACCTACATCCAGAGAGCACTGTGAAATCAAACAATGAAGGGTCTAGACCAAACTTGGTACAAATATTCCATATGCCCAAATATGAACAAGGATGGAGTTTGGGGGAAATAGACCTTGACACTTGGGAGTTGTAGTTACTTAGTTACTGGGATTTATAGTTCACCTACAATCAAAGAGCATTCTGAACCCCACCAATGCTAGAGGTGGGCCAAACTTCCCACACAGAACCCGCATGACCAACAGAAATACTGTTTTTTCTGATGGTCTTTGGCGACCCTTCCGACATCCAAACATACCAGGAATAAAAGTCACATAAAATGTCCTAACCCATAGTTCCTCAAAGTGGATAAGAGCATGAGGCCCGGAGGCGGCTCCCTTGAAGCCTTAAAGCTGTCCTCTTGTGCTGGTGCATCCTCTGGCACTCACTCTTAACTCAAAATGCTGCTCTTATATCAAAGTGAAACCTGGGCCAAGCGACAGTACTGACGTCAAAACATTCTCAAATTGAGATACTACTACTACTACTACTACTAATAATAATAATAAAGTTGGTAATGAAAAGCCGCAGGTTGGGGTGAGCTCCCACTGTTAGCCCTAGCTTCTGCCTTCCTAGCAGTTCGAAAACTTTTTTTTTCCATGTCAGGAGCAAGTCACTTCTAATGTGAGAGAATTGGCCATCTGCAAGGACATTGCCCAGTGGATGCCTGGATTTCTTTTTTGATATTTTACCATCCTTGCGGGCAGCTTCTCTCATGTCCCCGCATGGGGCTGGACCTGTTGGTCTTCAGTCCTGCTGGCACAATTACATCACTTCTTTTTCATGTCACCACCGGGGGCTCCTTCAAAAACAATAATGTGAGTAGATTAATAGATCCCGCTTTGGCGAGGAGGGAAAAGGCTCCCATGCAGACATGCCGGTAATTCGATTGGGAAGGCATCTATGGACAACAGGCTCCTTGGCATGGAAAATGGAACAAGAGCACCTCCCCATGGCCAGAGTTGAGCACAGCCTCCATATGCCAGAGATGAAAAAGAGGAAAGCCTTTACCTCTGTCTGTGTACTGTCTGTCTTTGTTGTTAATTGTATAATGACACTGAATGTTTGTCTTATATGTATTCTGAGTCCCCTTGGGGAGATAGAGCGGAATATAAATGAAGTATATTATTACAGTAATACATTATTATTATTATTATTATTATTATTATTAGTCCATAGCAGACATTCTGCTGGCTGTTGTATTGGATCACACGTCGGACACTTCCCAAGTGTCTAGGACTGTGTGATGTATCGCCAAATAATGTGTGCAGATCTCAGTAAGGTGGCCTTCTGCAGCTGACAGATGGTAATTTTGTCAGCGCCAATTGTGTTTAAGTGCAGGCCAAGGTCGTTAGGCACTGCACCCAGTGTGCCGATCATCACTGGGACCACGTTGCCTGGCTTGTGCCTGAGTCTTTGCAGTTCGATCTTTAAATCCTCATATCGTGTCAGATTGTTGTTGTTATTATTATTATTATTATTATTATTATTATTACTGTTCTGGTAAGGCTGTACCTGGAGCTCCAACTTCTTTTTCTTTCTTTGAGTGTTTGCATGTATTCCAAGCTTCCATGCATTTTGCAATAAGGTGGCTTCCCTTGGTTTGCAATTATAGGGCCAATGACCCATCAATCATCATTAGGTTCTTTAGTTCCGCCCCTTTTTCTGGGTTTAGGAGGGAAAAAGGGGACCTCTAGTTCAGTTCACACAGAGAAGCCTTTCGTACAGGACGTGAATCAGTTCCACCTGTAGAAAACTTCGTCTTTTACAGCTTTTGCTGGGGGGGATCCAGTCCCACAGCTCTACAGCTTTTGCTGGGGGAAATTCAGTCCCACAGCTCTACAGAGAAGCATAGCCTTTGCTGGGGGAATCCAGTCCCAGAGCTTTACAGCCAGCCTTCGCTGGGAATTGAAGACCTTCTTTCCTCTTGGAAATCTACAAAAGGACTATGTTTGGTAAGGACCACTCGCGGCAGCCATAAAGCAATTTGTACCGGGTGTAGGGGCCCACGCCAGCAGAGCTTAAGCCAGATTGCCCAGGGTCAAGGATTTCCCTGATAGTGAAGAAACAGTTCATGAAGATAATTGCCTGTCCCTTGTGGACAAGATTAAGAAAGCCACCAGTTGATTCAAAGCCTTGAAGTATTTGTTTGATTTATTGAAGACCTAAGCACTAATAAAGAACTTTGTTAAACTTTCCAAGTTTTTAAAGACTTTGTTTAGGGAAATCCAAAGGGCCTCTAATCTGAGGCACCCCCGGCGTCCCATTGGGCATACAGAACACGTCCTGTCTACAGACCTTTTCACAGGCCCAGCGCATGACAGCACAATTACAATTATTATTATTATTTCTTACCTACCTCTTCTTGTGGCTCAAGGTTCCACTGTGTGTGTGCATGTGTGTATTCATAATTTGGGGGTCCAATTTCTCAATAACATATGGATGCAGAATCTGTGGATATGAAGGGGCTTTTGTACACTGTGACGGCGCGAGTGGCGCCACCTATGTATAGAACTGTTAGTTGTAAGACTTAAACTGTTGTATCATGCTTAATCCTGCCCCTTTTTACATTGCTTGTGTACAGTTGTATGGATTGGTTACTTATAGCTGTCAATCAGTACTGTTTGGCTCCACCTCTTCCTGCAAGAGGGGATAACTTCCTTTCTCTTCATTCTGCCTTCAGAGATCATACCACATGGACGTGAGTAAAAGACTTCATTCTTAAGGACCCTGATTTAAGTTACCTCTTAGCATCAGTTCTGAGGTTTTTTACCCCTGGGACTCATGCTTTATGTCCAGACCGTCCTGGACAATTACTGAGGAGACCCAGGCGCGTTCAAGCCGGTTCTTTTGGCACCAGAGGAAGATTCTGAATCTTCAAGACATAGGCCATCTGAACTGGGGTTGTGGTTTGCTCCGGCATTCACAGCCATTGAGGAAAGAGGAAACTTGGTGAGGCTTCTCAGCTTCAAACCCCTTGGACCCAGGACTAATTGAGACTGTAGAGTATGTTTTCTTCACCCCTCTAAAGTTTTCCAGCTTATTGCTTTGAAGAAATGACTTTGTGATCAATAAAACTAATTTTGAGCTATTTACAGCGTTTTGGGTTTTTGGGAGTTCCAGTTTCCTATAGGAGGGCAAGAAGCAATCCCCTGGGGGAAAGATGCCACGTCCATCCCTCCTTTATTGAGCCCCCAGGCGCGACGGCACATACACTGTTGGATATATCAGATCCACAAATAAGATGCAGCTAAACATACAGATTTGTCCTGTATCTTGCTGACTCTGCCTGATCACTCAGCTATGGACTGAGGTAACAGACCTTTCAACTTGGACAGACAGAAAAAGCCTGTGGAAATGGTGAGGGCTCTGTCTTGCCAAAAGAGAGAATATTGCGATCTGGCCAAGCGTTTCTTTTCAGAGAGAGCCCCGAGACATCAGAGGCGCTCAGGACATTTATCACCATCTGTTTGCCCACAATGCAACCTGGGTGTGTCAGACTCTGCCCGTACTTTGGAAGGATCCCAATGAATGTCCCTTTGCCGCTCTGGGAAGGGTGAGGTTGTCTCCGTTGATGCAATTGCGCTGCCCACGCTCAGAAGCAAGTGCAGGCTTGGCCTTTGTTGTTGTTTTGCCTCTCTTTGTTTTGCACAACTAGGCCAATGTCAACCTTGATTAGGAAAAACATCTCATACAGCTTAGTGTTAAAGAAACCTTCCAACATTTCTCCTTGCAGATTCGTTGGGCGGCATGTCCAATCACTAGATTTGGACATGTGGGGAACCACGCTGAAGATTAAGATATTTGTCCTATAGGTTGGAAATAGCCGTGATCTCAATTGTTTTCTACTTGGGGAGAACAGAGGCTGTCATATGCTTCAAGGACAAAAAGTTCAGAGGGGAAAGCGCCTTCCCAGAAAGTGCTGCGCTGTGTATTTGTTGTTTTCCTTTTAATGGCCTTGACTTAAACTCCATACATTATTTTGTTAATTATATTTTTCATATTTACATGATGCAAATTATAAACCTCTGTGTCTGTGTATATGTATGTGTGTGTTTGTGTATATACACGCACATACATACATGCATGCATACACACACACACAGAAATACATACACACACATATATGTACAGATACACACAGAGAGAGAGATAGATAGACTGGAGTTACATTTACAAAATGTACCTGTGTCTCTCTCTGTCTGTGCATTTATTTATATATTTATTTATTTATAACTTTATTTGTACCCCGCTAGCATCTCCCGAAGGATTCGATGCAGCTTACAACAGGCCGAAGCCCAACATAATACAACAATACAATATCTAGCAAATAAAAACAGTTAAGCAAAAAAACAATGACAATAACAATACGACAAGACATTATTAAAAACTGAGTCGGCCGGAGAAGGGGCACAAGGTTAAAAGTGCTGATATATCGGAGGGGTGTGGGATTATGATATAAGTGCGGTGTGCAGTGTGCGGTGATTTTGGTACTAAAGTGCTTCTGGGATTTGGTACTGGGAGATTCCTAATCTGAAAAGGCACATTGGAACAGCCAGGTTTTCAAATTCTTTCTGAAGACTGCCAGTGTAGGGGCTTGTCTGAGATCTTTCGGGAGGGCGTTCCAGAGGCGGGGGGCCACCACGGAGAAGGCCCTGTCTCGCGTCCCCACCAAGCGCGCTTGTGACGCGGGCAGGATCACAAGCAGGGCCTCTCCAGATGACCGGAGTGAGCGTGTGGGTTCGTAGACAGCGATGCGGTCACGCAGGTAGGGTGGTCCCAAACCGTTCAGGGCTTTGTAGGTAAGCACCTGCACCTTATATTGGGCTCGGAAAATAAACGGCAGCCAGTGGAGCTCCTTAAACAGGAGGGTTGACCTCTCTCTGTAATGGGCCCCAGTTAACATCCTGGCTGCTGCCCGTTGGACCAATTGGAATTTCCGAGCCGTTTTCAAGGGCAGCCCCACGTAGAGCGCATTGCAGTAATCCAGTCTAGAGGTGACTAAGGCATGGACCACCCCGGCCAGAGAGACCACACACACACACACACACAGACAAACAGACAGACAGGCTGGAGTTACACTTACAAAATGTACCTGTGTCTCTCTCTGTCTGTGCATATATAATATAATATAATATAATATAATATAATATAATATAATATAATATAATATACACAGAGAGAGAGACAGACAGACAGACAGACAGACAGGCTGGAGTTACACTTACAAAATGTACCTGTGCCTCTCTCTGTGTGTCTTACACACACGCACATACAAACATGCAAACATGCATACACACACAGAGAGAGAGAAATACACACACACAAACAGATAGGCTGGAGTTACATTTACAAAATTTACCTATGTCTCTCTCTGTGTGTATATATACAGAGACACAAACAGACAGACAGGCTGGAGTTACATTTACAAAATGTACCTGTGTCTCTCTCTCTCTGTGTATATACACACATGCATACATGCATGCATACACACAGAGAGAAACCTAATGCCTCTAGAACATGGCCATATAGCCCGAAAAAACCTACAACTATCTGTCTGTCTGTTTGTGAGTGTGTATAAACACACACACGTACATTTTGTAAGTGTAACTCCAGCCAATCTGCCTGACTGCCTTTCTGTCTGACGGTATATCTCTCTGTGTATACACAGGTACACTTTGTAAGTGTAACTCCAGCCAATCTGTCTGTTTGTGTGTGTGTGTATATATGTGTGTGTGTTTATATGTTGATATACACACACAGAGGTACATTTTGTAAGAAGCAGGAATATTGCATTCAAATCACCCCTGACAGATGGCCATCCAGCCTCTGTTTAAAAGCTTCCAAAGAAGGAGCCTCCACCACACTCCGGGGCAGAGAGTTCCACTGCTGAACGGCTCTCACAGTCAGGAAGTTCTTCCTCATGGAATCTCCTTTCTTGTAGTTTGAAGCCATTGTTCCGCATCCTAGTCTCCTGGGAAGCAGAAAACAAGCTTGCTCCCTCCTCCCTGTGGCTTCCTCTCACATATTTATACATGGCTATTATATCTCCTCTCAGCCTTCTCTTCTTCAGGCTAAACATGTCCAGCTCCTTAAGCCGCTCCTCATAGGGCTTGTTCTCCAGACCCTTGATCATTTTAGTCGCCCTCCTCTGGATGTCTATAATAAGTGTTAAGTTTATAACTGTGCAAGTATCTTCAAATGTATTTCAGTATATGATGTTCAATATATATATTTGCAGCGAACTTTGATGTATATAATAATTTTAGACCACCAGAGGAAGGCCGTGGTCGTGGGCGGCTGATTCATATTCAGTTCGGCATAAGAAGACACAGCGTTGATACAATTTCAGAGTGATTCAGAGTGATCACATAATGTTGTTTGTGATTACTGTGAAATTGAACAGTATAGCAAGTGTATACAATTATACGTTGAATTCTATTATTTTCTATTTTCTGTATAAGTGGGATATTTGTTGAGCTTACAGATCTTGAAGGAAACAGTGTCGGAGAAGGAGAAAAATCGATACATGGGCTGTGTGAGTTGGCTTTAAACCTGCCCACCAACCTCCACCCATTCTCAGCAGGTGCCAAGGCTCACCGACTTAGAAGCATAGTTTCCAAGTTGAGGGAAGTAATCGTTGCCCTATATTCTGCCCTAGTCAGGCCTTATCTGAAATACTGTGTTCAGTTCCTGGTGCCTCATTTGGAGAAGGATATAGATAAATTGAAGTATGTTCAGAGAAGGGCAATGTGGATGATAAGAGATAAGGAGAAGAAAACATAGGAGGAAACCATGAAAATGAACAAAATCTGACTACCAGTATTAAAAAAAAATTACAACAGCTAAACAACAGAGAGGAAACAATCAGGGACATCTAATCACCTCTCAACAAAAGATTGCCCCAGGCAGTAACAAGCCACACCAAACAACTGCCAGGCCATCAAATACTAATCAAGGTGGTCAGTTGAAACATTCGCACCTAGCTCCAACAGACAAGAGTTCTTTGTCCCACCCTGGTCATTCCACAGATATATAAACCCTTTTTCCTCATTCCAACAGACTTCACAACCTCTGAGGATGCTTGCCATAGATGCAGGCAAAACGTCAGGAGAGAATGCCTCTAGAACAGCGTTTCTCAACCTTGGGGTCGGAACCCCTGGGGGGGTTGCGAGGGGGTGTCAGAGGGGTTGCTAAAGACCATCAGAAAACACAGTATTTTCTGTTGATTGTGGTGGTTCTTTGTGGGAAGTTTGGCCCAATTCTATCATTGGGGGGATTCAGAATGCTCTTTGATTGTAGGTGAACTATAAATCCCAGCAACTACAACTCCCAAATATCAAGATCTATTTTCCTCGGATTTCACCAGTATTCAAATTTGGGCATATTGAGTATTTGTGCCAAGTTTGGTCCAGATCCATCATTGTTTGAGTCCACAGTGCTCTCTCGATGTAAGTGAACTACGACTCCCAAACTCATGGTCAATGCAAACCCTTCCAGTATTTTCTGTTGGGTCACGGGAGTTCTGTGTGCCAAGTTTGGTTCAATTCCATCGTTGGTGGAGTTCAGAATGCTCTTTGATTGTAGGTGAACTATAAATCCCAGCAACTACAAATCCCAAATTACAAAATCCCAGATGTGAACACTGGTGGAGTTTGGGGGAAATAGACCTTGATATTTGGGAGTTGTAGTTGCTGGGATTTATAGTTCGCCTACAATCAAAGAGCATTCTGAAAGAATTGGGCCAAACTTCCCACACAGAACCCCCATAACCCACAGAAAATACTGTGTTTTCTGAGGGGTTTTGGCGACCTCTTTGATGTCCCCTCTCGACCCCCCCAGGGATCTTGACTCCCAGATTTAAAAACATTGCCCTAACCCAGTGGTTCTCAGCCTTCCCAATGCTGTGACCCCTTAATACAGTTCCTCATGTTGTGACCCCCAACCATAACCTTATTTTCATTAACACTTCCTAACTGTAATTTTGCTACTGTTATCAATCGTAATGTCAATATCGGATATGCCGGATGTATTATCATTCACTGGACCACATTTGGCACAAATACCCAATATGCCCACATTTGAATGCTAGTGGGATTGGGGGGATTGATTTTGCCATTTGGGAGTTGTAGTTGCTGGGATTCATAGTTCACTAACAGTCAAAGAGCATTCTGAACTCCACCACTGATGAAATTGAACCAGACTTGGCACACAGAACTCCCATGAACAACAGAAAAGACTGGAAGGGTTTGGTGGGCATTGATCTTGAGTTTGGGAGTTGTAGTTCACCTACATCCAGAGAGCACTGTGGACTCAAACAATGATGGATCTGGACCAAACTTGGCCGGAATACTCAATATGCCCAAATGTGAACACTGGTGGAATTGGGGGCTAAGAGACTTGACATTTGGGAATTGCAGTCGTTGGGATTTACAGGCCCGTAGCCAGGATTTTGATTTGGGGGGGGGGGGGGCTGAGTTTTTTTCAGGGGGGGTTTTGGGGGGGGCTGAGTTTCGGGGGGGGGGGGGCTGAGTCTGAGTGAAAGAGGATCTACCCCAGCAAACCTTTTGTATCATTACCCCAACCCCCCATGCATATGGGATATATTGACTATGGTGATCAGATCATGATATGAATAAACATAACAGTTTAAATAATGCACCAGTAAGGCCTTCTTGCGGACCATCACAAGAATTTCGGGGGGGGGGGTGAAGCCCCCCGCTACATGCCTGGATCTGGACCACACTTGGCACGAATACTCAGTATGCCCAAACACTGGTGGAATTGGTGCCTAAGAGACTTGACATTTGGAAATTGTAGTTGAATTGAACCAAACTTGGCACACAGAACTCCCATGAACAACAGAAAATACTGGAAAGGTTTGCTGGGCATTGATTTTGAGTTTGGGAGTTGTAGTTCACCTACACCCAGAGAGCACTGTGGACTCAAACAATGATGGATCTGGACCAAACTTGGCAGGAATACTCAATATGCCCAAATGGGAACACTGGTGGAATTGGGGGCTGAGAGACTTGACATTTGGGAATTGTAGTTGTTGGGATATATAGTTCACTTACAATCAAAGAGCATTCTGAACTCCACCAGCGATGGAATTGAACCAAAGTTGGCACACAGAACTCCCATGAACAACAGAAAAGACTGGAAGGGTTTGCTGGGCATTGATCTTGAGTTTGGGAGTTGTAGTTCACCTATATCCAGAGAGCACTGTGGACTCAAACAATGATGGATCTGGACCAAACTTGGCAGGAATACTCAATATGCCCAAATGTGAACACTGGTTGAATTGAGGGCTAAGAGACTTGACATTTGGGAATTGCAGTCGTTGGGATTTACAGGCCCGTAGCCAGGATTTTGATTTGGGGGGGGGGGCTGAGTTTTTTTCAGGGGGGGTTTCGGGGGGGGCTGAGTTTCGGGGGGGGGGGCTGAGTCTGAGTGAAAGAGGATCTACCCCAGCAAACCTTTTGTATCATTACCCCAACCCCCCATGCATATGGGATATATTGACTATGGTGATCAGATCATGATATGAATAAACATAACAGTTTAAATAATGCACCAGTAAGGCCTTCTTGCGGACCATCACAAGAATTTCGGGGGGGGGGGGTGAAGCCCCCCGCTACATGCCTGGATCTGGACCACACTTGGCACGAATACTCAGTATGCCCAAACACTGGTGGAATTGGTGCCTAAGAGACTTGACATTTGGAAATTGTAGTTGAATTGAACCAAACTTGGCACACAGAACTCCCATGAACAACAGAAAATACTGGAAAGGTTTGCTGGGCATTGATTTTGAGTTTGGGAGTTGTAGTTCACCTACACCCAGAGAGCACTGTGGACTCAAACAATGATGGATCTGGACCAAACTTGGCAGGAATACTCAATATGCCCAAATGGAAACACTGGTGGAATTGGGGGCTGAGAGACTTGACATTTGGGAATTGTAGTTGTTGGGATATATAGTTCACTTACAATCAAAGAGCATTCTGAACTCCACCAGCGATGGAATTGAACCAAAGTTGGCACACAGAACTCCCATGAACAACAGAAAAGACTGGAAGGGTTTGCTGGGCATTGATCTTGAGTTTGGGAGTTGTAGTTCACCTATATCCAGAGAGCACTGTGGACTCAAACAATGATGGATCTGGACCAAACTTGGCAGGAATACTCAATATGCCCAAATGTGAACACTGGTTGAATTGAGGGCTAAGAGACTTGACATTTGGGAATTGCAGTCGTTGGGATTTACAGGCCCGTAGCCAGGATTTCGATTCGGGGGGGGGGGGGGGCTGAGTTTTTTTCAGGGGGGGTTTCGGGGGGGCTGAGTCTCAGGGGGGGGGGGCTGAGTCTGAGTGAAAGAGGATCTACCCCAGAAAACCTTTTGTATCATTACCCCAATACCCCCATGCATATGGGATATATTGAGTATGGTGATCAGATCATGATATGAATAAACATAACAGTTTAAATAATGCACCAGTAAGGCCTTTTCGCGAACCACCACAAGAATTTCGGGGGGGGGGGGTGAAGCCCCCCGCTACATGCCTGGATCTGGACCACACTTGGCACGAATACTCAGTATGCCCAAACACTGGTGGAATTGGTGCCTAAGAGACTTGACATTTGGAAATTGTAGTCGTTGGGATTTATAGTTCACCTACAATCAAAGCATTCTGACCTCCACCAGCGATTGAATTGAACCAAACTTGACACACAGAACTCCCATGAACAACAGAAAATACTGGAAAGGTTTGCTGGGCATTGATCTTGAGTTTGGGAGTTGTAGTTCACCTACACCCAGAGAGCACTGTGGACTCAAACAATGATGGATCTGGACCAAACTTGGCACGAATACTCAATATGCCCAAATGGGAACACTGGTGGAATTGGGGGCTGAGAGACTTGACATTTGGGAATTGTAGCCGTTGGGATTTATAGTTCACCTACAATCAAAGAGCATTCTGAACTCCACCAGTGATGGAATTGAACCAAACTTGGCACACAGAACTCCAATAAACAATAGAAAATACTGGAAAGGTTTGCTGGGCATTCATCGTGAGTTTGGGAGTTGTAGTTCACCTACATCCAGAGAGGACTGTGGACTCAAACAATGATGGATCTGGACCAAACTTGGCACGAATACTCAATATGCCCAAATGGGAACACTGGTGGAATTGGGGGCTGAGAGACTTGACATTTGGGAATTGTAGCCGTTGGGATTTATAGTTCACCTACAATCAAAGAGCATTCTGAACTCCACCAGTGATGGAATTGAACCAAACTTGGCACACAGAACTCCAATAAACAATAGAAAATACTGGAAAGGTTTGCTGGGCATTCATCGTGAGTTTGGGAGTTGTAGTTCACCTACATCCAGAGAGGACTGTGGACTCAAACAATGATGGATCTGGACCAAACTTGGCACGAATACTCAATTTGCCCAAATGGGAACACTGGTGGAATTGGGGGCTAAGAGACTTGACATTTGGGAATTGTAGCTGTTGGGATTTATAGTTCACTTACAATCAAAGAGCATTCTGAACTCCACCAGTGATGGAATTGAACCAAACTTGGCACACAGAACTCCCATGATGAACAGAAAATATTGGATTTTCTGATGGTCTTTGGTGACCCCTCTGACATCGCCTCGTGACCCCCAGGTTGAGAAACATTGCCCTAACCCTGAACCTTTCTCTAACCCTGGCCCTAAGCGTCCTCTCCTTTCTCTCCTTCCTTCGCTCTCTCTGCTCTCACTTTGCCATCTCTCTTCCCTTATTCACAGCCGCCTTTGCTCGGAGCTTCCAGAGACCCAGCTATCCTCCTCTCACCCTCACTTCCCTGGGAAGGAAAGGAAGGGATGTGGAGAAGTGGGCTGAGCCCCTTCCAGCCACCTGCGGGAGGAGGCGGAGGGAAGGGAGGAAGGAGGAGGAGGAGGAGGAGGAGGAGGGAAGGAGGGAAAGAGGGAAGGGCCGAGGGCGAGGTCTGTCTCCGCCAGAGGGCAGGCAGGGCAGCGGCGCCCGGATCGGGACCAGAGTCCGGGAGAGACGCCAAAGCCACCCAAGGAGGAGGGAAGGAAGGAAGGAGCTGGGCAGGCCAGAGCAGCAGGTCGGGAGGAAGGCAGGTAGGTCCCGGAGAAGGGGGCCCGGATCACCATTGGTGCCCCTCGGAAGGAGGGAAGGAAGGAAGGAAGATAGGAGCCTTAGGGAAAGGGAAGGGAAGCTAAAGGAAAGGAGAGAGGAAAAAGGAAAGGAGAAGAGAAAGGGAAGAGAAAGAGGAAAAGAAAGGAAAAAGAGGAGAGAAAGGGAGGGGAAAGAGGAAAGAAAGGAGAAGAGAAAGGGGAAAGAGGAAAGGAAAAGGAGAGGAGAAAAGAGGACAGGACAGGAAAAAGGAAATGGAAAAAAAGGAAAGGAAAGAAGAAAGGAGAAAAGAAGGGGAAGGGAAAAAGGAAAGGAGGGGAGGAAGGAATGAATGGGAAAGGAGAAGGTATATGTTGTACACCGCCGTGAGTCGCCCTAGGGCTGAGAACGGCGGTCAACAAATGCAGTAAATAAATAAAGAGGAAAGGAAAGGAAAAAAAGAGAAGAGGAAAGAAAGGAAAAGGAGAGGAGAAGAGAAAGGGAAGGGAAAGAGGAAAGGAGAAGAAAAAGGGAAGGGAAAGAGGAAAGGAAAGGAAAAGGAGAAGAGGAAAAGGACAAGACAGGAAAAAGGAAATGGAAAAAAGAAAGGAAAGGAAATGAGAAAGGAGAAAAGAAGGGAAAAGGGAAAAAGGAAAGGATGGGAGGAAGGAATGAATAGGAAAGGAGAAGGGAAAGAGGAAAGGAAAGGAGAAAAAAGGAGAAGAGGAAAGAAAGGAAAAGGAAATGAGAAGAGAAAGGGAAGGGAAAGAGGAAAGGAGAAGAAAAAGGGAAGAGAAAGGGAAGGGAAAGAGGAAAGGAAAGGAAAAGGAGAAGGAAAGGAGAAGAAAAAGGGAAGGGAAAGAGGAAAGGAAAGGAGAAGGAGAAGAGGAAAAGGACAAGACAGGAAAAAGGAAATGGAAAAAAGAAAGGAAAGGAAAGAAGAAAGGAGAAAAGAAGGGAAAAGGGAAAAAGGAAAGGACGGGAGGAAAGAATGAATGGGAAAGGAGAAGGGAAAGAGGAAAGGAAAGGAGAAAAAAGAGAAGAGGAAAGGAAAAGGAAAGGAGAAGAGAAAGGGAAGGAAAAGAGGAAAGGAGAAGGAAAGGAGAAGAAAAAGGGAAGGGAAAGAGGACAGGAAAGGAAAAGGAGAAGAGGAAAAGGACAGGACAGGGAAAAGGAAATGGGAAAAAGGAAAGGAAGAAAGGAGAAAAGAAGGAAAAAAGGAAAAAGGAAAGGACGGAAGGAAGGAATGAAAAGGAAAGGAGAAGGGAAAGAGGAAAGGAAAGGAGAAAAAAGGAGAAGAGGAAAGAAAGGAAAAGGAAAGGAGAAGAGAAAGGGGAGGGAAAGAGGAAAGGAGAAGCAAAGGAGAAGGAAAAGGGAAGGGAAAGAGGAAAGGAAAGGGAAGGAGAAGAGGAAAAGGACAAGACAGGAAAAAGGAAATGGAAAAAAGAAAGGAAAGGAAGGAAGAAAGGAGAAAAGAAGGGAAAAGGGAAAAAGGAAAGGACGGAAGGAAGGAAGGAATGAAAAGGAAAGGAGAAGGGAAAGAGGAAAGGAAAGGAGAAAAAAAGGAGGAAAGAAAGGAAAAGGAAAGGAGAAGAGAAAAGGAGAAGAGGAAAGAAAGGAGAAGAGAAAGGGAAGAGAAAGAGGATAGGAAAGGAAAAGGAGAAGAAAGGGAAAGAGGAAAGGAGAAGAAAAAGAGAAGAGGAAAGAAAGGAGAAGTGAAAGGTAAGCGAAAGAGGAAAGGAAAGAAAAGGGAGAAGAAGGAAAGGAAAGGACACGGGAAATGAAATGGAAAAAGGAAAGGAAAGAAGAAAGGAGAAAAGAAGGGGAAAGGGAAAAAGGAAAGGATGGGAGAAATGAATGAAAAGGAAAGGAGAAGGGAAAGGGGAAAGGAAAGGGGGGAATAGGAGAAGAGGAAAGAAAGGAAAAAGGAAACAGAAGGGAAAGAAGATAGGAGAAAAGAAAGGAAAGGAAAAATATAGGAAAGGACAGGAAAAAGGAATGAAAAGGGAAGGAGAAGAGGAAGGGAAAGAGGAAAGAAAGGAAAAGGAAAGGAATGGACAGGAAAAAGGAAAGGGAAGGGAAGGAAAGAAAAAAGGAGAAAAGAAAGGAAAAAGAGAAGAGAAAGGGAAGGGAAAGAGCAAAAGAAAGGGAAAGGAGAAGAGGAAAAGGAAATGGAAAAAGGAAAGGAGAAAAGAAGGGAAAAGGAAAGGACAGGAAAAATGAATGAAAAGGAAAGGAGAAGGGAAAGAGGAAAGGGAAGGGGGAAAAGGAGAAAGGAAAGAAAGGAAAAGGGGAAGGAATGGATAGGAAAAAGGAAATGGAAAGGAAAGACGATAGGAGAAAAGAGAGGAAAAAAATAGGAAAGGACATGGGCTTTCAAGGACTGTAGCCTTCTCTGACAAAAGGGGCTGGTGTCTCACCAAACTACAACTCCTCTGATTCCATAGCATTGAGCCAGGGCAGTTCACGTGGTGATGATAAACCTCATTCACTACAGTGTTTTGCATCTCATCTGGATGCAATGGAGATATTGGATTCACTGACTGGAATCAGTGGCTTTGGACTTGGGAAAGAAACATTATGTTGGATGGATGCTCTGATATTATTGTTATTGTTATTACTACATGTACATAACATCACAATACACATGCACCTTAGGTCCAAGTGTCTGGAGTTCATTTCTGAATATTGGGTTCTTCCCAAGAGCCTAGGATATTAAAGATATTATTATTATTATTATTATTATTATTATTATTATTATTAGAGATATATTGTTGTTGTTGTTGTTGTATTTTTTTCTATGTACATATCAGCACAGCACACATGCACCTTAGGTCCAAGTGTCTGGAGTTCATTTCTGAATATTGGGTTCTTCCCAAGAGCCTAGGATATTAAAGATATTATTATTATTATTATTATTATTATTATTATTATTAGAGATATATTGTTGTTGTTGTTGTTGTATTTTTTTCTATGTACATATCAGCACAGCACACATGCACCTTAGGTCCAAGTGTCTGGAGTTCATTTCTGAATATTGGGTTCTTCCCAAGGGCCTAGGATATTAAAGATATTATTATTATTATTAGAGATATATTGTTGTTGTTGGTTGTATTTTTTTCTATGTACATATCAGCACAGCACACATGCACCTTAGGTCCAAGTGTCTGGAGTTCATCTCTGAATATCAGGCTCTTCCCAAGGGCCTAGGATATTAAAGATATTATTATTATTATTATTATTATTATTATTATTAGAGATATATTGTTGTTGTTGTTTTTTTTTCTATGTACATAACATCACAATACACATGCACCTTAGGTCCAAGTGTCTGGAGTTCATTTCTGAATATTGGGTTCTTCCCAAGGGCCTAGGATATTAAAGATATTATTATTATTATTATTATTATTAGAGATATATTGTTGTTGTTGTTGTATTTTTTTCTATGTACATATCAGCACAGCACACATGCACCTTAGGTCCAAGTGTCTGGAGTTCATCTCTGAATATTGGGTTCTTCCCAAGGGCCTAGGATATTAAAGATATTATTATTATTATTATTATTATTATTATTATTATTATTATTATTAGATATATATTGTTGTTGTTGTTGTTGTATTTTTTTCTATGTACATATCAGCACAGCACACATGCACCTTAGGTCCAAGTGTCTGGAGTTCATCTCTGAATATCAGGCTCTTCCCAAGGGCCTAGGATACTACAGACACACACACACACACACACACACACACACACAGATGGAGATGGAGAGAGAGAGAGAGAGATAGAGATAGAGATAGAGATAGAGATAGAGATAGAGATAGAGATAGAGATAGAGATAGAGATAGATTGTTGTTGTTGTTGTTATTTATGTACACAACAACACAGCACCCATGCACTTTAGGTCCAAGTGCCTGGGGTTCGTCTCTGAATATCGGGCTCTTCCCAAGGCCTGGGATATTAGAGGTATGATTATCATTATTATTATTATTTACATGTACATAATAACACAGCACCCATGCACCTTAGGTACAAGTATCTGGGGTTCGTCTCTGAATATTAGGCTCTTCCCAAGGGCCTAGAATATTAGAGATATCATTATTATTGTAATTATTTACATGTACATAACAACACAGCAGACATGCACATGAGGTCCAAGTGTCTGGGGTTCACCTCTGAACATCGGGCTCTTCCCAAGGGCCTGGGATATTAGTGGTATTTTTGCAGGATGTGCACAGTTCCAAGAAGTGCTTCCTTCCTTCTGCATTGATGTTCTGTCCAAATTAAGGCTCTTCCAGTGCTTTTTGAGGTTTCTTAGAATGCCTCCAAGTGCACCAACCACTATTGGTACCACTGTTGTTTTCTTTTGCCATAGTCGCACCATTTCCATTTGTAGGTCCTTGTATTTTGTGATCTTTTCCAGCTCTTTGTCTTCTACTCTGCTGTCTCCTTGTACTTCAACATCTATAACGAAACATGTTTCTTTTCCACCACTGTTATATCTTGTGTGTTATCTGGCAGGTGTGGATCGGTTTGGAGTCTCAAATCCCAGCGTATTTTTGCTTGTTTGGTTTCGTTGTCCTTTTCCAGCTTGTGTTCAGACCAGATTTTACTGTAGGGGAGACCATACTTCTTGCAAAGGTTCCAGGGCACCATTGCTGCCAGCCTGTTGTGACTTTCCATATAGTCAGTCTGAGCTGTTTTCTTGCATTGCCAATGAGGTGCTCCACTGTCTCGCCACTCTCTTTGAATAAAACTTGGGTCATTGTAGGACTTTTCAGTTTTTTTCAGTTTTTGTTTTTATTGCATTTGTTCATAAGGCTTGTTCATATGCAGCAAAAATTAGCCCTTCTGTTTATTATTATTATTATTATTATTAGCAGCTTAGGGACCTGGCAATGCCCAGGTTATTTGAGAAAGGCATTGTTTCTTTTGTGAAGTTTGGTAATATCAGTTTGATACTGTGTAATGCTATGTATTAGAAAAAAGTCAGTCTTTCCTTTTATTTTTTTTAATGAATACTCCCATGAGAAAATGCATAAGGATGTGGTGAATTAAAATTCCCAGAATCATGGGTCATTCCTGCCCAAACCCTGCCATTATTCAAAGTTGGCCATATGGGGTCTGTATGCCAAGTTTGGTCTTGATCTGTCATTGGTGTGGGTTGGCGTGGTGTCAGGAAGTGAGTGAAAGTACTGCAAATCCCATCATCCATGGTTCATCCTCCCCCAAACCACACCAGAATGTTAAGTGGGTCATGTGGGCTCTGTGTGCCAAGTTTGATCTTGATCCATAATTGGTGTGGGTTGCAGTGGTCTCAGGAAGTGAGTGAAGGCACAGCAAGCCCCTTCATCCATTGTCCATCATCTCCCAAACTGTACCAGGACGTAAGGTGGGTCATGGGTGGTCTGTGTGTCAATTTTGGTCCAGGTCCATTGGTCTGTGGAATCCAAAGCCATGAAAAGTACTGTAAATGCTATCATCCATGGTCCGTCCTCCCCAAAACCAAACCAGGAAGTGAAGTGGGTCATGGGGGTTATGTGTGCCAAGTTTGGTCCAAGTCTGTCATTCGTGGGGGTCGCAGTGGCCTGTGGAACTGGGAGCCAAACAGAAATCTGCAACATACATACACACACTCACTCACACATATACAAACACTGACTTTTATTATATAATATATATATATGTATATAGATATATAAGATATAGAATATAATGTTATATATAGCGATTATTATTTTACTGACACAAAAACAGAGTACGTCACAGCAAATGAGATTTATATGCTGGATTTCGCAAGCGCCTAGGACTGTGTGATGTATTTTTGAACGATGCGTGCAGATCCAAGTAAGGTGGCCTTTTGCAGTTGACAGATCGTGATTTTGTCAATGTCTGTTGTTTGGAAATAC
The DNA here is from genome assembly GCF_037176765.1 of Anolis sagrei. Classification (NCBI taxonomy): domain Eukaryota; kingdom Metazoa; phylum Chordata; class Lepidosauria; order Squamata; family Anolidae; genus Anolis; species Anolis sagrei. Next base: position 76,951,618 of record NC_090034.1, on the reverse strand, counting down.
CGGCTGAGATCTTTGGGCACGGCACGCAGCGTGCCAAGGACCACCTGTAGTGGTTTATGCCAGAGCCTTTGCAGTTCGATTTTGAGGTCCTGATAACGGCTGAGTTTTTCCTGTTGTTTTTCCTCAATGCGACTGTCACCTGGTATGGCGACCTCAATAATCCAAACTTTTTTCTTTTCCACAATCATGATGTCTGGTGTATTGTGTTCCAAAACTTTGTCAGTCTGGCTCCAAAGTCCCACAGTATTTTTGAGTGTTCATTTTCCACTACCTTTGCAGATTTATTATTATTATTATGCTGTTGTTGTTGTTGTTGTGTGCCTCCAAGTCGTTCCCTAATTATGCTGACCCATTTTCATCAGCTTTACAGCTGCCTTCAAAGAGCCTTTGAATCTATGGATACTGAATCCGTGGATACAGTGGGACAACTATTTTTTTTTTGTACACAATGGTCTTTAACTTTGGTCTTTAAGCTCTTTAACTTTGATCCAAATATGGGTCTCCAGATGTTATTGAATGATGACTCATCAATAATAATCAATAATCACTTTTGATGATCCGCCATGCAGACTGGGGATAATGGGACTTGAGTCCCTGAGGCTGGAGAAAGGCTACAAGATATTTCAAAGTCGGGCATCCTATCCGCAAGCCTTGTTTCTAAATTCAAACTCCTGACTAAACTGAACAAGCTGCAGCTATCCCGACTCTCATCAGCTCTAGTCATGATGTCTTTGATCGGGAATATAGGAGTTGTAGTCCAGCACCTGGTGAGCCTTGACACATGGGTCCTTAGGCAAAACGATACAGGCTCCAACCACTACAGCAGGCTGGCTCTCTACTTCCTCCTAAACATACAGGTGAAACACCTGGCACTTGGCAGAGAGTACTGATAAGTTTATTTTTGAGCAGGCATGGGCAAACTTGGGCCCTCCAGGTGTTTTGAACTTACGCTGTTAGGAATTGTGGGAGTTGAAGTCCAAAACACCTGGAGGGCCCAAGTTTGCCCATATCTGATCTAAAAGCATTTCAATCTGGTATCTGGTCTGGCTGTGGGACCATTGATCACCTTGGGAGATGTCCAGGAGCAGTTGGTCCTCCTGGACCTCTCAGCAGCTTTCAGTACCATCAACCACGGTATCCTTCTGGGCCACCTGCCTGGACTGGAATTGGAGGCACTGTTGTACATTGATTCTGAGGGACAGTTTCAGAAGGTAGTGCTGGGGGGTTCCTGTTTGATCCCTTGCCCTGTGGAGTCCCTTAAGGCTCTGTTTTGCGCCCAGGTTATTGAACACATACATGAAACTGTTGGGAGAGGTCTGCTGGAGTTTTGGGGTGTAGTGCCATCAAGATGTTGATGACACCCAGCTCTCCTGCTCCTGCTCCTTTCCATCCCTAGCATCAGGATCAGTGCCAAATATGACGATGAAGGACTCTCTGCCCGGCATCTGAGTCTGCAGCAGAGTTGGAACAGCAACCTGATCCTTGAAATACTAGCGCTGCAAAAGTTTCTTTTTAATCGTGTTGGAAATGGCTTGAGAATATACTTGTTATAGTTCAGCCTGTGATTGTGTCTGATGTCAATGGGGATGAGGGTTCTTCTAGGCCTGTCTCTGTTGTCAATAAGGATGAGGGTTTAGCCAGGCCCGAGTTAAGCTCAAGAGAGGCACCTGAACTTTCTGATGAATGGAGTGTTTTTCCTGCAGATGCACAATGTCAAATTCCTGGGAATGGACCACAGCAGTCTTTCACTGAGGATGATTTGTCACTTGCAGAATTTATTTAGGATGAACTACCCTTTTGTAAATGAAGGCATAGTTCTCAGCTCGAAAAAGGCCAATTCATCTTCAGGAGAAAAGAGATAAGAAAGCCTTATCTGACTGCAAGGGCAATCGAAATGCTTTCCTTTCATTTCAGGGGCCAGGAAAGGCTTTGTATTGATACCAGGGAAGGTTTCACTTCAGTTTCTTCAGCGTTGATACTTCATGACTGGTGTTTCTTCAAGTGGATTTCTAGTTTCATGTTTCAAGTTTTGCCAAGTTCCTGTTCTGTTCATTGAATTTTCATGCTACTGGTTCTATAGATTCTGTGTCTTGGATCTTGTGTTTTTAGCTTGTAGCCTGGATGCTTATGGACTGACTGTTATCTTAGAACAACATTGCTTGAACTATACTGTTTTTACCAGTTTTATTGCTTTGCTTTCATATCTCCTTCAATAAACTCTTTACTGATTTTACTACATTGGTGTGGTGCTTAAAGACAGAGGTATTTGTGTTCTGGCATACAACAATACTGCAAGTTGCTTCTGGTGTGAGAGAATTGGTTGTCTACAATTCTCCATGTCCCAGGGGACACCCGGATGTGTTACCATCCTGTGGAAGGTTTCTCTCATGTCCCCGCAAGGGAAGCTGGGGCTGACAGATGGGAGCTCACCCCATCTCGCAGATTCGAACTGCCAACATTCAAGTCTTCAGGTCAGCAGTTCAGCCGGCACAAGGGTTTAGCTCATTGCGCCACTGTGGCTCCCTCTGCAGAGGTGATTCAGGTGCCTTGAGAGAATAAGGATGAGTCAGGGCACAATTAGGAACTCCAAATGGAAGAGCCGGAGTTCAGCATTCCAGCTCGGCTGCATTTGAGGACTGAGACCGAGAGCATTCAGCTGGGAAGATCTCATTGGTTGGCTCAACACAGAGCCAACAAGTGAGAGCACTTGGGAAAGTGGCATAAAGAGCTGAAGGCTGGGGTGGTTCTTTGCTGGGGGCAACATTTGTTGAATTGTGTAGCTAAAATCCCTGATGGTGAACTCTTGTCTTGAACCTTGACTCTTGCTGGATTGACTATGCTTTGGAAGATGGTTCAGATTTGTGGATAATAATAATAACAACAACAAAAATGAAAATAATACACTTTATTTGTATTCCGCTTTATCTCCCCAGAGGGACTCAGAGTTGATTACAGTTTTACATATATAAGACAAACATTCAATACCTTTTTAGATAGTAAACAATGACATACAATACACAGATGGTAAAGGCCTTCCCCTTCCATTTTTGGCATCTGGAGGCAATGCTCGACTTCAGCCACGGGGAGGTGCTCTTGTTTCATTTTTCCATCCCAAGGAGCCTGCTGTCCATAGAATTTTCTGATCACGTTGCTGGCATGTCTGCATGGGGCGCCCTTTTACCTACCTGCTGAGGTGGTACCTATTGATCTACTCACATTACATTCTTTCAAACTGATGGGTAGGCAGAAGCTAAGGCTGACAGCTGGGAGCTCATCCTGATTTATGGCTTTAAACTGCTGACCCTCCGGTCAGCAGATTTCCTGCAGCTAATGGTTTAACCCATTGCGCTACCATAGCCTGCTGCACTACTGTGGCTTGAACCTTGGACTGACTAATCCTGTGCTTTGCCTCTCCTAAACTGCTTAATGTGTATGACCCTGGACTAATTGACAGTGTGACTGGTGAATGGCAGCTTTGGCAGGGATTCCCTGTATAGGTTTGTGACACCAAGGGAATTGTCCTGGTCGTAAACCAGTGCTTCCCATTAGTGATGGACTGGATGAGGGCAAAGAAATTGTACCGTAATCCAGACAAGACAGAGGAGCTCAAAATCAGGAAATAGGTCTTAAGCCTGTGTTGCATGGGGTTGCTCTTCCCCGAAGATACAGGTTTGCAGTATGCGTCTTCTGAACTCAGCTTTGAACCCGGAAGCCCAGGTTTCTGCTGTAGCCAGAAGTACTTTGGATACATTGAAAGCTTGTGTGCCAACCGCACCCATTTCTTGGGATATCAGATCTGACGGCGCATGTCTTAATTACATCCTGCTTGGATTAAGGTAATGCACTTTTACTTTGGGATGCCATTGAAGCGTGTTCCAAAACTTCATCTGGTCCAAAAAGTTGCAGCCTGACCATAACTGGAGCAGGTTACAGAGTCCATCCCATCCCATTTTGCATTTCCTGAGTATCATATAACTTGCCAACTTTTCAACTAGCCTTCCAACTATTCCCTTTACCATAGTTTAACTGATGACAAGGGTGTCTGTATATTTGCAGAACATTGTCATGTGGAAAAATTCAACTGTTAAAACTTGTGCGTCAGCTGCGCCCGTACCTTGGGAAGTCTGACTTGGCCACGGTAGTCCACGCTCTGGTTACATCCTGTATAGACTACTGCAACGCTCTCTACGTGGGGTTGCCTTTGAAGACTGCTCGGAAGATTCAAATGGTCCAGCATTCGGCAGCCAGGTTGCTAACAGGAGCGGCACTCAGGGAGCATACAACTCCTCTGTTGCGCCAGCTCCACTGGCTGCCAGTTTGCTACCGGGCACAATTCAAAGTGCTGGCGTTAGCCTATAAAGCCCTAAACGGTCCTGGCCCTACTTACGTCTCCAAACGCATCTCCTCCTATGAACTGGCTAGGACACTAACATCATCTGGGGAGGCCCTGCTCTCTGTCCCGCCTGCATCACAGGCGCGCTTGGCGGGGACGAGAGACAGGGCCTTCTCAGTGGTGGCCCCTCGGCTGTGGAATGCCCTGCCTGCAGATATCAGATCGGCCCCCTCCCTGCTGGCGTTTTGGAGGAAAGTGAAGACCTGGCTGTTCGAACAAGCATTTGATTAAACAGTGTAATTGAACATAGGAATACGGAATAATGGATGATGAGACTGGATTCTGATTTTACTGTTGAGGTGCTAATGATTGTTATACGTATGTTTAATGATTTATGTTACAATTGTTTTTAATTGCCCTATACTTGTCTCGTGATGTTTTGTATTGATGTTGTTCACCGCTTTGAGTTGCCTGAGGGCTGAGAAAAGCGGTATATAAATAAAGTAAATAAATAAATAATAATAAATGTTGTACCTTTCCATGCATTGTAGGACAACACTTTGTCTGCTGATTTTTGATTACTTTAATTGTTGTATAGAAATTTCACACACCCACATCAACATATACCCATTTTTTTTTGCCTTGAATAGAATAGACCCCTTAATCAATGGGGTTTACCTATGTTTTGAGACATCGTTCAACAATTTATTCAATGGGTCTACAGGCCTGGTCACGGTATGGAGATGGTTTTAGTCGCCTTGGTGGATGATCTCCGCAAAGAGCTCGACGTGGGAGTGTGTCCTTGTTGGTTCTCTTAGACATCTCAGCGACTTTCAATACCATTGACCATGGTATCCTACTGGAGAAGCTCTCCAGAATGAGTCTTGGGGGCATTGCTTTGCAGTGGCTCCACTCCTTCCTGGAGGATCACGCTCAGTTGGTGAAGCTGGGGGCCACCTGCTCGGACTCCTAGTCTTTGAGCTGTGGGGTCCTGCAAAGTCCCATTCTATCTCCCATGCTTTTTAACATCTACATAAAACGCTGGGTGAGGACATCTGGAGTTTTGGAGTTGGGTGCCATCTCTATGCAGATTACACTAAACTCTACTACTCCTTTCCACAAAATTCCAAGGAAGCCCCTCGGATCCTGGACTAGTGCTTGGCCACTGCAATGGACTGGATGAGGACTAACAAGCTGAAGCTCAATCCTGACAAGGCAGAGGTCCTCCTGGTCCATTGTGCGGCTGATCGGGGTATAGGGTGGCAATCTGTGCTGGAAAGGGTTACACTGAGGACTAAGGTTCACAGTCTTGGGGGTCCTTCTGGATTCAGTGCTGATGCTTGATGCTCAGGTGTCAACGGTGGCGGGGGGGGGGGGGGGCTTCACACAGTTAAAACTGGTGCACCAGCTGCAACCGTACCTCGAAAAGCCTGACTTGTCCAGGGTGGCCCATGCCTTAGTTACCTCTAGATTGTTTTACTGTAACGTGCTCTATGTGGGGCTGCCATTGAAGATGGCCCAGAAATTGCAATTGGTACAAAGCAGGTTGCTAACTGGAGCTAATTATAGGGAGTGGACAACCTCCCTGCCAATAAGTTTCCGGTCCTAATTCAAGGTGCAGGTTATCACCTACAAAGCCCTCAACGGTTTGCGGTCCTGCCTGTTGTGGTTCAGCCTGTAATTGTTTTATTGCCTGATATTTTAAAGAACAATAAACAAGCTTTTGCAGACCCACAGGGGCCTGAGAATGGGGATTCTGGACAGGAGTCTGGTGTTGCTCATGATGGGGCTGAGGATTTAGGGATTATTAGGCCAACAGGGGATGTCCAGTTATAGACAGATTCAGAGGCTGACAGGTCTGAGCTAACTTTCCCAAGAGAATCAAGGACAGAATTTCCTCGGAATGTGTTAATTGGAGATGTAGATCCGTCTGATGACTCCCGAGTTAGAAAGAAGGAAAGAAATTTGTCAGCAGAGACAGGTGGCCGAAGGGAGGCGCTGCTCTCAGAGACTGTTCTCTAAGAGAGGCGCTCCTCAGACTTTTCAAGGAAAAAGACATAGTTCCTTAAGTATAAATGAGGGTTGATTTGGAGTAATCCTTTAGAGGAATCAACATCTAGGTAAAGGGAACAAGCCTACGTTCCTCTCTCTTGTAGTTTCAAGATTCGTGGATCCAAGCCTTGTATTTTCCTATGTGGTTTTTCATGGACTCATGTTTTAAACATCAAATGTTTGTCATGGTTTCTTATATTGCTTCTAGTACCATGTGGTTTCATGGACTCTTATAGTTTTTTGGATCTTTGCTATGTTTGTCATGTCTTCAGGATTGTTATGCTCGTGAAGGCTCCAGTTTAAAGGTTTTGCCTATACCTTGGTCTTCTGGATTATTGACTTTTGACATGGACTATATTTTGTATGATTTCTAAATACTTTAATTCTTTTTGCTGAAGCTGCATTTATCCTTTAATAAACTCCTTTGCTTATACACTGAACTCTGGAGTGTGAGTTTGGTTCAGAGCTGCCTTTCCAGCCCTGATATGCAACATTGCCTATCTTCACGATCGCATCTTTCCCTATGAACCTGTGTGGTCTTTAAAATCTGCTGGGGAGGCCCTTCTCTCACTCCCACCTTTGTCACAAACAGAATTGGTAGGGACGAGGGAGAGGACCTTCTCGATGGTGTGCCCCCCCCCCCCCCAGCACTGGAACTCTCTCCCCAGGGAGTTTAGATTAGCGCCCACCCTGTCCACCTTCCGTAAAGACCTGAAAACTTGGATGTTTCAATGTGACTTTGATTAATTGGTCCATCTATTAACTATCCCCAGCCCTAATTAATTGTCTGGCTCTGTAGCACTTTATTACCAGCCCTGCCCTTACAGTTGTATTTCACTAGCCCTTGCCCCGCTCTCCTAGATCTGAACATGCCCACTGATCTCGGCTACTGGGTGATTCTTGTTGATGTTCTAATGTTTTTATGATGTCTGTTGCTCGGTTTCATTGTTTTAATTATTTAAATGCTTTTGAGCTGTGGTGCTGGAGGAAAGTGCTGAGAGTGCCTTGGACCGCGAGAAGATCCAACCAGTCCATCCTCCAGGAAATAAAGCCCGACTGCTCACTGGAGGGAAAGATACTAGAGACAAAGTTGAAGTACTTTGGCCACATCATGAGGAGACAGGAAAGCCTAGAGAAGACAATTATGCTGGGGAAAGTGGAAGGCAAAAGGAAGAGGGGCCGACCAAGGGCAAGATGGATGAATGGCATCCTTGAAGTGACTGGACTGACTTTGAGGGAGCTGGGGGTGTTAACGGCCGACAGGGAGCTCTGGCGTGGGCTGGTCCATGAGGTCACGAAGAGTCGGAGACGACTGAACGAATGAACAACAACAACAACAACAATGTATTTTAATTGTGTTATATCTTAATTCTGTTTCTTGATGGGCTTGGTCACCATGTAAGCCGTCCTGAGTCCCTTCGGGGAGATTGTGCTGTCACGCGCTGGGCCTGTAATAATTGCCTTTTGAACAGGATGTGCACTTTGTGCCCAGTGAGAATCCAGGGTGCCTTGATAGAGAGCCTCTAAGGATTTTCCTCTGGAAGAGTCTTTAGAGGCTTGAAAGGTTTAACAAAGTCCTTTATTATGGAACAAATTAAACAAATACTTCTTCAATCTTCATACAAATGACTGGTGGCTTTCTTTATCTTGTCCACAAGGGACAGGCAACTGGCTTTGAGAACTGTTTCTTTTCTTTTGAAAGGAAACACCTTTTTTAACCTCTCCCAGGCAATCTACTATCTAAGCTTTGCTGATGTGTGTCCTACTACCGGTTCCAAACTACATCTTGGGTCCCGAGTAGACCTACCAGTCAAGGTTTTGTAAATTCTCCAGCTGGAGTTCTTTGGGTCTGTAAAACTGCTTCCCCCGAAACTTCTGTTTCCCCCAGATCTGTCTCCTCTGAATCTGTAGGAAATGAAGTTTTTCTGCAGGTGGAGCTGGTCCACGTCCTGTAGCTTAATTTCCTTCTGTAAGACTGAACTGAAAATGGCTCCCTCTCCTCCCAGGGCCCTGGGGAAAGGGGCGGAACCAAAACCTAACAATGATTGATGGGTCATTGGCCCAAAAATGCAAACCAAGGGAAGTCACCTTTGCGGAATGCCTGAGACCTTGGAATTCATGCAGACATTTAATAGAAAGAAAATGAAGTTGGAGCTCCTGGTACAGAAGTACCAGCACAGAAATGGTGGCGGGATATAAGAATGAAGTTGCTATCATTTATTTATTTATTTACTTACTGTATTTGTATACTGCCTTTCTCAGCCTTTCGGTGACTCAAGGCAGTTTACAGGCAGCAAGTCAATACATATTATTATTATTGTTATTGTTATTATTATTACTACTATTCCACTTAGGAGTAACATACGGGAAGCTTGCTATCGAGTGGTCACTACAGAAATAAGACACACAACAGCACTAAGCTTGATAGCTGTATGTAATGAAAGAAATACCCCGTATATTCATGTAAGAGTAGAACCTGCCCTCAATTTATGCACGAGGTCAACTTATGCATGAGTATATATGGCATGCTTGTGCTTGGTGGAACAATTCAGATTTAGAATATAAGGATAGAGCTCATTGTATTTACAGAACCGAAGCAATGAGTCTTGGATGTCTTGACAAGTCATTCTAATATAATGCAAAGCAGCCCTTTATTCCAGGGATGAGATTCACTATCAAGCTACTGCTTTCAAAGGCAGTGCTATGCGAGTTTGCTTCCATCTGTTTTTGGTGTCGTGGTGGTTGGGGAATTTGGGTCGTACAAAGTAACTTTTCCTGATGTCTAATAGTCTGTCTTGTTTGCTGGGTTTTCTGTTCTTAAAAATATCCTGAAGAGAAGCTGTAGGTCGGTTGTTGTTGTTGTTGTTGTTGTGTCTAGCTGGGCATCTGTTCCTTATAAACCTGCTAATTGCGAATGGCTCATGCTGTTACAACACGATAAAGTTGAATCCAGCATGAATGATGGTTCGGAACGGGGGTGGGGGTGGGGGGTGGGGGTGTCCGTTCTCAAAATGCTCACATCTCCATACAGAAAACACCCGGTTTCTAGAGCTCATCCATCCTTCCCATTTCATAGGCTGGATCTACACTGCCATATAATCCATATTATCGAATCAGATAATCCAGATTATCTGCTTTGAATTGGATCATATGAGTCTACTACACTGTCATATAATCCAGTTCAAAGCAGATAATCTGGATTTTATATGGGAGTGTAATATGGGGCCTAAGAAGAAGAGGGGATGGTTTATATTTTGTACAACACAATTGTGAGGAATGGCAATTACAGTTCAGCAGTCTAGGAATATTGACCCACCTACCCTGCCATGTATTCCAAAGGCTTGCAAATTATTTAAATGCTTGCTATCCAAAAAAGTACTGTATATACGTGGGTGTAGTCTTATACATAGGTGTCGTCTTATATGCTGGAGTAGCCTTATGCATGGGAGTTGTCTTATATGCCGGAGTAGTCTTATATGACGGGAGTCGTCTTATAGAGCGGGTGCTGAAACTTCCAATCTGGATTGGAGAATCTGTGGTTGCTGCATATTGTTGGGGGAGCTCAAAAATGGCAGTGGCCGCATTCCTGCCGTATGCAACGACTGTAAAGCATTTAGGGCGACCCTGTACAAGTATGGTAGAAGAAAATCCATTCGTCAGGATTTGTGGACTTAATGCGGTCCCAATGGTGAGGTGAAGGGGCGCCTCACCAGGAAGGTGTAAGTGCAGGGCAGAGCAAACTGCAGGCGTCCAGGGCGCCGGGGTATGGAAAAAAGAGATAGAGTGGCTCTGGGCCCAGAAAAACACACCTCTTTTACCTGTCTGGCCCGCCCTTGTATCCTATTACTGTACCTCCTCCTCTGCCTTTCAGATCTCGCTCCTGAAGACTGCAGTGGAGTGGTGCGGGTGTGCATGTGCCAGATCTGATAGGCACAGAAGGAGGTACAGTAATAGGAAAATTACCATATTGAAATCAAATCTGATGCTTTTAAATTTTTTATTTGGTGTGTGTTGGAAGTGGGGTAGTCTTATGCGGCGAGTATATCCCAAACTCTATATTTTAACTAGAAAAGTTGGGGGTCGTCTTATACACCCAGTCGTCTTATATGGCGGAATATACGGTATATGTCGAATGAAGTGTGTTCCACACCAATACTGAGAACTAGGTAAAAAAGACCCTCAAGGTGGAATGGAAATGAAGTACACCCAGATACAATAAAATGTAAAATTCTTGTTCTTCCTGACCCTAATGAATTCTAACGTCCCACCCATGAAGCCAAGCTACTGACGACTGGAGCACGTCATGCCTGTTTCTCTGCTTCACGGTATATTACAAAACAGTACAGGACCTTTTTTTTCAACCCAGTATGTTTACACTGGTGGGGATGTATCAGTGGTAAGAAACAATTTTGGGATTGTTATTGTTGTTATCTTAGCTGTTTATTGGTCTGGGGGGTGGGGGGCAATATGTGGCAAGTAGAAGAAATGTTGGAGTGTGAGTTTTCTGGGCTATTTATTTATTTATTTATTTATTGTGTCATCCGCAACCATACCATTGTATTACATTTCTAACAGAGCAAAACAAACACACAGATTTTTTAAAAAACTTGCAAACTTGGTAGTTGGTTAAATGTCCTTTGACCAGTATCTGGCCACTTGGAGTGCCTCTGGTGTTGCCGCAAGAAGGTCCTCCATTGTGCATGTGGCAGGGCTCAGGGTGCATTGCAGCAGGTGGCCAGTGGTTTGTTCTTCTCCGCACTCGCATGTTGAGGATTCCACTTTGTGGCCCCATTTCTTAAGATTGGCTCTGCATCTCGTGGTGCCAGAGCGCAGTCTGTTCAGCGCCTTCCAAGTCACCCAGTCTTCTGTGTGCCCAGGGGGGAGTCTCTCATCTGGTATACCCACGGACTGAGGTGCTGGGTTTGGGCCTGCCACTTTTGGACTCTCGCTTGCTGAGGTGTTCCAGCGAGTGTCTCTGTAGATCTAAGAAAACTATGTCTTGATTTAAGTCGTTTACATGCTGGCTGATACCCAAACAGGGGATGAGCTGGAGATGTCTCTGCCTTGGTCCTTTCACTATTGCTGCTACTTCCCGGCGGATGTCAGGTGGTGCAATACCGGCTAAGCAGTATAATTTCTCCTGTGGTGTAGGGCACAGACACCCTGTGATAATGCGGCATGTCTCATTAAGAGCCACATCTACTGTTTTAGTGTGGTGAGATGTGTTCCACACTGGGCATGCGTACTCAGCAGCAGAGTAGCATAGCGCAAGGGCAGATGTCTTCACTGTGTCTAGTTGTGATCCCCAGGTTGTGCCAGTCAGCTTTCGTATGATGTTGTTTCTAGCGCCCACTTTTTGCTTGATGTTCAGGCAGTGCTTCTTGTAGGTCAGAGCATGGTCCAGAATGACTCCCAGGTATTTGGGTGTGCTGCAATGCTCCAGTGGGATTCCTTCCCAGGTAATCCTCAGAGCTCGGGATGCTTGTCTGTTCTTAAGGTGAAAGGCACATGTCTGTGTTTTAGATGGATTAGGGATCAGTTGGTTTTCCCTGTAATAGGCAGTAAGAGCACCTAGAGCTTCGGAGAGCTTCTTTTCAACCATTTCAAAGCTCCCTGCTTGAGTGGTAATGGCACGATCATCAGCATAGATGAAACTCTCTGTCCCTTCTGGCAGTGGCTGGTCATTTGTGTAGATGTTGAACATGGATGGAGCAAGGGCTGTAGAAGATTAATAATAATAATAACACTTTATTTATATCCTGCCCTTCTCCCCATGGAGACTCAGAGCGGATTACAGTGTAAACAGGCACCAGGCAGCAACACATTCAATGCCTTGTTACAATATAATGAGACACACAAACATAAACAAAGGCAGAAGCTTCTCCTTTCAATTCTGGCTTTGGAGGCGATGCTCATCTCTGGCTTTGTCATTTCCAACCCGAGGAGCCTGCTTTGTCACCTCCTGCTTGGAGCGTCTTATGCCTTTCCTGCCGAAGCAGTACCTATTGATCGACTCACAGGTTGGCAGGAGCTGGGCTAACAATGGGAGCTCACCCCGTCCTGCAGATTCAAACGGCCAACCTTCTGGATAGCAGTTCAACAGCACAAGGGTTTAACCCATTGTGCCACCACGCCCCCCAAGCACAAGTGAAATAAGCTGCTGAAATCCTCTTTTGCACAACCATTTCAAAACTCTGCTGCTCCTGAGATTAGAATACAGACTATTGGATTCAAATTACAAGGAAGGAGATTCCTTCTAAACCTTAGGAAGAACTTTTTTAGTATAGTACTAGCTGTCCCCTGCCACACGTTGTTGTGGCCCAGTCTTGTGATCTGGAAAATAAGATAATGAGAAAGTGTTGGTTTCTGATATATGTAATTTCTTTATGCTTATGGGTAAACACTATTTCTTGCTGTTTCTTTGTCAGTGTTGATGTGGAGAATGTCTGGTTTGCCCACCCTGGGACATGCAAGATAACATTGTCCTTTAAGCGTCCCTTTCAAATCTATGAAACTATCTCTCTGTGTGTGTGAATCATATCTATCTATCTATCTATCTATCTATCTATCTATCTATGGCTGGATGGCTCTTTGTCAGGAGGACTTTGATTATGTTTTCTTGCCCTGATGAAGGGAGTTGGACTGGATGGCCTTAAGTATTTTCTGTTGGTCATGGGGGTTCTGTGTGGGAAGTTTGCCCCAATTCTGTCGTTCGTGGGGTTCAGAATTATTTATTTATTTATTTATTTGCTTTACTTCTATACCGCCTTTCTCAGCCGAAATGGCGACTCAAGGCGGTTTACATAGTAAAGATTAACACAACAACATCAAAAAGGCAATTAAAAGCACATTATACAAAACATATCAAGTCAAAAACAATCATTATCATAAACGTGCGTCTCAGCAAACAAATCAGAATCCGTAATCATAATCCTTATACCAATTCCTATGTTCAGTTGTACCATCTTACTGTATTTCATTGCACTATTTAGCCAAACGCTTGTTCGTAAAGCCAAGTCTTGACCTTCCTCCGGAATGCCAGCAGTGAAGGGGCCTGTCTGATGTCCACAGGTAGGGCATTCCACAGCCAGGGGCCACTACCGAGAAGGTCCTGTCTCTCGTCCCCGCCAACCGCGTCTCCCCAGACGATCTTAATGTCCTAGTCGGTTCATAGGAGGAGATGCGTTCGGAGAGGTAAGTAGGGCCAGAACCGTTTAGGGCTTTATAGGCTAAAGCCCGCACCTTGAATTGTGCCCGGTAGCAGATTGGCAGCCAGTGGAGCTGGCGCAGCAGAGGAGTGGTGTGCTCCCTGAGTGCCGCTCCTGTTAGCAATCTGGCTGCCGAACGTTGGACTGCTCTTTGATTGTAGGTGAACTGTGAATCCCAGTGACTACAACTCCCAAATCACAAGATCTATTTCCCTCAAACTCCATCTGTGTTCATATTTGGGCGTATTGAGTGCTTGTGCCAAGTTTGGTCCAGATCCATCATTGTTTGAGTCCACAGTGTTCTCTGGATGTAGGTGAACTAGAACTCCCAAACTCAAGGTCAATTCCCATCAAACCCTTCCAGTATTTTCTGTTGGTCATAGGAGTTCTGTGTTCCAAGTTTGGTTCAATTCCATTGTTGATGGAGTTCAGAATGCTCTTTGATTGTAGGTGAACTATAAATCCCAGCAACTACAACTGGGATGGAATCGTTCCAGTGCTTGAGTGTGACATCCGTAGACAGTCCACATTTTGCAGGCATATAACAGGGTTGGGAAGACAATGGCTTTATAAACAAGCCCCTTGGTCTCCCTACGGATGTCCTAGTCCTCAAACACACTCTGCTTCATTCGGGAAAATGCTGCATTTGCAGAGCTCAGGCGGTGTTGTATTTCAGTGTCAGTGTTGACTTTTGTGGAAAGGTGGCTGCTAAGGGAGCAGAAATGGTCAACATTTTCTAATGTTACTGCTAAGCTTGTTGACCGAAAGGTTGCAGGTTCGAATCCGGAGAACGGCGTGAGCTTTCACTGTCAGCCCCAGCTTCTGCCAACCTAGCAGTGAGTAGATCAACAGGCACTGCTCTGGTGGGAAGGTAAAAGCGCTCCATGCAGTCATGCTGGCCACATGACCTTGGAGGTGTCTATGGACAACGCCAGCTCTTTGGTTTGGAAATAGAGATGAGCACCACACCTCAGAGTCGGACACGATTGGACTTAATGTCAGGGTAAAACTGTTACCTTTACCTTATGGCAGTGTGGAAGGGTCCAAAGATGCCTTTTAAGATCTGCCATCTATAATATAATCCAGTTCCTGCATCCAGATTATCTCCTTTGAACTGGATTATATGGCAGTGTAGACTCATGCAACCCAGTTCAAAGCATATAATCTGGGATCAGATACTAGATTATGGCCCCTTCTACACTCCCAAATGAAATCCAAATTATCTGCTTTGAACTGGATAATATGACAGTGTAGACTCATATGATCCAGTTCAAAGCTGATAATGTGGATTCTCTGCTTTGATAATCGGGGTTATATATCAGTGTAGAAGGGCTCTATATGGAAATGCGGATCTAGCCTCTGATGTCTGTTGCAGAGGAGCAGGAAACACATTTTTCATTGTCATGAACACAATCGACCACAGTCTAGTTCTTCAGGCAGTAAAGAAATGAGATACTGATGTGAAAGTTTCGGCTACCTGCTTTTCTGGCCCTCAAACCAGTCACCCATTGTATTTGCTGCTGTTTGTTTAGTTGAATTGAGGAAGCGGTATTGAACTTGACAGCAAAAGTTAGCTTAACATTGGAAGGAATGCTAACTGATTTTTTTTTAAAGATATGGTTGCTAGCAACTTCCCTCTTTCCATATCTAAAGCTGGCAGGGAGTCCATTGTTTGGATTTCCGTGGTTTCCAGGTGGTGGCAAGCACTTAATGGTCTGTAGATGAAATAATATCCTAGGTTTCTTTGGAAGGGGATATTTGAAGGAGGAACCTCCTCGCACAGAGCCAATGTGACATAGTGGTTTGAGCATTGGAGTTCCCCTGAACAGGCTTCAAACCCCACTCAGCAGTAAAAATCCACTTAGCAATCTTGAGCAAGTCATACACCTTTAGCCCCAGAAAACTATGTGATTGGCACACCTTACGCTTGTCTTCAGTTGGAAATGACTCAAAAGCATGGAGAACAACAACAACAATAGCAACACAACTGCCTCCTGTATAGGCTGCCTAGCTAAGAATCTGAGACCTTGTAATGCTCTCTACGTGGGGATACCCTTGAAGAAGGCACGGAAACTACAACTTGACCAACGTTCGGCAGCCAGATTAATAATTGGGACAACTTACAGGGAGCAGTCAACCAATCTGTTTAAGGAGCTCCACTGGCTGCCATTTATTTTCCGGTCCCAATTCAAGGTGCAGGTTATCACCTACAAAGCCCTAAACGGTTTGGGACCAGCCTATCTTCGTGACCGTATCTCCCTCCATGTACCATCTCGGGCCCTCCGTTCATCTGGGGAGGCCCTTCTTTCACCCCTGCCAGTTTCACAAGCTCGTCTGGCAAGCACAAGCGAGAGAGCTTTCTCCTCTGTGGCCCTCCGACTTTGGAACTCACTACCTGGAGAAATTAGGAAAGCCCTTACCCTAGAAACCTTTAAAAAGGACCTTAAAACCTGGCTCTTCCATTGCGCCTTTGGAGACTAGGTATACAACCCCACACTACTGCTTAGCCTCAATGTTCTGTCATTGGAGTATATGTTGTCCCCCCCTCTGTGGGAAAGCTTGATTCCTCAACCCCTGCTATAATGAGCTCTCCTCTGCAAATAATCTGTCTCTTTTTATCTCGCCCGAGTTTTAAATTAGTTTTAATTAGTCTCTCTTTTAATCATTACATGCAGCCCGCCCATTGTCGTTGTGATTGCGTCTATTGTAACTTTATATTGTTATGTATTTACATGTTTTATTTTATTATGATGTTGCTGTTTACTGTTTGCGTTTTCAGTTGTGTTTTGGTTTTATTTTTATTGTAATTTGTTGTTTGGGCTTGGCCTCATGTAAGCTGCTCCGAGTCCCCACTGGGGAGATGGTGGCGGGGTATAAATAAAGATTATTATTATTATTATTATTATTATTATTATTATTATTATTGTATTGTAGAAGGCTTTCATGGCCAGAATCACTAAGTTGTTATAAGTTTTTTGGGCTGTATGGCCATGTTCCAGGAGCATTCTCTCCTGACGTTTCGCCTGCACCATGAAAATGTACAAAATCTGGCTACTTGTATTTAAAAAATCTCTAAAATTATTATAGTAAATAAAGAAGAACACTCAAAAACAAGGGAACTCCAGACAAGAAACAATCAGGGACAGCTAATCACCTTTCAACAAAGGATTTCCCCAGGCAGTAAGAAGCCACACCTTGAAATTGCTAGGCCATTAAATGCTAATCAAGGTGGCCAATTGATACATTCACACCTACCTCCAACAGACAAGAGTCATCCATCTCCAATAGATTTTTAATGTCCCCAAGGAACCATTAAACTCATGTGGTGACCTTGCACCAATCACTCTCTTACAAAGTAGGTCAGACTATGAGAGAGTGATTGGTGCAAGGTCACCCCATGAGTTTAATGCTTCATTTGGGACTTAAAACAGTCTGTCTTGGGTCCTACTCCGAATCCACTTGGTCCTTCGTATCCACAGGTTCTGCATGCATGGATTCAATTCCCGTCCCACAAATTCCCAAAAGTAAAGCCTTACTTTTCTGCATGCTGATGTATTTGAGTCCTCTTGGGGATACAAATAACTTATTTTAATGACACAAAAACACAGTATGACACAGTAAACGAGAGATATATTCTGGATTTCGTATCACAAAATCACAAGTCAAACACTTCCCAAAAGTTTAGGACTGTGTGATCTATTTTCGAATGATGCGCACAGATTCAAGTAAGGTGGTCTTTTGCAGTTGATTTTGTCAATGTTTATTGTTTTCAAATGCCGGCTGAGATCTTTTGGCACGGCACTCAGTGTGCCGATTACCAATGGGACCACCTGTATGGGTTTATGCCAGAGCCTAATAATAATAATAATAATAATAATAATAATAATAATAATAATTTGCATGCTTTGGTTTCATCTTGTGGCATTTCACAGGATCTTCGGGCTATTTCCAGCACTCGTTTTTGAGTTGTTTGCCATGTTATAAGGGATACTGTGTATAATAATATATTTATATTTTGCCCTCTTTCTCCAAGGGGACTCAGGGCGGATTCCAACAAAAGATAGCAAACATTCATTGCCAGACCCAATTCATAAATCAGAAACATAAAACAATCACTTAATCTACCGCATATACTCAAAGATTAGCTGAGATTTTCAGACCTTTTTATGGGCTAAAAAAGCCTCCCTCGGCTTATAATGGGGTCAAGGCTGGGCAGCGAGCCTGAAGGCCATTACTTGTATTATATGATATATTTCTCTCTCATCCTCCCTCCTTAAACAGTGTGTTTTCTTTTCTGCTTCTACTCTGCTTCTCCTCCCAGGATGGAATGTTTTGAAAAGAGAAGGAGAGGGAGAGAAGCCCTTGCAAGTCAGGAATACCCATTAATCTTCTAAAAGCATTTTCCTCTGAAATATTTGTTAATCTTTCCAACAAATATGTAGGCATTTCCCCCTGCAAGTTTTTGCAATCCTGATCTATATAAATAAAAATGTAATGTTAGTTCATGTTACCATCAGAACTCAAAAACCACTGGGGGAATTGACACCAAATTTGGACACAAGACACCTAACAGTCCAATTTATGTCCTCCACTCAAAAAAAAAAAAGATTTTGTAATTTGGGAGTTGTAGTTGCTGGGATTTATAGTTCACCTACAATCAAAGAGCATTCTGAACTCCACCAATGATGGAATTCAACCAAACATGACATACAGGACTTCCATGATGAACAGAACACACTGGAAGGGCATTGACCTTGAGTTTGGGAGTTGTAGTTCACCTACATCCAGAGAGCACTGTGGACTCAAACAATAATGGATCTGGACCAAATTTGACACAAATATTCCATATGCCCAAATATGAACACAGATGGAGTTTGGAGGAAATAGACCTTGACATTTGGGATTTGTAGTTACTGGAATTTATAGTTCACCTACAACCAAAGAGCATTCTGAACTCCACCAATGATGGAATTGAACCAAACATGGCATACAGGACTTCCATGACCAACAGAACACACTGGAAGGGTTTGGGAGTTTGGGAGTTGTAGTTCACCTACATCCAGAGAGCACTGTGGACTCAAACAATGATGGATCTGGACCAAACTTGGCACAAATATTCCATATGCCCAAATATGAACACAGATTGAGTTTGGGGGAAATAGACCTTGACATTTGGGAGTTGTAGTTACTGGGATTTATAGTTCACCTACAAGCCCCCCATGACCAACAGAAAATACTTAAGGTCATCCAGTCCAACTCCCTTCACCAGGGTAAGAAAACATAATCAAAGCCCTCCTGATAAAGAGCCATTCAGCCATAGATATAGATAGATATATATGATTCACACACACACAGATATAATATCCTAGATTTGAAAGGGACCCCTAAAGAAGGACAATTATATGTTGCATGTTTCCGAGTAGGCAAACCAAACAATCTCCACATCAACACTGACAAAGAAACAGCAAGAAATACTGCTTTACCTACAAGCATAAAGTAATTACATGTATTAAAAACCAGCACTTTCTCATTACTTTATTTTCCAGATCACCAGACTCGACCACAGCAATGCGTGGCAGGGGACAGCTAGTTATCTATATATAGAGATCTGTCTAGAAAGATATATATGAATATAGGTATATAGGACTGGCACTTATTACAGGGGAAATGCACACACACACACATAAATATGAATATAGATATACAGTGGGGGAAGAAAGTATTTACTCAGATACCAATTGTACAAGTTCTTCCACTTAAAAAGATGAGAGAGGCCTGTAACATGAGAAAACACATCCAGATAATCATATTGTCTGATTTTTCGCAAAATTATTTGCAAATTATGGTGGAAAATAAGTATTTGGTCAACATGGGAGTGATTCTCTCCCTGTGCTCCTCTTAGTAACTTGGCCACCATTCTCTGACTTACTGAAGCTTCTGAACTGTCTTCAGAGGCAGCCCCACGTAGAGAGTGTTGCAGTAGTCCAGACAGGATGTATCTAAGGCGTGGACTACTATGGCCAAGTCTGGCATCTCACTATGTCATTGTATATCATGGGACTTGAGCACTACAGATTCCAGAAGCTACAGTACATCTATATAAATAAAAATGTAATGTTAGTTCATGCTACCATCAGAACTCAAAAACCACTGGGGGAATTGACACCAAATTTGGACACAAGACACCTAACAGTCCAATTTATGTCCTCCACTCAAAAAAAAATTGATTTTGTCATTTGGGAATTGTCGTTGCTGGGATTTATAGTTTACCTACAGTCAAAGAGCATTCTGAACTCCAACAATGATGGAATTGGGCCAAACTTAGCACACAGGGCTCCCATGACCAACAGAAAAAACTGGAAAGGTTTGGTGGACGTTGACCTTGAGTTTGGGAATTATAGTTCACCCACATCCAGAGAGCACTATGGACTCAAACAATGATGGATCTGGACCAAACTTGGCACAAATATTCCATATGCCCCAATATGAACACAGATGGAGTTTAAGGGAAATAGACCTTGACATTTGGGATTTGTAGTTACTGGGATTTATAGTTCACCGACAATCAAAGAGCATTCTGAAACCCACAAATGACAGAAATGGGGCAAACTTCCCACACTGAACCCCCACGACCAACAGAAAATACTTCAGACCATCCAGTCCAACTCTCTTCACCAGGGCAAGAAAATGTAATCAGAGCCCTCCTGACAAAGAGCCATCCACTCATAAATATAGATAAATCGATATGATTCTCTCTCACACACATAGATTTGAAAGAGACCCTTAAAGAAGGACTATGATATGTTGCATATTCCAGAGTAGGCAAACCAGACACTGTCCACATCAACACTGACAAAGAAACAACAAGAAATACTGTTTACTCACAAGCACAAAGAAATTACATATATTAGAAACCAACACTTTCTCATTACTTTATTTTCCAGATCACCAGACTGGGCCACAGCAACGCCTGGCAGGGGACAGCTAGTATCTTAATATATGTACTGTAGCTTCCGGAGTTGCTATCTCACAGGCAAACTGCTCTCCATACATGGTCTCTGTATATCCTTAAAACACAAGGTGTGTGCCTGTGCCAGGGTCTCCCTGGTGATTTAGCCGTGACATTATGCCAGAACACACATTTGCGACACAAGGACACAGCATGCATGCTATGTCATGGGGAATTCCCATTCCAGTAATCATTAACAACAAAATAAACATTTCCTTATTGCAAGAAAAGCATAGCTTCTAAAATATAGAAGTCTGTGTTGAATAGCAAGCATAAACAGCAGGAGAAAGACACTCAGAGGCCCCTTCTATACCGTCGTATAAAATCCAGATGTGCTTTGAACTGGATTATATGGCAGCGTAGACTCATATAATCCAGTTCAAAGCAGATAATGTGGATTATCTGCTTTGAAAATCTGGATTGTATGGCAGTGTAGAAGGGGCCAGAGTGACCGTGAAAGGGGCAATCTGAAGTAGATGGATCACAAATGTCACATCTGTATATCCTCCAAGAGTTTGGAAGAACTACAGTAATTATAAATGTAAAGTTATTTCTATATTTTTTATTAATTATTATTATTAAACTTTATTTGTACCCCGCTAGCATCGCCCGAAGGACTCGATGCGGCTTACAAAGGCCAAGGCCTCAACACAACAACAACAACAGACAATAACAATACAATGCAAAGCAAATTAAAAACATAAGCAATAACAAAACAAAACATTACACTATTATGCAATAAAACCAGGGCCAGGCCAATGAAGGGTACAGGTTAAAAAAGTGCTGGGTGTGAGAGGTGATATCTTGGGATTCTGGGCAAGTGCAATGTGCAGAGAGTCTTAAACTCTAATAAAGTGCTTCTGGGACGTAGTGCTGGGGTTATCCTATTCTGGAAAGGTACATCGGAATAGCCAGGTCTTCAAGTTCTTCCTAAAGACTGCCAACGTGGGTGCTAGTCTAATGTCTTTGGGGAGGGTGTTCCAAAGTCGGGGGGCAACCACAGAGAAGGCCCTGTCCCTCGTCCCCACCAAACGAGCCTGCGACGCAGGTGGAATCGTCAGCAGGGCCTCTCCAGATGAACAGAGGGAGTGCATGGGTTAATATACGGAGATGCGGTCACGCAGGTAGGCAGGTCCCAAACCGTTTAGGGCTTTGTAGGTAAGCACCTGCACCTTGAATTGGGCTTGGTAGGTAAACGGCAGCCAATGGAGCTCCTTAAACAGGAGGGTTTTTTTTAAAAAAAATAATTTTTATTGTTTTATAGTGTATGCAGAAAACAAAACAAACCAACAAAAGGAAAAAAGTAAACAAAGAAAACATATGCAAAAAAAATTACAAAAGAGTCAACATTCAGCGCTCATCAAACATATGTACAATCAGATTTGGTTGTACAATTATTTATACCTTAACCTTACCTAACCCTCTATCCCCCACCCGTGAACCCCACCCCCTGACCTCCGACACCCCTCAAAACAGGATTGCATTCCAAAACAACAACTACCCAAATATCTTCTTTCACTGAATCCCCTTTATGGCAATCTTCAAGTTTACCTTTGTCTTCTTTTCCAAATACCCAAGTGCCAGCCTCCATTTATTTGCAAATTCTTCATTATTTCCTCCTCTGCTGCTATTTGTCAGCTTGGCCATTTGGATATAGTCTGCTAACTTATCTCTCCAATCATTAATAGATAACTCTTTTTCCCCTTTCCAAGTTTTGGCTATTATGAGTCTTGCCGCAACAAAGCAATATTGACAAATTTCTTCGTCTCCTGCACTGATACATGTTCTAAATAATCCTAAAAGGCACATTTCTGGGTTTTTCTTAACTTTTTTGTTAATCATATTGTTTGTTTCCTTCACCACTTTTTCCCAAAATTCTTTAACTATATTACACTTCCACCATACATGGAAAAATGAGCCCTTCGCCTTCTTACATCTCCAGCAGGTTCCTTGTCCTGTTTTCTCTATTTTAGCCAATAATTCTGGAGTTATGTAGGTTCTATAAAACATTTTAAACATATTTTCTCTAATTGAGCTGGCCACTGAAAATTTAAACCCCTTTTTCCACAAATGTTCCCATTCTTCCAAATCGATATTTCTGCCTAAATCTTTGGACCACGTAATCATAATAGGTTTTATCTGATTATCTATTAAGTTGTAAAGATAAATTTATAGAGCCTGCTGAAGTGTTTTAAGAGTGTTGTCCCTCATCGGTTTATGTCAAACTTTGGACAAATTTTACTGCAGGTCATGGCCAGAATTGTAACATATAGTGGCTGGGTTGCCAGGTCTCAGGACTTGGTTCTGACTCTCCAGTTTGAATGAATCATCTCCAGACAAGAGAAGGCTGTGCACATTTCCATTTAGGAGGGCTCAGTTCCAAGGGAAACGAAAAGCTTGTGTGCAAATCTCTATCTCACCTGGAAGTGTGCTACACTTTGCAAGGTTCAATTGTCTAGTAAGGGTCTATATATGCAATCAGCCCTACATATTTTGTGGATTTGGTTATTTCTGGATGTGATTACCTGTAATATGTTCTCCCCAGGAATCTTTTTAGGCCCTCTGGGGCAATTCTAGGATCAACTTCCACCAGAATTGTCAGAGGGGTCGACAAAGCCCACAAGAAAACTTCTGTGTGGAAGGTTTGGCCCAGTTCTATTGTTGGTGAGGCTCAGAATGCTCTTTGATTGTAGGTGAATTATAAATCCCAGCAACTATAACTCCCAAATGTCAAGATCTATTTTCCCCAAACTCCACATTTGGGCATATGTATGTATTTTATCTTTTACAATTTAGCTGTAAATCGCCTAGAGCATTCTCGGATGGAGGGCGATTAATAAGTAATTAAATGATGATGATGATGATGATGATGATATTAAGTATTTGTGCCAAGTTTGGTCTGGATCCATCTTTGTTTGAGTCCACAGTGCTCTCTGGAAGTAGGTGAACTACAACTCCAAAACACAAGGTCAATGCCCACCAAACTTTTCCAGTATTTTCTGTTGGTCATGGGAGTTCTGTGTGCCAAATTTGGTTCAATTCCATCGTTAGTGGAGTTCAGAATGCTCTTTGATTGTAGGTGAACTATAAATCCCAGCAACTACAAGTCCCAAATGACAAAATCAATCCACAACCCCACTAGTATTCAAATTCGGGCGTATTGGGTATTTGTGCCCAATTTGGTCCAGTGAATGAAAGCACATCATGTGTATCAGATATTTACATTTCGATTCATATCAGTAGCAAAATTACAGTTATGAAGTAGTAACAAAAGTAATGTTATGGTTGGGGGTCACCACAATATGAAGAATTGTATTATTATTATTAATAATAATAATAATAACAACAACACTTTATTTGTACCCTGCTACCATCTCCCCAAGGCACTCGGAGCGGCTTACATGAGGCCGAGCCCAAACACAACAATACAAGCAATAATAACAATACAAGCAATTTAAAAACATAGACAGTAAAATACACAACATTATCAATAATACAACACACACTTAAAAACAGTGGGAAGGCCAAATGTAGAGTTAAAATTGGAAATAATAAAGGAGCCACGGCATTAGGAAGGTTGAGAAACACTGGTCCACAATAATCTCTGGATGTAGGTGGATTACAACTCCAAAACTCAAGGTCAATGGCCACCAAATCCTTCCAGTATTTTCTGTTGGTCATGGGAGTTCTGTGTGCCAAGTTTGGTTCAATTCCATCGTTGGTGCAGAATTCTCTTTGATAGTAGGTGAACTATAAATCCCAGCAACTAAAACTCCCAAATGACAAAATCACCCCCCCCCCCCCCCAATGTAAAGGTATTCCCCTGACATTAAGTCCTGTCGTGTCCAACTCTGGGGATTGGTGCTCATCTCCATTTTTAAGCTGAAGAGCCAGCTCTGTCCATAGACACCTCCAAGGTTATGTGGCCAATATGACTTCATGGAGTGCTGTTACCTTCCCTATCGGTACCTATTGATCTACTCACATTTGCATGTTTTCGAAGTGCTAGGTTGGCAGAAGCTGGGGCTAACAGCGGGAGCTCACGCCACTCCCCGGATTCAAACCTGCAACCTTTTGGTCAGCAAATTCAGCAGCTCAGCACTTTAACCCACTGCACCATTGGGGGCTCCCACCAGTATTCAAATTGGGGTGTATCGGGTATTTGTGCCCAATTTGGTCCAGTGAATGAAAATACATCCTGCATAATCAATATTTACATTACGATTCATAGCAGTAGTAAAATTAGAGTTGTGAAGTAGCAATGAAAATAATGTTATGGTTGGGGGTCACAACATGAGGAACTGTATTAAGGGGTCGCGGCATTAGGAAGGCTGAGAAACACTGCATCCAAAGCGGATCCTGCTGAACAGCTCATATTGAACTGGATTATATGGCAGTGCGGACTCAGATATTCCAGTTCAAAGCAGATATTGTGTATGATCTGCCTTGATATTCTGGGTGACAGCTGTGTGGAAGGGCTCTTAGTAGGTCCCCTGGTTATTGGGGTTTGGTGGTTATTGGGGTTTGGTTCAGGGTATGTAACTGTCTGATTCGATTGATTCCTCTTCAGCAGCTACAGGAGGCAACTGCTTGCACTACCCTGACCAAAGAATTCATGTCAGGCTGGAAAACGTTTATATAAGGAAGCTAGACTGGGCTTTCAATACAACAAGTAACACCTTGCCCTCGAGGAAGCATGTGTAGAACTGGAAGAGCAAATGAGGTGTGTTTGCATGCCTGCAAGTATGTGTGCCTCTGCAAATGCATGCCACTGAGGCCAACATACCAGAGCTTAGGGGAAGAATTCCTCCTCACATCGGCATTTTCAAATTGCTCTCACACAAGAAGTTCTAACTAGCCTTCAGGGTCAATGACAGTCAGTATTGCCAAACACCTAGTTGCATCAGGACCTAGCATCCTCAGCACCTGCAAGGCTTTACTTTTCCTCTTCAGACTCATTTACACCTGAGAGCTTTGGTTATTTATTTATTTATCACGTCAGGAGCGAACTAAAACATTAAAAACAAACAAACCACAAAGTTTGCAGACTTGGTATTCTATTAGATGTCCTTTGACCAGTATCTGGCCACTTGGAGTGCCTCTGGTGTTGCCGCAAGAAGGTCCTCCATTGTGCATGTGGCAGGGCTCAGGTTGCATTGCAGCAGGTGGTCTGTGGTTTGCTCTTCTCCACACTCACATGTCATGGATTCCACTTTGTGGCCCCATTTCTTAAGGTTGGCTCTGCATCTCGTGGTGCCAGAGCGCAGTCTATTCAGTGCTATCCAAGTCGCCCAGTTTTCTGTGTGCCCAGGGGGGAGTCTCTCATTTGGTATCAGCCACAGGTTGAGGTTCTGGGTTTGAGCCTGCCACTTTTGGACTCTCGCTTGCTGAGGTGTTCCAGCAAGTGTCTCTGTAGATCTTAGAAAACTATTTCTTGATTAAGTCGTTGGAGTGTTGACTGATACCCAAACAGGGGGAAGGCCGGAGATGTCACTGCCTTGGTCCTTTGGTGGCTACTTCCTGGCGGATTTCAAGTGGTGCAATACCGGCTAAACAGTGTAATTTCTCCAGTGGTGTAGGGCGCAGACACCCTGTGATAATGCGTAGGCTTGGGCGGTTTTGTTCGTTAATTTCGTAATTCGTTATTAATTCGTATTTAAATTAGCTTACGATCCAATATTGAGCCATGCAGGACTACTGTGAGGAGTAATTAAAAATCGAAACAATTTTTCCAATTTATTTCGTATTGTTTCGTAATTGGTTCAAAATTGTTTCGAAATTGTTTCGTAATTATTTCCGTATGTCTGGTGCAAGTTTTATAGTTGTTGTTTGTTTTATCAGTGATAAAAAATAAATTATCACACCAACAGTCAACAACAGAGGGAGAGGGAAGCTTCAGAAGTTCCCCCTGTCCCATTTGGAGAGTTTTTTAGCATATTGCGCAATCGCATCCGCCATTAACGAATCGATTCATAATTTTACGAAATTTCGTATATTTCGAACTTTTTTAAAGGAAAATTTCGGAATTCCTTTAAAAAAACGAAACGCAAGGGCCCCCTAAAAACAAAACGAGTTTAGAACCAAATTTTTCCGTGGTTACCCAAGCCTAATAATGCGGCATGTCTCATTAAGAGCCACATCCACTGTTTTAGCGTGGTGAGATGTGTTCCACACTGGGCATGCATACTCAGCAGCAGAGTAGCAAAGCGCAAAGGCAGATGTCTTCACTGTATCTGGTTGTGATCCCCAGGTTGTGCCAGTCAGGTTTCGTATGATATTGTTTCTAGCACCCACTTTTTCCTTGCTATTCAACTAGTGCTTCTTACAGGTCAGAGCATGGTTCAGGGTAACTCCCAGGTATTTTGGTGTGCTGCAATTCTCCAGTGGGATTCCTTCCCAGATAATCCTCAGAGCTTGAGATGCTAGTCTGTTCTTAAGATGAAAAGCACATGTCTGTGTTCAGATGGATGACGAATCAGGTGGTTTTCTCTGTAATAGGCAGTAAGAGCACCTAAAGCTTTGGAGAGCTTCTGTTCAACCATCTCAAAGCTCTTGTTGCAATCCAGAGCAGGGAACAAGGCCCTCAGATAACTATCCACCACACTTGGCTGTGAAAAACAATCCTTTTTTATTGAAGAGAAATGGTTACAAAATAAAGGAAAAATGCAAGTCAAAAGCCACAGCAAAATCATCAAACATGAATTTAAATGGACAAAGCAAACCCAAAAGCCTCACTGGGAAAATACTGGAATCTGTTAGCAATCCACTAACCGTACTTGATATCCTAGAAATCTTTCCAAACTATGGCCAGGGAACCGGGAGAACTGCCAAGGTCTTCATCAATTCTGAAACGATGCCTGAACTGAGGCAATCAGCCTGGCGTATTGCAATTAAAACTCAAGAATCGGTTCCGTGAACCGCCCTTCTGTTTTGAAGCCAATGTTTTTAATTCTTGAATTCGGGAGGATCGACACAAACTGAGTGTTTTACTTCTGTCTTCCCAAATTTGGCCCCTTCTGTTGTCATTACAGTTAACAGGTGCAGAAGGGAGGGAAAGTTCAAGGTCTCCCTCTGAAACATTCTCAGGAACACTGGTACTTTCATTTTCCAAATCTACAGAAGTCCCTTCCTCACTAATTTCAGGAACATTGGCATTTTCCAAATCTACAGCAGTTTCTTCCTCACTAATTTCAGGAGCATTGGCATCAAAAGGTACATTTCCACTAGCATCAGTAAATATACTTTCATTAGCATCAGGAGGAACAAACAGAGAATCCGGTTCAAGTTCAAACTCAGGCTGAACCCCAACAGCTCTCTGCTTAAGCGGTGATGGCATGATCATCAGCATAGCTGAAACTCTCTGTCCCTTCTGGCAGAGGCTGATCATTTGCATAAATGTTAAACATCGATGGAGCAAGCATGCTCCCCTGACGCAAGACGTTCTTCTGTTTTTACAATCTTCTCTGAACTTCATGAACTTCAAGTGAGCTGTTGCAAACAGTGAGTTTATAAGCTGTGATGCGGTAGCATGTGTGACAAAGAGATGGACATGCCCATGGACCAATTCAGATCTGTGTAATCCTAGTAAGAAAGTTGATTGGCACAGCTGGCTGAACTCAGTGCCCTTTATGAGAGCTACCGATTGTGCGCTTTTTGTGGATATGGACGCAGCCAACAACAGTGACAACCATCCTTCACAACCCCTGCCCACACCCCAGGTCCTGGCTGGTCTCCATGCGTTCTGGTGTTTCTTTTGGCAAAGAGGTGCGGTGCTTGGATTAATAATCATAATAATCATTAAAAATCCTGGCCTTCCTCTCTCTCGCCATGCTGGAAATTCTGCCCAAGCGGACAAACTGGATGGAAGGGTGAGTCAAGTCAGCACCCAGCGAAAAGAAATGGCCCCTTCATCCTTCTTGAGAACATCTGGAAGACCCAAAGAGAGGGAGGGCTGCTTGCCATTTCCCCATCCACTCCCTTCCAGAAAATACAAGAGCGAGAGTCAGAGTTGTAGAGAAGAGGAGGCAGAAAGAGAGGTGTAAATGGGGGGAGCCACATTAGGGTTCTCCATTTCAATCCAGGAAGAGAAAATGAGTCTTTTATGCCCAGCATGAATCATAAAGGGGGAGCACTGGGAAGATCTGTAATTGGTTAAGCAACCAAACTCAAAGAGTGCTCACCAATGGGTCCTCTTCATCCTGGGAAGAAGTGACCAGTGGAGTGCTATAGAGAGGGTTCAGTCCTGGGCCCAGTTCTCTTCAACGTCTTTATTAATGACTTGGATGAAGGTTCCGTTCCGGCTTACCTATCTGAACATATCTCTCCTTACGAACCATCTAGGACAGTGTTTCTCAACCTGGGGGTCGGGACCCCCATGGGGGTCGCAAGGGGGTGTCAGAGGGGTCGCCAAAGACCATCAGAAAACATAGGTCATGGGGGTTCTGTGTGGAAAGTTTGGTCCAATTCTATCGGTGGGTTTCAGAATGCTACTTTATTGCGGGTGAACTATAAATCCCAACAATTACAACTCCCAAATGGCAAGGTCTATTTTCTCTACCAGTGTTCACATTTGGGCATATTGAGTATTTGTGCCAAGTTTGATCCAGAGCCATCATTGCTTAGGTCCACAGTTTCTCTGGATGTAGGTGAACTACAACTCCAAAAAACTCAAGGTCAATGTCCACCAGACCTTCTCAGTATTTTCTCTTGCTCATGGGAATTCTGTGATTCAATTCCATCATTGGTGGAGTTCAGAAGGCTCTTTGATTTTAGGTGAACTATAAATCCCAGCATTACCAAATGACAAAATCAATCACCCCCAACCTCACCAGTATTCAAATTTTGGAGCATTGGGTATTTGTGCCAAATTTGGTCCAGTGACTGAAAATACATCCTGCATATCAGATATTTAGATTATCATTCATAACAATAGCAAAATTACAGTTGTGAAGTAGCAACGAAAATAATATCATAGTTGGGGGTCAGCACAACATGAGGACCTGTACTAAGGGGTCATGGCATTAGGAAGGTTGAGAACCACTGATCTAGGACTTTAAGATCGTCTGGGGAGGCCGTGCTCTCGATCCCACCTTCCTCGCATTTGGTGGGGATGAGAGACAGGGCCTTCTCAGTGGTGGCCCCTTGGCTATGGAACACCCTCCCCAAGGATATAAGATTGGCTTCCTCCCTTCTAACATTCTGCAAAATGGTTAAGACCTGGCTCTTCGAGCAAGCTTTTTCTACTGGAGCATAATTAAACAAATATATGGATTTTTTTTTGTTGTGTCAGGAGCAACTTGAGAAATTGCAAGTTGCTTCTGGTGTGAGAGAATTGGCCATCTGCAAGGACATTGCCCAGGGGCGGCCCAGATGATTTGATGTTTTTATCATCCTTGTGGGAGGCTTCTCTCATGTCCCCGCATGAGGAGCTGGAGCTGGTAGAGGGAGCTCATCCGCCTCTTCTGGATTTGAACCTGTGACCTGTCGGTCTTCAGTCCTGCCAGCACAGGGGTTTAACCCACTGCGCCACCGGGGACTCCATATATGGAATTGATTGATGATGCAACTGGACAACGATTTTAGTAAGGAGATGCCAAGGATCTTGTTTTTACAGATTTTTTGCTTTTATATTACATTTTAAATGTTGAATTGTTTTTGTAATTGTTTTAACTGTATTTTGATATTTGTTATGGCATCGAATCGCTGCCGACTGTGAACCGCCTTGAGTCGCCTCTGGCTGAGAAAGGCGGTATACAAATTTATTTACTTACAGTATTTATATACCGCCTTTCTCACCCCTGGGGGGACTCAAATCAGTTTACACATAAATAATCGCAAAATTCAATGCCTTACATTGGGCACCGAAACGATGCCAACACAAACAATTACAATAGTAAAACCACAATTAAACATAAATCATAATTAAAACAATACATCAACAAGCATTAAAACAATAAAACAACAACAACAACAATAATAATAATAATCTTTATTTATATCATCAGTCAAATCGCCGTTCCAGTCAAGGTCCCTCTAAAATGCTACATACATCTACTGCCTGAAGGCCTGGTCCCAGAACCATGATTTTAATTTTTTTCTAAAAGCCAGGAGGAAGGGAGCGGATCTTACCTCATTTGGGAGTGTGTTCCATAGGCGGGGGGCCGCAGCCGAGAAGGCCCTGTCTCTCGTCCCCCACCAGACGCATTTGTGCTGTTGACGGGAGCGAGAGCAGGGCCTCCCCGGATGATCTAAATCAGGGGTCCTCAAACTAAGGCCCGGGGGCCGGATACGGCCCTCCAATGTCATTTACCCGGCCCTCACTCAGGGTCAACCTAAGTCTGAAACAACTTGAAAGCACACAACAATAACAATCCTATCTCATCAGCCAAAACACTTTGGCTGGCATGGCAGGGGGTTGGACTGGATGATCCATGTGGTCTCATCATAGAGTTGGGCCATACAGTCCAACCCCGTTGCATTCAACCACCCCCCTGCTGACAGATGGCCATCCAGCCTGTGTTTCAAAGCCTCCAAAGAAGGAGCCTCCACCATACTCCGGGGCAGAGGGTTCCACTGTTGAACAGCTCTCTCTCACTGGGAGGAAATTCTTCCTCATGTTCAGGTGGAATCTCCTTTCCTGTAGTTTGAAGCCATTGTTCCATTGCGTCCTAGTCTCCAGGGCAGCAGAAAACAAGCTTCCTCCCTCCTCCCTATGACTTCCATTCACCCCTTGAGCCATGGCACTCATCATGTCTCCTCTCAGCCTTCTGCAGGCTAAACATGCCCGGCTCTTTCAGCTGCTCCTCATAGGGCTTGTTCTCCAGACCCTTGTTCCTTTGAGTCGCCATCTTCTGGACACATTCCGGCCTAGAGTCAACATCTCCCTTCAATTGTGGTGTCCAGAATTGGACACAGTGTGATTCCAGGTATGGTCTGACCAGGACAGAGTAGAGGGGGAGCATGAGTTCCTGGACTTAGACACTAGACTCCTATTTATGCAGGCCAAAATCCCACAAGCTTTTTTTGCTGTTGCATTACATTGTGGCCTCGTGTATAACTTGTTGTCCATGAGGACTCTTCCAAATCTATTATTCTACTAGCTGTACCCGCCACGCTTTGCTGTGGCCAACCTTCCCTCCCTCTTTCTCTCCTTCCCTCTTTCCTTCCTTTCCTCTTTTTCTTTCCCTATTTCTCTTCTTTCTTCCATCTCTATCTGTTTCTCTCCTCCCTTTCTTTGCTCTTTGGTTACATCCTTCCTTCCTTCCTTCCTTCCTTCCTTCATTCCTTCCCTCCCTCTCTTTTTCTTTCACTTTTTAATTTTCTTCTCTCCTTCCTTTCTTCTCTACCTTTCTTTCTTTCCTTCCTTCCTTCTTTCCCTCCCTCCTTCTCTCCTTTCTTCCTTCCTTCCTTCCCCCTTTCCCTCCTTCTCTCGTTACTTCTTGACTGTCCCATTTAATATTGTAATTATATCTTACATAGAAAGAAGGAAAGGAAGAAGGAAGGAAGGAGGGACAGGAAGGAAGGAGAAAGAAAGGGAGGGACAGGAAGGAAGGTAGGTAGGAAGGAAGGAAGGAAGGAAGGAAGGAAGGGAGAATGAAGGAAGAAGGAAGGAAGGAGGGGGATGGAGAAAGGAGGGAGGGAAGGAAATTAAGGGGAAGGAAATAAAGAAAGGGGAGGAAGGAGGAAAGGAAGGGAGGGAGGAAGGAAAAGAGGGAAAGGAAGAAGGAAGGAGGGACAGGAAGGAAGGGAAGGAGGGAAAGAAGGAAAGGAAGAAGGAAGGAAGGAAAGGAAAGAAAGGGAGGAAGGTAGGAGAGGGTGGAAAGAAGGGAAGGGAGGGAGAGAATGAAGGTCCTTCACTCAACCACCATCTTCCTTGCCTCCTCCTCCTCCCCTTCTTCCTTGCCTGGGGGCTCCGCTGCTGCTGCTGCCACTCATCCACCCCTTCCTCTTCCAACAGGGAAAGGAGGAGTAGTAGGAGGAGACCACCCTACTGGCATAGCAGGGAAAGAGAAGGGGCTCCATGTGGCAAGCCTCCACCTCCACTCTTGCTTGTGTGTGTGTGTTGGTGTGTGTGTAGCAACATCCATTTGAAGAGCCAGTATTTATTTATTTATTTATTTATTTACAGTATTTGTATACCGCTTTTCTCACCCCGAGGGGGACTCAAAACGGTTCAAAGTCTATGCTTGCCACAGGATGCTGGTGGAACAACCTACCTTCAGTCAGGTAGATTTGCCACTATTGCTTCAGGAATCCCAGCATTTCAACTAACCGTTCTACAACCTGCAATGAATATAATCGCCAAATATCACATGCTAGAGGAGACTCTTTGCAACAGTTTCTCCATGGACAATGTAAAATATCACCATGTGAGAATTAACCGGAAGCATTTGACTTCGAATAATCCCTGAACAGCGGGATTCAAGAGAAACACAGCTCTGGATTCTGGCCTAAAACAATAGTTACATTAAACAATAAATACAGTAAGAATTAGTGTATTGACATGGAAACAAACGCAAAGCACCAAACAGGAAACATAGAAATGTTGTTTTTTGTAAAGCCTTGTAAAAATAACAAGGGCTTAACTTGTCATCTAAATAGTTTAAAAGATGTCACAAGCCAGGTGAATGACCACTCTTGGGGGGGAAAACCACAGCCAGGGAGCCACCCATATCCTGGTAGCTTCCTTCATCATCTTCTGTGCTGGTACGGCTGTACCAGGAGCTCCAACTTCTTTTCCTTTCTATTGAGTGTTTGCATGTATTCCAAAGTTCCATGCATTTTGCAATAAGGTGGCTTCCCTTGGTTTGCAATCATAGGGCCAATGACTCATCAATTATCATTATGTTCTTTAGTTCCGCCCCTTTTTCTGGGTTAAGGAGGGAAAAAGGGGACCTCTAGTCCAGTTCACACAGAGAAGCCTTTCGTTCAGGATGTGAATCAGTTCCACCTGTAGAAAGTTTCGTCTTTTACAGCTTTGCTGGGGAGATCCAGTCCCACAGCTCTACAGAGAACTACAGCATAGCCTTTGTTGGGGAATTTAGTTCCACAACTCTACAGCCAGCTCTTTGCTGGAGAAATACAGCTCCACAACTCTACAGCCAGCCTTCGCTGGGAATTGAAAGCCTTCTTTCCTCTTGGAAATCTACTAAAGGACTCCGCTTGGTAAGGACCACTCGCGGCAGCCATAATGCAAATTGGACCAGGTGTAGGGGCCCACGCCAGCAGATCTTAAGCCAGATTGCCCAGGGAGGGGTCAAGGATTTCCCTTGTAGGAGGAAGAAACAGTTTATGAAGAAAGTTGCCTGTCCCTTGTGGACAAATTTTAAGCAAGCTACCAGTTGATTCAAAGCCTTGAAGCATTTGTTTGATTTATTGAAGTTTTAAACAACAATAAAAACTTTGTTGAACTTTCTAAGACTTTAAAAGAACTTTGTGTGGGGAAATCCGAAAGGCCTCTCAGCCGAGGCACCCCCAGCGTCCTGTTGGGCATTCAGAAAACACATCCTGTCTACAGACTCTTTCACAGGCCCAGTGCGTGACAGCACATCTTCACTTTATCTTAATCATCCAGGCATCGTCACGTGGAAATATGGACCTCCAGGGGATTTGAGTCCACGCTTTTAATGCAGCTATAACCTTTCAGATGTGTTAGACTTAGAGTCATAGAATCATAGAGTTGGAAGAGACCACATGGACCATCCAGTCCAACCCCCTTCTGCCATACAGGATAAGCACAATCAAAGCAGCCCCAACAGATGCCCATCCAGACTTTGTTTCAAAGCCTCCAAAGAGGGAGCTTTCGCCAAACTCCGAGGCAGAGAGTTCCACTGCCAAACAGCTCTTACAGTTAGGAAGTTCTTCCTAATGTTTAGGTGGAATCTCCTTTTAATTTGAGCCCATTGCTAGTTTCCAGGGCAGCAGAAAATAATCCTGCTCCCTCTTCCATTTCAACTCAACAAGCACTTAGAGGACATAAGAAGAGACCAGACGGATTAGGACATGGGTTCATCTAGTTCGGCATCCTGTTGCCTGCAAAGGCAAAACATAAATATGTTTCTTTCATTTCAAAACTTACAACCTCTGAGAATGCCTGCCATAGATGCATGCAAAATGTCAGGAGAGAATGTTTCTGGAACATGGCCAGAAAGCCTGGAAAACTCACAACAACCCAGTGATTCCGGATATGAAAGCCTTCGACAATACATCAAAACTTACTGCTTGACCAATTCAATTATTTATTTATTCATTTATTTATGACATTTATATGCCGCCCTTCTCACCTTGAAGGTGACTCAGAGCGGCTTACAAGATATATATACATACAATATATTAAATTACACTGTTCAACGGAGAAAAAGTTGTGGGCCTGAAAATAGTTGTTCTTTTATGATTTTGGGGTGCTGAAAATGAAAATGAGATTTAAAAATGTATATTGTCTCTAGTTTTTATGATATAAGCAATCACGTGATCACGTATGGTTGAAAAAATGCATGTTGCGACTTACACTATGGAAGATTCTAGAAAGTTGCGGGCCTGAAAATAGCTGTTCTTTTATGATTTTGGGGTGCTGAAAACGAAAATGACATTTAAAAATGTATATTGGCTCTAGTTTTTATGATATAAGCAATCACGTGATCACGTATGGTTGAAAAAATGCATGTTGCGACTTACACTATGGAAGATTCTAGAATATTCTAGAAAGTTTGATGACGTAGTATTAGTGCCGTGTGCAAAAGCCAGAAAGCCCTATATAAGGCCAGACTTTTGAACGGTGAGGGTCAGTCAGTTGAAGACTGAGACAGTATCGTTAAACATCGTTTTACATTGTTCTTTTTACTGTAGTTATGCCTCGCATGTGTGTCACTATGGAATGCAGGGAGAACTATAATTACCATCATGTTGGGTGATTCCCCCCCCCCCCCAAACCCCACCAGTATTTAAAGTTTGTCATATTGGGTATTTGTGCCAAGTTTGGTCCAGATCCATCAGTTGGGTGCACATTGCTCTGTCAAAGTGGGTGAACTATAACTCCCAACCTCTGAGGTCAGTCCCCTCGAAACCCCGCCAGTATTCAAAATTTGGCATGTTCGGTATGTGCGGCAATTCTACTAGTTCCATCACCAGTTCGGTATAGAGTACTCTCTGAGTGTTTGTGAACTACAACTCCCAGAATTCAAAAACAGCCCCCCCCCCCCATAAATAAATAAAGTGTTATTAACTCCGCTGGTCTGAATGTCACTTCGGCCAAAATGCCCGATCATTGTCTCCCAAAGCATGGCAGTTGAATATCTCAACCAATATTTTCCATAAAAGGTCAATGACACCACAGTCCGATATTTCAGTGGCAGCAACAACAGAAATGGTGCTGATGGGGCAAAGTGGAAGGACCACGGCTCACTATAAAAATAATGTATGATAGGAATGGTGAACCAGAAAAAAAAGTGAGGTTCTAAATATTTCAAAGGAAGGGGGGAGGGGGAAATGTTGACCAAAGTAGATTATCATGTTACAAGAGTAACTCAGCCTTGGATACACAAAGGCGCCATTCACCTAGAGGAGAATGACCTAGTTATGGACTCAGGGCTTGTGTTATTTTCTTACTTTTTTTGTCTTCTCTCCATTTTCGCTAGAAAGAGTGGGGCTGGCTCGACACAAACAAACTTGTTAATTCAGAGCCTTGGAAATCGGGGGCAAACCTCACAAAGAAGCCAACATTCTCGTGGGCTGCCTGTAATTATCTGGATTTTCTCATTTTTTTGTTATGTTTTGTTTCATTGAGCTTCCATTTATAGACTTTTCATCACAGAGCCAGAATTAAGGTTACTGGCAGCTACTGTGCTCAATTCATTGAGAGCCAACAGACACTTTCGATCCAATAATTTTCTCCCCGCGCGTAACACAGGTGCCTCATATTTTCACTCTTTCAGAGTTTGAAAAAGAGCCATATTCCCCTTCACAGACGCAGTGGGGCTAGGGGTGTGTGTGTTGAAATTGGATAAATTTCCTCTAAGTAATTATGTTTGTGGCCAGGGCCAGACTGAGCAAGGATTGTTCTCAAAGAGCTTACGACCATATGATTGCCTTTTAGGATATACTACAGGCATGGGCAAACTTTGGCCCTCCAGGTGTTTTGGACTCCAACTCCCACAATTCCTAACAGCTGGTATTGTGGGAGTTGAAGTCCAAAAGACTCGGAGGGCCAAAGTTTGCCCATGTCTGTATACTAGCTTAGGTATACAGGAATCCTCGTGTTAGGTCTTTTGTAATTCTATTTATAAGACACTAGCTGTCCCCTGCCATGCGTTGCTGTGGCCCAGTCTGGTGATCTAGAAAATAAAGTAATGAGAAAGTGTTGGTTTCTAATATATGTAATTTCTTTATGCTTGTGATTACACAGTATTTCTTGTTGTTTCTTTGTCAGTGTTGATGTAGAGCAGTAGTTCTCAACCTGGGGGTCGGGACCCCTGGAGGGGTCGCGAGGGGGTATCAGAGGGGTCACCAAAGACAGTAATTTCTCTTGGTCATTGTCTGTTTCTGGCCTAATTCTATCATTGGTGGGCTTCTGAATGCTCTTTGGTTGTAGGTGAACTATAAATCCCAGCAACTACAACTCCCAAATGTCAAGGTCTATTTTCCTCGAACTTCACCAGTGTTCACATTTGGCCATATTGAATATTCGTGCCAAGTTTATCCAGATCCATCATTATTTGAATCCACAGTGCTCTCTGGGTGTAGGCAAACTACAACTCCCAAACTCAAGGTCAATGCCCACCAAACCCTTCCAGTATTTTCTGTTGGTCATGGGAGTTCTGTGTGCCAAGTTTGGTCCAATTCCATCGTTGGTATAGTTCAGAATGCTCTTTGAGTGTAGGTGAACTATAAATCCCAGCAACTACAACTCCCAAATGACAAAATCAATCCTCCCATAACACTCCAATAAGAATACATCCTGCATATCAGATATTTACATAACGATTCATAACAGTAGCAAAATTACAATTATGAAGTAGCAATGAAAATAATTTAATGGCTGGGGGTCACCACAACATGAGGAACTGCAGTAAGGGGTTGCGGCATTAGGTAAGTTGAGAACCACTGATATAGAGGTTGTCTAGTTTGCCTACGCTGGAACATGCATCATATAATTGTCCTTCTTTAGGCGTCCCTTTCAAATCTATGATACTATATCTGTGTGTGTGTGAATCATATGTATCTATCTATATCTATGGCTGGATGGCTCTTTGTCAGAAGGGCTTTGATTACATTTTCTTGTGCTGGTGAAGGGAGTTGGATGGATGTCCTTAAGTATTTTCTGTTGGTCACAGGGGTTCTGTATGGGAAGTTTGCCCCAATTCTGTCATTGGTAGGGTTCAGAATGTTCTTTGATTGTAGGTGAACTATAAATCCCAGCAACTACAACTCCCAAATGTCAAGGTCTATTTTCCCCAAACTTCATCTGTGTTCATTTTGGGGCATATGGAATATTTGTGCCAAATTTGATCCAGATCCATCATTGTTTGGGTCCACAGCACTCTCTGGATGTAGGTGAACTACAACTCAAAAACTCAAGGTCAATGCCCACCAAACCCTTCTAGTGTTTTCTGTTGTTCACGGGAGTCTTGTGTGCTACGTTTGGTTCCGTTACATCATTGGTGGAGTTCAGAATGCTCTTTGATTATAGATTAACTATAAATCCCAGCAACGACAACTCCCAAATGACAAAATCATATTTTTTTTTAGTGATGGTCACTCCTTGGGTTAGTAGGTGTCTTGTGTCCAAATTTGCTGTCAATTTGTCCAGTGATTTTTGAGTTATGTTAATCCCACAAATGAACATTACATTTTTATTTATATAGACTAGCCATCCCCTGCGATACGTTGCTGTGGCCCACATGGGGGTTCTGTGTGGGAGGTTTGGCCCAGTTCTATCGTTGGTGGGGTTCAGAATGCTCTGTGATTGTAGGTGAACTATAAATCCCAGCAACTATAACTCCCAAATGTCAAGATTCTATTTCCCCCAAACTCCACCAGTATTCACATTTGGGCATATTGAGTATTCATGTAGAGTTTGGTCCAGATCCATCATTGTTTGAGTCCACAGTGATCTCTGAATGTAGGTGAACTACAACTCCAAAACCAAAGGACGCTGCCCACCAAACCCTTCCAGTATTTTCTGTTGGTCATGGGAGAACTGTGTGCCAAGTTTGGTTCAATTCCATCGTTGGTGGGGTTCAGAATGTTCTTTGATTGAAGGTGAACTATAAATCCCAGCAACTACAACTCCCAAATGACAAAATCATTTTTTTGAGTGAAGGACATACATTGGGTTGTTAGGTGTCTTGTGTCCAAATTTGGTGTCAATTCGTCCAGTGGTTTCTGAGTTCTGTTAATCCCACAAATGAAGATTACATTTTTATTTATATAGATTGTCATTCTTTGACATTTTTAATGAATGCTCTGATTAGAAAATGCATGAGAATTTGGGTGAGTTACAACTCTCATCTTTATCTGTCATTGTTCCCAAACCATACTAGTAGTTAAAGTTGGCCATGATGGGCATATGTGCCAAGTTTGTTCTAGATCCATCATTGGTTAGGTTCACCAATCTAGATGTGGAATTATAACTTCCAGCATCCAAGGTCAATTCCCTCCAAACCCTGCCAGTATTCAAAGTTGGCCATGTTGGGTGTGCGTACCAAGTTTGGTCCAGATCCAACATCTGGGAGCTCACGCATCTCCCACCAATACAGATTGCTGTTGTAGTTCAGCCAATGATTGTGTCTGATGTCACTGGAGATGATGATTTTACTGGGCCTGAGATTTCAAATCCTGGCCTTGCCGAAAGGCCAAAGACGTAATGCGAGGATTCCAGTGTATCTAAGCTGAAAGGCCTGAGGTTTCAAGTCTTGAAAATGAGTGTTGTGTTTCTCCTGTAGAGTCTGAAAGTCAAATCCCTGAAGAGAGCCCAGGACAGCCTTTCTCTTGGGAACTGTCTTCTGAGGATGAATTGTCAGGTGCAGAGGTTAACAAGCTGGGAGATAGAAGACAAAACTTATATAAACTTAAGGCGATTTCACAAAGATCATTGAGCTTATTAGAAAAGAGGTCGCTATCTGGTTGTAAAGGTAAAATGAATGATTTCTTGATGGTTTATGAGACAGGAAAAGCTTTATATGAAACCGGAAAAGATTTTAGATTACTCTGGGGCAACACAAATAACATCTTGCATCAAGCTTTTGTCAAGGGAATTTCTAGTTTAATGTTCTAAATAGGCCAAATTCCTGTTTCCAAGTCTAAAGGAGTTCTGGATTTTCATCTTTATATGGATTTTGCATCCTTAGATTTTGTATTTTACCTTTGTACCTTGAAGTCAATGGACTAATTCACATCTGTGGACTATGTTTTTACCATTTTGATTGCTTTGCCTTTATATATTCTTCAATAAACCGCTCCCCTCCCCCCCCCCCCCCCCCCCGTGTCAGGAGCGACTTGAGAACCTGCAAATCGCTTCTGGTGTGAGAGAATTGGTCGTCTGCAAGGACGTAGGCCAGGGGACACCCGAATGTTTAATGTTTTACCATCCTTGTGTGTGGTTTCTCTCATGTCCCCGCGTGGGGAGCAGGAGCTGACAGAGGGAGCTTAACCTGATCTCCCCAAATTCGAACCACTGAGCTGTCAGTAAGCAGTCCTGCTAGTGAAAGGGTCTTTGAGTGAAATAGTCAAAGCCATGGTATTCCCTGTAGTCACCTACGGATGTGAGAGCTGGACCTTAGGGAAGGCTGAGCGAAGGAAGATCGATGCTTTTGAGCTGTGGTGTTGGAGGAAAGTGCTGAGAGTGCCTTGGACTGCGAGAAGATCCAACCAGTCCATCCTCTAGGAAATAAAGCCCGGCTGTTCACTGGAGGGAAGGATACTAGAGACAGAGTTGAAGTACTTTGGCCACATCATGAGGAGACAGCAAAGCCTAAAGAAGACAATTATGCTGGGGAAAGTGGAAGGCAAAAGGAAGAGGGGCCGACCAAGGGCAAGATGAATGGATGGCATCCTTGAAGTGACTGGACTGACCTTGAAGGAGCTGGGGGTGGTGACGGCCGACAGGGAGCTCTGGCATGGGCTGGTCCATGAGGTCACGAAGAGTCGGAGACGACTAAACGAATGAACAACAACAAGGAAGGGGCTTTGAATGAAATTAACAGCAAAAGAGAAATATACCCTTTCTCTGTAGAAAAGGAGCAACATGGAAGAAAATGTTTTTAAGAAACAAGATGTGACATGTAGAGGTCATACAAAGTTCAAGCCTACATAGGAAGTAGTTGTGTTGTGGTTAAGCCAAAGGTTGTGGTTAAGCGCAGAGTCTGCAGGTACAAGAAGGCACTTTCCATCAAAAGGTCAAGGGAGAGTGGCTGGAAAGAGAGTACTTTCCATGACCTATTACTTGAGTAGAAAAGTCAGCAGAAACAGAGGAGGGGCGCAGCAGTCACTTGAAGGGTAGCATCTGCGTATGCTGCCAGGCTGTCCGTCTTCTTCATGAAGAAACTAAAATAAACCTTTTTTAAAATCTTTTTTTGGGACTGCCTCCTTCCTTACGTGTTCCTGTGATGTGGAACTAAGAAGACCCAATTCAGGGTCTCTAACACTAGCACAAGGGTTTAAGTGATCGTGTCACCAGGGGCTTGCTGATTTTATTGGACTGGTGTGGTGGTTAAGTACAGAGATGTTCCTGCTCTGGGATACAACAGATGTTATGTAGGATGAGTAAATTTCA
Organism: Anolis sagrei; assembly: GCF_037176765.1. Taxonomy (NCBI): domain Eukaryota; kingdom Metazoa; phylum Chordata; class Lepidosauria; order Squamata; family Anolidae; genus Anolis; species Anolis sagrei. Next base: position 76,910,249 of record NC_090034.1, on the reverse strand, counting down.
TGGATCTGGTCGGCACAAACAAATTGAGGTGGTAGTAGAAAAGGGTGCAGCCTCTGATGGTTTTATATGCTGTGTACGTTATTGTCATCATTGGCGATACCGTTGTTTGGACAGGACTAAAAATGTCTGTGCAAACCAAAACGTTAATACGCACTCCACTACTAGTATATATTTGGTATGCAGATTATATGCTCTTGTTTTGTCCCTCTTGTTGGTACTATGCATGGCTCTCAGATAAAATGTTTATTTTGATCTAGTTGCCTGGAATCAAGATGACGACGGCTGCACCGGCTGCTGAGGATTCCCTATCTCTGACAAATGTGACCACCAAGTCTCAGGAACAAGTTCTTTATCAGAGTAAGATAAACATAATGGGAAAAGAAAGAATTCATAGTCGTTTTTGTTACTCCTTTAAGATTAGTTATAACCAAAAACTGGAAAGAAAATAATCATTACGAAATTGATTATTGGTACGAAGAGGTGTGGGACATCTCAATCAATGATAAACTGACTTGTGAAATAAAATGTAAAAACGGATTAACGAAAAGAAATGATTTTGAGGTAATATGGATCGAATTCTTAGAATCTATAATAAATCTATGTATAAAAGAAAAAGGAATAAAACCAAATCAACCTACACTAGCATTTTGGAAAAGAGGTCAATAATGAAGATCAAGGATGAATATATGAGGGTCATCTGGAAAGTAAAGTTATGAGATTTTTTAAAAATACAAAGAATGAACCTATTTTAATAAAACTTACATGGATTATAGCATAGGGATTATATTATTTTTTCCACATAATCACCATTCAGTTCAATACATTTTGGGTTGTCGAAGGCTTTCATGGCCGGAATCACTGGGTTGCTGTAAGTTTTTTGGGCTGTATGGCCATGTTCCAGATTACAGTGATTCTCAACCTGGGGTCCCCAGATGTTTTTAGCCTTCATCTCCCAGAAATCCTAACAGCTGGTAAACTGGCTGGGATTTCTGGAAGTTGTAGGCCAAAAACATCTAGGGACCCCAGGTTGAGAACCACTGTGCTAGAAGAACATGACTATACAGCTTGAAAAACTTATAGCAACTCAATACAGTTTAGCATCAGTGGGACGAGTTTTTGATGTCTGTGTCATAGAAGTTTCCCTCCGCCTTTTTCAGCCCGTTTGTCACTTCGATTTGTACCTCATTGTCATCGTAAAAGTGTTGTCTTGCATGAGTGGTGTGCAGTCACGCACTGTCATGGAGACAGACTCCCACCATCAGCATTTCATTATGTTTGTTTTGGATGGCTCCGCGAAGTTTCTTTGTGGTCTCACAATATATTCCATAACAATTTTGTCACATGCTATCTTGACATGCTATCTTGACATTCCCTTCCACAAACTGAAATGATTTCGCTGTGAACTGCAGTGGTGTTCATGGCCTTAGCATTTAGGGAGCGTAATACAGCGTAAACTTTGCACTTGGAATTGGAATGAGGACGCTCATCTCTAAACTTCATCACAACGCCAGTTGATGAGCTACCGATGACTGGCATTGCTCGTCCGCTTCTGCTGGCTTCCCGCTACACGGCAGAAAATTTCCCGTGAGAGCCTTGCAACCTTACTTTCCGGATAACCCTTGTATATATCCCATGGGTGGTGGGTACACGTAGAGATTACATGTATACAAATACATGATTCATTGTTTAGCTGATTTATTGTGATTTGTATCATTTGTGTGTGTGTGTATATATTGGGGGAAAAGAAAAAGATAATGCTGACGTTTTTGGAAGGTTCTTCAGTTCTGAATGTTTCAGAATGGCAAAAACAGACAAAATAATTGCCTTTCATCTACTGATTACACTCCTTGTGCCCTCAAGAGGACCTAAACGAACATTTTAGGTTTCCTTGAAGAATTGTTTATCACATGCTGGGATTCCAAATCTGTTTGGTCCCAGGCTCCATGAACACGTGCCCTTCAATGCTGCTGATTTGTTTTCTTTCCTTCCTCACATTAGGTTCTGGCGCGATTGTGGCGGCCATTGTGGTTGGCATAATTGTTATATTCACTGTGGTTCTCCTCTTGCTGAAAATGTATAATAGGTGAGTCAGTGACTTGGCTTTGTGCTCAAGTTCCTTTAATTCTTCAGGAGCACAAGCAGCAGATCACGTGCGTATTCCGTGGGTGTTTATTTATGATCTCTTTGGATCATTCCACTACTGTTTTCACATCCTTTGAGCTCCTGGAAGAGTTATTATAATGGGGGAAAGTGGTTTCTGCTGAAGCTTTAGCACCAATCCCTATTTTCACAAAAAGCCCGTTTTTTCAAAATCCAATTCTCACAGGGATGGAAAGTGAGGTGAAATCTTCTGAACCGAAGTACAGACAGCAAAGGAAGCACCACAGGAGTTTTCACCCTTCCCTGTGCTATACAAAGCTTATATAATAATAATAATAATAATAATAATAATAATAATAATAATAATAACAACAACAATAACAGCAGCAGCAGCAGCAACACTTTATTTATATTCCGCCTTTCTCCCTGTGGGGACTCAGAGTGGATTACAGTGTAAACTAGGTTTGGTTGATCGTGTTCGTTAGTTTCTAAACTCGTTATGCATTCGTATTTAAATTAGCTTACGATCCAATATCGAGCCATGCAGGAATAGTGTGAGGAGTAATTAAGAATCGAAACAATTTTTCCAATTTTTGTAATTATTTTCGTATGTCTGGTGCAAGTTTTACAATCTCGCAGTTTCTCTTCCCTCCCCGGTAGCAAGCGGCGCATTTACCCCACTTCTGGTCCCTGGCCTCAGCTCAAGCCGATGAATTTTCTCTCTCTCTCCCCTCCTGCCAGCCACCTTTGCTCTGCTGCTTCCCTCCTCTTTCCTCATGCTTGTCTTAACCCAGCTAATTGTCTTCCTGGCCCAGCAGCTTAAAACTATTATTACTATATTATATTATATTATAATAATATTATTATTATATTATATTATTGTATATTATATTATATTACATTATATTATATTGTATTGTATTATATTATATATATTATAATATAATATAATATAATATAATATAATATAATATAATATAATATAAAATATAATATAATATAATATATATAATATAATAATATTATAATAATATAATATAATATATAATATATAATATATAGTAATAATAGTTTTAAGCTGCTGGCCAGGAAGACAATTAGCTGGGTTAAGACAAGCCGTTTTAAAGACTGGATTCCTGTAAGTGCTGACCATTCTTACTCCGAATTGTTTTTGATGGATATAATATAATATAATATAATATAATATAATATAATATAATATAATATATAATATAATATAATATATTACATTACATTACATTACATTACATTATATTATATATATTATATTATAATATATTATAATATATTATAATATATTATATTATAATATAATATAATGTAATATAATATAATATACAATAATATAATATAATAATATAATAATATAATATAATATAATATAGGAATAATAGTTTTAAGCTGCTGGCCAGGAAGACAATTAGCTGGGTTAAGACAAGCTGTTTTAAAGCATTTTAAAGTCTGGATTCCTGTAAGTGCTGACCATTCTTACTTCAGATTGTTTTTGGATGGGCTTGAGACAGTTTTTTTATAATATAATATAATATATATAGTTGTTGTTACTTTTATAACACCAACAGTCAACAACAGAGGGAGAGGGAAGCTTCAGAAGTTCCCCCTGTCCCGTTTGGAGGTTTTTTTTGTGCATTGCGCAATCGCGTCCACCATTAACGAATCAATTCGTATATTAACGAAATTTCGTAAATATCAAAATTTTGAAAATGGAAATTTTGGAAATCCAATCAGATTAGAAGCACTGGCGCCCCCTAGAAACCAAACGAGTTTAGAACCAATTTTTTTCTTGATCAACCAAGCCTAGTGTAAACAGATACTGGCAAACATTCAATGCCTTGTTAAAATACAATGAGATACTCAATTGAAGGCTTTGGAGGTGGTGCTGTCATGAATGACTTTTCAATAACTTTGAAGCATAGGTTCTTTTTATTGCAATTTCCATGGTGAGGGGGTATATCAGATTACAGAAAAACATTCAGACAAAGAATGACATTGGACATACAGACATACAGATTCTATGCAACTACATTGGATTCACAATTACATTGGTTAACAAACACACAAAGGGGAATTACATTTTCACTCAACATTTACACACATGTACACGCATTCATCCACATGCATCCAAAATATTACCATATCATTTTCTCCCTCCTTGGAGAAACACCTGTTAGGCCAGACCCTGATTTCCTGCAGCCTGCCAATGCATAGTTCCAAAACTTCTATAACTTTGTAACTTCAAAACACCAAAATGCATCCTTTCCCTAAGAACAATGCCAGGGGCCAGATCTCTGTTTTCCATACAGCAGAACCTGACTCCCTGCACAAAATCTAAGACTCCAAAAGCACACTTCTTCCTCTTCCCTTGAGAAAGAAGCCCCAAAGTGACCAGACTGCTCCCATGCAAATCTGCCACTATCAGGATCGTAGCCAGAAAAATTTTTTGGGAGGGGTTGAATTTTTTTTGGGGGGGGTTGAAAATTTTGTGGGGGGGGGTTGAAACCTGCCTCCTATTTATTTTATTTATTTATTTACAGCTTTTATATTCCGCCCTTCTCACCCCGCAGGGGACTTAGGGCGGATTACAGTGTACACATAGATGGCAAACATTCAAAGCCAATTTTTGACATACAAACATATACAGACATACACAGAGGCTATTTAACTTTTTTGGCCGCCAGGGGAGCTGTTGTTTTCATCGTCCATCTGCGACGCTAATGAAGCACCTCCGCATTCCCCACACGCTTCCCCGCTGGAATGCTTTGCGGAGTCTTCTTTATGGCCTCATAAATCAGTTAATTTAGCCTCCCCACACTTTAAGGTGGTACCTTATTTTCCTACTTGACAGATGCAACTGTCTCTCGGGTTGCAAAGGTCGACAACAGGCTACACACAATTGGTTGGAAACCCACTCCAACCCGGGCTGGCTTCGAACTCATGACCTTTTTGGTCAGAGTGATCTTAATGCAGCTGGCACTAAGCCAGCTGTGTCACAATCCCCGCAAAGAGCACAGCAGGGGGCAGAGCATCCTTCCATAGCCTGCAGCTCCGCCCCTGTCAACCACCTCCACCAAGTCTGGCCTCCTTAATGACAGCATTCAACACACACGCACCCAACTTGGTTGCTTCACTACATCGGCTATTGCTGCAAGTAATGACAGTGTGAATAAATTGTCAATATTTGCTTGAGATAGTGCTTGCAGTACTGGAGGGACTCTTAATTTTTTGCATCTCATAGACTTAGCATGAGGATTTGGTTAACCAGTAAAAATTCATGAGTAAACCAGCTTTTTTAAAAAAATCTGAAACATTTTGGGGGGGGGGGTTGAACCCCTAACCCCCCCCCCCTCGCTACAGGCCTGGCCACTATCCATAAGTACACCATCTCTCTCTTTCCCATGGAGCAGAGCATAACGGGTGAACCAGACTCCTCAGGTTGGTCACAATTTGATCATTATTAGACGGAGTCTTTAATAGGAATATTCTGTTGATGTAGTCCCAAAGTTGTAAATTAATGATAGACGTCTTCCATCCTGGATCCATCTCAGTTTCCTGGCTAGATGTTGATCTTCTTGATTGGTGTTGACAAACATAAGGCTTGTGTTGACTTCCTTCTTAACATAAGGAAGGTTGCAAACATTTCCTATATCACTGTCCCGGTTCTTATCAGGGTTTCTCATTAGTAAGTCCAGCAAGCAGGTAGTTAGTCATTGCAGGCCTTAATATTATACTGGTGTTTCCAAAATTATTAACTCCAACCACACATCCTTCCATTCTTCCATTCATTCCCACACATCATATTAAATTAACATTTATCAAATCTACACCTTGTATTTCTTATTACAGTGCTCATCTCTGGCTCTGGGGGAGGTACTGTTCTCCATTTCCAAGCCAAGGAGCCTGCGTTGTCACCTCCTGGTCATGTGACCGACATGACTGCTTGGAGTGTTTTATGTCTTTCTCGCTGAAGCAGTAACTGGCGCTCCTTACAGAGAGAGGTCAACCCTCCTGTTTAAGGAGCTCCATTGGCTGCCATTCATTTTCCAGTCCCAATTCAAGGTGCAGGTACTTACCTAAAAAGCCCTGAATGGTTTGGGACCTGCCTACCTGCGTGACCTCATCTCTGTATACGAACTCACACGATCTCTTCAGTCATCTGGAGAGGCCCTGCTTGCGATCCCACCTGCATCGCAAGCGCGATTGGTGGGGACGAGGGACAGGGCCTTCTCGGTGGTGGCCCCTCGACTCTGGAACTCACTCCCCAAGGACATCAGGCATGCCCCAATGCTGCCAGTCTTTAGAAGGAGCTTGAAAACGTGGTTGTTCCAGTGTGCCTTCCCAGAATAAGGAAACTCCAAGGAATATGTCCCAAATGCACTTTACTAGAGATCTAGAATTGCCTGCACGCCCCACCTATCCCTAAAATGTCTATCCTATTTCACCTGATCATGCCCAACATTTTAAAAGATTTTAAGTACTACATTTGGTCCTGCCACAGGTTTTAATGCGCCACCGTGTTATGGTTTATGTTTTTTGCTTTGTTTATGAGTTTTTTTATTATTGTACTGTTGTTGTTGTGTTTTACTGATGTATTTGGGCTCAGCCTCTTGTAAGCCGCACCGAGTCCTTCGGGAGATGGTAGCGGGGTATAAATAAAGGTTTATTATTATTTATTTATTACCTACTCACATTTGCATGTGTTTGAACTGCTAGGTTGGCAGGAGCTGGCCTAACAGTGGGGGCTCACCCCGTCCCGCGGATTTGAACTGCCAACCTTCAGATCAGCAGTTGCATGATTCTGACTCATGATGAGGACTAATACTATTCCAGGACAAAGAGTTCAAGTTTACCAGGTCTTGACTAATGCAGTGCTTTCTTCGCTCTTTGTAGACGGATGAGGACAAAGCGAGAGCTGGAACCGAAGAACACCAAAGCCACAATCCACCCCACTTTGACACCGAGCAGCAATAGTCCTGCCCGCAACCCAACAGTGACATTTGTCCCCGTGGACATCCACATGCCAAATAGAAGACCGTGAAGCATCAGGGCCTTAGAGACTGGCAACCAAGAACAACATTGCTGCTCTTAGTAAGACCGTGGAATTGGCATCAGAAAGGAAGTATGAACAACGTAGACATTACCAATGGTCCACGTTTTGTGGCCAGCTGACCGTGCCTCTTTTTTCTTTTGGAAGAGGAAAGAATCTGCTTCTCAGTATAACTAAGGGAATGCCATGGTGGAACTTGGGTGTGAAACGGTGCTCTTTTTTGGTTTTGTTTCCTTACCTGCAGATATTGAAGGGCAACTAACAGCAAGGCTACCTCTGTTGCTGGATCAAGAATGTAGTTCTTCTAAGTTGTAGATGTGCCTCTCACATTCCCACAGTCTTGTGGATGAGAGTAGACGTTGCTGGTTGGAGACTCTGTAGAGATGTGTGAAATCCCTTTCCACCTGTGTTTGAGTTAGTCCCCCATTGTGTACATCTTGCCCTATATGCTCAGAAAAAAGCAACTCCTATCCCAAAGCATCCTCCAACTTTGCATACACCTGCTTCTATTTATTTAAAGAAAAAGTTTCATGCTGTCAATCAGTGCCTTGCGATTATATTTCCGTCATAAATGAGCAAAAGTAGAATACAATAGAAAACAAAATTCCAAAACAGCATGCGCACACATGTATACACCTGGAAGTTCAACAATAATATAATAATACTAGCTGTCCCCTGCCACGCGTTGCTGTGGCCCAGTCTGTTGATCTGGAAAATAAAGTAATGAGAAAGTGTTGGTTTCTAAAATATGTAATTTCTTTATGCTTGTGGGTAAACCGTATTTCTTGCTGCTTCTTTGTCAGTGTTGATGTGGAGAGTGTCTGGTTTGCCCACCCTGGAACATGCAACATATTATTGTCCTTCTTTAAGGGTCCCTTTCAAATCTATGATACTATGATCTGTGTGTGTGTGTGTGTGAATCATATCTATCTATCCATCTATCTATCCATCTATCTATATCTATGGCTGGATGGCTCTTTGTCAGGAGGACTTTGTTTACATTTTCTTGCTCTGATGAAGGGGGTTGGATTGGATGGCCTTGAGTATTTTCTGTTGGTCATGGGGGTTCTGTGTGGGAAGTTTGCCCCGATTCTGTTGTTTGTGGGGTTCAGAATGCCCTTGATTGTAGGTGAACTGTGAATCCCAGTGACTACAACTCCCAAATGTCAAGGTCTATTTCCCCCAAACTCCATCTGTGTTCATATTTGGGCGTATTGAGTGCTTGTGCCAAGTTTCGTCCAGATCCATCATGGTTTGATCCCACAGTGCTCTCTGGATGTAGGTGAACTACAACTCCCAACTCAAGGTCAATGCCCACCAAACCCTTCCAGTATTTTCTGTTGGTCATGGGAGTTCTGTGTGCCAAGTTTGGTTCAACTCCATCGTTGATCGAGTTCAGAATGCTCTTTGATTGTAGGTGAACTATAAAATCCCAGCAACTACAACTCCCAAATGACAAAATCATAATTTTTTGAGTGATGATCACTCCTTGTGTTGTGAGACATTTTGTTGCTAAATTTGGTGTGATTTCGTTCATTGGTTCTTTTGTTTTTAAGGAACTCATTACGCACAGAGCATTTATATATAGATAGATTTTACTTTATTTATATTCTGCTCTATCTCCCCGAGGGGACTCTTAGCAGATTACAGAATACATATATGGCAAATATTCAATGTTGTGATACAACAAAGACAGACAATACATAGACAGAGGCAAGGCTTCCCTCTTTTATTCATCTCCGGCATCTGGAGGCTATGCTCGACTCAGCCATGGGGAGGTGCTTTGGTTCCATTTTCCATGCCGAGGAGCCTGTTGTCCATGGACGCCTTCCTGATCAAATTGTCAGCATGTCTTCAGGGGCACCTTTTACCTCCCCACCAAAGCAGTACCTATTTATCTACTCACATTGCTGTTTTTGAACTGCTAGGAAAGCAGACGCTAGGGCTGACAGCTGGAGCTCGCCCGACCTGCGGCTTTGAACTGCCAACCATCCAGTTGGCAAGATTATCTTTAGCTGGCAGTTTAACCTTCTGTGCTAACCCCGGCCCCACATTTAGGAACAACAAGCTCCTAAATCCAATCTAATGGCATTTTTTAGGGTTAGAGCAGGTCATTGCAGGATTTGACCAAATTACTCCTAGTGGAACACACTAGCATACAAAACTTGGTAACCTTCAGAACAGATTAGAGAGGGATTTGGACGAGGATGAGAGTGTAAAAGTATCCAGTGCTCCAGTGTTGAATCTACAAATTGGAAACTATAATGCCCTTGTAATAGACAATACATCAGAACTCTGTTATTTCAACCATGTCTAACTGTTGGAACAAATACACTGCATCTGAAAGAATTTGTAAATGTCTCCCATCTTAGTAGGATTGATGGTAAAACGTTGAAATCTATATAAATAAAAATGTAATGTTAGATTGTGGGATTAACATAACTCAAAAACCACTGGGCTAATTGACACCAAATTTGGACACAATACACTCATCAAGCCAATGAGTGACCATCACTCATAAAAAACACTGAAAATCAAAGCGGAAGAGACTTTAAAAGCCAAAAAATAAAAAAATACATTACAGTGTATGTGCACATATATACACATATACACAAATACACACACACACATAAAACACATATACACAGACTGGGCCACAGCAACACGTGGCAGGGGATGGCTAGTCTATATAAATAAAAATGTAATGTTCATTTGTGGGATTAACATAACTCAGAAACCACTGGATGAATTGACACCAAATTTGGACACAAGACACCTAACAACCCAATGTATGTCCTTCACTCAAAAAATTGATTTTGTCATTTGGGAGTTGTAGTTGCTGGGATTTATAGTTCACCTACAATCAAAGAGCATTCTGAGCTGCACTTATGATGGAATTAAACCAAACTTGGCACACATGACTTCCAAGACCAACAGAAAACAGTAGAAGGGTTTGGTGGACATTGACCTTGAGTTTTGGAGTTATAGTTTACCTACACCCAGAGAGCACTGTGGACTCAAATAATGATGGATCTGGACAAAACTTGGCACGAATACTCCATATGCTCCAATATGAACACAGATGGAGTTTGGGGGAAATAGACCTTGACGTTTGGGAGTTGTAGTTGCTGGGTTTTATAGTTCACCTACAATCAAAAGAGCATTCTGAACCCCACCAACGATAGAATTGAACCAAACTTTTCATACAGAAGCCCCATGACCAACAGAAAATACTGTGTTTTATGATGGTTTTGGTGACCCCTCTGACACCCCTTTATGACCTCCGCAGGGGTCCCGACCCCCAAGTTGAGAAATGCTGCCTTAAGGCCATCCAGTCCAACTCCCTTCACCAGGGCAAGAAAACATAACCAAAGCCCTCCTGACAAAGAGCCATTCAGTTATAGATATAGATAGATAGATAGATAGATAGATAGATATGATTCACACACACACACAGAACCCCCATGACCAACAAAAAATACTGAAGGTCATCCAGTCCAACTCCCTTTACCAGGGCAAGAAAACGTAATCAAAGTTCTCCTGACAAAGAGCCATAGATATAGATAGATAGATATGATTCACACACAAATAGATATAGTATCACAGATTTGAAAGGGACCCATAAGAATACAATTATATGTTGCATGTTCCAGAGTAGGCAAACCAGACAATCTCTACATCAGTGTTTCTCAACCTAGGGGTCAGGACCCCTGGAGGGGTCTCGAGAGGGTGTCAGAGGGGTCGCCAAAGACCATCAGAAAACACAGTATTTTCTCTTGGTCGTGGGGGTTCTGTGTGGGAAATTTGGCCCAATTCTGTCATTGGTGGGATTCAGAATGCTCTTTGATTGTAGGTGAACTATGAATCCCAGCAACTACAACTCCCAAATGCCAAAGTCTATTTCCCCCAAACTCCACCAGTGTTCACATTTGGGCATATTGAGTATTTGTGCAAAGTTTGGTCCAGTTCCATCATTGTTTTGAGTCCACAGTGCTCTCTCGATGTAGGGGAACTACAACTCCAAAACTCAAGGTCAATGCTCACTAAATCCTTCTAGTATTTTCCATTGGTCAGATGAGTTCTGTGTGCCAAGTTTGGTTCAATTCCATCAT